>NC_140579.1:10557539-11161119 GCF_964204655.1 Triturus cristatus | reverse complement strand
GTAAGCACCATAAAGGCAGTATCTGTAGTTGATAAAGAGCTGGCATCCGCTGTGGCGTCCTCCAATCTCCACATATCAGACACAATGACGATCGATAGCAATAATGTTAGCTCTGAGAACGATCGTGTAGCTATCCCTGCTGTACCTGTTGTGCCTAATTCCCTTTTGCAGTTGCCGGCTCAAGCTAAATCCACTTTCAACTCAGTATTGAGGAAAAATATGGGCCCCAACTTAAGTCATAATAGTTTTAGCAGACCTCAGCCGGATTTACCACCGTCCTGTGCACCATTTGTAGCAGTATTAACAAATGTCCCCCCATTTAACACATCTGGAAGCAACCACGGCTCTGTTGAATCACACTCATCTTTAAAGAACAAAACCGTGGATTGGCTCCATAGGCAGTGCGGTTTTCCAGTTGCACTTTCGGGGGATATTCTAAGCACTAGAAGAACGAATTGGGTGGGGAAATCACCCAAGACTTGTGGAGGGGATTGTATAGTTATCAACTTTCGAAACCCCCAACTTACATCTACAGTGCTGATTAAAGCTGCTTCTCTTCCCACACGGGATGAAGGAATATCCTTACGCCCTTTGGGGTTCTTTTACAGAGATTCCGAAATTCAATCAGACGCTGAGCGTTATCAAGGGAGGTCTAGTGGCCTGAATATGTGCGATGGCCCTACCATCCCCAAGTTTAACAGATTTCAGCCTCTGAGTGGCCTTGACTGTAATGACTGACTGGGGCTACCTTCGGTGGTCTCTGGGTCTGCGATTGTCTCTATGGGAAGAGGAAATTGTAGTCCGATCAATGGGGCTTATGAATTAGTTGAGACCATTGGTCTAAAAGACCCCAATGTTAATTTAATTGATGTCTTAGTGGACAGCAGAACTGTAAGACCGATCAATGGTGTTAGGGACAGGATTGATCAAATTACACCTACCACATTAGACAACAGAGGCCGGTGCTCTATTGTATGTTGGAATGTTGCTGGCCTCTCACAAAAGGATACCTGTCTAGGATGGTTTGATTTTATTAATAATTTTAGTATCATTTGTTTTCAGGAAACCTGGAGTCTGGTACCCATCAATTATTCAGGTTTTGTTTCTTACCACTTGCCGGCTGTGGCTTCCACTTCGGGCAGAGCAAAGGGTGGGCTTTTGACTCTGATCTCTGTAGAGGTGCCACTTATCGTAAAGAAACATGTAACCATTGGGGCCCACTCCCAGGTTTTATGGCTTTCTCAGGAGCTGGGTAGAAATATCCTTTTAATCAACTTTTATAACAATGTGTTTGATAACACCAGACATGAGGTGGTTTTTGCTTTAGAGTCCGCTTTGGCGGATATAGTAATGGGTAATAACGTTATGTTTGATTTTATTTGGTTAGGGGATTTTAACACAGTTGTTTGTCCACCTCCTGTCCATAGGGCCTGTGGTTTTATTAACTGTTGGGGGGAAGGTGTCTGTCACTTTCCCCACAAAACTTATGGAGAATCATTAAACAAAATCCTGGTGACCTATGATATGGAACCGTTGGAGAATCTGACGGGTGACTCTGGTGAAATCATCCCCACATTTACGGGCCGGAATGCAAATACTGTGATTGATTTCATTTGCATTTCATCCAGCCTTAACCAGTGGTGTACAGCCCCTCTGATAGTGGAAAACCTTATCAGCGATCATAATTGTTTAACTATGGAAGCCGTACTATGGAAGGCGAAAAGGGGCCCTAAACCTAACATCATTGCCAATATTGAACCCCATCGTCCCAATGGCACTAGAATTAGGTGGAAAGGGGACAAAGCAGATATCTTGTCCAACTCCATTATTAATAGCTGTTTAAATGATATTACTGTTATTCTAGAGAATAAAGAAGCGATGGATGTAACTATCCCTAAGTTTATTAATATTAACACTACTATTGATGCCAAATTTACAGTGTACCTAAAGGGAAAATCATGTAGGTTAAGAGGATGGTTCGACCATGCTAGTACCAATGCACTTAAGGGTCTCAAGGAGGCACTTGCTGCTAAACCTAGAGACATAAATTTGGTAAGGGAATTTAGAGCCAGCTATCGGTCTGCAACTAATAACAGGAAGGCCGAATTAAGGCAAGACGCTTGGGACAAGTTAGATCAAGCGGCTGAAACTTCAGATTCCTCCCTTTTCTGGGCTACTGTTAACCGTCCATTTCTTAAAAACGAGGAGATGCCTGAGTTGACTGCTAACGTCAGCGTAGAAAGCTGGGTCTCCCATTTTTCAATGATTTTCGAGTCGAATATAACCCTGGATGTAGACCGAGATGACTGGTCTGCCATTCCCTTAGATATTTCCATTACTGAGGTTGAGAATAGTATCTCTGCCAGTAAGGGAGGTAAGGCCCAGGGGCCGGACGGGGTGCCCATTGATGTCTACAAAAAAGAACCAGAGATCTGGGGCCCGTTATTAACAACTGTGTTTAACGCAGCAGTCTGCCTCGGTGTCCCACCCTCATGGGAGGAATCTATCATAGTACCAATATACAAGAAGGGGGAGAGAAGTGATGCTAAGAACTACCGCCCAATCTCCCTTCTTGATTCCTCCGTGAAAATCATGAGTAGGGTGCTCTTGGTTAGACTCGAAGAATGGGCTGATTCTAATAATATCCTGGCCAACTCTCAATATGGTTTTAGGAAGGGATGGGGAACAGTAGAACAGTGCCTCAACCTTGAACTTCTAATAGGGAAATATACGAAGGCCAAGAAAGGATCTCTTTATCTCTGCTTCGCAGATTTGAGCAGTGCCTTCGATATGGTGAACCATAAGATCTTATGGGAGAAACTCCTGGAAATGGGTGCACCAGAGGGCATTGTTCATTTCTTGGCCCGGCTCTATGCCAATCTTAGATCGAGCGTACGTTATGGCTCGGCTGGGGAGTGTACCCCTAAGTTCCCTATTAGACGTGGTATCAGGCAGGGATGTGTACTCGCCCCCCTGCTTTTTACACTTTTTATTAATGAGGTCGATTCGGTCTTAAAGACTGTTGCGGCTGATACCCCTAAAACCCCCGATTTCCATATTCCTGTTTTACTTTATGCAGACGATGCCGTTATTTTATCTAGGACTCCCATCGGTCTGCAACGTCTAATGGACAGATTCTCTCTGTTCATTAAGGACAGGAAGTTGAAGATCAATAAATCAAAAACCTTTGTCATGGAGTGTGGCAATAGTTGTAAGAAGCCACATTCTTTTTTTATTGAAGGACAAAAGGTTTTAACAGTGGACACTTTCAACTACCTAGGTATCACCTTTTCTAAATCAGGTAGTTGGTCCAATGAGATTAATTATGTAAGGGGTAGTATGGCGAAAAGTGCCCATGGGGTGTTTCAGTTTGCTTCTAAATTAGGGGATAAACGGCTCATGGATATGCTGAAAATCTACCAAATGAGGTGCCTTTCTATTACTCTTTATGGTGCCGGTATTTGGGGGCATGCACCGAGTAGTAGTCTTCAAGTGGAGGAAAATACCTTTCTTAAAAGACTTTTAAGTCTACCCACTTCGGCTTCTACTGACCTGGTGCATAGGGAGTTTGGGGTCCAACATCTCTCAGACCATGTAGCCCTTAGACCGCTTATGCTTTGGCGTGCAATATGGATAAAGGAAGAGACATCTTTAAACAGAGCCATTATTGAAGATTGTCTCTCCACCGATAAGCATTTATCGATTCCATGGGTAAAATTTGTTTCTGATAGTTTTTCCGAAATTTATGATCTTAATGTATTAGAGGATCATCATGCAGCCTCTTGTTTTACCAAAAATGAGTTGAAATCTACTTTTATGAACCACAGGAATGAGAAGCGAGGGAGGACCAGTGGTAATTTAACAACCTGTCGTTTTTATGGAAGTTTTAGTGAAACGACAGGGTTTCAACCGTACCTGAGTTTTGTTTCTAGACCCTCCCATCGATTTGTTCTGACAAGACTCCGTTTTGGTATTGTTCATCATCTGGTCGCATTTCCAAGCATTAGGAAACACCCAACAGGTTCTTGCCCATGTGACAATATTACCGCACAAAGTACTGTACACTTCTTACTGTTCTGTTCATTTTACGGAAATATCCGATCAGCTTTTTTAAAACCTGTTTTTAGGAAATATGGAGTTAGGACTGTAAAAGACACTATGAATCTGTTATTTAACCCGTCACCTGATGTATGTTTTTTCACTGCCACCTTCCTTCTACGGGCTATTAAAGCAAGGCCTAATCTGTCATTTTAAACTGTTTTAAAGTATTTATATGTTCGATTGTTAAAATGATGAAGTTTTTTATGTATGTATGTGCTTTTATGGACTTTGTTTTTAAGCTCCGAATAAAGCCTTATGAACTGAACTGACTTCTGCGCATTTCCTTTCACCACGGGGATTCCTTAGTGCAGAATGGAAATAACGATTTGGAATTTTACAAAACAGACGCGGGTAAAACTCTTTATTTTAAAATACAAAGATGTAGCTCAGGGGCCTGTTCTGAATACACAAATGTCTTGTACCAGTGACATCTGCTTCATGTGGATATGAGGGTCACAGAAGGGGTGGGACCCACTGTGGGGAGTCCAGCAGCAGAGAGAATTACCCGTCAGGCGATTTAATAACTGAAGGCAAAGAGCTGAGAGGCTGGGAGCCCCCACCGCCCCCAGAATAAACTAGAAGCCATTACATGAACTGACCTCTGACCTCTGTTTCTCTCTCCTGCAGCTGCGGTGACCCTGGACCCGGACACTGCGAATCCCTGGCTCGTCCTGTCCGAGGACGGAAGCAGCGTGAGGACGGGAGACACAGACCAGGGTCGGCCCCACACGGACCAGAGATTCAGCCCTGTCGCCGCTGTGCTGGGGAGGGAGAGTCTGAGCTCCGGGAGGCATTACTGGGAGGTGGAGGTGGGGGGCAAGACGGACTGGAGCCTGGGGGTGTGTGACGAGGCTGTGAGCAGGAAGGGGGAGGTCACACTATCGCCTAAGAATGGATTCTGGACAGTGTGGCTCAGAGATGATAAATATGAATCTAACACCTCCGCTCCCACCCTCCTGGCCCCCCGTGTGCCCCCCAGGGCTGTGGGTCTCTTCCTGGACTATGAGGGGCGCAGGCTCTCGGTGTACAATGTGAGTGACCGGTCTCTGCTCTTCACCTTCTCCGGGGCCTCCTTCCCCCTCACCATGCGGCCCTATTTCAGTCCAGGTCTCAACCATGGAGGGAGGAATGCGGGGGCGCTGCGGGTCCTGCCGGTGTCAGGGGGCAGTGAAGAGACTGACAGCAGCGCCGGGAGAGAGTGAGAGAGGTGCGGGGGTGACATGTGACGTCACTGACGCTGGTAAAAGCAGCCGTGAATGATGACGTTTCATATGAGATGTGAAAGACATTATGTGAAGTAAATGATACTTTACTGTCACCGTGTAGCAAGGGCGTAACACATGCCCCCGCATCCCCTGCAGTGCGTGGGGGCCCCCCAAGCTCCAGGGGGCCCCCTCAGCACTGCACTGTAATGTTGCGCGACGGACCGAACCATACCCCGAGGGTCCGCGCGCGTGTGTCAGGGTTTTCCCCCCCCCCTTGCGTAGCCGGAGTTGGGTGCGCCCGACGTCCCCTCGGACGGCACGCACTAGTGCTAATAAAAAGCCCAGGGCTCTGGGCGTGGCAGGCATTGCACTGACCACCACTGGCATACCTGTGTGTACCGTGTGTCATTATTTCCAGGCCCCGGGCCCAACATTACACTGGCGACGAGGTGGTCTCGCCACCCCCTCGAGTAATCACCGAACCCTCGCTCTTGCCCAAGGAGCGGTTCCTGCCACCTGCTTCTGGCCCGGCCCCTGCGCTGCCCTGGCCCCCCCTGGCAGCCCTGTGAGGTCCCCGGCTGGCCCTCACCTGTGTGCCGACGCTCCTGACTGCCTCCCAGGCCGGTGACGACTGGTTCCTCCTCCTCCGGCTGCCTGCCTCTGCTACGGGGCCTGCGCGCGCGGAACGCTGGGACCCGCCTGCCGAATCTCACGCATCTCGCGTGCAACACGTGGCCCGGCCCTGCCGTTCCCCACGCATCTCGCGTGAGGCCCGTTTTCCGGCGAAGGAAGCCCCTGGCTGGCCCTGCACCCCCTAGACGGGCCCCCGGCCCTCCGTTTGAACTGCCTGCCTGCGGACGACGCCTGGGTGTGCAGTGTGCCCCCTACAGTGAGTCGGTGACGCCCCGGCTGCCGTTTTTCTGCGACCATGGCCACAGTACCTCCCCTCGAACCTTTCGAGGTCACCGGCACCCCAACGTCTCAAGCCGCACGCTGGAAGAAATGGGTGGAACGTCTGGAGAACTACTTCGTGGCGGCGGAAATCGCAGTGGTGCGGAGGCGCGCCATGCTGTTGCACCTGGGAGGTGAGGCGATCCATGACATTTCGAAAGACGTGGTGGAAGCTGGGCCGCCCATGACCTACGCCACGCTACGCGACGCCATCACAGCGTACTTTGAACCGTTTGCAAGCGCAGACTATGAACGTTTCCTGCTCCGCCAAGCCCGCCAGCTCCCAGAGGAGTCGGTGGACGTCTTCTACGCCAGGCTCAAAAAACTGGCCAGCACGTGCACGCTCCCCGATGCGGACGACGAGATCCGCGCACAGTTCATCCAAGGCTGCGCGTCGTCCAAGCTCCGTGAACGAGTACTGGAGGCGGACAATATGCCAATGCGCGACATCCTCACGCTGGGCCGCTCGAAGGAACTGTCCAAGGCCAGAGCCGCGCACATGGAACCGAAGCCGGCAGTCACCATCAAAACGGAACCGGTGTGCGCCATCACGGCAGAGGTAGCGGACACCCGCACGAAGCACCCCCAGCGGAGGAGCCCGAAGCCGGTCCAATCGTCTCCCAGCCGAGCCTGCGTGTGGTGTGGAGGAGCGACACCTCATAAAGGGGCGTGCCCGGCCCAAGGCAAAATCTGCAGCGCATGTGGCAAGGCCAACCACTTTGCGAGCGTTTGCCTGTCCACATCACGGAAGAAGCAAGGAGGCCCGCCCAGGAGGGTGAGACAGCTGGCACCCCTGCCCAGCACAGCCACCAACAGCGACATGGATGACGACGACGAAGCGGATGTCGCCTCGGTGCACGTCGTGCGGATGCTCAACACCCTGGCCGCGTCCCCGTCAACCGGACCCATGTGCACAGTCTCAGTACAGGACCAGGCCGTGCCGGCCCTGATCGACACCGGTGCCTCCATCAACCTGATGTCGGTCAGCGTGTACCGGACTCTGAGGAGCGCTCCACCACTCCGGCCCACGAGGGTGCAAGTGTATGCCTACGGCACCCATCGGCCCCTACGCCTGTGCGGGGCTTTCAGGACTGACCTGTCCCACGACACCACTCGGCTGCCAACCAAAATATACGTGTCACAGGAAGGGACGGGATTCCTAGTGGGGTGCCGGACAGCCCAAGACCTAGGCCTGATCCACTTCGCCCTCACGGTCCAAACAAGCAACCTGGACCATCTGGTGCAGGAGCACACAGCCCTATTCGACGGGATCGGGTGCCTCAGAGGGCCCGCCATACACCTCCACATCGACAAGACAGTTACCCCGGTAGCCCTCCGGCATCGACGCATCGCGTTCCACCTACGACCCAAAGTGGAAGCAGAACTACGGACACTGGAACAAGCGGGAATTATCGAACGGGTAAGCGGGCCCACCCCATGGGTGTCACCCATCGTGGTGGCGAAAAAACCGAAACAGCCGGACGCAGTGCGGATCTGTGTGGACATGCGCGTCCCCAACTTGGCCATCAGGCGCGAGCGCCACCTGACGCCGACCATCGACGACATCGTGGGAGAGCTGTCAGGTTCCAAATGGTTCTCCAAGATGGACCTGAGGTCGGGGTACCACCAGATCCCGTTGCACCCCGATTCCCGCCCAATCACCACCTTTTCCACGCACGCCGGCCTCTGGCGCTACACCCGGCTAAATTTTGGGATCTCGAGCACCGCGGAGGTGTTCCAGAACATTATCCAGAATGTCCTGCAGGGGCTGGAGGGCGTCTTGAACGTCAGCGATGACATCCTCGTCCATGCCCCTACCCTGGATGAACATATCCGACGCCTCCGAGCGGTGTTCTCCCGGCTGCAGGAACGAGGCCTGACCCTCCACAGAGACAAATGTGACTTCCTGCGCAAAGACATCAGCTTTTTCGGATACCGATTCTCCGACCAGGGGATAGGCCCGGACCCAGATAAGGTAAAGGACATCCACGCGGCCCCCGCGCCTACCTCCGTGACAGCTGTCCGCAGTTTCCTGGGAATGGTCACGTACTGTGGGAGGTTCATCCGCGACCTATCTGACCTCACGGGGCCCCTCCGCGACCTCACCAAAGCCTCCGCCACATGGGAGTGGGGCCCCGCCCAGCAAGAGTCGTTCCAGAGAACAAAAGAGGCGCTCTCGGCCGACACCACCCTGGCCTACTTCGACCCACGGCTCGAGTCCCAACTCATAGTGGACGCCAGCCCGACAGGCCTAGGAGCCGTGCTAGCCCAGCAGCAAAGATGCGGGGAAAGGGCCCCCGTCGCATACGCAAGCAGAACACTCACGCCAACGGAGCAGCGGTACTCGCAGATCGAGAAGGAGGCCATCGCGATCCTGTGGGGGTGTCGCCACTTCCACATCTACCTGTATGGACACCCGTTTGTGGTGATCACTGACCACAAGCCTCTGGTCCCGTTGTTCCAAGGCTCGTCATCACGCCCTCCCCCGCGGATAGAGAAATGGGTCCTCCAGCTCCAAGAGTTCCAATTCACTGTGGAGTACCGACCAGGCGCCCGAAATCCGGCAGATTTCCTGTCCAGACACGCCCGCCCGGCCACGGACATGGAAGCCACGGAGGCGGCCGCTACCGAGGAATATGTCCGGATAATTGTGGAAAGGTCCCGGCCCCTGCCGATGTCCCTCAACGAGGTTGCGCTGGCTACCGAAGGGGACGACTGCCTGCAGATGGCCATCCGAGCGGTCGCGTCTGGAGATTGGAGGCCGCTCCAAAGCCCGTCATCCTTTCGCACGCCCGAGGCTCAGGCGGCGCTGAAAGCGCTCTACATCGTCAGGAATGAATTATCGGTGTCCCCCGAAGGGTGTCTCTTGAGAGGTCCCCGCCTGGTGCTGCCCGGCAGCCTCACCCAACGAGCCGCCCTCCTGGCGCATGGCGCTCACCAAGGCATTGTCAAGTCGAAGAACCGCCTCAGGTGCAAGCTCTGGTTCCCGGGACTCGACAAGATGGTGGAAGACACGGTCCAGCGGTGCCCGGTGTGTTTGGCGACCAGCCTACCCGACCCCCCAGCACCCGTGATCACGGAAGAGGGCCCGACCTCGCCGTGGGTGCGAGCCAGCGCCGATTTCGGCAGTCTCCCTGGAGGACGGCACATGCTAGTTGTGGTAGACGACTACTCGCGGTACCCCGAAGTGGAGATTGTCCCCTCAACTGCAGCGGCTGACGTAATCCCCAAGCTGGAAAAAGTCATGGCCACCCACGGACTCCTCAGTGAGCTGCGCACAGACAACGGCCCACCCTTCAATGGCACGGAACTGGCCGAGTACCTGCAATCCCATGGCATTAAACACCGCCGCATCACCCCCCGGTGGCCGCAGGCAAACGGTGAGGTTGAGAGACTGATGAGGACTCTAAACAAAACTATTCAGATTGCCCTAGCAGACGGCGTCAACGTCGAGCTAGCCCTCTACCAATTCCTGCGAGAGTACCGGCTGACACCCCACTGCACCACCGGGGTTCCCCCGAGCCACCTGTGTCTGGGTCGAGCGATCCGGGACACCATCCCGCACCATCCTGTGTGGGAGTCATCACCAGACCCACCCAACCGCTCCACAGAAAATCGACTTAAAGCGAACCAAGAAGCCTCCCGGCGGCGGAGAGCGTCAGACAGCACAATCCAGGTCGGCGACCAGGTGCTAGTGAAAGACCGGCACCCCGGGGGAAAATTCCGCCTGCCCTTTGAAATGGCCCCATGGATTGTCACCGATGTACAAGGGACCCTGATCACAGCCGCCAGAGGCGGTGAAAAAGTGACTAGAAACGTGTCGTTCTTCAAGAAAGCCCCGCAAAATGAGGAAGATGACCTCCCGGAGTTGGAAGACCACTACCCAACCCCATCTCACAGCCCTCGGAGAACATCTCACAGCCCTCGGAGAACCCCAGGAGCGGAAGAACCCCAGAGGGCGGAGAGCGCCGACAATACCCCCTCAGCGTCAACAGGACGGGAAGAGGTGCCACAAGCGGCGCCAGGCCGCCCGGACTCGGTGGAAGCGGGCGGACCAGAGGACATGTCTCTCACCCAATCTGATGGGCGCAGCCAGGGCCAGTATCACCTACGCCCGCACCCGCGACCGTCCCAGAGGTACAGAGACTTTGTGGCCCGCTGTCAGCTGTGGGAGTGAAGGAAGGCTGCCCCTCCAACAACCGACCAAGTAAGACTGTTCTTTTGTTTTCCATGAGACTCTTTAGAGACTGCTAAAGCTGTTTTGAGTCGCGATAGGCGACGAGTTGTGTTGAGTTTTCAATTCTGGGTAAAGGAGGAATGTAATGTTGCGCGACGGACCGACCCATACCCCGAGGGTCCGCGCGCGTGTGTCAGGGTTTTCCCCCCCCCCTTGCGTAGCCGGAGTTGGGTGCGCCCGACGTCCCCTCGGACGGCACGCACTAGTGCTAATAAAAAGCCCAGGGCTCTGGGCGTGGCAGGCATTGCACTGACCACCACTTGCATACCTGTGTGTACCGTGTGTCATTATTTCCAGGCCCCGGGCCCAACATTACATGCACTTCGGCCAGGGAGCTCCTGATAGAGTCCGTAGGGGGGCCCTCCATGTACCTTGCAGGGGGGCCCCCTCAATTATCGTTACGCCACTGCCGTGTAGAAGTCTCGTAAATAAAGCACATTCTTCACTATTCAGCGGCCCCTTGCAGTTTTCTCCCGTCACCCTCCCGTTATTTGTCGAGGTGAGGAGAGGCAGGCCGGCTCCAGGATTCGGGATCAGGAGGGGTGGGGGGGGGGGGTGCACGAAGAAGCACGGATGGTCATAAAGATGGCACGGGTGCCCTGCATCCCCCGGGTGTCTGGGAGCCGGGCCTGCACATGCAGGGTAGCCGAGGAGCCGCATTCTCTCCTCACTGTCCGGGTTGTGCCTCCGAGGTTTACTCTGTATTTCTGGGCGTTTGTACGCATGTGCTTATCCCTTCTGCTTTCTCCGCTGTATGGTACGAAAAAAGTGCCAGGGCACGAAACAGAGCCCGATAGAGACCCGTTTCGAAACAGCAGGCACATCGATGTGCGCGTGCTCACACTGCTCACTTCTCACCAGTGAAGAAGTTACGGCATGACATCATGCCAGGTGAGCGTTGTAGGGGAAGGGAAATCCTTTAAATAGAATCATTTTCTCTCTGGATTTCCCTTCTCTTTTTGAAACTCAGGAGCAGCAACATTGTCGTGGTGTCTGTCACAAGAGCTTTAAGTGGAAGCTTTTTCAATATTCTATACAAGCCATAGTTGCCGCCTATTTATCGTATGCAATTAATAACCATTGACAAAGCCAATAGTCCTGACTTGTTATAGGTATGATGTTACTTGTATCATATATCTGGATGCAATGACACAAACAGCACAATACAAATCGGGCGGCACAGATTTGTAGGTGTTTTTAAGCCATGCCCTTAAGCCACGCCCCTTTGAGAGACCCCCCAGTTTTTTCATCCCACTTAAAGCCCTGGCTGTACCCCCCTTTCACTCTCTGACCAACACTCGTGCCCACTGCTTCACACCGCCCTCATGCCCACCTCACCCTCTGCTTCCTCCAACTCTCCTCTCTCCACCTCACCCACCTTTCTCCTCGCCATGGTCTCCACTCTCTCCTGCCTCATCCTCTTTCCACCCACCTTACCTTTTCCACCTTACCTGCCTCTCTTACTCTACCATGCCAACCTCTCACTGTGTATCAACCTTCTCTGGCCCCACCTCACCCTTCTGTACCCACCTCACCCTTCTCAACCCACCTCACCCTTCTCTCTCTCCACCGCACCTCACCCTTCTCTCTCCCCGCCTCACCCTTCTCTCACCACATCACCCATCTCTCTCTCCACCTCACCCTTCTCTCTCTTCACATCACCCTTCTCTACCAGCCTCACCCTTCTCTCCCCGTGTCACCCTTCTCTACCCACCTCACCCTTTCCTCTCCACATCACCCATCTCTCTCTCCACCCACCCTTCTCTCTCTTCACCTCACCTCACCCTTCTCTCACCACATCACCCATCTCTCTCTCCACCTCACCCTTCTCTCTCTTCACATCACCCTTCTCTACCAGCCTCACCCTTCTCTCCCCGTGTCACCCTTCTCTACCCACCTCACCCTTTCCTCTCCACATCACCCATCTCTCTCTCCACCCACCCTTCTCTCTCTTCACCTCACCCTTCTATACCCGCCTCACCCTTCTCACCCCGCCTCACCCTTTTTTACCCATGTGACCCTTCTCTCTCTCTTCACCTCACCCTTCCCTAACCGCCTCACCCTTCTCTACCCACCTCACCCTTTCCTCTCCACATCACCCATCTCTCTCTCCACCCACCCTTCTCTCTCTTCACATCGCCCTTCTCTACCCACCTCACCCTTCTCTCTCTCCACCCACCCTTCTCTCTCTTCACATCGCCCTTCTCTACCCACCTCACCCTTCTCTCTCTTCACATCGCCCTTCTCTACCTGTCTCATCCTTCTTTACCCGCCTCGGCCTTCTCTACCCGCCTCACCAGGGGCGTAGCAATAACCCCCGCAGCCCACGCAGTGCGGGGGGGGGGGGGCGAGCTCGAGGGGGCCCCCCTCCGGCACTGTGCACGGCTGGCCAGAGAGCTCCAGACTGGGTCAGCAGCGTGACCCAGCCCTGGCAGTGCATGATTCAGTGCCAGCCGCGCTGCACGCAATCTTCTCAGCAACAAACCCCAATTTAAAGGTTTCAAATGTGCAACACGGGCACCGGGGCAGGCTTTCATTTGGTTTCGTAATCCAAGCTGCTCCTGCAGCGTCCCACCGCGTGACAAGTCCGCCATCTAGTGGATATCTACCAGTACAGCCTGAAAGAGCGCAGCCAGAGGTAGATGACACGGCACCAAGGAACAAGCACCGTCTATATCTATGGGTTTGAACGGATGTGGTCCCAACACAATCTCTTTTCAAAAAGGGCATAATATGGTGAGATTTGAAGAACGCAACATGCTTTGAAGTGTCTTCAAAGTAATAGTATTGTTCTGCCTTTACAGCCGCGTGTGCTTGTTAGTAGGGAAGGTGCCTTTTAAAGAAGGGTAGGTGCCTTTTAAAGAAGGGAAGGTGCCTTTTAAAGAAGGGAAGGTGCCTTCTAAAGAAGGGAAGGTGCCTTTTAAAGAAGGGAAGGTGCCTTCTAAAGAAGGGAAGGTGCCTTCTAAAGAAGGGAAGGTGCCTTTTAAAGAAGGGAAGGTGCCTTTTAAAGAAGGGAAGGTGCCTTCTAAAGAAGGGAGGGTGCCTTTTAAAGAAGGGAAGGTGCCTTTTAAAGAAGGGAAGGTGCCTTCTAAAGAAGGGAAGGTGCCTTTTAAAGAAGGGAAGGTGCCTTCTAAAGAAGGGAGGGTGCCTTTTAAAGAAGGGAAGGTGCCTTTTAAAGAAGGGAAGGTGCCTTCTAAAGAAGGGAAGGTGCCTTTTATAGAAGGGATGGTGCCTTTTAAAGAAGGGAAAGTGCATTTTAAAGAGCAGTGAGCCATTAGCATTTGAAAATGTTTAGGAAATGAGTATCACACGGTGTTTTGAAAGCCCTCCCTGGCAGTAAAATCAAGAGAATCTGAGTAAAACATAAGTGCAATAATATCGAGGCATGTTTGTTCTTCCACAGGGCACCTTTGGGGAAATGTTGGGTAGATGCGTCATTTCTAGGCTCAAGATTCTAACAACTAATGAGATTAATCAAAAGGTTTAAAGACAATTTTGAACAAAACGAAAGAACACAGATCTGGCGAGTACAAAGACACGGTGGGCCTGGTAGTCGCCACTGAATGGAGTGTACCTGGTCTTTCAGGACAGCCCTCGATGGGACAGTGACTGGGACAGAGAGGCAGAGTAGCCATAAAGGCTCGAGGGAGGTGTGGCACAGATCAGTGTGTGTGGCAATGGGCACAAGTCATTATGCACAGACATTGGTGCTAACCAAGCAGCTGGCAGGCAGTGTTCTTCAGCCTTCACCTCTGTGCTCAGTTTCTGCATGTGGTTGCAGATGGTGGTCACCACCAGTCATTTTTGGGGACCAGGGCCTAGTTTTCATCTTATTTTGGCCACCGACTGAAAGTGGGAAAGGAGGAGCAAGTGACAGGGAAACCACGACAAAGAGGGAAAGCGGGGATGAAAAAGGGCCAGAAAGATGAGGCAAATATACAGAAAGTGGAGGGCAGAGGAAGATAGACATGAGGTGGAATCAAAACTAGTCAGTTTTGGAATTCAGGTGTGCCAGCAGCTTCTTTCTAAGAAACATTTTGGAGCCTGCACTTACGTTTCTTACAAATCAAGCACCGACTGCACCAAGCAGCTGTCAGTGACTGGTGGGGATACAATTTGCTCCTGGACTCTCACTTTGCACTGCCCTCCTTCTCTGGCAGCCGCACACTGTTTCCAAATCGAATGGGCCGGCGGTGCAATGTACATGATGCAGGGGGCTCCACCGACCAAGGAAAGAAAAGCCCCGCCTCTCCTCTACATGCAGAAGGTGGCATAACGAAACTTGAGCGCCCCCGCCCCTCTGCAAACTACGTAGGGGCAGATTTACGACTTCTGGCGCATCTCTGCTATTCAGCAGAGATGCGCCAGAAGAGTTGCGATGCATCTGCCCACCCGTGCACCACCACTGATGCGCCGCATTTACAATGCGGCGCACCGTGGCACTCGGATGGGCAGATGCGAGACGCATCCCCCGTCGGAAAGGCGGCGCATTGCTGGAGTTGCGTCGCAAGCGCGACGCAGCTCCAGCAAGGCTGGGGGTGCCCCATCCCTAACATGCCGCGTCAATCCTTACGCCTGCTTCAAGCAGGCGCAGGGTTTTGACGCAGCAAGGCCTTAAAAGTGACTGAGTGAAATCTTGTAGATTTCACTCAGCCACTTTTAGGAGGCGTTCCTGCGTCGGAACGCCCGCCCCCCCTGCGCCAGAACGCCTACATGTGGCGCAGGGCTTTACAACGTGACGCATCTCCCAGAAGCATCACGTTGTAAAAACCCCGCAGCATGGCGCTGGCTTTGCGCCGTCGCTGCGTCACAAAAGTGATGCAACGGTGGCGTAAAAGAGGCGCAAGGGGCTTGTAAATCTGCCCCGTAGAGTGCCCCCCACACGTTCCGGAACCAGTCAGGAGCTCTCAGCCGCCGCACAAGCCCAGTGTTGGAGGGAGATCGCCCACCCCCTGCACTGTAGGGGGTGCGGGGGCTATTGTTGCGTCGGTATCTCCTTTCTTCACTGTGACAGTAGAAAACACGTGGCCATCTCCAAGGCTTGAAAGCTGTAAAGGTGCATTCTAGGAATCCACATTGGCTAATACATGGTTGGGATTATTAGGGCAGGGCTGTGGGGTCATGGTGTGTGGTTGCTGATAGGCTGCCTTATTATTTTAAGACTAAAGATTATGGAGTATTTCTGATGTCCTGCATTTGCCAACACTATCCCCTTCTTGGTGCTGAGGAGTGTTCAAAACACATTGGGGCAGATTTACAAGCCCCTTGCGTCACTTTTGCACCGTCGTTGCTTCACTTTTGTGACGCAGCGTCAGCGTAAAATTTGCGGCCCATTTACAACGTGACGCATCTAGGGAGATGCGTCACGTTGTGAAGCCCTGCGCCACATTAAACCTGCATCAGGTTTAATGTATGCAGGGTGGGCGTTCCGTCGCGGGAAGCCCCGTAAAAGTGATGCAGTGAAATTTACAAGATTTCACTGAGTCACTTTTACGTCCTTGCTGCGTCAAAACCCTGCCCCTGCTTGAAGCAGGCGTAAGAATTGACGCAGCAAGTTAGGCATAGGGCGCCCCTGAGCATTAATGGAGTTGCGTTGTGCTTGCGACACGACTCCAGCAATGCGTGACTTTTCCGTCAACAGATGCGTCAGAATTTCTGACGTATCTTTCAACCCTTGCGCCATGGTGCGCCGTATTGTAAATACGGCGCATTCATGGTGACGCAAGGATTTGGAATGTTGGCGCAGGGAAAGTGAAGCATCTCTACAGATGCGTCACTTTCTTGTAAATCTGCCCCATTGTTTTTAGTTGTGACCACAGGCGTGCTTGTTGTTGAGTCCATGCTCTGAGTGTGTATGGTCTCTCGCTCCGTGTCCCTTACCTAGTCTCACTGTTCATGCATTAGTATTACTGTGTCCTCTTTTTCCAGTGCCAGTGGATTTAAGTAAGTTTCACCGTACGTGTCTGTGACCTGTGTCTCAGTATCCCCATGTCCCAGTATCGGTGTCGCAGTGGCTGTCTACCAATGCAGGTGTCGGTCACAATGCACATCTGTCAGTGTTCCTATGTCAGTGTCCAAATGCCAATGTTCTAGTGTCAGTGCCCTTTGTCAGTTTATTTATTTAGTTATGCGTTTTTATATAGCGCGTACTTTACCCGAAGGTGTCGCAGTGCTTTACAATAGAACCAGTTACATTACGTAGGGACTTCAGAGAACATGAATTACATATAAGATATGAAACAGATACATGTCTAAACACAAAAAGAAAATGTTACAATAGTGTGTACGAAAGATGGGCAATTTAAACTAACAGCTTTAATATAATCTGCCAATATTGGTGGGAAGTGAGCACAAAGTATTGTCGGGAAGTCAGCGCAAAGAAGATAGAAATAGCATAATGATATTATATAGCATAGCATTATGATAGCAACTCATCGACAAGTTTGAAAATATGACCCAAATGGATCCAAGGGATCCATTTGGGTCATATGTCCCTCATGGGACAATCAGTTACTACTGTCTACTGATCCTGTTAAAGTTAAAATAGGGAAATTCACTGATATGCATTGATTTGTCGTGTGTGATACTAGCCCCGTGTATCTGTTAGGGAGAGAATTGTTGTGCAAAATGAATTGCACGATCTTCTGTACTCCTGATGGCATAGCCTTTGAAACCCCTGATGAGGATGTACTGCATAGAATGACAATGGCAAATTTGGAACCAGAAATTACTGAGGCATTTGTTGTATTTGATCCGGAGGAATTTCCTCGGGAATTGAAGAAAACAGCGAAACCCGAGGTATGGGATTTCACAGGAGAAGATATGGGATTGATGAAAAGAGTAGACCCTGTGAAGATAACTGTAAAAGAAGGAGTAAGCTACCCGAATATTCCCCTGTATAAATTGACACCAGAAATAATTGCAGGAGTGATGCCTGTAATAGACAAGATGATTGAGCGGGGAATTTGGAGAGAAATAATGAGTTGTATAATTGTATGTTTTCTTTCATTTTATTGTGCTTTTATGGATTGATTCTGATCCGAATAAAGTTTTATTGACTTGACTTGACTTGAGTAGTCCATGTAATTCACCAATCATGGGTTTAAAGAAGCCTAACAGAGCTTTCAGGATAGTACAAGATTTGAGAAAGGTGAATAAAATTGTTGTACCCTGCTGTCCCATTGCACCGAACCCTTCGGTAATCCTATATCAGATTCCCCAGGATGCAGAATGGTACACAGTCATCGACCTGTGTCATGCTTTCTTTTCTATCCCATTGCACCCCGATAGCCAACAAATGTTTGCGTTCCAGTTCAGCGAATGTACTTTGGCATTCTGCCGTATCCCACAGGGGTATACAAAAAGTCCCCCTGAAATTGAAAATGCTAATTTTCATCTTTATTTGTAAAGCTATTCATTCTGTTTCATTAATTGTGTTTATAATGCTCTAAGGCCACTTTAACACTCATTTATTTTCATTTCAATCCATTTTTGACCGTTTTAGAACACTTTGATGCACCAATGATGTATTTGGACTTAGTCATTTTTCGCTTCAGGAGACTTCAAAAGTGTTAGAAATTCATTTTGGAGGTACACAGAACAGTGCAAATGCAGTTATAAAGCATTCATGACACTGCCATTACACCTATATATTTTTTAAATGATTTTGATGTAATAACATTTTTGACCTCCATAAGGGGGGAAGCTGAAATTTTATTCCGCTCAGAGTTCCATGACTTCCGTGACCTTGCCCCCTGAAATTTAAAATATCAATTTTCAATGTTTTTGTAAAACTATTCATTCTATATCATTCATTATATGTTTAGCATGCTATTGGGCCACTGTAGCACTTTGTTTTTTTCATTTTAACCCAATTTTGACCGTTTTTGGACAATATGATGCACCATTGATGTATTTGGACTTGGTCATTTTTCGCTTTCATGGAGACTTCAAAAGTGTTAGAAATTCATTTTGGAAATACACAGAACAGTGCAAATGCACGTATATACCATTCAGAAAGCTGCAATTACACCTATATAGATTTTAAATGATTTTGATGTATTAACATTTTTTACCTCCATGGGGAGGGCCCTTAAGCTGAACATTTACCCAGCTCAGAGTTCCACGACCTCGGACACAGCTGTGACCTTGTCCCCCCGAACTTATTTTTGAAACTATTCATTTTGTTTCATTCATTGTGTGTTTTTAATGTAATTAGGCCACAGTAACACTCAATTATTTTCATTTTAATCCATTTTTGAGCATTTTTTAACACTTTGCTGCATCAATGATGTTTTGGGACTTAGCCATTTTTTGCCTCAGGTACACTTCAAAAGTGTTAGAAATTGATTTTGGAGGTAAGTGCACCTGTATAGCATTCCAGACACTTCAATTGTACCTATATACTTTTGAAATGATTTTGTATTAAATATTTTTTTACCTTGTAAGCCTGAGCATAGTTTGCGTAGTAGCACTACACATAGTACACTTTTATCTACGTTCAGCTACTTTGATCTATGCGTAGCTGTAAACACATCATCGTGCTGCAAGTTACAATAAAATTAGCATTTTTGTCTTTATATGCTATAACACATATAGTCATTTCACAAAAGTGAAAATGATACATTAGCAAGCAGTGAGAGAGGTGATGATTTTTGGATCCTCCCTAACCTAGGGGGAGAACCAAGGAGATGCCTTGAAAACAAAAAGCACATTTTCTTGAATGATTCGGCGGTGGTCCCATCCTCTGAGGACCACCCCAAGCACAGTTATTGGCAAAAATACAATCCCAACCAAAGGCCCTGCAAAGCATTATGGGACAAGATTAGCAGTGGGCAGTGAATATTATAGTATCCAATATCAAAATAATTCTACAAAGAGCTGCAGTTCAACTAGTCGTTACTAGATGTCCCTCACGAGTCGACACGAGTCAAATGCAAAAGTTTCATGAAAGGGTTTTTTTATATCGATGTTAGTAATATCGAAGTTAGTAATATCCATATGAAATATATCGATGTTACTAATATCCATGTCACTAATATCAATATGTATAATATTGCTATGTATTTTATTATGTATTTAATATGTATGTGTTAATAATTTTTTACCTTAGGGTCGATATTCTGTCCATCGATATTCTTTCCCTTCGATATACTAGACTCGATATTATTGTAGGTCGAAATTAACTTTTCGATATTTAGACTGCTCACCTACTGCTAGACAGCTCAGAAGACTCCGATGCGGCGGACCGCAATCTGATGTTGCCACATTTAAATACAAAAGGACGGAACACCGTCAGCTTGACAGAGTACTTGGAACAGCTGCTGTGGTGGGACGACGGTAGGCCTACCAAGATCTAAATCAGGCCCTGAGCCTTAGTAGCACAAAACGTCCTCTAGATACATATCACCTAGAGACAGTGGGCGGAGTAGGCAACAGTTCCTACCCACGCAAGTGAAATCTTTAGCCAGGCCAAGCTTCCAGTTATCACATATATTAAGCAGTGATGTGAGTACACCTATATATGAGCCTGCACCTTCAAGAAGACACCATACTAGTAGCAGATAGCAACTTTGTTACTACAAAGCCCACTTCCAAAACATGAGCAACTATTCTGAAAAACTACTTATGCTTTATTC
The DNA here is from genome assembly GCF_964204655.1 of Triturus cristatus. Taxonomy (NCBI): domain Eukaryota; kingdom Metazoa; phylum Chordata; class Amphibia; order Caudata; family Salamandridae; genus Triturus; species Triturus cristatus. The sequence goes on along the minus strand of NC_140579.1, from coordinate 11,140,987 downwards.
TGAACTGGAAATGTTGACTGTCACTAGATGGATGCCTGGATACCTTTGCCGCTTAAGGGGTCGATGGAGTACCCTGCCCACAAAACCTTTGTCTTTCCTCCTCATTTAAAGACAGGCAGAGCTTAAGCCCAAGGGCCCCCTTCCCTTTTTTTTAAGAGCAGGCAGTCCAATGGGCCGCAGCCCACTCTTAAAAGTACAACTTCAAGCCTTCCTTTTTTCTTTCTAAATGCATCCTGTTTCCCTTTAAGGAAATTGAGCTGCATTAAAAATATATATATATTGCTTCATGAAAAAGCAATCACTGTCATGGTGGTCTGCAGACCTCAGCAGGCCAACATCCCTGTAATGGCTGTGATTCTTAATGGTTTCCAAACTGCACCCTGTCTCATTAATATTCATGAGGTAGGTTGATTTATGATTCTCAAGGAATCCCTAAATGAATCTCGATCAGTTTCATGCATGTATTCACTTTTATTGAGGCACATGCCCGCCACATATAATTGGCATAGGTTTTCTTTAGTTTTCTTGATTCCTTTATTTATGTTAGCACACACTTGCAATACAAAGAAAAGTACCATCTTGCTTTTTAGAATTCAAGTGGGTCTTTGTTTTAATGCCAAGACTCTTTCCTGCAAACTTCTGCAAAGATCAGACTCACATAATCTGCTGTATCGGTCCAAGTGTGGCTGAAGGGAGATAAGAGAACCTCATTGGACATTCAGGCTTTAGTGTAGCTTGCTCGACAGCTTTGAATGTCTCTGGTGGACTGATGCGCCAGCATAGGTGCCTAGTTTACGGATTCCTTATGTGTGTCATTTCCATGGTTTCAGTTTACTTATGAGTAACATTCGCTGGTCAAATGTGTTACACCTAGAGGGACACTTTCTTGCGAGTAAAAACAAGCAATGAAGGGCATTGAGAGATATAAATATCAGAACTCACATCCTTTTGAGCAATAGGAAGTTCTAAACAGATCTCGGCCCCCTGAAATGGAAGATCACCAATTACTTCCCATTTCTAAGATGATAGTAGTGTAAAACAATTGTCTCTGGCCTTCTTCAGTTTTCTGCCCTACACGTCCTCCTTCAAAACACTATCCTCCAAAATGCTCCCGTGCACTTGCACAATCTCCTGAGACCCTACATTTAACAGTTGCTGCAAAGCAGCTCTTGCTTGCGGTACAATGGACAAAACATACACTGACCACAAGACCAGCAGCAAAGCCAGAGGGTCATTGACTCAAATTCAGGCTCTGTTCCACGGTGCCTAGGCCTTTGCGGAATCCATACTGGACCTCTGATATAATGGCTTCAGCCTCTACCCATGACTGGAGTCTACTTAAAATGACACGCCCGGCCACTTTCACTGAGGAATCCAGCAGTGAAATTGGTCTATAACAGGCCGGGTCGTTGCGGTCGCCTTTCTTAATAGTGTGGACGAGTGTGGACCCTATCCAGGTCGGAGTGAAGCCTTGAGTGCAGCCGGCCCTTAGTACCAGGGTTACAAATGGGCCCCAAAGCAAGGGACCGGATTTACAGAGGTCCACTGGTACACTGTCTGGTCCCGGGACCTTCCCTCCCACACTAGCATTAATGGCCAGGATCACCTCGTCCGTGTTTAATGGTCAGTCTCCTGCAGGGACGTAGCTTCCATTGGTGCAGCAGGTGCAGTGGCACCCAGGCTCAGAGGCCTGAGGTACCCATGACTGAACCCTGATTATGATTATGTTTCATAATGCAGTCTGCAGCCAGCAGACCCAATGCCGTACTTGCACTAGAAATGGGGAAATATACTCGGGCAAAAAAAGGGAGCCTTTTCATGTGCTTTGCCGACCTGAGTTCGGCGTTTGATTGTGTCAACCACAAGAAACTTTGGCGCATCCTAGAGGACATGGGGTTGAAACCCAATTGATTAATTTTTTAAAACACTCCTACTTTGAGGCCCGGGCCATTGTTCGCTATGGTAGAATCGGTGAGCTTACTGGTAGCTTCCCTGTGAGTAAGGGCGTAAGACAGTGATGCGTTTTGGCCCCCTTCTCTTTTCCCTCTATATTAATGGTCTGGGAAATACCTTATCCAGGGAAAGTTCAGACCGACCAAGGATGGGCAAACGGTCAATTGGAACATTGCTATATGCCGATGGTGCAGTCCTGTCAGCCCGTACCCCGATTGGCTTACAAAGAATTGTGACAAACTTTGTATCTTTCATGTCAGATCTTGATCTCTAAGTTAATATTTTTAAAGCTTTCGTCATGAAATGCAGTAAGCCCAGTGTTAAGTGTTGAGACATTCACATTAATAACAAAAAACTTAATTTTACTAATCACTTTTCATATTTGGGAATTGTTTTCGACAACAAGGGTTCTGGGCTAACTGTAGAAAATTGGTGTTTGCCAAAGCTATTGGCGCTTTGATTAATTTTGCCAGGAAACTGGGAAAGCGCCCCATAGACGACCTGCTGGTGATTTACAAAGCTAAATGTGTCTCAGTCGCCCTGTATGGAGCTGGTATCTGGGGCCATGTAAACGTGGAGTCTCTTCAGCAGGTCGAGAATGGGTTCCTGAGGTATCTCCTAGCTCTGCCAAATAGCACGGCCACGTACATCTGCCGTGCCGAACTGGGGTTGTCACACCTGTCCGACCTTATTAAAATTCAGCCAATTTTACTGTGGCACAAGGTGTGGACAGGAGCGTCCCACGACTTAACCAGGATGTTATAAAGGACTGTATGAACCTCCAACATGTAACACGTATTCCCCGGCTTGTATATATCAAAAGCTTTATGAACGATATGGATCACCCCGTGTTTTTTCACAATCCCGATATCCTGTCCTGCGTTGCAAGGAAGGAACTGAAGATATTATGTCTAAATCATTTGGAGTCGATCAGGCTATCCTCCAACATTATGAAACCAACGGTCAGAGCCAATCAATTGCTTTTAACTCGGGTGGGGATTCAACCTTATCTATTATTTACTCTTAGTAACTATGATAGGCTATTACTTACGCGCTTACGTCTAGGCAGCTTTCATAATTTCGTTACCTTCGCTCAGCCAAACGACTGGCCACACCCTCACAGTCTATGTCCTTGTGATCACATTGCAAAATATTTGAAGGGGGTGGTCATAACCAGGAAACGATGCAAGGCATGACCTTTGTGTAATTGATAACTGCTCCCATCTATGCAAGGGCAGTGTACCAACATGCGATTATGGCACTGATTGTAACTTCTTAATGTTTAAGATTTTTAAGATCAATTTGTAATTCTTTGGACAGCTGCTATTGTATTTTAAAGTTTTACATTTTTGTATTTATGTTGTTTCGATATATCTTGTGCTTTTATGATTTGATATTTTAAATCGAATAAAGCGTATCTTGACCTGGACCATTAAACCAAACTCCTATAGTCCATAAGTCTCCAATCAGACATCATGATCACTCTCTAGCCAGTGTTTGCCCTATGTGGGCTAGCAGCAACTTCCAACTGCTGGGAAATGCTGAGTCTCAGCTGTAGTGGTCTCTAGCAGCGGTTGCCTCAAAGCTGCTGGACTCAATGGCCGTGCTGGTGTCATGCTGAGAGTTGGGCTGCTCTGCACCTCTGTCAGTCTATCTTGACTTTGCTGTCGGGCGGCACCGACTGTGATGCGGGTGCGGTCCACACACTGGTCAACAGTGCCTTTTAAAGACACCAGATACAAATGCCTGTGGCCCCCGCCGCCCCAACACATGTGAAGGACAAGTTTTCATCTGGGCTTCACCTGGGCAGCGGCTAGTCTGCCTGTGGGGCGTGGCTCATGAGGGGGGAGAGTGCTGCGCTTGTAAAGCATCTTGCCTGGTGCTGTTCACGCACGAGACCTCCTCCACAAAGCACTGAGGGGTTTCTCATTTACTGAGGAGGTGGCATTCTGGTGGCAGGCATGACAAGTACAAATGAAACTTCAGTGCCCAAGGGGGCCAATAAGCACACCACGTGGCCATGGTGGGGTGGTGCCTTGCTGGAAAACAGCAACAGGCAAGGCGGCTGGACTCGGATTTATGAAAGCTCTGGTTACCATGTGCCAATAATGTGAGCAGTTGTTACTTTGCAACTTGTCCATGCCAGTATAAAGAGGCCACAATGTATTCCTAAACACTCTCAGCAGGCTCTCAGGCAGCCCAGAGGGTGCACTCACATGCCCGCATGCCCGCTGCCATGCAGCTTCTCGTTCAGCATGCGTCATTGTGGGGAGTTCAGGGTGGCACTATAATGCGTCACGAATGCATTTTAGTCCAGTGATGCGAACACCACGCCAAAATGTGTTAGTCTAAACCCTGATGTGTGATACTTGGCAGGAATGCACCAGATATACATATGCCCCCTATGCTACCCTCTACCCGAACTCTACTCCTACCTACTGAGTGGTGTACCTGTGTTAAACCAGTGTGTTTATGAGTGTGCAGGCTAGCCACCATATTTTGTGAGTGCACTGTGAGGCGTGGCTGCGTGAACGAAGGATGAACGTTGTCTTTTGTGAGTGCACAGTAAGTGGTCTACAGGTTGAAAAGTGTGCCTGTGTAAGCGCAGAATATGGCACTTGCCTGTGTGAGTGCAGCTATGTGAGGGCAGCAGTGTGTGCATGTTATGTCTGTGTGCCTGCACTTTTCAATGGCCAAACCTATTGGCTTTGGTAATGCATATTAGAGTTATGGCTTTTACTTACATAACCAGTTTCATAAGGTAGCGAGTGCACTCCTTCCTTTGTTAGTTTTAGTTTTTACTTAAATTGCCAAGTTAAAGCGTGCAAAACAGCACTGTGAATCGCCCCATCACAGTATATCAAAAGATTATGCCAAAGGGTGCTGCAGTCAGCAAACCCTGCTGCTGCACAGCATAAGTGAGAGAAATACTCCCGAATAATCCCAATCTCACAACGTAAACCAAATGAATCCATCGTACACCAAACCTTTTAAGAGTCAATGTAAATCACGTCTTTCAATGCTTGAAAAATCAACCTGGAGACAGCACGGTTGAGCAGAATTCTTTATTCACGCAGTTTCAGATGCCTTCTGTTGCCCATCCAGGCTTTTACATAAGCATGTGCGTTTGGCCTTATTTGATGACAGGACTCTTCATATAACCCTATGCATTTCGAACTAACAAGTTCTTCATCAGGGGTTGCTGTAAAAAATGTGAAACAACGGCTTTAGCAAACCACAGATTTGCCCTCCCATCCCGCATATCGCAGTGAAAAATAAACAGGTTTTGGAGAGAACAAATATGGGTTTTTGAGAATGTTTATTTTTCACTGAAGAGCACGTGGGTTTATGCGGGATGGGAGGGCAAATCTGGGTAGACTAAAGGGGTGTCAATAATATTTGGGATTCTGTGGGAGTGTTTTCCGAGTGGTTTGCTAAAGCCGTTGTTTCACATTTTTTACAGCAACCCCTGATGAAGAACTTGTTAGTTCGAAATGCATAGGGTTATATGAAGAGTCCTGTCATCAAATATGGTCAAACGCACATGCTTATGTAAAAGCCTGGATGGGCAACAGAAGGCATCTGAAACTGCGTGAATAAAGAATTCTGCTCAACCGTGCTGTCTCCAGGTTGATTTTCAAGCATTGAAAGACGTGATTTACATTGACTCTTAAAAGGTTTGGTGTACGATGGATTAATTTGGTTTACGTTGTGAGATTGGGATTATTCTGGAGCATTTCTCTCACTTATGCTGTGCAGCAGCAGGGTTTGCTGACTGCAGCACCCTTTGGCATAATCTTTTTACTTACATAAGGCATAAGGGCAGTGCAGGGAGTGGACATAGAATAGTGTGTGCATGAAAATGGTAGTGGGTTTTGATATGGCAGATGCACACTCAAAGGAGGTTGAGGAGGGTTGGGGCAGCTGACAGACAGATGTCACCCTAGTTAGGGCTCCAATTACTTTGCTTGCAATAGGGCCCAAGGCACCTGCATAGAGCCAAGAGACTTTCATGAAACAAAGGATTGATGGGAAATGTTCCCATATCTGACCAGAAATAGCTTTCACCTGCTTTAAATGTATTGCCTCTGCATGTTCCAGTGCACATCTTTATGGCCAACTGTTCCTTCCCTTTTTGTATTGTCAAATTATTTATTATCCTAAGATTTTGATACTTGAGAATTTGTACTTTATTTCTCTTTTTTGTTGCTGTTAGTTATTGCATATATACTACGTTTTTTAGAATTTTATAGCAATCTCTTTATAAACATATTTTAGCAAATGCACAGTTGAAGTCGTCTAAAAACCAAAGGGGCAGATTTACAAGAAAATGACGCATCTGTACAGATTAGTCACTTTCCCTGCCCCACCCTTAGAAACCCTTGCACCACCATAGATGCGCCGCATTTACAATACGGCGCACTATGGCTCAAGGATTGACAGATGCGTCAGAAATTCTGACGCATCTGTTGGCGGAAAAGTCACGCATTGCTGGAGTCGTGTCGCAAGCACGACGCAACTCCAGCAATGCATGTTGAGGCCTATTCCCACTACACTGCGTCACTACTTACGCCTGCTTGAAGCAGGCGTAAGGTTTTGACGCAGTGGCGTCCTAAAAGTGGCGCAGTGAAATCTTTTAGATTTCACTAAGTCACTTTTACGAGGCCTTCCTGCGTGGGAACGCCCACCCTGCATACATTATACCCGACGCAGGTATAATGTGACGCAGGGCTTTACAGCGTGACGCATCTCCCTAGATGCGTTACGTTGTAAATAGGCCGCATTGTTTGCGCCGCTGTTGCGTCAAAAAAAGTGACGTAACTGCGGCGCAAAAGTCATGCAAGGGGCTTGTAAATCTGCCCCTAAGTGCTTAATTTGATTTGCCTAGCCGTGAAATCTTTGCATTTGAACGGATCTTGAAATTAATTTTTTGTTCCTACTGTTCCACTTTATGTAATTATCATGTACTGACAAACTGTCCTTTATATGAAAATAGAATTTTCCCTTTTTAAGTGATGGATAAATTGATAAATGGGATATATGTTTTTATGTGGAACACTTCTGAGTTCCAAATCATAAATAAATTGAATTGAATTGTATTGTCGTGGGAGCTGCCCACCAATGGGAGACACTAAGGGGTGGCTGGCTGCACAGTGTCTCTCTAACACACATTCTTCCGGCTAGTTGGTGCTTTCCCTCCACCCCAGTGTAGAAGTGCCCAGAGGCGTGCCTCCAATAGTTGGTTTGAGTTGTGATTCTTGAAGGTGGCACATTATTATTGGCTTGAGATGCCAGCAAGGGCCTCCACTTTTAAATGTACCCTGCCCCTGTGGAGTCAGTGGCTTCTATCGGTATGAACTTCTAAAGAGAGAGAAGTGACCAGGGTCTTGGATCCGTGTCCCCCTCAAGGTTAGAACAAGTCTTGCTGCTGTGCCCTTGAGTTGCCTGTGAGAGCTGAAACTGCTGATCAGGGAGACATGACTAAAGCCGTCCTGACCCTGAACTGCAGAAGAATGAGTCCATGAAGACAACCTGCCCAGGAATTATGACTCTGCAACCCAGCTGACCATGTGCACACTGATCATAAACTGCTACATCTGAGGACGATGACATTTTTGAGTACCATTGAGGGATGTACTTTTTTATGGGTTCCAGCAGGAATAACTATATGGCAGCACCTACCACACTTCCTTAGGCCCTAGAGGAACACGAATTTTTACGCCATACCTTTTCACCTTAGCACATTCAGGGGCGTTCTGTTGGCTGAGGTTGGCCATCCTAATCCTTAAATCATTCGAGCCATTTGAACAGGAGACATTGTGGCCACATTTTACAGCAACCCCAACCCTAAGCTAGCCCCCGGCACCAGGAGCAAGAACGCGCACACCAATCTTTGACTGTCTTCAAGGAGACCTCTGTTCTCAGTGCTGTGGAAGTTCACCTGTCTTCATAGGATTAATCTGTCCTTTTTTGTTCCCAATTTTATTAATGTATGTTGCTGTTCATTTGATTGTACTTGCCAATGGTTTTTAAAAAACTTTTTTTTAATTAATATGTTATCAATTTTGTATATACTTTGGATATTGTCAGTGCTTTATTAAATATCTGTGTAACATTGTATATTGTGTGATATATGTGACTATTTGCGTATTTTTGAATAAATTTGTAGAAATCTTTTTATACTGCTCCTTTGGACTGCATCCTTGATGTCCAGTCTCACCCGGCTATTGTGAGGTGTGTGTCGATTTCTTTTATGGGTAAGGAGGTCTTACTTTTGTGACTAAGGAAGTTCACGTAGAACATGAATTCAAGTCTGCAGCCTCCCTCCCACCTCATTTTCCACAGGGAGCAATGTAATAGTGGGCGACTGTTCTTGATTATGGACAGGAGCATGATTTTCATCCTAGCTTTTATTGGTGACACTTGAATGGTGTTTCCTGTACTGCATTCTTTTACTTTATTTTGTATCTTCTGCATTCTAGCCCCTGACTATACTTTTGATAAATCTTGAAGTTTTACATGTTTTTATAGCTTAGTAGTGCATACCCTATGGCCACTACTGCATTCAGCCATATTACTGCTAAGCGCCGCTGCCCCTTTCCTGAACACGAGTTGGTAATGCTGCTTTGGCGATGCTGTAGGCCTCTCTTCTCCACCCTCCATGCCCTCCTGACATACTAACTCGAAATAAGGCATCTGGTGAGGAAGGTTTGGCAGTACTTTAAGTATACTACGCTATATATTGCATGTGTATGTTCGCCAATAAAAATACCTGGATCAACTGATCCTAAAGACAAATGAAAACTATACGTGACTGTGGATGTGAGAAGAATAGAGTCCCACAGGTGCATGTAAAAAGTGCCCAAACTAGGAATATTCCTGTCCTGATAGATTTTAGACTTAACTGCTGTTTGTGAAAAAAGCGTGGTCGTGAGTAAACCAACGAGTTATGAACTTTAGATAGACTTCACTGATGAATTGAATTTATTTGCACATGATTTCCACAGCATCTTTGCTCCAAAGACCCATCAATCAAGTTTCCCTCCTGGGCGGCCAATTACAGCAAGAACAGCTTGTGTCAAACACCAGCCCATCAGCACACTTCATGGGGTATGTTCTGCCACCATCACATTGGTAGAACCTGGAAGGGTCTTCTGGATCGGCATAGAAGCCATCAGCTTTCCCAGAGCAAAAGCCCTGGTTGACGGGCGCAGTGGGCGTGCTTTCTGTCGGTGAGGTGGTTGGAGTAGTGGTGTCATCAGGATCTGGGTGTGAGATTTCAGGCGCTGCAAGAAAATGGAAGAAAAGACTGATTAGAAAAGATTTATTGCAGTTATGCAATGTTTTTATTGGCAATCTCGCTGCCCAGGATCTAGCCAGGGACTAAGGGGCTCATTAGGATGGCGGGCGGCTGCCATCCCCGCGGTGTTTGGACCGGCCGCATGACTTGCGGCAGTCCCGCACCGCGAATTAGGATGCGACCGCCATGCATTTCCCACATCCTAATATGTCGGACGGTGCCTGCTAGGCACCGCCACCATATTAGTGGCCCTGCTCTGCCCGCCAGGCACGTGTTACGATTGCCACCAGCGGGTAAGCGGCGGACGGACTTTGCGTCCACTACAATACCCACCGCCATCCTAATTTGGAGGAGGGTAAATCTCATTACGATGGCGGAACGATAGCCAGTACCGTTATGAGCCCCTAAGTTACATTTACCAGCACTGAGGATGGACAGTTTCTGAGTGTATCTGTGAGCTGGGGTTGTTTCCAGCACAAACATGTCACCAAGCTCAACTTCCATTTATGTGATGAGCAGTAAATGTTTTAACCTGGTGGTAGTGGAGGAGTGTGGCTCAATGGTTAGAGCGGAAGACCCTGTTGCAGAGTTCTGGCCAGGGACCAGGGTTCGATTCCCGCCTCGGCGGGGCTCGGGCTTAATTTCCTCGGACCTGTCAATTCTCGCCTCGGTGCCTATTCTAATCACGGGCCCCACGCTGCAACTCTGGGCAATAGCTTGCTTAGCCTCCACACCGGCCCCAACAGCGCTAAGGATGCCTGGCTTCACCCTGGGGGTGCCCAGGAGTGGACACTTCACAGGGAAAGCCAGGAGGGGTTCCCACAGCGGTATGAGTATCAGCGCCAGGAAACCGATAGGTGACACCGCAAGGAGACCGTCTGGTGACAGTGCGCTCTATAAGTACCATGACATTTACATTTATATAACTGTTTCCAGTGTAAGCAACAGACTAGTAGGGACGGCTCTCTCCAGTGATGTTTACACTCAATGTTTTTAGTGAAGATTGCTCTTTCACTTGACACCGAGTAACTGAGAACTGGTTGTGTGCCTGAAGTAAGAGGTCCCCAAGCAAGCTCTTTCCTTAAATGTAGAACAAGCTCTTCCTCAACCACTGGGAATCAGTCTGGTATTTATATTTACAGATATATGTGAAACAGTCCTAGTCACATGACGTCTAGCAAGCAATGGGTGCTCCAGCAATTTCACCAGCGTCCTATTACTGATTACAACAAACGTGATTCCAGAATTTGGAGAATTTTGTTTATATTAATAGGACTAGTGTCATTTCACCAAAATGGCTGCCAGTAATGACATCATACACATATTATCTGGCTGCCACCTCGAAGCAAGCGACATCCTATGACCTTTCACTGCCAAGCAAAGCCTGTCGTACAGTTGTTACCCATTCTTTATTGGGAAGTGGAGGCTGCAGCATGTTCATAAACAGTGATTTGAAACAGGCTCAAACATGTAAATGCACTAAAACCAGCAAGAATGGAAAACATCAAGAGCTTAGTTCAAAAGACCATTAGCTGGAGAGGGTTAATCACAGAGCACATGAATCAGGAAGAGCTGCAAACAGGAACATTCTCCCGAAATGATGAACTTGCTTTTAACCTGAACTATATTGTCAGTAAAAAATATGTGTAATTATCTTGTGTGACATTATTAATGAGAACTCAATAGTTCAACCAGACATCACAAATTGAAGCCGCTTCCTTTGCAACTCTTCCATGCGTTGGTGTATTATCATAAAACAGACTTCCACCCTTGCTTGGGCACAGACGTCATGCTTCAATGGATTATTAGCGTGGAATAATCTTACATAGTAATAGTATCTCTGAAGAGCAGGAAAACAAAAGGCCTTATTTAGAGTTTAGTGTGCAGGATAATTCGTCTGAAATGTGGCGGATGTCATGTATGCCGTCCTGTAGCATTATAGCCCGGGCCACTGGAATATGTGCGGAATCCTGATGTCTGTGATTTTTTATCGTTTGTGCGTCGCTAAGTAAGTGTTTAGATTTTTATTGATCCTATTAAATCTCTGTTTGCAGCACACTTCAGAGTTACACAAAAATGTTTTATTTTTGCTTTCCTAACTGCTGAACGAATACAGTTCATTTAAAGGTATTTACATTTAGCTGTGTGTTGCAAAAATACGCAGTCGCGGCCCGTGCAGGTGAGCGCGGTGGGGCTGTGGGGTAGAAGTGACAGATGACTGAATAGGTCAAATAAATGAAATAAATAAATAAAACCACTTACCTTGCGATCACCGCATCGCCGAGTTGTTTGTTTGACCAATTCTGTCTTTTGTCACTTCCACCCCCCCTGCCACTGCCCCCCTTCCACCGCGCTTACCTGCACGGCCCACCACTGCAAATACGACATCCTACTGCCTTTCCTTTCAAACTCTGTCCAATGGAGCAAGATTGTCACCTAATTCACTTTAAAAACTTCCCTCACTTCACAGTCGGAGAAAGAAAAGTAAATACCAGTCCACATGTTAAAAGCATAAGCAGCAATTTGTCAAAAGACGTGGCCGACATTTCACCTCCCCCTTTGAAGCTCCCCTAAATGTGACAAGATAAGCACCAAATCTTTAAGCGTCTTTATTTATTGCTCGGACTTTAGCAGCCCACCAAACATCGGCTCATGACCCACAGTTTGGGAAACGCTTCAGCAGAGAATTGGTCCATCATTGATGGTTTGTTTCACCGAGGGATCTCGATGTACACAGCAGCCACGCACAAGTAAACGGTTCACACTCTAAATGCAAACAAGCCTAAGCTGCACCTAGAACAGCACAGGTTCGTCCTGAGCAAGGAACAGCTGCCTGGTCCAGGAGGGCCCGCAGCAGCTACTCAGCCAAAGTCCTTCCTACGTCACTTGTAGGGGAATCCAGAGGTTAGCCTCCCAAACTACACGCCACCGGCCCTGCTCACCGCCAGGTCCCAGTGAAGGAGCGGCCAGGGTCCTTGGGCGACGCATGGTATCTGCCAACACGTGGCAGGTGAGTTGCCCCCTGCATGCAGAGGGCATCGATATCTCTGCCACTTTAAGTATGAGGACGGGTCATGCGACCATGTGTAGCGGACATCCTACTTCACTAAACTCAAACGAAGGCTCCGTGTCCTCAAGAGAGTGCAGGGTTCGGTCCCTACCTCCTCCTAAAGAGGCCTCTGTGCCCGATCATTACCAGGCTTCCTTGGCAGTGTGTTTGGAGTGATGTCCTGCCAGCAGGGACATTTTAAGGATTTGGGGGGCCCTGGGCCAAATGTATTCAGGAGGTTTCAGCTCTTTCACGCCCTCTTTGGCCAGGGCACTGGCAGTGCACAAGCACATTCGTCCAAATTCTGAATGTGTTTACATCTAATATTCAGGGATGGTGATGTGTGTTTTCAATATTGTTACACAGCAGCAGCTAGAGAATACTACTGCAAATAATCTCTATTACACCCTCCCATTTCTCCTATGGAAGGTCCTATTTCCTTCAAAAATAAACGTTTTCATGAATATTACATGAAACATTAAAACAACAAACTGTCTGTAATGAAGTCGCACACATCAACTACATTAAAATTTATTAACGGTAACGGTATTTAAAACAAAATGTTTAGGAATTATTCCAGGTCACCAGGGCAAGACTCTGCAGATCAGAGCTGGCTCTTTGAGGGGGCGGGCCTGAAAGGAGGGGGCATGGACCAGAGCCACTGTGCCCGGGCCTTTAAACGCCTCTGCCTGCCAGGGATGCCGAGGTAGCGACAGAAGTGTCCCACCCTCTTCATCTGGTTTCTGGTCACTACCAGAAGTTGGAATTTACCAACAAACCGTATCAGATGTTTCCCAGTATCGAGATTGTCTACGAAATTAACTTGTTTCATGAATTATCCCCAGATTTAGGATTCAGCCTGACGTCAGGGGATAATTCATCCCAGCAGACCGAGAAGAGACAGCGATCTATGGCAAAGCCAAAGGTTGGTGGACTCTCCACTCTTACCCCGCCCATTCCACGGGACACCCGGCCACTATTGCTAGATACTCCACTGCGGCCCTAAGAGAGGCACAAGTGCTTCGGGCAGCACCCTGCCCTTCTGTGCTTCACCCCAGCCAGTGCAGACCGGAAGGACTGTTGTCACGCCGGGACATTGGCACCACGCTGAACATGGACTTTCAACACTTTTGTGATGTTCCTCCTACTCCTGTGTCCTCATTACCTTCAAGGAACTCCTTGAGCTTGTTTATAAGAGGGTACGGGCCCTCGTTGCAGAAAGTCCCCGCAAAGTCATCCTGGTCGATGGCCCACACCATGCCGCCTCCGAATCCTTGTTCCCGCACAAACTTGACCTGAAAATACATAGAAAAAAGCTGTGAAAAGACCCATCCATTTATTTTGTTGTATTCTTAATAGGTGCGTGTTCAAAGGTACATAACCAGGCAGAGTTAAACCTCAAATCTAATATGGCCAGGGTAGAAATTGGCAACTGGGCCATATTTCCTTTATTTTTTTAATGAGAAATGTGTGCTTCCTATCTGATAGTGATCCAGGCAACTGCCTAGAATTGCCTTGCACGGACCCTATCATTATTTTCATTTACTCGTTTTTTTTGTATTGCTGTGTAGTGTGACAGGGCAAACAATGCTAACATAGTATCAAAACACAGCAAGAAAAGCAGAATACTTTATTTGCACCAGAGACGGAACAACTACCTAATGGATTTTGTTAGCAACTCCACATTTGTATGTGCAACGTGTTTTTATAATTTTTAATCTGATGTTTGCTTCTCAATCGATGTTTTGGGCGGTTTGCATCCCGATTAGACGAAGGGTCTATAGTGCTATTCGTATCATCAACATTGCTAGGGAGCCTGCAAAGTTAGTCACATTCAGGAAGTTTATTTATTTTTAAAGTGTTTAAAAAATTTCTGAACATTGGTTACTTCATTTAGTTTGTGAGAAATAGAAAAAAATCATGTTCAAAATAGCTAATATAATTGCTTTTATATAGCCCTGAAGAGGCATTGGGGTGCTTTTTTTGATACAGTATTCAAACCAGCGCCCATCAGCTTGAATCTGCATCATGGTTCGGGGCAGATGTAAGAACGCATTTACTAGTCGCAAACGTACATTTCAGGGTACAAAATCGAGACATCTAGTGAAGATAGCCAAGGCATTGTGGGGGTTTTGTCAAGAGCAAGAAACATCTTTTGGAGCAGAATATCTTCCGGGTCAGATGGATGAGATGACAGACTGGTATTCATCGATCCTTTATGTTAGATTTGGGGGTCTCTAGTTGGCAGAGGTAGGTACCTTTGTCCAAGTAGGGGCCCTTGCGTCTAGTCAGGGTAAGGGCAACACTACAGATGGACACCACACAAGGTGTAGCATAAAAATAAGTATTCTTTTTATAGACTTATCACACGACCACAAACGACAAAAAAAATCCACAATACTGTACTTAAAATGGTAGAAATAGCTTAATTCTCTTTAGATGTTAAAATGCGACACTTTGAGTTCAATGTACCTTAAGATGCGTAACGCTATACAATGAAAGTGTTGCAGGGAAGGTGATGCGTCGGTTCCTTACATGCAAGAACGGTGATGCGTCAGGTCTCTAATGCTGTGTGGGGGATGCGTCGGTTCTTCTCTGCGAGGGGAGGTAATGCGTCAGTTTCTTACTGCGCTTCCGGGGCGATGCGGCCCGCAACGCCGTGGTGCGATGAAGATTCAGTGCAATGAAACAAAGATGGTGTCTTTTCTTGATGTGACACGATGCGGACCGCAACAGGCCGTGCGACACGCTTCTCGGTGATTCGGCGGTGTATGCTGCGACGTCGATCCTTCTCCCCAGCAATGCGAGTTGCTTCAACAATGATGCGAGCTGCGACAGGCCCTGCAACACGCTTCCCGGTGATGCGCCGGCGTCTGATGCGATGTCAATCCTCTTCTCCGGCAATGCAAGTTGCTTTGACAATGATCCGAGCCGTGACAGGCCCTGCGACGCACTTCCCGGTGATGCGGCGGCATCTGATGCGACATCGCTCCTCTTCTCCGGCGATGCGAGGCGCTTCGGGGTCCCTGCGATTACTCAATGGTTCTTCTGGGCCGCGACACGCCCTGCGACATGCTTCCCAGTAATGCGGCGGCATCTGCTGTGACCTAGAGGGAAATGTCCAACTAACTATAACGTCCCTGAAACGTATGCTTTTTTCAGTGAATATAAAAATATATATATATTGTATGCAGTCAGTCAGGTGTGTATGTGTGTGTGTATATATATAGAGAGAGTTGGGCTGTCTAATATATATATATATATATATATATATACACATACGAGTTTTGAAAATTTCACGAAGATTCGTCAACAGGCGCCAAAGTTATTGAGAAAACAAAAAACGCTTTTCCTATGGAAACTAGGTCCTAACTATAACTACTACTGGCGACCGCCAGTAGGTAATATATATATATATATATATATGTCGCTCCAAGTACACCAAAAATACGAGTCACTCGTTGCGGGCGGGTGCCGAGTGCGGTGGTGTACCGCACACAATATAAGCTCCAAAGATTCCTCCGTTTTCTGGAAGGAAAAAACGGCACTCACGGGGCTTCGTTTCAGCAGATTTTAATAATTTAAACCGAATGCAAACAGTTTGCATTCGGTTTAAATTATTAAAATCTGCTGAAACGAAGCCCCGTGAGTGCCGTTTTTTCCTTCCAGAAAACGGAGGAATCTTTGGAGCTTATATATATATATATACATATATATATATATATATATATATATATATATATATATTACCTACTGGCGGTCGCCAGTAGTAGTTATAGTTAGGACCTAGTTTCCATAGGAAAAGCGTTATATATATATAGATATATAAATTAGACAGCCCAACTCTGCTTTATGGACTGTGTAGGCTTCTTTATTCAAATAAGCGAAAAAAAAGCCTGATGGGGATCTTGATGTTGTAAGTACAGCACAGTCGTGCAGACCCTGATGTGACGGGAATGAGAGGAGTATTCTCTGGCTAAAATGCTTTCCTCATTGTTTACTCCTCTTTATTTTCATGCACATACACAATATAACTACAGGTTTGTCTTGGATTTGTGGACCTATGGAGCACTATTAAGTGTTACTACATGTATGTATTGTGCACCATGTGTATGGTGTGATGTGTGTGAATATTTGAGCACTAGGGCAACGTCCTCTGTGAAACTCAAAAGTGTTCACTTCAGTATGGAACATAGCACCTACCGGATGATCGTGCCATTATATTGGATCTTTTATGTGCTGGATACGGCAAGGTGCTTAAAGATAACGGCAAGTATTACCATTAGAGGATATGGCGTTTGAATTTTCTGCTGGATAAACAACACACAAGTCTTTTCCCAGTGTCCTGGGACAATCATCGCTAAACTTCTTTATTGTTTCAGAACCAACGTAATTAGAACACCAAGTAGGTGACAACAAATCTTTGGCACGTATGGCATTGCGACAGGAATGTATTGTGCACAAATCACATAAATATTAAAGGAGTGGTTTCAGGGAGTGAACTGTTCGGTCTTGACGAAAGCCACAGGGACGGGTGGCGGAAACATATTTACAAGCTTTTAGGAGGAAGTTAGGGCTATAATATTCCCACTTCTGCTTTTCCACTTCCAATCATATCGACTGAAGCATTTATTAAAATCACAGTAGCAATCAGCCAGATATTTTTAACGCTTATAACCCCTACTCCTATTGTCTTGCATATCATTAGATATCAGTCTGTTCTCCCGTGTAACCCACTGCTGGCAGCAGGCCCCGTTCCTCAGCAGAATGGGAAGAAACCAAATGATGAAGCATGCTACCAAGGGGTAACCCTGGTGGGTGAGGGTTCTACATATTTAAAATAAGCATTTATTGCTTGTTTGGATAAAGAAGCCGACACAATCCATATAGCGGAGTTGGGCTCTCTAATATTTGCATAGCATGAGTGTGAGGAGGATGACCCCCCCTCTATTCTACCTCTTCTCTCCCTCTTATTTATAGTATAATATAGGACTACACAATTAGACGATGTTTTCAGCTGGAGACCAGAACCGGTAGCTATAACTATGGTTGCGTTTCTTCAGATCTGGTCAGGTGGAAGTCATTATGCTCTACCGCCATTCACAATGATTTCCAGATGTCTGACTCAGATACGCCACCAGCTGGTGCGAATAGCAGTGGTCGCCCCACTTTGGAGAAGTTACCCATGTCATTCAATCTTATTGGGGATATCAGTAGATTATCCAATTATGCTCCCAATTTGTCTGCACATTCTGAAGATCCTGCCGGCTCAGATCCTTAGTCTCGCCATATGAGGCAATCTACAGCTAAATGCATTCAATCTTTCAGGCCACTCACAGACTTACTAGGAATTTCAAAAGATGTTTCAGGGTACATCAAAGCATCATGGGCCCGGGATTCACTTAAATCATATAGGTCAGCATGGGGATCCTGTTGTTCCTTGTGCTTGGAAAGGGGTATGTATCCCATTTCAGTGGATGTGATTGGCAATTTAAAGGTCTTGGCTTCCTTAGCAGTGGTTAAGTGCCATTGAACCATTATTGGATACAGGTCAGCTATTTCAGTAGTGTATGAAAAGGTGGAGAGAAAGCGTGTATGTGAACATCCTTTAGTATGTAGATTGAAGAAAGGGATTAGATAGTTAGTCCTTCACAAGCCCAGGTATGCTTCTATGTGGGATGTGAATAAAGTGTTAAATTCATTTGAGTCATGGATAGATAATGAAAGTTTACAATTTAAACTTCTGTTTGATAATTAGTAATGCTATTATGTCTGGTGTAATTCAGAAGAGTTTCAGATGTTAGAGCTTTGGATACTGATAGAATGATTTTTCTCCAGGTCGTGTTCAGTTTAATGTTCTGTGCCGTACGACATTATGATCTACATACATACATACACTTTCCACGTTTCTAATCTCATCCACAACTGTGTGTAGTAAGATGCCTTAAGAGGGTTTGTGGCGGTAACTAAAGACCTGAGGACAGAAGCTCCTCAATTATTGATAACCTTGCGTAAGCCCTCTTCTCTTCCACACACACTAAGTAGGTGGGTTAAACACATCATTAGTTGAAATAGATACAAATTATTTTGGTGCCCATTCGACTAGAAAAGCAATGGCTTCTAAGGACTTTTGGGTGGGTTCCAGTCTGGAAGATATCCTAAAAGCTTCCGGTTGATCTTGGGTTTCAACATTTATGGCTTTCTATTGCAAGCCGATAGAACATGCAGCAACAACTGTAGTCATTATGTGTTAAAAATATATAATACGAGCCTCCTCTCTTGTAATAAAATTGTATTGCAGATTCTCCTACTCAGTTGAGCCCTGATTTTCTTAAAGATAAGGAGGTGAGTATTATGCTACCTCTGTATTATTTTTCTGTTATCTGGTGCACCACCATCAAATCAACCTTGAGGCTGACCAACCAAGCTTGGAAGTGGCTTTGGACGCCACTATGTGGACCACAAATGGAATCTGAGAAAGGATTGGACGACGTTGTTTGTTTATGTTTTAGACTTCAATTATTTTTGTTTCTTAGAAAGGTCAGATTTTAACTTCTTTGCATCAAGAAAAGAGATGGACCCAGTGGTTAATAGCCTTTATATAGACTTAGCATTTTTGGTCCTTTTTGATATTTATGGCTTTGAAAACTGAAATACATTATGGTATATGTAGTGGTTTCAAAAGCTGTAAATAAAGAATGTATGACGTTACAATGCATACATTTACAATGCATGCCTTTACAACGCAGTTTTTACATCGCAACATCCTTTACAACACATTCTTTTACATCGCATGCCATTACATCGCATTTTCAGAAACTACCTTTACAATGCATTCCATTACATCGCATTATACCTATACGACGCATATCATTACATCACATTTAAGGTAAGTGTTGGATAGTATAGGGGTAATAATTACTATTCTAACTCCAGTGAGTGCAACAGTAGGTTAAGTGTCCGATAGTGTAAGGGTACTATGCGTTGTATTGGCATGCATTGTAATGACTTGTGATGTAATGCATGCGTTGTAGTGACATGCGATGTAAAGGATGTTGCGATGCAATGACTGTTATGTAAAGGTAGTGCGATGTAATGACTGCGTTGTAAAGGTTGTTTCCCGTAAATAAATAGTAAGAAAGTAGACGGCATACTAAATCGCCTCCTTGTCTTTAATAAAATCAGGATTCTTCTTCACAACTGGCAAGGAGAATCTGCAATACTTTTGCATTCATTAAAACAGGATGTGGTGCGGATAGAAGGAGGCGCATGAGGGTCTAGCTTTGGAGCTCTAAACTCAGCAGTTGATGATAAGCGATGGTTGTGCTGTGTAGTAGAGGACCAGCTAGAGGAGCTGTGGCAAAGAGACTGTGTGTGTGTGAAGGATGAGGGATATGTGATGGATTAGGGGGGATGAGATGGAGCACAGATGGAGATGGTGGGAGTGTTCTGTTTAGTAAAGGTGCAGTCAGATGGTGGGGTCTTGCCGTGTGGTTTTTTGTGATGGAAGAGAGTGAAGTAGTGAATTTCGGGTCTACTTTTTGTTGACAAATTAGCAAACATAAAAATGTTTGGCTGGAAAAAGCGCAAGCAAAGAAGTCTTTTTGAAGCGAAATTTTCTTACTAGAGAAGTTCTGTGAAGTTCCAAAAAGTTGTCAATTACACCTAATGACACTCTAGAAATACCTAAGAACGATGATCAGCTGAGAAATAGTATTAATGCTATGTGGTGCAATAAAACATAAAAAAAAGATGTCAATGAATTAGGTAAATATAAAACCAATTAGTAAATTAGAAAATTTGTAAAGATACAACAAATTCTATTGGGACATGAATATCAACTGCAGGGTGTACCGGTGTGCAACGAGAGCCCGACTGTGAGTATAAGGTACACTAACTTTTGATTTTGTATCTCCAGTAATGCTACTCTACTGCATGGGGAGCGGCCCACGACTAGGACCTTAAAATGGAAAAATTGGAGATGTTCATTATATGGGGAGCAATTATATCTATTAAAGAGTTGATTCATTCACCTGGGGGCTGGTAAATAAGAGCCCCCAGAGAAAGACAAAATGGGACTAAGGCATAGCACAGAGACGGTCATTTCAATGCCGTCCACTGCAGCAGTTTGACAGGTAGCAGTGCAGGTTCTGCTTGATCAGTTCACCTTTAGGGATAGCCAGAGTAACATCAAGAGGTGGGGAATCCCAGGGACAAGTCTCTGTGAAGAATATGGCATCCGGCTGAGGGTTACGTGAAGTCTAAAATACCGGCGCGATGCCTGGGCGGGGGCATATCATGAAAACGCTGGAATGTTGCTGGCCTAGATGCCAAGAGGCCTCATCTGGATGACAGACTGCCAACACAGCTGCTAAAATAAGTGAACAGTGCTCTATTCCCGACCAGGGTCCTGCAGGCTTTGGACATGTTGAGGTTACAATAGAGTGAGGAGGGTGTAAAACTCTATCTGTTTCCCTACAGAGTTCTGAGATGAAACACAAACCCCCAGCAGCAACATTTCAGGTTCAAATGCTAGAACTGCAAACACAGTAGACATACATGCACACATACCTTACCCTGTGTCCAGAGTTTGCCCAAGTGGGGAATATTTTCCAAGACCTCAATGAGGGAGCAGAAGAGACTCAGACTAACACAAATACCAGTAAGTAATCCATGTGTTACAAGACCCAGAGTGAGGTGGCACACTCACCTTGTACTGGTAGCTCAGCACATTGTCGTAGCTCACCCACTGGTTGCCCTTGTAGGCGTAGGGCACCTTTTTGACATTTTCCCAGTTGTCAGTTGCACCTTCCAGAAAGGGGCAGATCTACCAAAAGAGTAAACAATCACTTAATCTGAAAATAAGACAATGAGGGAGGCCCTGCAACATTAATATTGATTCCCATCAGCCACATTTATCGATATCCCCAGTTTATTAAAACTAGATATTGTATTGTATTTTATTGTATTGTAATTGCATTTATATCGCACTTGCTACCCCCGATATGATGCCAGTCTTTATCTTTGAAAGCTTTTCAGTATATCAGCAAACCACTCCAGGAGCTTCACAATGCAGACTTATTCTTCACCAGACATAACTTAGATGAGCTGGGAGTCTGCAAAACAATCATTAAGTATGAGACCTGTCTCAGGTGTGATGCCTCGTGGATTTTATTTAAACTTCTGAGGAGGAAGTCCTACATTTTTGAAGAAGTGTCAAATTTTGGATCAAACACCTAAAAGTCACAATGGTAGACTTGTAGCGCAGGAAGGTCCATAACAGCACAAATCTGTATCACTTTTGACACCTCAAATTTTATTAATAGCAGTAGAATGCAATCCCTGGAATCGCCTCGATGGTCCCATTTACTTTTTTAAAGATTCCCATGTGGAAATCCTCGTTTTTCAGAAAAAGTCACAAATTTTGTATCAAAAGCCTTACACGATGCTATGATAGGCTCTTGGTCCATGACATCAAGGGCGTACTTAGCACAATTTAGGATTTCCAATAATTGATCAATGTATGAACCATTTGATTCAGACACACAGGGTAAATTCAGGACAATGATGATAAAATTTGCGATTTGTTTTAGCAAAAGACCAGTTATAATGGGGTCATGCATTGTATAGCAGATGCCGGCCACACCTTTGCGGATGAAAATATACGCATGAGTATTCTCAGTATTGGTAAATGTGTGGTCTGCCGAGGCAAGGCCCTCTGTCCCCTGGGATGTCGGAGAGATTGGTGTAAGTGACTTGTAATACATCAATTTGTAAAGGCCACGGTCAGTTGGATATAAATTGGATGACTTTGGAGAGGTCAATGAAGGTTGCATACATTAGCTTTAAAGGGATGACAATCCTGCATGTCCAGAGCCCATTTAACAATACTAGTCCCAGCTGCAGCCTGTGCATGTGAGTGCAGTAGGGCTGTGGGGATTTCGACAGACGACGACAAGGTAAAATTATTTTTTATTTATTTAATTTTCCCTCATGGTCGTCTGTCGAATTCCCCCCATTAACCAGCCCCACCGCCTCACTGCTCTCACCTGCACGGGCCACTCCTGGATAGTCCTAAATAGGCCTAAAATAAAGCTTCTAGTTACTGATCGTTAACTGTACTCCAAGTATAACCTCACAATAAAACTTCAATAATATTTAACTGCAGAATCCTCAAGCCACTACCCTTGGCATTAAATGACAGTACAACTATTCTGCGTTTTCCTTCTTTAACTTATTGAAGCAATTCTGTGAACAAAGGCATCTCGTCCGCATCTAATTGTGCTGAACAGCACTGATAAAGGACACGGCACGTGCATCATCGTAGGCAATGCCCATCCTTACTGCACATTGATTTAGAAGTGTTTTCCTCACTGATTGGAGAAATGTAGATACTATTCACCCATTTACTCCATCATAACTTACAAAAACATGGAATCAGCAAAATAAAAACAATAGCAGCAACAAACTAGTATTGGCAAAGCCAATAGGTTTTGCCTATTGGCTTTGGCAATGTTTATTTCGACATGCGTCACAGCAGCCCGGGCTGCTGTACAAAATGGCTTAAAGTAAAGACAAACAAAGCGCTATGACACGGCCACGGTTGGTCTCATCATATTGCTTTTCTTCTGTCCTTTCAGCCATGATGCACAGCAGCTGAGCTTAGATTGGGATGAATCTGAGATATGGCTTTGGAGGTGAATCCAGAGAGAAGACTATAGAAAGGGAAGGCACTTTTAACTTCAACCTAGGAAAACCTGTACAGTTTCTTGACAACAAAGTGGAAGGAGAAAGGATTGTTTGAAGTTGGGGCTTAGTAGCATCTTGTTTACATCATGTGCTACATCTTGAAACACACCATTGGTTCCAATCTACATGACAATCTTAGGAAAGCGGACATATTTTTGAGTAATCTAAAGAAATCTACAAATTGTGAAAATGGCAGTAACAGATCCTCCATTTTCCATGTATGATGTTATGCAAATGTAACCTATGAATATTGTCACAATAGCAAATTGTTCCTACCTTGTTTAAAAGCTCTGGTTTGCCCCCTGGAATGAAGATGATCATCTCTTATGTTTCCAGGTAGAGGGATTCATATTTGTTCTGTCTTGTCTTCTGTTCTGTTATTCTTATTTTTCTTGGTGACCTAGATGCTGTTGAGACCTTTTGGTTGGAGGGGTTTGAATATGGTTGAGTGGGAGAGACTGATTGATGGGGGAGCGGCAATTCTTATACCGGTGGATTCATCACAATGGAGTTGAATAGCCTTGGCCATAGCAGTATTTGCTACAAGGAGTTCCTTTGGTGAGAGTCACTTGTACCTTCAACCAATGTTTGGTGTTGAAGAGAGGTGGTTTAATAACTTTGTCTTTGATTGCGAAAGCTTCAAATCATACGCTCAAAAAATGAAAATCCGGAAGCACTGTAAAAGACTGAAAGGGAATATCTTACCACAGGAGATAAAGATTGATAAGATGGACTTTTATAGCAACTTGCTTGTGGACTAAAGCGTTTTTAATCATATGGACGATCTGTAACAAGCAATGGGACTTTTTGTGCATCTTATGTCTCCTGAATTGATTATCGCTGCCATAAATTGCATGAGCACTTAATGCACCAGAATGTGGTTATGCTTCATGGAGGTTTCTTTGGTGATTTGCTCCCCCCTTAACTCCACAATTCTGTGACAGCCAATCATTTTGTACATAAAACTTCCTGTTTTTGTAACTATATTTAAGTTTATCCTTTTGGATTTAAACAAATATTTCCCCCATGTCATATGCCTATCTTCCACAAACAATAAGGGTTATAGGAGACAAAAGAATCCTTGTAGAAAGCTTAGTTTATATGAAATAACAGTACAACTTTTATGTGCGTTCTTTGATAGCTTTATCCCTCATCCCAGTGATCTAGCCAATGACAAGAGGCCGGCTAATGATAATCTTATTCTACACTGTATGTGATCAATATTGAGGGAAAACCAGTTGGGGAAAAAGTACATGCTGGATCTTTGCTCCAAACCAATTTCACATTTGGACTCCTGGTTTCTGGTTTCTTCAGTCCTTTGAAATCTTCATCCAGCAAGGAAGTTATCTACAACTTTGAATTTTTCCTCCTACAAAGTTGGAGGCCCCTCAGGGGCACTCGCCTACCACATATTCTAGTGTGTGGTGACATTGTGGCTTTCGAAACAATCGATCTGACATCGGACAGAAGACCCAGACCCCGATTGCAGGTGAGAATCCACGCTCAACAGGGAGAGGTGTAGAAGGTTGTTGGTTGAACAGAGACTATGTAAAGTGCAATTTAATCAGGATGAAATGACAAAAGAAAGTTTGAAAGCAAAGGGCCAGTTGGCAATAATTTTGAAAAACAAAAAGTCTCAGTAACAGAATAAGTAGCTCTTTTTAAATATCTTTCCTTCAGGTTTTCTTCTTTGTATTGTGAAGGGGAACCTGCACTCCTAAAAATGGGGAAGAATTTACACGGTTGCTTATGTATGCAGACAAAGCCTCCCTCACCAAACAACAAAAGGCCAAAAATGTTGCCTCGTAAAAAAACAACGCTAGCACCAGGCCTATTAATTGTAAAAAAAAATAAGATAGTTGTCACATTTAACTATCTAGGCTATTTAGGTTCATATTGCTTCTCGTAGATGGAAAGCTATTCCCATTAAGAAAAAGTGTACATATTTTATAATGCTTATGAGGGTTTTTCAGAGACCCCAGTCATGAAGATCCATGAGGACAAAATCGTCCTACTATGACTTTTTGGGCTGAATACTGGTGAGGTTCTCAATTTGGAACACCGAAACATGATGGACACAATTGGCTCTGGGCATGTCACCATGGACACCATTTTGTGCTATTCTCAGTGAGTTGGCTTTATTTCTGATAACACGTCCTTTTAACGGCACTTCCCTTTAAATAGTAGATTCTAAATTGAAAACCTTGCTTGGTGAAGCTTTTTTTTGAGCAGCTGGTTGCGCAGCTGGTATGCTAATGCTCAGATGGTTAAACTATTTCTTTCTGTCCATGAGTACTTAAACAACCTTCTTAATCAGATAGATGAGGTTCCTTATTTACCAAACCTGCTACATCTACCGGTGTCCTTTGTGCTGGTTGAAGTCCTCCCATTGATGACTTGTGTTTCCATGAAACCATGTCTTGTAGACTTGAAAACTACCAGAGAAGCTATTACTAGTTTCTTGCACAAAAATGAGGCATAATGTTCATCCATGCCAATATTATGGGATGTCTTTATAGCAGCTATTGGTGGGGGTTATATTCAGTGTTGGGATGTTGCGAAAGAAAATGTTAAATTAGAGAGTAAGGGGATTGAAAATTTGAAGTCAAAATCTTGAGAATAGACACATCTAGGATTCTTCCAAAGAAATCAAAACCCAGGTTAAATAAATAAATATGAATACAGCAAGCTATTGAGACAAAGAGCTGGGTTCTGGGGCAACATCCAAATGTTGACGCACATGTATAAAATGAAAGAAATGCAGTTCAACTATCCTGTACAATTGAGATCGTGGCAAAAATGAGGAAATTGATGACTTGCTTCACTCTTTTTATGAGGACATTTCATATTCCTGGTGGGAAAGTAAAAGATAAGGTAATCAGAATGTACTCAGAAGTGTTGTGCCCATCAAACTCAGGAAGCCAGAAGTTAGACTACCTGGTTCCAGAGATATTAACACTGATTTGTAAAGCGCTCTGAATGCCAATGGCATCTTGGCACTAATGTCTATCTACTGTACTGAATAAACAACGAGTGCAAAACTCAGACTTACCTCTTGCATCTATTCACATTGAGCAAGAGAATAACTAAGTTTTAAGCTCTTTCCTGGAGCTAAAACAAAGGACTGGTCTCTCAGGTGTTCAGGTAGGTTATTCCACCGTTGTGCCGTGAAGTAAATAAAACTCCCACTTCCCCAATTCTTTTTTCTGATTTTACAGACATTGCTGTCCTAGAATTAGTCAAATGTAGAGTCCTACTGGGCACTTTTTTCAAGTAGGCTGTGCCATCCCTGTACAGTGTTTACGAGCCACGCATAAGGCCTTAAAACTGACTCTTTTCTTCACCGGAGGTAAGTTAAGCTTTCGTAATGTCCTAGACACTGCCGTGAACTTTGGAATTCTCTTTACAAGCCTTGCTGCTGCATTCTGTAGGCCCTGAAGTTTCTTCAGAGAGAGCTGGTGAATGCCTAATTATAAGACATAACAAAAATCCAGCCTTGATAACACCAAGGCTTTGACCACCGATTTTTGGAGTTCAAAAGGGACGAATGGAAAAATCTTCCTGATCTTACGCCAAACTAGAGGAGGTGAGTTTATTAATCTGTGTGTTGAAGAACAAACTGGGATCAAAGATTATTCCCAGATTCCTGACAGAAGATACTGGAATGGGAGGAGAGCCAAGCATCTGGGGCCACCAGTGTTGATCCCAAAAGACCAACTCCTTGCTAAAAAGGTGAGCCTCAGTCTTAGCTGTTTGAAGCATAAGACTGTTATCGTTCATCCATTGTTTAATGGCTCTCATACATCCATTGAAGCGGTGTGTGCCCATCTTCTCTAGGATGTGTTGTAAGTAACCCCATTCTACTGTGTCAAATGCTTTAGTGATATCTACAGACAGAAGTGCCATTTCTGCATTATCAACGCTGGTCTCATGTATGACGTGGGCAAGCTTACACAAATTGAGGGCCATGCTACGTCCCGGTATAAAACCACACTGGTCCAGTGTTCCCATTGCAGCTGGCAGGCAATTCTACAGCAGTTTACACAATACTTTCATGTCCACATTCAGCATTGTGAGAGGCCTATATGATGATGGATCCATTACATCGCCCCCCCACAAGGGCACCAAACATACTACCCCTTCCCCAAGTGTTGTGGGGTAACACACCACTCCCCCTTGCCTCTTGAAATACTTTTAACAGTGAACCCGCCAGCTGCGCTCATATGCCTGGTAGAACTCTACCGGAAAGCCGTCACGTCCGGGCAACTTTCTGTAATTCATATCAGTAACCACCTGTTTCACTTCCTCAAGAGTAATATCTGACTCTAGCTCGTCTCGTAAGAGGGATGGCCAATCAGAAAGTTCCATACTTGCTGGTTAATCTGACACTGTCACGTCTAGGCCTAGGCGGTAAATTCCGTTCCGCTGGCTGAATTTGGGTAATTTTGCATTCTGAGGAGAACGCGTAATTGCCAAAAATTCCGCGATCCGCGGCTTCGCGGAATTTTTTGCTTGTTCGCGCTTTCAAAATGCGTGTTCGCAAGATATTTCTCCCCAAGCACGGAAACAGCGTTCGAGAACAGGAAAAAAACATCGCGAACGGGCGGAAGAAGCAATTCCGCATGCTCGCGGAACTTTTGCGTGCTCGTGTAGATTTTTTACCATTTCGCAGAGCTCTGCGGAGCACGACTACGCAAATTCTGCCCACCCCTAGTCACATCATCATCAGTCACACCTCCCCCGTAAAGGTCTACTAGGTGGTCCCTCAAGATTTCAGTAATAAGTCGGTGTGTATTGACCATGGTTCCGTCACCACGGCGGAGCGTCATAATGGGGGGCTTCTCTGTCTCTCTCCTAAGTAGCCAGGCTAGCCATTTACCCATTCGGGGTCCCTCTCGGTGTAGTTTCTGCCTGTGCTCCCGTCTTATCTTATCTGTCCCATGTATCCCCAAGGCGTCTTTTGATATCAACTAAGGAGTCAGCTACATCTGGGCTCTCATCATCCAACAGCTGGGCCTCCGCTAAGTGCGTCTCAAGGTCCCCCAGTTCGGCCTGCAGCTGTCTACGCAGACCACTTATCCTACTCAAGCATTACCCAAATATAACAGCTTTGAGCGCCTCCCACTCCATGCCCCTGCTCGTCTTGGTGCCCCAATTACACTTCAAATATTCTGTAATCTTTTCACCAAGGGCCTGTCTAAATGGCACATCCAGCAATGCCTTCATCAGCAATCGTCAAAGTCTCCTATCAGATTGCGTCCAGGCACCATTCCACTCCAGTAATGGGGGAGTGGGCAGATAAGAACCTACCCAGGTAGACTACCTTCTGTATATCCAGCTGCATATTGGATGTACCCAAGGCTCGGTCTTAATGGCTGTAAGTAATATGTGTGGCCGAATAGCAGGAATATTCCCACCTTGTTGAATAACAATCTCTCCACACATCTACACATTGCAAATTATTCATAACATCAGTTAGAGTGTCCACCATACCTAGTTTAGTCATACCGCTGGTTGGCCGTCAATCTATAACTGGGTCTAGGACACAATTGAAGTCCCCCACCACAACAGTCGCTGCACCATATTACCCATCAGGACTGTTTGCATCTTTGGGAAGAACTCCCCGTCATCAACATTGGGAGTGTAGGTATTCAGAATGTTATATCCACCCCGTCTAATAACCCCTGCACCAGCACATGTCCACCTTGTGTGTCCGCCTCGTAATAAAGCAGGTGGAAAGGAACCACAGGAGCCACCCAAATAGCCACACCACGTGCATAAGAGGAGACATTTGATAAAAGCAATTACCCCCTCCATCTCTTCCGTAAATTAGTCGATCCAGGCTCTGTGAGGTGGACCTCCTGAAGACAGGCGATGGCCGCACTTGTTCGCCGCAAATAGGAGTACACTCTATTTCATTTTACTTGGCTTCCAAGCCCTTGTACATTCCATGTGATTGTTTTATAGTCTTGCACCATGTGAGTGTCTGGAGTGCCTGCACCCCCCACCCTGCAGTCTCATAAACCCCAACAATGCATGACATATCAAATCCAGCACCAACACCAATACAACTGTGAAACTCCCCCTGCCCGTCCCACCCTAGACAATCTAATAACAATTAGGAACAACACCATCATGATCGCCCACCATTTAATGACCAATAGACACAAGAATTCCCCCCTTTTACCTCTCTGTGATCAAACTGATTTGTACTCCGACTCGAAGAGTGAAACCAAACCCTTGCACAGGAACTTAAGGCCTCATTATGAGTTTGATGGTCCGTGGACCGCCCAACCCATGGTGGTGGTCTGACCACCGTATTATGACTCTGGCGGTTAGACCGCCATGGGACCGCCACCACCACCGGGGAACTGCGATCCCTGGTGGTACAGTCTCGATCTGATGCAGCAATATGCTTGGCGTGCGCCGTGTGCCGCTGTGGCACTGCCAAGCACCATCAGCTCTCTCATGGCAATGCTCATGCCATGAAAATGCTGGGAGTTAGGAAACTAAGGGGGCCCAAAAGGGCCATCTGTTGCCTCTGGGCCTGTGGATACATGCAGGGGGGCACATGGTGTGCACCCCTGTGTGCATGCACCCCTTTCCTGCAAAGCATGAACTGCTCAGTCCAAGCCATGCAGGAACAGGCTTTGGTGCTCCCATTGTGGTGCCTTTCTAATAGGCACCACCCTGGGACCCCCAAAGGACTGCCTGCCAGACCACTAAAAAACTCGTAATATGGCAGGCAGTCAAGTTTGGTGGTGTCGGAGTGGGGTGCGGCTGTGACAGCCCACGCTCACACCGCCAAAGTCGTAATCAGGCCCTTAGTCTAAACCCCATATAGTGCAGGGGTAAGTGATACCAGCATTTTCCACCAGCCCTGTAAGAGGCAGTGGTCCATACCAGGTCTCATCCCAGCTGACCTACTAGTTTCTTAATACAGGGAGAGGGCCTGTGGGAGCCAAAATGCAATAGCAGCACTCTCTAAACAGAAGGCAATCAAGTACTCGAAATCCCAAAAGCATTGACGCAACTTCAACTGCGTATTGGGCGAGGTTCTGCGGGGCTGCAAAAACCTGAGTTTCACATTCCAGTATGGTACATTGAGCTAAGTTCACTTGTGTCACTCATAGGTGTGAAATCAAACCTTGTAGAGCTAAGCCAGAAACTTAGTTTATGCAACATGACCTGCCCATCAGACCTCTGCGAGACTCAGCCCTCAGTCCCACTATATTCAGCATGCCCTATTCCAAGTGATCTTTGAAGACTGTCTTTCCTGGAGTCCAAAAGAGCCTGGCCATCATCCCAAACCATCCTGCATCCAAAGATCTGGGCACCAGGACTGATGCCAATCTCTCTTTTGCCCCACAGACCACCTCCCAATCTGCCACCTGTTTCTCTCTCAAGGAATCCCTTCAAAAATGATTTGAGTACATCCCTTCCACTGCTTGCAAAAGAGTGGTAAATACTTTAATACCCTAATTACTATGGTAAGTTCCTCTTGCAATTCAGCTGCTAGATTTATCCTTAACAGTCCTAAATGGCAGCCTACTTTACTAAAACTCCTTCACTAGCATCCCATTATCAGGATAATCCAATGTAAGTTTTTGTTTTTACATTAGGGCAGTTCAGGACAAAGGCCCCAAATATCTTCTGGATCTGTTTTCCTGGTATGCACTGGCAGAGCCTTGGGGATTATCTGGACTTAGACGTCTTACTTTTCCTTGATTCCACAGATCCCATGATGGCGGTCGCTCCTCCGCTTTTGGTGCTGCCAAACTCTGGAACTCCTGGCCATTGCACATTCGCTCTGTTACATCTGAACATTTTTTCAGCCACAAATCAAAACCTGCCTCTTTTACTCATAGCTACACTTGTTCTTCTTACTCCGCTTAATCACTGACTGATCTTCAGCACTGGGAAGCCCAGGTTTGAGCAGCTGTGTACCATTCATTCATTCATTCATTCATTGCAAATTCAGGTAGCAAATGACACTTTGGTGTTAAGAATTTGTAAGGGATGCTCACCTCAAAATAGGTTAGGATGCCTGGCTCCTTGGTATATTCACCGGGGGAGCCTGGGCCAGTGATCTGAGCTCCCGGCTTTGTGTCGTAGCCAGGGATGGTGAACGACCGCCCATATGTTGGAAATCCCATCAGTAGCTTCTCCGCTGGTGCGCCCTTCTCCTTCCAGTAATTCATAGCATACTCCTGGAGACACAATCACAGCAATGTGGTCAAGAGTGAGAGAGAGTGTATTGGAACACATCAAAGTTTGCTGCACAATGTGCTTCCATCCTATAGTTAGCAAAGCCCAGGTCTTAAAGTGGACACATAAATGACACAGTGGCTTTTATAGTTCACAAAGAACAGCCATTACTCCTACAGTCATTAATGCATTACTCAATAATGGCAACTGACTGTTCCTATGGCCTTAGGTAAATGTTTTGTTTTCCAAAAGTTTGTTATTATCGAAAGACAAAAAGAAGCACAGCTGGCCCTGATGCACAGAGTTTTCTCCCAGCTCATGGGGGTCATTTCTGTTGCTGGCCCTTCAGGGCTTCAGGCTGTGTCGGGCGATCCCGACCCAAAACAATGTACTGCACATGGACCGCCCTAAAGAGGCGGTGGTCCTGACCTACATTAACCAACTGCACTGTTGTGGGGGGGCCGTTAGTCTAAGGTTTCAGGCCACAAAGCCAGCTGAGGTTCCACCCCCTGAAATAAGGCACCTTTAAAATGACAGAGACGAACCATGAGTTTGGCGGACAAGCCATGTGCTCCTTTTTGACAGATTCCCCATATCCACCAAACTCTAAAAAACTCCGTCCTTTTCAACATGTCCAGAGATGTATCAGAGATGGAGGAGCGCTCTTACGCAGTTGTAGTACGCGTAGCCTCCCCAGTCGTTGCTGCCTTTATTCAGAGGACTGTTGAAGCCTGTGGTCCTGTCCCAGGGTCCATGGAAGTCATAGGTCATTACGCTGATGAAATCTAGAAGTCTTACAAAAACAAATACACACAATCACTTATCTAAGTACGGCAAGTTATTCGTGTCGAGAGTTTTGAGACACACCTGGATATACAGACATTAGAAAGGCAATAGGTCAGAATTATCCACACTGTAAAAACTGGTGCAGCGCCACAGCTAGCAGAGTCTTCACAAAGGAATTCCAGAACCAAAGGAGCGCAAGTTAACGAAGGGTTGTGGGTGCCACACACTCTGGGTAAACCCAGTCCTATTTCCAGCATTACCCAAATATTTAGAGGAAGAATCTTCTTACAAACTAGCCAAGAAACCTAGGATTAATGCTTTAGGTGACAACTGGATACTGAATAAACAGCTAGATATGGTGAGCAAAACCTGCAATTACTAATTTAAACTCTAAATGCTGCCCGTCCTCCTCCCCTTTCAGATTCGGAGGAGTTATGTTTTTATTGCATTATCTGGTCCCAAAATTATACCACCTGCTAGTGACCATTGCCTTCTTAACCAAGCTGCTACTGGAGAGCCAAATACACCAAGGGAGTCGCGTCAGGTGTCTGCACCAGTCATCAAATAACCAATTCCCTGGATCCAACCCTTAAGTCTTTACCTGCGTTCTCTCCTCCCTGTCACCAAACACACCAACACTCTCGCGGCCACGATGGAAGTGGGCTGTGGAATCCATTGCCGATTCATTTGCGTCTCAGCCCACCCCATACACGTGGCAGAGTCACCAAAGACGAGCTCTGACCAAATGATCCGGAAGTGTAGTTATGCTAATGTCTGTATAATCACCATTAGGCAGAGATTTCGCCGGAAGTAAGACACTGGCAGCATGTGCATGTTGGAAAGTTCCCAGCAGTGGCAAGAGTTAGAACTGCCGGGCCTCATGTTTCCTAGTGCTGTAGAACCCAAGGCCCTGAGACATGACAGTGCCCATCACAGAGCGGCCGCCACTCACTGCCTAGGACTGGAGATAAGCGCCATCACTCATCAGAGGAGATGGTACACCGCCTCAAAAAGCTTACAAGCTCCATGTGCCACACAGGCCACAGACACTAATAACTTTTCATTGTCATAAGTTAAAATGAAATTTCCCAAACTAGGTCCCGGGCGCTATTACTCCAACAAGATTAATCAGCCTCCATTAGCCAACTCTATGGCCATCGCCCCTACTGTGGGTTTACTCCCATCCGCCCTACGGAAGGTGCCAACAAGAGGTCTTTGTCACACAAGGTAAAAAAGGTGAAAAGTCAGACGAGTCCATCCTTCAGGAGGAACGCGAGAGTGAGGATATCAAACCCAACCCACTGGTTTGCGCTTCAGAGAGACCTTCAGTGAAAGCCTCTGTGTGCATGCAATGTCTTCCTAAAGTGAAAGGTTGCATCAGTTTCTTTTTGATGGTAGCCGTCAACTCCATTTGGGGTACTTACTCTCCAATTTTTTTTATTTCGTATCCAGTGTCAATGGTTCCTTTGGCACCAGACACAGCCGCAGCGACAAGCAGTCTGGGGCGCCCTGTCGCTTTGCCTTCGGCTTCAAAAGCTTCAAGCAGTTCCTGGTGAAAAATACAGACAAGAGTCACAATTCTTATGCATTCCATAAACTGCAAGGGATATTTGTCTGCAACAGTACGTCACCATGATCAATACACTTAATTTGGGGGACCTGCGTCAATGTGAAACCTTCTCACCGCTTCACTTGTTCACCTACAATGTCACTCCTCCCTTACCATCTTCCTGTTCCATGAGCTTTTCGAGGGGCTTATTTACTAGCCCACTGCGCCGCCAGTGCGTCACATTTATTGATGCACTGGCAGCACAATGGCCTTCCCCATATTTACACGGCCATGTAAAGTCACCCTGCATGACTTTTCATGGCCTTGTAAAAATGTTTCCCTTTCACACATAACTCTGCTTGAAAGGGGCGTTCCACTATTGTTGCTGTGAGTGTTCCCACGTCACATCCATGGAACTTGAGGCATTCCCAGATTTACATTTTGTAAACCTGGGAAGGCGCCAGAATCCTACGCCTACCCAAGGGAGGCATAAGGAGGTGCAACGAGGAGAAATACTTGTATTTCTCCTCCTTTTTAGGTCTTGCCTAGGCGGCGCGCACGCACTGTCTCTCCGAGACATCAAGTTATCTGTATCAGGGGTGAAACTCCACCTATTGCCCAGTAATTTCTCCTGCCGCTTGCCATTAGTAAACTCTGGCATTGCTTTTCTATGCAGGCTTATTATTGGCTGTAGATCCGATGCGTCACTTCCGTTTATTCTGGAAGCAGCACCGCCTAACTACAGTTTTCGTCCACTCTTTGTTGTTCAGGTGTATCGAAAGGGAACTTTCTTTTTAAGGCCCCACTTGCGCATACATAATCATCACGGAGCTAATCACGAGCGTCGCGCTGTTAATTATACATAATCAGCACGGCGCTCATCATGAGCAGTACTTGCTTCTGAGCTACATTTTTCCGGTGACCCGCAGGAGCCTATGCTTCTGGTGTGTGTCTGCTGACAAACAGGGGCTTGCATAAATGTACACGCTGAAATAACAGGCCATAGCAGAACTCGTCTTTTAATGCCACAGATTCTTGTCTCCTTGCCTGTAGTCACCTTAGTAACCGAGAGTAGAAACAGCACCTGGGACGTCTCTCTGTCTAGCTCGCACTCTCTCTGCCAGCAGTTCAGTGTTGCCTTGTGGGGTGTCTCTCGCTTCCATTAACTCAGCCCTCATACATCTTGAAGTGAGACTCCCATCACCCCCCCGGGCTCTCAGGACGAGGGCGAGAGTTGCATACACGGGCCACCTATCTGTACGCCCTGCTTTCATGTCCACTGCTGTCCGAACTTTCACTCTCTGCCATCTATGAAGAGCACACTCACCTCAGGTGTGCATCACTGCTCTCTGTCACCAGAGCACACGACAAACACCTCTCACATGTGCACTTTCACTCTCTGCAATCTATAAACAGCACACTCACCTCAGGAGTGCAACACTGTTCTCTGTCACCAGAGCACACGACGGACACCTCCCACATGTGCACTTTCACTCTCTACCATCTATAAACAGCACACTCACCTCAGGAGTGCAACACTGCTCTCTGTCACCAGAGCACACGACGAACACATCCCACATGTGCACTTTCACTCTCTCCCATCTATAGACAGCACACTCACCTCAGGAGTGCAACACTGTTCTCTGTCACCAGAACACACGATGAACACCTCCCACATGTGCACTTTCGCTCTCTGCCATCTATAGACAGCACACTCACCTCAGGAGTGCAACACTGCTCTCTGTCACCATAACACACGACGAACACCTCCCACATGTGCACTTTCACTCTCTACCATCTATAAACAGCACACTCACCTCAGGAGTGCAACACTGTTCTCTGTCACCAGAGCACATGACGAACACCTCCCACATGTGCACTTTCACTCTCTGCCATCTATAAACAGCACACTCACCTCAGGAGTGCAACACTGTTCTCTGTCACCAGAGCACATGACGAACACCTCCCACATGTGCACTTTCACTCTCTACCATCTATAAACAGCACACTCACCTCAGGAGTGCAACACTGCTCTCTGTCACCAGAGCACACGACGA
This sequence comes from Triturus cristatus, assembly GCF_964204655.1. NCBI lineage: Eukaryota > Metazoa > Chordata > Amphibia > Caudata > Salamandridae > Triturus > Triturus cristatus. Next base: position 11,105,336 of record NC_140579.1, on the reverse strand, counting down.
ACACCTCCCACATGTGCACTTTCACTCTCTGCCATCTATAAACAGCACACTCACCTCAGGAGTGCAACACTGCTCTCTGTCACCAGAACACACGACGAACACCTCCCACATGTGCACTTTCACTCTCTGCCATCTATAAACAGCACACTCACCTCAGGAGTGCAACACTGTTCTCTGTCACCAGAGCACATGACAAACACATCCCACATGTGCACTTTCACTCTCTGCCATCTATAAACAGCGCACTCACCTCAGGAGTGCAACACTGCTCTCTGTCACCAGAGGACACGACGAACACCTCCCACATGTGCACTTTCACTCTCTCCCATCTATAAACAGCACACTTACCTCAGGAGTGCAACACTGCTCTCTGTCACCAGAACACACGATGAACACCTACCACATGCGCACTTTCACTCTCTCCCATCTATAAACAGCACACTCACCTCAGGAGTGCAACACTGCTCTCTGTCACCAGAGCACACGATGAACACATCCCACATGTGCACTTTCACTCTCTGCCATCTATAAACAGCACACTCACCTCAGGAGAGCAACACTGCTCTCTGTCATCAGAGCACACGATGAACACATCCCACATGTGCACTTTCACTCTCTGCCATCTATAAACAGCACACTCACCTCAGGAGAGCAACACTGCTCTCTGTCATCAGAGCACACGATGAACACCTCCCACATGTGCACTTTCACTCTCTGCATTCTGTAAACAGCGCACTCACCACAGGAGTGCAACACTGCTCTCTGTCACCAGAGCACACGACGAACACCTCCCACATGTGCACTTTCACTGTCTGCCATCTATAAACAGCACACTCACCTCAGGAGTGCAACACTGCTCTCTGTCACCAGAACACACGACGAACACCTCCCACATGTGCACTTTCACTCTCTGCCATCTATAAACAGCACACTCACCTCAGGAGTGCAACACTGCTCTCTGTCACCAGAGCACACGACGAACAACTCCCACATGCGCACTTTAACTCTCTGCCATCTATAAACAGCGCACTGACCTCAGGAGTGCAACACTGCTCTCTGTCACCAGAGCACACGACGAACACCTCCCACATGTGCACTTTCACTCTCTGCCATCTATAAACAGCACACTCACCTCAGGAGTGCAACACTGCTCTCTGTCACCAGAGCACACGACGAACACCTCCCACATGTGCACTTTCACTCTCTTCCATCTATAAACAGCACACTCACCTCAGGAGTGCAACACTGCTCTCTGACACCAGAACACACAACGAACACCTCCCACATGTGCACTTTCACTCTCTGCCATCTATTAACAGCACACTCACCTCAGGAGTGCAACACTGCTCTCTGTCACCAGAACACACGATGAACACCTCTCACATGTGCACTTTCACTCTCTGCCATCTATAGACAGCACACTCACCTCAGGAGTGCAACACTGCTCTCTGTCACCAGAGCACACGACGAACACCTCCCACATGTGCACTTTCACTCTTTGCCGTCTATAAAGAGCACACTCACCTCAGGAGTGCAACACTGCTCTCTGTCACCAGAGCACACGATGAACACATCCCACATGTGCACTTTCACTCTCTGCCATCTATAAACAGCACACTCACCTCAGGAGTGCAACACTGCTCTCTGTCACCAGAGCACACGACGAACACCTCCCACATGTGCACTTTCACTCTCTGCCATCTATAAACAGCACACTCACCTCAGGAGTGCAACACTGCTCTCTGTCACCAGAGCACACGACTAACACCTCCCACATGTGCACTTTCACTGTCTCCCATCTATAGACAGCGCACCCACCTCAGGAGTGCAACACAGCTCTCTGTCACCAGAGCACACGACGAACACCTCCCACATGTGCACTTTCACTCTCTGCCGTCTATAAAGAGCACACTCACCTCAGGAGTGCAACACTGCTCTCTGTCACCAGAACACACGACGAACCCCTCCCACATGTGCACTTTCACTCTCTGCCGTCTATAAACAGCACACTCACCTCAGGAGTGCAACACTGCTCTCTGTCACCAGAACACACGATGAGCACATCCCACATGTGCACTTTCACTCTCTGCCATCTATAAACAGCACACTCACCTCAGGAATGCAACACTGCTCTCTGTCACCAGAACACACGATGAACACCTCCCACATGTGCACTTTCACTCTCTGCCATCTATAAACAGCACACTTGTTGGACTTGGCCCTTCTGGCAGGTTCACCCCTGAACTTTTTTGCTTTTTATTGGTGACTTGGTGTGGTAATTTTTTGGTCTCTGCGCACTTTCCCTGTGTCCCAGGGTAAAGTGCGTGCGTGCTCTGAGTGCATGTGGTGAGATAGGCCTGCCCTCCCATAGGAATGCATGGGGAATGTATGTGTCCCTAGTAGTACCTGATGCGTGGGGTGTGCAGGCCCGAGTTTGGTATGTGCGGACTCGTGGGAGTGAATGCTGCGCGATGATGTGTGCGGCGTGCATGTACCTAGTGTGGAAGTGCCACTTCTAGAAGTGGGCACTTCTGTGTGCAGTGTGTCTGTCGCGTGATTGGCTGGTCATGTCATGTGACGGGCTAGGGATTCCCCAGAGTCAGGATGAGTCACCCAGTGGTGAATGGGGAGATCAGCAGCTAGATGGGTGGGAGGAGTACACCTGGGTCCTGAATAGGACAGGGTTTTACACACACAATGCTGGCCCCGCCCCCTGTGGTGCGACTGACGACCCTAGCCCTGCCAGTGAATAGAGTGAGGGGCTGAGCACATCAAGGGTGCTCCCCAACCAGCTGCGACTGGTTTTCCCCCTCACCCTGAACCCAGAACAAAGGGTTTGACTGTATAAAAATGGGGCTGTGTCCCCACAGAAACTGTTCTCTTGCAGGATCCACTTGAGGGGGGGGCCTGCTGCTGCTGGGCGCCAGGAGAGACCGTCACTGGGGACTGCCTCCCTGCTGGAGGGCCCTGTGAGCTGGCTCTGGGCCCAGCCTTTGCCCCCCTGCTCTCTGAAGGACCTTTTGGTTGCTGGACGTTGCTTATAGCGCCTGGGAGCGCTTTCTGGACTTTGTAGCGCTGTGCGCGCTGTTTTCCTGGACTTTGCCATCTTTATAGCGTTGGGAGCGCTGTTTTGCTTTATAGCGCTAGGCGCGCTGTGATTGTGACAACGGGTGCCCACCCCGTGTGCTGCTGGTGACGGGAGCCTACCCCGTGTTTGGGTGCTTGTCGGCGGGTGCCCACCCCGCTTATTTGCTTGTTGTTGCGGCGGGTGCCTACCCCGCCGAAGATCGCATTTACGGAGGGAGCCCACCCCTCTAATCACTTAAATCACCGCTGCAACCCGGGCCGGGACATCCCGGAAGTCAGGCGGGCCGGGGGCGGGCCGCCGGGACAACCAGGACAGGAAGTTGGAGGGCGGGAGCCTACCCCGCCTCCTTCCCGAGACTCGCGCTGGATCTGTAAGCCCGGAGCAGGCAGGAGCCTACCCTGCGCCCCGGGGCCCCGAGAAGAGCAGCGCCGCAGTGGCCGAAGCAGCGAGGAGGCGAGGTCTTCACAAGTCCCGGTGAGTGGGGGCAGCATTGTGGGCCTCAGAGCGCCGGACGCCCCCTCGGAGGGCGGGCGCAGTGCTCTTCGAGCCGGTAAGGCTCCAACCTTGGGGGCAGTATTTCTCGAGCCTGTGAGGCTCTAGGAGGCTGTCGGTGCAGTGTTTACGAGCCCCGTGAGGCTCCACCAGAGGGGGGCATTCCCGTAGTGTTCCGAGCCCCGAGAAGCTCCAGCGAGGGCCCGCATTGGTTGATTCTCGAGCCTGTGAGGCTCCAACGTGCCCCTCATGGTTCCAATCCGAGCGCGAGTGCGCTCCAGTGGGAGAAGGTTTGTGTAGAGCCCCGAGGCTCCCACAAAGGCCATATTTGTTTTCCCAGGCACAGTGGCGCCCACGCTCAGTTCTACAGCTGCCCAGCACTTAGTGGGAAGCTGCAACGTTTAGGTGGGGATAATTGACATTCTGGCTGGCGCAGCTTGACTGAACGCAGGGCGTCCTAGCCCCTTCCAGGCCAGTTGGCCCAGGGACTGCCACAGGTGGTGGCATAGGAGTTCTTGCGCAATTGTTCCTTCCTTGCACCTCTGAATGTGTGTTGATGCATCATGTGCCTTGTTTTACACCTCTGAATGTTTTAGGCATCATGTGTGTTCCATCCTTGCACCTCTGAATGTGTTCTTATGCGTCATGTGCTTTGCTTTACACCTCTGAATGTTTTTAGGCATCATGTGTTTTCCTTCCCTACACCTCTGAATGTGATGCATCATGTGTAACGTTCTATTACCCCTACAGGTATTGTGATACTTAGGTGGTTGTTTTCTCCCTAGTACAGGTGGTGCTAGTGAGGTCCTGATTCCCTGCGCAATATTTTCCTAAGGTGGTTAGGGTTGCATAGGTGGTACTTACCTGATACCAGTAGTTACTGGTTGTGTGCTACATATGTTATTTTGTACTACAGTATTATTCCTATTTCTAAAAAGTGCTAATTCCTGACAGTGGTCCATGTGGCCCTGTCCCCTGTATATATAATCCCTTGTAAATTCTGCCCGTGCCTGTTGGCACATTGTAGAGTGTGTGTTTTTATCTAATGTGTTGTGTATAATACAAAGGCTATTTTTATAGAATACCTTGTGTGGAGTTTCCTTTGTGGTGGGCCTTGGGTGTTGTTGCTGGGTGCGCGCGCAAACGCTTTACACATCGCCTCAGGGATAAGCCTGACTGCTCGTGCCAAGCTACCAAGGGGGTGAGCAGGGGTTATCTTTGGCGTGTAACTCCCCAGCCCTGACTAGAGTGGTGGTTTCTGTCTGGCTTTGGCGCAAGCCCTAGCCAACCAGAAATCCCATTTCTAACAACACTCACCACAGGAGTGCAACACTGCTCTCTGTCACCAGAACACACGACGAACACCTCCCACATGTGCACTTTCACTCTCTGCCATCTATAAACAGCACACTCACCTCAGGAGTGCAACACTGCTCTCTGTCACCAGAGCACACGACGAACACCTCCCACATGTGCACTTTCACTCTCTGCCATCTATAAACAGCACACTCAGTCCCAAGGAGTGCAACACTGCTCTCTGTCACCAGAGCACACGACGAACACCTCCCACATGTGCACTTTCACTCTCTGCCGTCTATAAACAGCACACTCAGTCCCAAGGAGTGAAACACTGCTCTCTGTCACCAGAACACACGATGAACACCTCCCACATGTGCACTTTCACTCTCTGCCGTCTATAAACAGCACACTCACCTCAGGAGTGCAACACTGCTCTCTGTCACCAGAGCACACGACGAACACCTCCCACATGTGCACTTTCACTCTCTGCCATCTATAGACAGCACACTCACCTCAGGAGTGCAACACTGCTCTCTGTCACCAGAACACACGATGAACACCTCCCACATGTGCACTTTCACTCTCTGCCATCTATAGACAGCACACTCACCTCAGGAGTGCAACACTGCTCTCTGTCACCAGAGCACACGACGAACACCTCCCACATGTGCACTTTCACTCTCTGCCATCTATAGACAGCACACTCACCTCAGGAGTGCAACACTGCTCTCTGTCACCAGAACACACGATGAACACCTCCCACATGTGCACTTTCACTCTCTGCCATCTATAGACAGCGCACCCACCTCAGGAGTGCAACACTGCTCTCTGTCACCAGAGCACACGACGAACACCTCCCACATGTGCACTTTCACTCTCTGCCATCTATAAACAGCGCACTCACCTCAGGAGTGCAACACTGCTCTCTGTCACCAGAACACACGACGAACACCTCCCACATGTGCACTTTCACTCTCTGCCATCTATAGACAGCGCACTCACCTCAGGAGTGCAACACTGCTCACTGTCACCAGAGCACACGACGAACACCTCCCACATGTGCACTTTCACTCTCTGCCATCTGTAAACAGCGCACTCACCTCAGGAGTGCAACACTGTTCTCTGTCACCCAAACACACGACGAACACCTCCCACATGTGCACTTTCACTCTCTGCCATCTATAGACAGCGCACTCACCTCAGGAGTGCAACACTGCTCTCTGTCACCAGAACACACGACGAACACCTCCCACATGTGCACTTTCACTCTCTGCCATCTATAGACAGCGCACTCACCTCAGGAGTGCAACACTGCTCTCTGTCACCAGAACACACGACGAACACCTCCCACATGTGCACTTTCACTCTCTGCCATCTATAGACAGCGCACTCACCTCAGGAGTGCAACACTGCTCTCTGTCACCAGAACACACGACGAACACCTCCCACATGTGCACTTTCACTCTCTGCCATCTATAGACAGCGCACCCACCTCAGGAGTGCAACACTGCTCTCTGTCACCAGAACACACGACGAACACCTCCCACATGTGCACTTTCACTCTCTGCCATCTATAAACAGCACACTCACCTCAGGAGTGCAACACTGCTCTCTGACACCAGAGCACACGACGAACACATCCCACATGTGCACTTTCACTCTCTGCCATCTATAAACAGCACACTCACCTCAGGAGTGCAACACTGCTCTCTGACACCAGAGCACACGACGAACACATCCCACATGTGCACTTTCACTCTCTGCCATCTATAGACAGCACACTCACCTCAGGAGTGCAACACTGCTCTCTGTCACCAGAACACACGATGAACACCTCTCACATGCGCACTTTCACTCTCTGCCATCTATAAACAGCACACTCACCTCAGGAGTGCAACACTGCTCTCTGTCACCAGAACACACGATGAACACCTCTCACATGTGCACTTTAACTCTCTCCCATCTATAAACAGCACACTCACCTCAGGAGTGCAACACTGCTCTCTGTCACCAGAGCACACGACGAACACCTCCCACATGGGCACTTTCACTCTCTGCCATCTATAGACAGCGCACTCACCTCAGGAGTGCAACACTGCTCTCTGTCACCAGAACACATGATGAACACCTCTCACATGCGCACTTTCACTCTCTGCCATCTATAAACAGCACACTCACCTCAGGAGTGCAACACTGCTCTCTGTCACCAGAACACACGATGAACACCTCCCACATGTGCACTTTCACTCTCTGCCATCCATAAACAGCACACTCACCTCAGGAGTGCAACACTGCTCTCTGTCACCAGAACACACGATGAACACCTCCCACATGTGCACTTTCACTCTCTGCCATCCATAAACAGCACACTCACCTCAGGAGTGCACTCATTCTCACTGCGGCACACGGGTTACTGCTGTTTGCTTAAAAGTTTAAAGAGCTCTGTCTCAGAAAATTACTTCCTGCAGATCTTTCAATTATTGTCGATCATCAATGAATTTCTTCACATTTTTCCCTCAATCATCTAGTTTAAGTATCTGTCAAAACCTATTACTTCCGAGGTGAAAGAGAGGCGACTGGCGAGAGGAGTTGGCTCTGAAGCCTTGCAGGTAATTTTCAATGCCTATAGCTTAAACTCGCATAAATGCGAGACCTACTGCAATGCAAATGCTTGTTTCCTCTTTCTATGCATGCTGCAGAGGAAGGTGTCTCTTTCTGCACAAAAACAATCATCCCCTCAGCGAAGGCGACCTTGCAAAATGACGCAAGGGTGTCTGCGCTGGTGCTCAGCTGCTGTTTGTGCGCCAGTGAAGGGGAGTAGAACAGGAATGCACCGTATCTTGTAGATACAACATATTCCTGCCCTTTTATTTTGACGCACGGCAGCTCAGCAGGAAGGCTTACTGCACTGCCATGCATCAAATTATTGTAAAAGAGGCCCTGAGTGGTTATGGCTTACTGAGGATCCAGCCATGAGTCAATGGCTATGAACTCTTACTCCTCTACTACAGCAACGGTTCTAGGATGCTAGATGTGCGGCAAGGGGTTGGGTGATGCAAGGATTAGCAGAGGAGCCCAGAACAATCCTACAAATGGCACACTTTTCTCAAGCACTGTACTAAGAAGCCCTCATTATCCCCAGAGCAGCAGACATTCCCCTACATTTTCTGCGGGGCATTTAGAGGTATGGAGAGATTGGTCAGGAGTTGGGGTGAGGGGGGCATCTACTTATCCCCCGAGGTGAAAGTTAGGATGTGAACACATCTCACTGTCCATCACTTAGCAGGGCTGCGGAACAAGGAAAGGTGGTTTGGGAAGCCATGGAAGATGGACAGCGTGTGGGGAGGAGGGGCATATGGACTGGCACAGGACGAAGCTATGGGACATGATCACCGTGTGAAGGGCAAAGGGCACATGACTGGACTTTGTAAGGAGCCATGGAACAAAAACAACATGTGAGGAGCCTGGGAATCACAATAGACCATGTGAGGAGACATGGCCACTGGCACAAGTTTACAGAGCGAGGAGGGGGCAGCATGAACAGGCAGTGAAAGAGTAAGGGGTAATATGGACATTCTATGAGGGGTGTTGAAGGAAGGTACAGACAGTCAGGGTAGCTCGGGGCTCACAGGCAGGCACTGGGGGGAGCTCGGGAGTCGGGCAGAAATGCAAAAAGTGTGTGTACCCCAGAGGCACATGAACACAGTGTGAGGAGCAAAGGGCAAAGGGACAAACAGTGTGAAATGCACTCTCACATGAACAGTGTACAGAGGATAAAGCACATGGACATATGCTGGGAGGAAGCCAGGGCACATATAAAAAGATGGACCCACATGGCAGGCAGCCTAGGGAGATGGGCACACATGGGCACTGGTTGAAGAGACAGGGGCACATGGAACGACAGTGAGTCTGAATCAGACAATAATGGTACATTTATGGGTACCTGGGCAGTTGCAAATTCATTGAGTAGATTTAAGATTTTATTTGGCTTGCTTCAGACTAGTTTGTGATTTTCAACTTTTGCACCATGCTTATTACTCCCAATCCTAGGCGGAGTACACACGTGTGGAAACCCCATCTGCCTGGAATTAGGATGTTTGTTTGTCATCACAACTATGTTTTAATCTCAGTGTATACTCAGAGAGTAGTACAGCAGCATGATGTAAACTGAGGGGTCTCCTCTGTGGAATGTGACGAGGGGACCCTGTGTCTCCCATAGCTGACATATAAGCATTGACCTTGGCCTGGATGGGGACCCCTGAAGTGTTTGGGGCCCACTAAAGGGGTGAGGTCCCTCCATGCCTCAAGGCTTCAGTGGCTTGAGTTACACCCTGGAGTAGTGTTTCGATGGATGCTCACCTCATTTACATTGCATTCCCTCGACTAAATAGCCTGATGCTCCCCTAGAAACACTCATTAACCCTAGAGGTATTCCTAATAAATACTCGTGAGTGACATCAGTGCATGCAAGACGATGGCCATCCTGGCTCTGTGAATCCATTTTTATGGCTGCTTTCAGAGTTGTTTGTGAATCTTTGTGTGTCCGTCTGCTATAGACACAGTCAGATTTTTGGGAATTTGGCCCAGTGTGAGGAGCCGGGCCAAAATGGATGTAGTGAGTGGGGTCCGAGAATACATGGAGAAATTGTGAAGAGCAGGGGATAGAGGGTTGATGGAGAGACAGTTTGAGGAGTAAGACACAACCACAGCTGCATGGGTAGACAGTATGAGTGGCTTGCATTGAGTAGGAATACAGGGTGAGGCAATGGGAATCAATGGTCCTTGTGAGAAGCTGAGGCTATACATAGGCGAGGGAGGCCCTTGGACACTGCGAGCGGGGCTAGAAGGAAAATGGGCAGTGTGTGATGAATTAGCCAATATGACAGCAAAGAGCGTTAAATGTGTGCCAATCACTGGCTGTGTCCCAGCTCTACTATCCTTTCGGTATGGCAATATTGTACAATCTCAGTATGATAAGACAACCCCCTGCTATCAAAAATGGCTTCTAATGACAAGTTCATCAGATTTTAGCCATTTACTGTGTGCCTGTGACAGTGTTAGGAATGGCCTCAGCTGCTCCCTACACGTAGGGCAGTCTCTGCATAGATTTCAACGTTATACAAGTTCTCTGACCTGAACCAGGACGGTGAAGCGCTGCTTGTCCTCTGGAGGGCTCCCTCTGTCCGCATTCCCTGGGTACTCCCAATCCAGGTCCAGTCCGTCGAATCCATACAAACGCAGCCAGTCAATCACCGACTCAATGAATATTTTACGGTTCGCCGCAGAGGCCGACATAGCTGTGAATCTACAAAACTGATCAATCACAAGGCGCTCTTGCTACCTGGGCATCTTTTATACCCTGGATCGTCAACTGCAATCACTGTGGTAATCAGTATTGACATTTCTAACTTTGTGACTTTACTTATCAATTTCAACTTTAATGAAAGCTTGGAACCTCATAAAATATTTGGATATAATCCCCAGCTTCAGTCTACCACTTGAACAGAAGCACAACCACAAATTTCAGTAATCATCTACAACTTCACTTTATTTGTCCCCTTTCAGCCCTGAGTTTAGACCTATGTCCATCTCTAATCTCACTGACTAGTCCCTTCTCTAACTTCATGGAACATCTTCTCAGACTTCGCTGTCTCCTTCATAGTCTTACTCACTATGTCCTCCCAACTCTACTCTCTGTTGGTTTGTCAATGTAGATCACTGACCACACTTGCATCCCAAAGTAGAACATTTTGATTCTAAAAGCAGCTCTTACTTTGCCGTGCCAAAGGTCCATCCTCCAATCGCCAACAGGGTGAGAAGTTCGGGATTCCTATGGATCAAAAAAACTCTTTTATTATTTAGAATGATGACTTTCCGTGCAAAATCTCACCCAAGAGGTTTAACAATATCACCTCCTGAGACACTTGTAAGGACGTTATAGTTAGGCTCAGATTCCACTCGTACAAAACCATTTAAATTAAACAGTTATAGTTACCTGAGCTAACTATAACTCACGCCCCCGTAATGCACTGCTAATAACCTCACATATTACATCACTCATGACATGGTCAGTGACATCACTCATGACATCGCAAATGACATCGCTGATGACATCCTTCACTGAGTGTAAGTGTTTCACAAATGCTTTTGAGACTTATAGATATATACTAAGCTAAATTACTATTTTTTGTGTACTACTGAGCAACAACATTTCTAACATATGTGTTATACCCTACTTAATTGTATAACATGTAGTCCAGCCCTGCTGCCACTAGCTGCTCAGCCAGAGCGTGAGATGGTCATGGAATGTTGGTGTGCCTGTGATGCGTGGAATGCCTGGGTGTCTGAGTGGATGAGTGTTGGCAGTTAGAGATGGGCTGAGCAGCTAGGGAGGCTGCTCCTGGTGGGGCTGGTACCACACTAGGCTGGCTGGAGTAGAGACAGTTGTAACCAGAACTGGAGACTGAATAAAGAAGACTAATTATACATACTGGCTCCAGGTGTCTTTCTACAGAGATCATAACAATATGTCAACTGAATGACCGTTCATTTATAATGGTTTGTATGAGTGAAATCTGAGCCTGTTACCTGTGGTTTTTTCAGTGAATAAATATCAAGTTAGAGAGTATATCATTAGGTTCCTAGATCCTTAAATAGTATCAGTCTCCCCGTAGTGGATACGTTATATAATATTCTCTAACTTGATTAACTATAACTTTCTTGGGGAGGGAACTACTGGTTTTAAGGGATTTATAAGTGTAAGGACATAATCTCTGCCTCTAATATAGAGTGTATTAAGGAGATGGTAGAGTGGCTAATGAATCAATTGCCAAAAGAGTATTAATAGAAATGTAAGGTTGATGCTAAAGAAATGTTTTATTTACTCTTCACAAACCTTATCAAGGGGAACTTAATACATTAAGAAATACTGACAATGATGAACTTAGAACTTGGAGAATAAAATCGTTATAAGGTGAGACTTATGGAATTAAATAATAAAATAAATAAATATTTACAGAAAACTAGTTGGAAGTCCTTACTAGAGTTCAAATAATGGTAATATTTTTTCACCAATTTAGAATTATTTTTGTGTAAGTACAAGTGCTGACTTTAGAAGATGAAAAAAAAAATAGCAAAATCAAGAGACTATAAAAGGTAAATGAGCTTTTTTTTATTTTTTATTTTTTTATTTGCTTAAATAAATAGATAAATAGATGTATAAGTACGGTGAAAGAAAAAAGGTGTTAGGCTAACTGCTTGTGGAGAAGGAAGATATGTGCTCAATTGATTTCTGAAGCTAAGCAGGGTCAGGCCTGGTTAGTACCTGGATGGGAGACCGCCTGGGAATACCAGGTGTTGTATGGTTTCTGTAGCCCCTAAAGGAGAAGGTGTAGAGAACGTGGAGGCAAATATAATTTGTAATTGTATAGATGTGCATAGAGTTCACATCTGAGTTGTTAAATAGATTTACTATGCTGAATTTCAAGTTGTATTTTGTTTAGATTCTAATTGTAATGTTCTATGTTTGTAAACAGCCCTGAAGAAGCTAAGTGGAGCGCGAAACACGTGTTGACTTTGTACAGACTGAGGCTATGTTTTGACTGCTTAAGAAAAAATAAATAAAAACAAAAAGAATTGAACTAAGAAGATTTGATTTTTATTGATGTCTTATGTGTGGATTTCTCAGTGATGGTTTTTGATATACTAATCTAAAGAATACTGGTGGGGATCAGTATCTGAGATTCGTGAAGCGCCGGGCAATTTTCCTGTTACCCACAGTGTGTTTTGTATATATATATATATATATATATATTCACTGAAAAAACCATAGGTTTCACACACGTTATAGTTAGGAATTAGCATTTAAAAAACCTTGCAAATTCACTGAAAAAACCATAGGTTTCACACATGTTATAGTTAGCGGAAATTTTACTGATAAAAAACCAGTGAAATTGCCCCGTTATAGTTAGTGCTGGCAACTATAACTCACGCGACCGCAATCTTCTGCTGATGACATATGTGTCTTTATGAAAAAAAAATATTTGTAAAATATGTATAGCTAAAAATGTATGGAAGAAGACATGGGCAAATAAGTGTCTAAATACAGTATTAGCATCAGCAGAGGATTGCGGTCGCGTGAGTTATAGTTGCCAGCACTAACTATAACGGGGCAATTTCACTGGTTTTTTATCAGTAAAATTTCCGCTAACTATAACATGTGTGAAACCTATGGTTTTTTCAGTGAATTTGCAAGGTTTTTTAAATGCTAATTCCTAACTATAACGTGTGTGAAACCTATGGTTTTTTCAGTGAATTTGTACGGTTTTTTAAATGCTAAGTTACTTTACGCCATTCGAGGCGTGCGCGCCCACTTAACGCAGTTCGTTCCGTGCACGGTTTTTATCAACTTTAATAAGCCCTGTACATTTGAGGCCTTCGGCCACCAAAAGCACAGGGGGTGGGGTCAATGTGGATAGTGTTTTTTTTATTTCGATTTTATAATTTCATGTTGCCAAAATTTAGTTTTTTTTCACTATTAATAAGCCCTGCACATTTGTTGGCCTTCGCCCACCAAAGGCACAGGGGGTGGGGTAAGTGTGGATAGTGTTTTTTTTTTTTATATTTTTTTACCGTACGCTTACGGTAAGCGTACGGTAAGCGTACTCCGCGAAATTACCGAAAAAAAAATAAAACCGTTTTTGCTCTTGGGGGATGTTTGGGGACTCCCTCAACATGACTATGTGGGAGGGAGTTGTCAAAACAGCCCCGTAACATGTTTTTGGCCATCATGTTTGATAAATAACACTCAGTGCGAGAGACAAAATGGCGGACGCCGCTTCCTGGTTTCGGCCGATTCGAATGTTTACTAAGATCTAAGGGCCAATCAGAATCGCGCTCGCGCACGCCACCGTACGCTTACGGTAAGCGTACGGTAAGCGTACCGTAAGCGGGCTCAGATATATATATTGATTTAAAGGCTATTTTCTCAGAATCTACTGAACAGATTTACACCAAACCTACAAAAGGCACTTCCTTGACCTAGGGACTACCTCTCTGCCAAATTTCTAGTAATTCTGTTCAGCCGTTCGGGCTGTAGCTCGTTCTAAAGGTCCTATGGAAAAATGCATGGGAAAAACGCGTTTTGGGACCCCCCTTTTATCTCAGCCCCCGCTTGACGAATCCCCCCGAGACTTTCAGGGTAGGAGCGGAGCGTAGCGCCCCACCTATTTTGAGAAATTCGCGAGGATTCATTGACCGGCGCCAAAGTTATTCAAAATAGAATGTTGAGGTTTTCCTATGGAAAAGGGGTCCTAACTATAACTACCTACTGGCGACCGCCAGTAGGTAATATATATATTATGTCTCAGGTCATCCAGTACGGACAACATGACCACTTCCGTGCTATGATGAGCCCTGAACCCTGCCTGATTAAATTGTCAACGGTGGTTATCCTTTAGGTGGTGTGAGAGGGAGTATAGCACGTGCTGTTCAAGTACTTTGGCAAGAAATGGCAGCTAGGAAATTGGCCTGAAATTTTTTAGATTCTTCATATCAGCCCCAGGTTTTTTTAGAAGTGGGATGACACAGGCCTCCTTAAAGTTAGCAGGGATGTACCCAGTTTCCAGGGATTGATTAAGCAGTGAGAGGACCTCGCTTTCAATCCCGAGGAAAGCCACCTTGAGTATCCTTGGCGGACAGGGGTCAGCCGGCGATCCTGATTTTACCTGTCCTATTAAAAGAGACAGGGAGTCATTAGTGAGCAAGGGGAACGCGGTCAGTAGATTATCGACCGTGGGGGGGGCGTGAATGTTGGAATTACCGAGCAAGGGAACAAGGGGGTTATATAAATTTCCATTACGAGATCTTTAACTTTCATTGTAAAAAAGGACTGGAATTTATTGCAGTCATCTCGACAAAAGGAGGGCTTCTGTTCCTTCTCTTGTCTTTTAGGATCCGGAAGGTCTCCTTTTGTGGGTTATCAGCCGCCGCAATCTTTGCTTTTGTCAAGAATTCCTGTCATACAAGGGAAACACGCCCTTATGTAAACAGGAGAGCTGTTACATAACTCAAGGGAAACACGCCCTTATGTAAACAGGAGAGCTGTTACATAACTCAAGGGAAACACGCCCTTATGTAAACAGGAGAGCTGTTACATAACTCAAGGGAAACACGCCCTTATGTAAACAGGAGAGCTGTTACATAACTCAAGGAAAACACGCCCTATAAAGGGAGGAACCGGGAGGTACAAGGCTGTCGGATATTGTGTTTACACCGACGTACCTGCTTCGTGAAGAGCAGTGTTCCGGAGTGGTGCTCCAGTAAGGCAAGAACGGAGGTAGGTCGAGTCGTTACTCCCTGGGCCGTGTATTGCCCCATCGTCACCTGTGAAGGACCCGGAAGCTCTACCGGTCAACCATTGAGCTTCGCTTTTTGACTCGGCTGAGTCCAAGCGCAGTGGCGCTTTTGCTGGTTGGAGTCGTAACTCCCAGCCCGACCAGAGACACAGGGACTGCCAGCTGTAACGCACACCAGGAGGTGTTTGCCGCGTTACAGACTCGGAAGTCCACAGGATCGATCGAGCGGCTGCTCTCGGTTCAGTCTTCTTGCTTGTGATTGGGGTATCGGTGACGCATCACCAGGAGGTGACTCCGCGTCCCGGTGCAGTCTGAGGAAGAGGTTGAGCGGCTGCTCCCTTCAGGTAGAGACCCCGGCTGGGTGTTTCCCTGACTCCTCGATTCTCCCCAACACTCTTCGTGCCCCTCACAGCCTACCGATTGGCATTGTCGGCCATTTCATTTCTGCCCTCTGTTGGCATACGCCGGGATCGGCGTATATGCAGAGGACGGTTAGGACCATCCGTGCTGTGGGCTGGTAACGTACTTAGCCTGGAGGATTCCAGTGACTATAACTTTTGTTTGTTCTTTGTATTTTATTTGCCTTCATTAAAAGAACTAACCCTTCACAAGTGGTTGCGTCCTCATTGTCGTGTCTGTTAAACGATCCTGAGACGTTCAGGGCGTTACAGCTTTGTAGAATTCTGCTTTCCTAGTCAGAATAGCCTTTTTATACACTGCAAACGTCGAGTGATAGTCTGACCGGGCACCTGGGTCATACGCTTTCCGGCAGGCTCTCTCGCACCGTCGAAGTGTTTGTTTCATGTTTCTCAAAGCATCATTGAACCAGGGGGCCCCTTTCCCCTTGTCCCTTATTCTTTCCCTGCGGGCTGGAGCTACCGTGTCAATGGTATTCTTGAGCCTTGTCGCAAGGGCGGTGCTTTCTTTATCAAGATCTCCCTCTATTATCGTTGGAGTGGTAGACTTATGGAGAATAGTAATCAAGTCTTCAACTCTGATCTTGTTCCAACTCCGCGACACTTTCCACTCTGAGGGTGGACTGACTGTTTGTTTAGTAGGTGGTAACTGGCCATGAATTACATAATGGTCTGACACAAGAGCAGGGACTAATGACTATAGAGCTGGTAAGCGGATGTGATGGCCAAACCAGATCGAGTGTATGGCCGTCCTCATGAGTGGGCCCATCCACTCACCGAGTTCTAAAGAGGTCATCGCTTCGTCCAGCTGTTTAGCCTGGTTATCTTTGGGCATTTGCTCCCAGTGCAGGTTGAAGTCCCCCATCACCACCATACACTGGTACCGTGAGTGGAGGTCGTGGACTAATTCCGTAAAAAGTTCAATGAACCTGGGCGCCGTACGCGGTGGGCGATACACTATCAGGATAACCAGACAATCAGTCTAGGAGCTGAATTTTGCCCCTAAAACATCAGCACCCTCGATACTTTCTGTACAAAGGGTCTCAGCCTTTGATTGGTGGTTGTGGAGAATTGCAACCCCCCCCTCTAGAACTGCCAGGTCTATTGTGGTAGAGGGCTCCTTAGTTCGGAGGCATAGCAGCTACCAAGTCCGGGGTTGAGGACTCTTCAAGCCATGTTTCTGTGATACCTAAAATATCCAGAGTGTCGTCTTGAAGGAGTGTAAAGACCTCTAGGCTATGTTTCTGAAGTGAGCGGGTGTTGAGGGTGGCTAAGCTAAGTGAATGATGTAATATGTGACGTCATCAGCAGTGCATTGCTGATGACGAGTTATAGTTAGCTCAACTAACTATAACGGTCGAATTTCTCTGGTTTTGTACGAGTGAAATGTCCAACTAACTATAACATCCCTGAAACCTGTGTTTTTTTCAGTGAATATATATATATATTTGAATTAGAACTAAAGTTACTGTGCTGTCCCATTACCAGATGGATGTTTGACAAATTATTATGCAGGATGAATCTCTGATACATGACCTGGGCAATTTCATTAAGGTATTTTTATAGATAAACATAGCCGTAGCAAACGTCTTGTTGTTTGGGACACGTTAAAGCTACTGTTAAGGGCTATATTATCTATACTAAAATTGAAAATAGATTTAGAACATACTGCCTCATTAATATTTTCCAATCACTCTCCAGAGATGCAAAAAAGTAAAATACATATTAAAAGATTAGAGGTTAATAAAGACTATGGAGGGATGACCTTACCTAACATCAGACTTTATTATTTTACTGCCCCAGCGATTATAGCAAATTGTTGGAATACTAAAGATCTATAATTAATTTCATGTTTCTTGATCAGTTGAATTATTTACCAGCAATCATAAAAATGTTGGGATGCCCCCCAAAAGGTATAATCAAATGCTTGAGTAGGGGATGTAAGGAGGGACGTTTGCAGTAAGAAAATAGGGTTAAATGCAGAATTACTCATTTTGCATAATTCAGCACAATCTTGCTGAACTTTTAAGTAATTCTGCGTGAGTATGCTACAAGTAATTACACAATTTACACCCACCCCCACTTTTTATACTAAATTATGTTATTTTAAACACATAAGCTCCTAAATAAGATATGTTCAAGCACATTACATGTGTTTTCAGATGTTCAATTTATATAATCAGTGGATGGTGGCACATAGTCAAGATGTGTCAAAAAAGGGGCTATCTTTTGGAATAAAATGTATTAATTTATAAGTTTTAGAGCAAAACTAGATCACCCAGGGAGAAGAGTGTATGTATAGAGATGTCAATTGCATATTCACTGATTCACTGGAAATTTGCAAAGCTCCGAAAACTTAGTTTATGAATGAGCTTTTTTTCCTTCACTGTTCGATATTACATGTTAACTTTGATATATGAAATTTGATTATAACCTGCTTTTTATTAGCATAATCGGCAACTGAAATTTGTCCAATAGCCTACCCAATACAAAATAGGATTAAAGTACATATAGACCCAACCAGTAATAGCTATTAATGGTGCCAACATGTAGGGAGCATAAAATTGCGATCTTTTGTCCGAAGCCATGAAGGACAATAATGATGATTTTTGGAAGTAATGAGTATCAGAGGTCATCAATGTTCTAAGACATTTATAAGTCTTAATCTTACTAGTAACGAATTTCCTTAGCCCGTGCCCGCAACTTTAATGAACAACAATGTTCCGTGCAACGTGTTTATGTTTTCGTAATGTCTTCAGATTTTTACAAATACTGGGAAGAGATTTAAAAATGGCAAATTAACCGTGGCTGCTGCTGCTTAGCGGGTGTAGCGGGGCGGGGAGAGAGAGGGATAAAAAAAAGAAATCCACTTACCTGCAGACCGGCCATTGCCTCTCGGTCCTCTTCCTTTGTCGATGCAGAAAGCAAGAAGCACAAAGGCTCCCATAGCAGATCAAAACGCTGCTGTCACCAGCATGCCAGCAGCGTCGTGATTGGTCAGAGCGCCGTGGTTCAGCGCTCATACAGCGAGTGGGAGCCTATGCATGTCTCCACCCAGGCTGTGCAATACAGTCGGGTGGAGAACATGCTAAGTGCGCATGACGATTTGGCCGGCCCAAGACGACCGGTCAAACTGTCATGTGCATTTAGAGAGTGCCAACCACTCCGCCCTCCGCCCTGCTCTGGCCAGCACAACCCGCCCTGAAGCCAATACGGAATAATAAACTGATAACAACATTGCGTTATCATTTTATTTGTCCTTTTTGTACTGCTCACAGGAAGGTGGGGCAATGCTCCTCCTTATCAGAGGAGCCGCCGCTGCAAATTAACCCAATATTAGCTGTCTTCAGGGTTTCGGTGCTTGTTTAATATTTCAGTATTCCCAACCACTAAGAGGGAAAATCAGAAAGTCCGACCAAGCAGAGCCCTGCCTTGGATATAGACGGGAATCGGCGATGAAGCATGCCACCAATCGCAGGTGAGGGCTGCACGTTCGAAAAATAATCAGTTTCTCCTATGAACGGACCCCCTCCACTGCCATCTTTTCCCCTTTTTTCAGTTGTCAATGGCCTGTTGCAATATAATGTAAAAGCGCCACAATATGGACTTGATCCTCTCAGCTTCGCCCAAAGACCTTGGATTGCTGCTGTTGCCCCACAGCTCCCGTCCCGTGCCCAATAATGAGGGTGTTTTTTCCTCCTTTGCTGTGAGTGCCGGGGCAGCTTACAGCGGTTCCATGGTCCTGTTCACACTTACAAACACTAGGACCGCTGTCCGCTGTCCAGGTCCTTCTTCATCCACACCATACAAGAACAGCTGGGACAGCTGCCGCCGCAGCCGCCTCTAAAGTGCAGCTGTCAGCTCTCCTGCTCCATCTTTTCCCTCCATATATTGAGGGTGAAGGAGGGCTACGGAGAACTGACAGCTGCTGCCCCGGCACATTGTAGACAACTGTACTCTTTTTTACGATTTTTCAGGTGATGTTCATGAACATCAGGTTTTTATTTAATGGGGTGTTTTATCCTCATTAAAATAACATTCCACAACAAGGGTTCCCTACCGGTGTAGCAGGTTTGTTTTTTTAGAGAGAAACAACTCAATAGTGTTGTTTTCTTTCCTTTGAATTGCTAACATCATGATTTTAGTTATCAGATGAATGGAATCTTCCTCCTGCTTCAACACCCTCCGCAAGCTCAGGCGGATCTACAAGTGGATCCCCATCGAAACAAGAAGGACGGTCACCCAAGCCCTCGTCAGCAGCAGGCTGGACTACGGAAACGCCCTTTATGCAGGAGCCTCGGCCAAACTCCTGAAAAGGCTCCAACGCATCCAGAACGCCTTCGCACGCCTGATCCTCGACATCCCTCGCCGCAGCCACATCACACCCCACCTGAGGGACCTGCACTGGCTCCCCGTCAACAAGAGGATCACCTTCAAACTCCTCACCCACGCTCACAAGGCACTCCACAACACTCGACCAGTGTACCTCAACAGCCGACTCAGCTTCTACACCCCCACCCGCCAGCTCCGCTCCGAAGACCGCACCCTCGCCTCTGTCCCCCGCATCCGAAGTGTGACCGCCGGTGGCAGATCATTCTGCTACCTCGCCGCCAAGAAATGGAACACCCTCCCCATCCACCTACGGCAGACTCAAGACCTACTGACCTTCAGAAGACTCCTCAAGACCTGGCTCTTCGAACAGTAGCAGCACGCCCCCCACCCCACTAGCGGCATGAGACCCTCACGGGTAGGTAGTGCGCTCTACAAATGCTATGATTGATTGATTGATTAGAATCCCTCTGAACATATTTCACAGGCAACCACATGCTGCGATGTTCATAAACATTGGGAAAATTCAACTAATCAGAATGCTGCTTTTTATTTTTCGAATTTTTCAGATGTTTGCATACATTAAAGAATATTTTCAGATCATGTCCATGCACGAAGGCCACTTTTATTTTTATTGTATATGACCAAACCCACCAAAAGTAACAAATGGAACCAATCACACATTGCCTGCCTAATTTAGTGTACCTTGATTGTGTGTTTTTTCCCTTAGCTAATACTACCTTTGGAAATTTCTATCTTTATACAGAAAACTGCTTCTTTTGCACCTTGACTTTGCACTGTGACGTTCCAATGTTTGGTGTTTATTTGTCTATGGGGGGCATTAATAATGCAAAGAACAGGTTTTTCTAAGGAGCCTTGTGTCAACCTTAACTACAAAGGTGGAAATGCATTTAAATATAGATAATAATTACTGACTTCTCCTTGAGGGCGTTGACCTGCTGGTAGAGCTCTGGGTCATTCTCTTCATAAGTGGCGATCTTGTGGTTCTCCATGCTGGCAAAAGCGTAGATGATGTGCGTACACAGCGTTGGGTCCACATCTGCTGGCCAGTAGGTCGCTGGTGCTTCTCTGTACTGCGACCAGTTGGTGAAGTAGCAGGCCAATTTGTAGGCTGAGCCTAGAAAGAGAGAACAGGGGATGATGTGGGGGGTTGCAGAGGATGCTAAAGGCTTCTGTGGGTCCACCTACAATGGGATCCATGCCTCTAGAAAAGGGATGCCAAAGTTCAGCACTTTATTGGCCCTGCGGACAACCTTGAATACACCGGGTGAGGCTCTGTCTGATCATACCAGGCCTGATCTGGCACCGGTCATAGACCTCGAGCCCACAGCAGTTATAAAATGGTCCCAGTGCTCCCAAGCAGTGAGCAGCTACCAACCACCAAATGCTTTCAAAAACATTAATTTTAAGAGTAACAGAGGGACTTTGTGTACTTAGAGCAAGCCACACTCTGCGCACAGACCCTCTACCACATTTAATAAGCTTCTTAAAATACATGTCTCCACATGCATGATGAAAAGTGTTACGCTTCCAACCCAGCACCCTGCCTGATCAATGAGAAAAAGGAAGATGGCGTCAGTGGGGCAGACCACCACATCTGCTTTGCTGGCCATCATGCTGAAGGCCTGCCCTGTGCCATCTGGGTGCAGGCCTTTGTGCTGGAGTCGGCTCTGGGTCTTGCTGGAGCTGGCGGGCTTTGAGACCCTGCAGCACCTCAGCAGTGAGGTTTACACAGGAAAGTTTGTATGGTAAATACTAGGGATAGTGGAAATGGGCCTGGTGATTGTGCATCCCAAATTGTGGAAACAGTCACAGCCACAGTGTTGCTTAAAAGGAAATGTTCAAGCTGCCAACACCCACTCCAATAGACCACGCACGCAACCTAAGCATCATCCTCGGCAGCCAACTGACCATGAAACATCAAGATCTTCAGATGGATCCTAAACAACACCAGAAAGACCGTCACACCACCGTCGTCACAAGCTGCCTCTATGCCAGAATTTCCACACACACAGCTCCTCAAAAGACTCCAGACCATACAGACCTCCGCAGCCAGACTCACCCTGAACCTCCCCAAACAGACCAGCATCACCCCTCATCTCAGAAACCTCCACTGGCTCCCCATCCAGAAAAGATGCCAGTTCAGGATCCTCACACAGGCATGCAAAGCTCTAGACAGCCAAGTACCATCATACATCAACCATTGACTAAGCTTCCACCTCCCTGCAAGACACCTGTGACCCACCTCGCTCACCCTCGCACACCCCCCGCATCCATCACAGCTGCAATGGTGGCCGCTCCCTCTCCTACATCGCTGCCAAGACCTGGAATAACCTGCCACTCCACCTCCGAACAGCACCCTCCCCGGCGTATTGCAGAAAGAAACTCAAGACCTGGCTCTTCGACGGAGACACAGCTCTCCCAGCGCACAGGTACCCTTAGGGGTGACAGTGCTGCGCTTTACAAATACTGATTGAAGATACACAGGTACTGCGAAACAGAAATGTCACACATATGCATGCTGCAAACTTGACAGCTATGCTTACTAAAGTTATATATACACAGAACTCAGACTTGTATCTTTTTTATTTTATTTATTTAGATTTTCGCATATAGCAGAAAAGAAAAAAAATGACCATTGGCAATTCAATAGCATATGAACCGTGCGTAATAAAAAAACAAATTAGAAGAACCATTCCATTTCATGAAATGAAATCTTGAGCACATTCAATGTAAATACAATTCCTGATAACTACCGCCCAATATCCACTATTCCTACTCTAGCAAAACTAATGGAGAAATGCATCCACTCCCAACTATGCAACCGTATAGCCCAATTCCAACTCATTGACTAGTTCCAATCAGGCTTCAGGCATAAACACAGCACAGAAACGGCCATGACCCACATCGTCAATGACGCACTCAGAATACTAGATCAAAACGAATCCTGCCTCCTAATCCTCCTAGACCTTTCATCAGCCTTTGATACGGTCAAACATATCAGTCTCCTCGACCTACTTGAACACAGAATGGGCTTATCAGGAGCTGTCCTAAAGTGCTTCGCCTCCTTCTTAGACAACCGAACTCAAAGAATCAAGTTTAACCAATTGCTATCCTTGACCACACCCGTCACCCTGGGAGTCCCTCAAGGGTCCGTCTTATCTCCTACCCTCTTCAATCAATTCATGGAACCCTTAACTGAAATTCTGAAACTCTCCAATATCGATTACCACATGTACGCGGATGATACACAACTATACCTAAAAATATCATCGCCGGGTGACATCCGACTACTCAACACAACTTTACAAAAACCCCACATCTGGCTAACAAAAAAACACCTCAAACTCAATGCGCTCAAAACCGACTTTCTCCTAATCTCCCCACCACAAGGACATGGTTACATAGTAAACTGGATGAAACATCTAACAGCCCTCAATTGCAACCCTCACATTATCATTTCCACAAGATCACTGGGAATAATACTAGACAAGAATCTCTTGACAAGAGGGAACACATCAACACAGCCTCCAGAGGAGCCAACGTTCATATGAGCTTTCTCAGAAAACCCAAACCCTTCCTCAACGACAACGACCTAAAAACAGCCATTCAATCTCTAGTTCTACCCAGAATAGACTATGGGAATACAACCTTATGTGGCTTGCCGAGATCCAGTCTGGCTCCTTTAAGAGCCTCACTAAACGTGGCTGCAAGACTAAGTGGCACCCTTTATATCTTTCTAGGTGGGCTTGTTTACATACCACTAAAATGATGCTAGCCCCGTTAGTCTTATACACAATTTCTTACATCCCTGTTCCCATTCCCTTAAAAAAAATAGCAAAAATTAATTATATACTATCTACTTTTTTGTGGAAAAAAAACACCTCGCATGTCTCTGTTGCGATTAATAAAGCCCAGAGCAGAGGGCGGAGCTAATTATCCTGATTTCCCTACTTACCACAAATCTTTCCTACTTCGCCAGGCCTCGAGTTGGCTCCCTGACTTTCCGCTGGATTGTCCTTTGTGGGTGGCTCTTGAACGTTCCTTTCTTTCCCCTTTCTCTTTCAAAGAATTTATTTCTTTTACCCGTAGACCACCATCTATTTATACTCCTGTTCGCAAACACATCTGTAAACTTCTGGGCTTTTCTCCAAGCACACCCCTTACCGATCTAGACCAATCTAGACTCCACTTTATGGCACAACACATCTCTTTTGATCGGTGGAAAACCTTTCTATTGGAAATCTTGGAGAAACAAAGGCTTAATTTGGACGCACCGACTTTTTTCTCAAAACAGGGTCTTGTCCTTCTCTGAAGCTAGTCAAAGTTTCCATTTACCCCCTCCCTTCTATTCCAAATATAACTTAATTTCACAAGCTCTTTCAAATGTACATACCCAAATCCTATCTCATTCGATGCCTTTCCCAGCTAACAGCTTACGTCCTTTTTAACTTTCCGGTCCTAAAGCTTCCACTATTTACACACATATACATTCCTCACAATTTGTTAGAGAGAAGACCAAGGTTGAACTTTCTTGGGAGGAGGATCTTGGGGTTGAGTCACCTTCTCTGTGGAACAAATTATGGTCCAAAATTAGGAACACCTCTAGAACAGCTAATGTTACGCAAACGCTAATTTTTATTCATAACAGGCTCTTGTTACACCCAGTTGTATTACATAAGCGACATACGATAGTATCGGACTCCTGCTGGTCCGGCTCCTCCCCTCACGCCAATTTAAACCACTTACTTTTTACTTGCCCACACGTACATACCTTCTGGACATCTGTTTGGGCCCAAATTAACTCAATCTTCAACTCCAGTTTCCCTTTTTCGGGCTGGACTGTTCCCATGAGGCACAGGGTCAGACTGATTTGCATATGGCCATGTCTGAACTGGGGTGGTGGAGTGAGCTAAAGAATGATGATGGATTAAACCCAGATCAGTTGACTGGGGGTGAGTGTTTGATTTGATCAAACGCTCGGTCCATCATCCCCTTTGGGATCGCTTTGTTCACCCTAAATTGGCAGGGTATGCCCAGACGTGGATGTATGATGATACAACGCGTACCATCACAACGCGGTATGTTACATCGCGGTCTTGACAACGCAAGTCATTACATCGACTTGCGTTGGAGGGCGCTGGATTTAGGAATAGTGTGAACTACTATTCCAACTCCAGTCTACGTACAGTAGGGAAGGTGTTGGAATAGTAATTCACACTATTCCTTAGTCTAGAGCGCCCTCCAGTGCAAGTCGGTGTAACGACTTGCGTTGTCAAAACCACGATGTAACCATACCGCGTTGTAATGGTTGCGTGGTAAAGGATGTTTCCCCCACACATGGGTCCCTTGCTCACTTTGGATTCAAGATAGCCTGGCTGATGAGGGTTATGAACCCGGAACCGGTCCTAGGAAGCTTGTTTCCGGTCCAGGGAAGGCATGGCTTGGCAGTTCAGGATGGACTGTTCCCATGAGGCACAGGGTCAGACTGATTTGCATATGGCCATGTCTGAACTGGGTGGTGGAGTGAGCTAAAGAATGATGATGGATTAAACCCAGATCAGTTGACTGAGGGTGAGTGTTTGATTTGCTCAAACGCTCCGTCCATCATCCCCTTTGGTATCGCTTTATTATTCCCTCGAGGCACACCCTTGGTTAATCAGCCCAATCGTTGGTGTCAATGTGTTTCGAACCCCATCTTGCTGGGGGGTTCTCCTCAGGACTAGGACTTGGTCTTGAGAGCTGCTTGTATGCCGAAGTATCAGGAATTACTTGGGCATGGGAAGAATACTTCTTAATGGAGACGTAGCTTGATTAGAACGGAAGCGTCAGGAATGATGTATTGAATACGAGTCTCTGTGCTTCTGTCAATTCCTTTTTGTCGAGTCCTCTTTAATCTTCTTTTAGTAGCCAACGTCTAGCTCTGTAGGGTTGACTAGTATGTTAATCTTCGTGAGTCTCCTTTATAGACCTTTAAATGATTGGGCTCGTTTTGGGATTTTTGTGGTAGGACCTGCACTTGTTTTGGGTTTGTTTTAGTAGCACTTGTATGGGATTTTTGGCTGTTTCGAGGATGTTTTAGAAATGGCTGCACAGTAGCAGCAAATTAACAGGAAGAAATGAAGGAAGAGCATAAAGCTACAGGGAGTACCTGAACCACGGAAGGAGAGTGAACATCAAATCAAATCAATCCAGCTTTATTTGATTATTTGTACGCAGGATCAAGAAAGCAAAACTGTTAAAATATCAAGATTATCTAGTTAAAAGAATATGCAATACATTATACTAATTACTAAATAATACATTGATTAGTACCCACTGTATTTTTCAAAATCCTTTTGATATCTCATGAAAATTCATATAATCATGCCTTTGCTGTATTTAATAATGCTTTTCAAGAAGGAAACAATTGACTTTGTGAAACAATCGTTATCCAGAAATTGCAAGGCTATGAACGCAGGCCTGCATGGTCTCAGTCCCCAGAGTCTTAAAACAGGTAAAATCCATCTTTTCCTTTGCGTTGCATACAATTTACAAAATAAAGCCGCGTGCATGGTTGATTGCTGGGATTGGTTATCGCAGGGGCAGCTAATTAGTGTTGGAGACCAGTCGTTTGGTTTAGGGAAACTTACTGCACGGTGGAAAAATCCAAATCTAAACCGGGTTAAAACAAATCGATCATACCCACTTAATGCAAAGTTTAGGTACGGCTGGGTACCGAATGTAGTGAGTATAAGTTGATTGGAATGTACCGACGCCTTAGCTGCCTCACTTGCAAATCTGTTTGCCTCCATGAGAGTCATACAGGATTTTTAAAGAAATTTCCTATTTACCATATGCAAAATATCAGGATTGTTAAAATATTCTGGGTGACCCAGATCTTTCATAAAAAATGTTATATAATTCATCTAGGGGATCTCCAGAACCCAGTGTAGTGTGAGGCTATCTTTTAAAACATCTCGGTTAAAAGAAGCTGTAGTGGCGGTCCAAATCCTATGCCGCAACGTGACTGGTCGGATCTTAATTGTATCTGAAATGTGAGGCAAACCCAATTCTGTGTGGCATACATAAATAGAGGTACTGTCTGGAACCGCCAGGAGGTATTTTAGAAAAGCATTTTCCGCTTATTGGATAGGTTTGGTATCGCGGTAGCCCCATACATCTGCCCCGTACATTGCTATGCTGGTGCACTTTGCCTTATAAATTTCCAAGAGTTCGACTGGAGGTTTTCTTCCCAGATTCTTTGCAAAGTTAGCCAGGGCCGCAGTAGCTTTCATAAAGAGCAGACTCCTGTTTTTTACAGCCTGATACCATGTCCCCTTGTTGTCGAATAAAATACCTAAATAAGGGAATGTTGTGGTGGGTTCGAACTTTATATTGCCAATAAAAATCTCCCGGCAACTGGTGCTCTTTTGGCCGCACTTCATTATATGAGTTTTGGAGATGTTAACGCGCTGGCCGAGATTCTCCATGTACTCAGTGTACCTAGTGAGTACCCTTTGGAGTCGCAACGGAGTGCGAGCCATCAGCACTGCGTCGTCCGCATACAAGAGGGCGGGTATAGGGTGTCTATTTATTTGTGGCAGGTCCTGACACCCCGCTACCAATGCTTGTTTGAGACCATTGGTATAAAGAGTAAATAAAAACGGTGCCAGGACGCATCCCTGCCTAACCCTCCTCTCGACCTTGAACGGTGCAGTGCATTCTCCTTTAAGTCCATAACGGATCCTTGCTTTAGCGTTGCAGTAAAGTTTTCTTAAAAATGTAATTAATGATGTCTCCACCCCCATATTAGTTAAAATCTCCCACAATTTTTTGTGTACCACGCAGTCAAAAGCTGCTGATAGGTCTACAAAGGCGAGATATAATTTTCCTTCTTTTGACCGCGTGTACTTCCCTATCAGGATGTTAAGGTGCAGTGCCTGTTCAAGTGTTCCCAAGCCCTGGCGAAACCCAAAATGTAGGTCTGAGAGCACCTGGTTTTCTTCCGCCCAGTCTTGCAACCGTTTCAAGATGTGTTCGTCCCGTTATTTTTACCAGTGAATCCAGCAAGGATATTAGCATGCTGGACCCTGCCTGTCACCTTTTTTTAAAATGGGTACCACAATGGATTCTGACCAGGTCTCAATGAGTCCAGTAGAACAGCAGACCGCTAAAACCTGTGCTAAGAGTGGGCCCCATAAAAGCAAGTTAGATTTAAAAAGGTCTACCGGGACGCCATCAGGGCCGGGTGCCTTAGCTCCCTTACTCTCGGTTATTACGTACGTCACTTCCTCCAGGGAAAAAGACTGATAAATGTGCTCACCGACTATGGCCATAACTCCCCGTGTTATTGTTGTTTTTGGAGTTATACCATCCTCTTTTCCAGATTTATATACTTTGGAGAAAAACGTCCACCCACAGGTTTTCTCCGATAGCAATTTCTACCGTAGGCTTATCCTCGGCTTTAAGGAATGGAGCGTTGACCGCTCGCCAGAGAGCTGCACTGTCCCTCTTTTGTGGAGCTTCGTGCAGCACTACCCATGTTTCATCTTTTAGTTCCTTTTTACAGGACTTCTGAGCTTGAGAATATTCTTTTCTGCTCTGCCTGATCTCATGGATGCATCTCTCTGGTTTGTGTGAGGCTTGTTTTAATCTTGTATAAGCTTTAGTGCAGCGCGAATCAAACCATCCATGGCTGCGTGTCTGATCTTTCCTGTTCACAACCCACAGGGCCTCTTTTATTCGGTTTGTAATCTGGGAATAGGATTCTAAGATTTCAACAGGAGTGCTTTTCTCATCCAGGCAGGTTAAAAAGGAGTTTAAATGATTTGCCACAATTGTTCTAGTAAACTCCATTGACTCAACCTCCCCCATTGTAAGGAACCTTCCACCATTTGTTTTATTCACAGCTATGTTTTTAACCGAGAATACTGAATTACATTTAGGACTGAATAATTCCTTGGGGCAGGTTAGATTGATACTAAGTGGGAAGTGGTCACTTAGGGCGATTTTATGTGTTCTGAAGCTCATAAGTCTAGAGGCATATCGATTCGGAAATATTCTATAGTCTATAATTGAGTTCATGCCTCTTTCATTAAACGTCTGGGTGAATGGGATGGAGGGAACAGAGACTTTTGGCAAAACCTAAATCCAAGGAAAATATAATCTCATTTAATGTTTCCCCATATATTGACTGGGGAAAGTGGGAGCAGGCATCATTATTCTCTAGGTGCAATCCACAATTCTTACCTCCACTCAATGGACACAGACAAATATTGAAATCATCGCCCCAAACAACAATCAGTTTCCTTGCATTTCCGTTCTGTAGCTTATTCAAGCCTCTGGCCAATCTTTTTAAAACGTTCACGATTTGGTCTTTTCAGCATTATTATAAAAGTTTGCCAATGCATAACAGCAGTGTTTATCCACATACATAGTTACAATTTAATAAGCCTGTACATCTTAAAGGCTCATGTAGAAGGCACAGATAGGGTTGAGACGTTCCTCACAGAAAAATACTAGCCATTTGGGCATGTTGTGGGTTTCTGGAGGGGCCAGAAGCGGATACTCGAATATCAATTTATGTAAATGTTTCTGTATTATTGTTTAACACAACGATTCTGTCTCTAGTTGCTTTAAAACATTCAGGAATAGTCTGGACAGCATTAAAAGGATTTTGACTCATTTTCGTCTTGTACTCGTTGCCTTCAGTCCATATACCAGAGGGGAAAAGCAGTATATTTTAATGACTTTCCTGAAATTCATTGACTTGTTTTGCCATTAAAATACCAACCAGGCAGGTAAAGTTCCGATCAACTGCATCAGTAGACACGGACAGAGGGGCATCAATCAGGCTTGCAGAGGGATTGAGAGCTGGGGTACAAGCAAAGAAGGTAATGGGGTAATGGGCATGTGGGACACATCTAGAGCTCAGAGTGATGGAACAATGAGGAAGGACCACTTGAGAGAGCAATTAGCAGCATGCACAGAGAGAGGGCAGTTGTAGGTGTGGGTCATCCATGCATAGAGGGAGGGGAGGACTAGCGGCTGTAAAAGAGGTAGTTGGTGGGGTAGGCAGGTATAGGGGGCATATGACGCACAAAGCGATGGCGCACCTATTGGTATTTGGACTCAGCGTTTGGAGCTAATTGGGTGGTGCATCAATAAAGCATTTGGGCAACAGAGAGTATGCATCTAGGGGTAGCCCTAGAAGGCAATTGGTGTCATGGCATGGGAGAGGTGGGACTTGAGGCACAAGGGAGCCTGGGGGGCACTGCTTAATTTGTAAAAGAATACGTTCAGGGGCCCAAAGATTTGCTCAGAAGCCCAAAGCTGGTGCAATCGAAGGTTTGGGTGCCGTATACCGGGGCTCCATTGTCCTGATTACACCTGAGGCCGCTTTCATCCGTGACCAGACACTCCCTGCCTCTTTAGCCCACTTTTGCCTCTTGCTGGTTCCTTTTCATCCCAGCTTTCTCCTTTGGTCACTGTTTTTCTGTCTTTCTCTTCATCCTTCTTTCCTACGTTTGTGTTTTTTCTCTCTTGATCCAGATCAAAGTCTGTTGAGGAGAATAAGTGCTGGTTCTCAACAATGAGTGCCCTGGGCCCCACCTGCAACCACCAACTCCAAATAAGCACTGCTGGGGGGGCACATACTGGGAAACATTGGCAAGGGACAGGGCGAGGGGGAACCCACAGGCATAGAGATGGCATACAGAACAGAGTGAGGAGCACCTGGAAGCATTTAGAGGGGCAACCGAGCTCAGGTGGTGCCTCCGCAAGCAGTGGTATCAGCACAAGGGAGATCTCAGGGAGTCTGTGAGGATCTCCAGAGAAGCTGCAGCGGATCTATCTTGGTCACTTGAACATAGAGAGGGAAACAGGGGTAGTTGAGCAAACAATCTGGTGCTTAGAGAGGTCACCTCGTGGACAGAGACGGACAGGTGCCTAGATGTTGGGTAAGTGGGAATGAGGAGCACAGACGGGAGAGTCTGTGCTCCAGCAATAGACCCTTTGTTGGTCAGTGGCACAAACACGGGCCATCTTGGGTACATAGAAACATTGTCAGACACAGAGAGGAGGCACACAAGTAATGGGCACCTAAGGTTGTGTAGACATAGTGCCTGGGAGCAGAGGCATGGCTGACATTCTGTAGGGGCATAGAAGGACCATCAGAGACACAAAGGGAGTGGAACACGGATGGCACTGAAAACAATTATTGGTGAATGGCAGAAAGAGAGGGCGTCTTCAGCGGGACGAAGCTGCAGGCTGCAGCCAACGAGGGGACCATGAGGCCGAACACCGCTTCTGCGAGGAGCCGCTGAACAGGATTTGCTGCTATAGAGAAGAACGGCAAAGACAGGCTGACCTTGGGCAGATCAGTGTGCAGGTAGGTCATCGTCTTCTGTCAGTTCTCAGAGCACTTGTTGGCAAAACAAATTCCCAGTTCAAGGTTTTGGTTTTTGGCTGTTTGGGCACTTTTAGCACCACTTCCAAGAGTCCAACACTGTGTGGGCATCACTTGCAGGATAGTGCGCACTTCAGGCAGGGCCCAGGTGCAGGGTTCCAGTTATTAGAGCTTTGAGTGTCCCTGTAGGTCAGAACATAAGACCAGACTACTAGCCCTTGGAGTCACTCCAATAATCCTGGGTTCAAGCATCAAGGCCGGCCTCAACCAGCAGGGCAGTGCTCTGAGGGTAAAAGGTAGACATAAAGCCACAGGGCAGTTCTCTGAGGGTAAAAGTCAGCCATCAAGCCACAGGGCAGTTCTCTGAGGTACAAAGCATGCCTCGAGCAGCAGGGCAGTCCTTTGAAGTGTAGGGCAGGCTCTCTGAGTGTCCTCTGCAGGTCCAGGAATGAACTGAAGAGTATGTTTGAGGGTCCTATTTTTATAGCTCGTGCCAGATTTGAAGTATAAAAGATTCTAGAGCTTTCCCCCTACAGATGTTTCTGGCATTTCCTTCCTCCCTGCCTGGGCTCCAAGTGGTCTGGGGCGACAAAAGACTAGTGGAAAGTTCTTTGTGTGTGCGCTGAGGCACATTGGGGCAGGGAAAAGCTCATTCTCTCCCATCCTGGCACTGTGGGCCATCCTGCCAACAGCTAGACCCATTTTTTCACTGTCTGGGAGGAATACACAAAGGCCAACTGGCAACTATTTACAGTCATGTGACCCAGGACACAGGCTGCAGGCACCAAAATGGTTAGGACAAGAAAGTGCCAAATCTCTAAAAGTTGCATTTTCAGAGTTGTGACTTAAAATCTGACTTTACCATTAAAGAGTTTATTTTTAATTACAATTCTTTAGAGGCCAAACATGATATTTCTACCTATTTCCAAATAAAAGTTATCAATTATTAAATGTTATTAGGTAACCCAAAGTTATTTGATGGGAGAGGTAGGACTCACAGTAGTGAAAAACAAATGTAGGAGTTTCTCACTATCAGGACAACTAAACCTTAAAAGCACAGGTTCAACTCCTTTTTGCAGAGAGGAGTTGGCCTAACGGCTAGGGTGGTCGACCACGAATCTAGGGAACTGGGTTCGAGTCTCAGCAATGACTCTGAACATCCTGTGATTCTGGGCAAATCGCTTAATCTCCCCGTGCCTAACAAAAAACAAGCTTTGGCATAGCCAATAGGTACTGCCTTTGAGACCTTATAAGTGTTTAGCCACGCAACAGTTGATGTTGTTGCACAAAGGATATTGTGCTGTATAACTAAACACTTATAAAATACCAAAGGCGAGACCTATTGGCTATGCCAATGCTTGTTTTAAACATGTGCATACTGCTTTAGGGCAACAAAAACCATCTACCCCTGAAATCAATCTTTAATTTTCTAAAGTCTGGCGGCTCTGGACAGGTGAAAACAATGCCAGGAAAAAAGGTGTAAAGGAGAGTTAAAGAAGAATCTGAATAAAAAAACGGAAAGAAGGCAAAAGGCGCTTTCTATGCGAAAAAGGGCGCACCAAACAACTTTCACAACACTTAAAAAAGAAAAAGAAAAGAAAAACGACACTTTGGACAAACACTACGTATTTTCGCCCACCTCTGGTAAAAAACAAACTAAAGGGGGGAGGCATGCAATAACACCTCCCCATGAAACCAGTCTTTTACACTTCTCAGTAATATGAAGACACAAAACGTCAATCCGATGTACAACATTCTTCTAAGCACGCATTGAACGGGCACGGGCAGGCGCGGGGGTGGGGGGTTGAGAGGATGACAAGCGCCTGTCAGTCAGAAGATATTTCACGGCTGAATACGAAAGCTTCCTCTGCGTCTCTCACTAACGAGGTTCAACTACAAACAGCGCGTCGGAAACACAATGACGTCACTGAAGATTCACGGCTGCCTCAACCCCGTCAGTCTCACTGTTTATGTGTACATGGAAATCCCTGCACAACACCTAATTCGCTGCCCCTTAAACTATTGCCATGTCTGTTAGGACGTGGGTGGGAAGATTTACAAGTCAACATTGGGTTAGCTGGTGAATCACAACATACAACAAGCACTGGTAAAGCCAACAGGCCTACCTTTGGCTGTCATCTTTCATGGTAGTGTTTAGGCTATTGTAAAATGAGTTAAAGAATGAGTTGCGATAAGTATTCAAGACATTAGGAGGACTCCATCTGACGACAGTGACTCACACGGGCAGGGTTTGGAAAGAGGGCACTGGTCCGGCATGTTTCTGCAGCGGCCTTCTTAGTTCGACAGCTGAACACCACTCCAATGTGGCCATGCTGCATGTTCGGTTTTGTAGTTTGTAGAAAACGCCGATCATGTTTCCCCTGGAGAAACTCCTTCCCCAGTGCGATCACCAGATTTGGAATATATCTGTGCGCTTTTTGCCTGAAAAAAATACAGAGCTCCAAAGTTCGCCAGCTCCAGTTGTGAGTATTTGGTCAGATCAGGTATTTTACTTTGCATTCTGGGATTTGATGTCCAGTTGATCCTATTATAAAATAATGACTACAAGACCTAGAATGCAAAGAAAAAACTTGAATGGGTTGAGCTACTCAGGCATGGACATGGGAAACTTGAGTGCTTCACTCCTCTTATCTTTGGCAGCAATCGACTTCAAATCGTATTCGGTGTGGGACAGTGCATAAAATGTTTGTGAACACCCACGTACTTGTGAGTATTTGTGCTCCCTATAATAGTGTACCGTCTTGTAATAAATACTACTTGGTAGTAAATTGTGCCATCCAACTTGATGTATGCCTTTTTTTTCTGCATAGTGCCAACAAAAGCCTTGATTTACTATGGTTGCTCTGGTGCTCGCAATTCAAAGCTGTGCACATGGCAGGTTGCATCGAACAACTTCCCAATAAAACTTCGATTTTGTGCCTCAAAATTGACGTGTGTGTAACACCAAATGGATTTGCATTGCATAGCACCAACGCTCTCGTAATGAATTTCACAAGCACAAGCTCGCGTGGCAGCAGGGAGATGGAGAGGAGGTGGCCTGTGCAATTCACTTGCGGGAGCGAGCGGCTGGCGCCACGATAATTGATAACATATGGAGCCAGCCGCTTGCTCCCGCAAGTGAATTGCCACACGTGCACGCGTTGCCATTGAAGGCAATGGAACGTGTGAGTGTTTTTGGCTGTAAAGATGTGCCGATGACTAAAGGTCTCTCCTAGGCACCGCATGCGAGCTGCGTAGGCGAGACCTAATGAATGTGTCCTCTTGTAACGCAACTGGCGCTATGTAAAGCGCTCTGTTACCCGATTCGGGTCAAGTTCACGCTATATAAAACTCTGTTAAAAAAAAAACAAAGCACTCTGCCCTATGGGATATTTAGGGCCTACCTTAGGGGTGACTTATATGTACTAAAAATGAAGGTTTAGGCCTGCCAATAGGATCATTTTGCGAGGTCGAAATGACAGTTTAAAACTGCCCACAAGCTGCCAGAGCAGGCCTGAGACATTTTATTGGCTATTTAAGTGGGTGGCACAGCAAGTGCTGCAGGCCCAAGTGTAGCATTTAATTTACAGGCCCTGGGCCCATGTTGTAGCACTTTTCTTTAGACTTATAAATAAATTAAATGGGCCAATTAAGGGTAAGCCAATTGTATCATGTTTTAGGGAGCGAGCACACGCGTGTCAGCACTAGTTAGCAGGGGTAAAGTGCACAGAGTCCTAATACCAGCAAAAATGAATTCAGAAAACAGGAGGTGTGAAGGCAAAATCTTTGGGGATGACCCTGCAGAGAGGGCCAGGTCAAACACATGGCACAGAAGCACACTGCCTCGAGGCACTTCAGAGGAATGACAAAGAAGGTGATGCTTGGT
This sequence comes from Triturus cristatus, assembly GCF_964204655.1. NCBI lineage: Eukaryota > Metazoa > Chordata > Amphibia > Caudata > Salamandridae > Triturus > Triturus cristatus. The sequence continues at coordinate 11,070,061 of NC_140579.1, read as the reverse complement.
GCACATAGAGAAAGAAAGCACAGTTGTTGGAGTTGCTAGATGGAGCAACTTAAGGGGCGGGGGGGAATTGAACTGATGGCACTTTGAACAGACTATTGGGACTTATGGTGAATAAGGGAACGGTGCAGTGGAGGGTAATGGGAGCTGTAGAGGAAGGGGTGGTCTGAGGGCATCACGCAATACAAACAGGTACTTTAAAGTAGTGCTACATGTGAGGCTTGGAAAAGGGGCATTTGGGGCAAAAAGGAAGGACACTCCAGGGACAATTAATGCTGGGGGGTACTTTGAGTGGGCCATTGAGATACAGGGCATGAAAACATGTGATGTGGTCATTGCGACTGCGACATTGGGGCAGCAATTGAAGCTGTCAGTGACTAAGAAACAGCACTTTGGGGTTCACTTGGGGTTCATAGGAAGGGAAGGGGTGTGCCACTGATATGTGCTGCTGTGGAGGTGATATGTGAGGAGGGCAATTCATGGCGGACATCTTGGGATGCTTAGAGCTGTGGACATAATGTCTGGTGGGACTTGAATGGAACTATACAGACAGCCCCAGGGGCAAAAAGAGGCAATTGGGTCTTCTGGGTCACAAAAGGAGTGGCACATTGGAAGTTACTTTGAGACGCAGACGAGCACCTGAGGGTACTATGAAGTGAAATTTGGGGATGGGGCTATTTGGGGGGTGTGGAGAAGGCACTTGGGCCTGGGGCAGTTATAGAGGGCCAAAGGTAATTGGGGAACTAAAGGAGGCACGGGGAGAAATGAGATGGTAAGCATGCGGGCACTGAGAGGTGCTGCTCGGTACTGACGGGGAGCATCAGACACTCAGAGGGACAATAATCAGGGGCACTCGGAGGAGGTGGTTGGTGCTCGGGTGCAAAGCATCTGGCAGCATCTGGTAGAAGGCAGTCTGTCAAAATCAAGGGTAGTCTACCTCCGAAGTTCCAAATCTACCGATGGTTTTCTGCTTTAAAAATAATTTTAATTGTCTGTTGTCTTTAGAATGGTTTGATGTGACTCTCAAATGTGGCACATGCTTCAAGTACGTCTTTTTTGGCAACAACTGTTTTGAAAAGCTGCGTTGCGTCGGTGGCTGTAATTGCTGCAACCCTTCACAGGGCGCCACGGGATGCCCAGCCGCACTCCGAGGGCAAAACCCAAGCTACAGATGCAAATAGCCAGGGCATAAGGGCTGGCTGATCCAGTCCAGTCCTTTCACTCTTGGGGAGGAACAGATGATGTCACTGGGACAGCCTACGGGGCACTAAGCGAACAGCAAGACCACAACCTAGAGACCAGATCAACTGAGCAAGGAGGTCAAAGACGGAGGCGAGAGTCCTGAGGATTCAAAATGGCGACAAACAGATGAGGAATGGAAGGTGAAGTTCTGAGGGGAAAAAAGGGGAAAGAGGTAAGTGGAGAAAAAGGAAGCAAGGGCTGTAGAAGAGCCAAGTGGAGAAAAAAGAGGAACACGGGCTGAATGGGAAGAAAGGGTGGGAGAAAAGGAGAGTGGATGAAATGGAGAAAGACTGAGGGGAAAAAAGGGAGAAAAACTGAAGGAAGGAGAAGGAACGAGGGAGAAGAATTCAGGGGGAATGGAATATTTTTGGGGAATGGTGAAGGGATTAAAAGGGCTTAGAGAAAGAAGTTGGAAGTACGTCTGGGAGTCTTGGCCTTGAGTGAGGCAGGAGGGTACAGAGGGAGCCTCACATTGGGTATTAAGGAAGGGGAACAGAGGTGAGTGAGCGTGGGGGGAGGGGGGGTGGCAGGGGTGGACTCAGGTGTGCCACATGGCACAGAGATGCGGCAAATGGTGGGGCTCGGTTCCTGGGACAATGGGGGGGGGGGCATAGAGGTAACATTGCATTGGGGAACGGGGGCACTGTAGGGCACAGCTGCGAGGCATTTGAGTCAAAATGGGAAGATGTGCCTGAGGGAAATGGCAGTGGGGTGCACTAGAGCTGGTGTCACTGGGACTGAAGGTAGATGGGACTTTTCATTGGGGTAATTGGGGGGAGTGCTTGGGCGGGGGTACCCTTTAAAGTCTTTGGAAAACATTCTGCATTTTGTTCTAATGGTTCCAAGTCAGACAAGGTCCTCCTTGTGATAATACTTTGTTTTTAATATCGATAGTACTGTTCGTTGCACTGTGAATGACAGGTGCTCCTGTTCCCCAGTTTAATGGAACTCATTCTAGCAGCCTCGGAAGGATGAAAGGCTGAATTGGCCTTGATGGAATTCGAATGTGTGACCTGCAGATCACTGCATGTTTAAGCAGCAGGTATCAAGTCATCCTACGAGCTGAGGCAGCACTGAGAGGCCTTCGTGGCCTTCCACAGGCAGGTCCCCCATCCGTCCACACTCACTCCCCTCTCATATGTGTGAGCTAACCCTCTGAAAGGAACTCAGGCCTTCGTGGCCTTCCACAGGCAGTGCCCCCATCCGCCCACACTCACTTCCCTCTCATCTGTGTGAGCTAACCCTCTGAAAGGAACACAGGCCTTCGTGGCCTTCCACAGGCAGTGCCCCCATCCGCCCACACTCACTTCCCTCTCATCTGTGTGAGTTAACCCACTGAAAGGAACTCAGGCCTTCGTGGCCTTTCAAGGGCAGTACCTCCATCCGGCTACACTCACTCCCCTCTCATCTGTGTGAGTTAACCCTCTGAAAGGAACTCAGGCCTTCGTGGCCTTCCACAGGCAGGTCCCCCATCCGCCCACACTCACTCCCCTCTCATCTGTGTGAGTTAACCCTCTGAAAGGAACTCAGGTCTTCGTTGTCAAGAGGTGCTTCGGAACTCTGGCCTAACACCAAGACTCGCGCCATAGTTAGCTTAATTCACTCTAGCAGCAGTCTGCAGCCCAATCAAGCCCAGGGCAGAAAGGCCAAATGAGATCAGTCTCAGGTGAACAAGAATCATGTGTCACCAAATGACTTTCTGGTTTGTAGAAATATAGGCTAGCAGGCTTTGAAAAGTAATCACAGCAAGCATTGGCAAAGCCAATAGGCCTAACATTTTTATGTTTAGAATTGCTTCAGTATTGATTGTATGGTTCCATGGGTGGTTGAGTGGGAGGGAGGGTTATGCGAGAACAAGTTAATGGTTGAATGAAGGAGTGCATAGATAGATGAGTGATTGCACGGAGCTCTGTGGGTGCCTCCAACCTCATCACCCGTGCCCAGGGGCCATGGCACTCTCTAGCATTTCATTATTGGCCACCCAGGTCCCCTATCGTGGGTACATGAGAGATTACTGCCACCATGGGAAGGTATCACAGACCCTTCGTTCGATGCATGTGTACCTGGTGGTGTGGAGCCACTGCAGACAGGCGTGCCTAGTCGCCTGTGGTGGTGGTTTCACTGTGTGTGCCTCGCAGCACACCAGCTAAATGAAGCGCTATGTTTGTCAGGATGATTTCTGTCTCTCCAGTGACAGACTGCTTTGCCATGCTGGGTCCGCGCCACCGAGGTGGACTCATAAAATTGCATTACTAACGAAACTGGCATATGTTGGTATAGCGGAACAGCTCAGTATGACATAACTGTTAGTCACAATGATGAATGAGGGCTGATCGGTACATACATAAATGACATTTACAACAACCAATGACCGAGGGGATGCTAATCTTGCAACCCCCCCGACCTCGGTCTCTTGAGACAGGTAAAAACTGTCTCTATGCAGCCCTAAAAATCATGTGAAAAATTCTTGGCCTTCATAAAATAGTATTCAAATGTAATTTGCCGTACAGAAATGTGACGAGAGGTGTACGTTTTCCCAGCAAACACAAGATGGGAACGTATATCAAATACTACAAGTAGTTTACTGTGCATGCATAGAGAAAGAACCTTATGCACTTACCCATCTGCACCTGCAGCAAAAGGGCCAACCCTGCAAAAGAAATATTGTGTCATGATGAATTATGTAGCAGCTGCAGACATCTGCACATGGAGATTCAAGATTTATGAACCAGCAAAAGGCTGCCCCATCTTTAAAGAGTCCGACTGGTGGCGCATACACTACCCTCTACGGGGCCGCACCGGGTCACCTGCTGGTCACCCACGCTTCTACAATCGCTAGCGCATATTGTCTAAGATAACAGTGAGATACTAAGGGAAACGGGAATTGATTGCCTCATATTCATGCAGTGATAAAAACTACAGCAATTGTAACTGATTAAGGGCATTTTAATTAATCCAGGTTCAACTGTCACAAATATGTCATTCACGCACAATATTTGTGTTGCCTACAATCTGTATGTGTTGTACTTTACGGAAGCTTGCTTCTCGAGTACTGTTCAGGTGACTGGTCCAGTGTTTAATAGTTTATTGACAATTGGCCACCAAATTGTGATGCACAGTAGAGACCAAAGAACGGGGGTGGGGTGGGCCGGAGGGGTCGCTGTAATCTGCTTATACATTATTTTACCTGACCTTGACAAATGCTGGCATTAACCCAAACCGCTCAACAGATTGCGGACAGATCATATACTTTCGAAGTATAGCACTTCCGGTGTGGGGAACATGGCTTTGTGAGTTAAAGTGACACTCCAAGCCTTCTGTGGAGTATATAAGGTCATATACCATGCCCAGTTTACATCTTGTGTTCTCTGCTCCATCACGAATCCCAATGACTCTGAATGTCCCCACTGTATAGAGGTTCCATCTAGGGGCCACGAGCCGTGCCCTCGTGGAAAAATATCTCATTAGATCTCCCACAATTGAAGAGCCCTCGGAAAGACCTGCAATGCCCACAAGGGGCTGGCCAAATGTCTCATTTCTAATGTTCATACAGGTCCTGGCACAAAGCCTGCTGGTGCCTGTTTATAAATCACCTAATATACACCCAGATGCCTCCCTGGTCACGGATCTTGGGTCAGTCATGCCTCACTCCTCAGTCCTCACTCACTGATCAAGGGTGATGGGGGGTAAGATGCCGCCATGTGAGGATAGTCCTGACAGACTCATGAAAAGAAGTCACCATATGAAAAGTGACAGGACAATGTGGCAGATGAAGGTTAGAATATGATGTTGGAGTGTGGAGACCCAAGAGGAAAAGGAGTCAGTAAATACCAGGGAGGGGAATGAAACCAGTCTCAGCCACAGGGATGCGGCGGGACTCCACTGGTCCTTGTAGGATGCTTCTTGAAGCTGAGGTGCAGGGACAGTCTGAGCTGGAAAGACTCATGGAAGGTGTGCGCTCAGCTCCCCACGAGGACTCAGTGCTTCAGGGCTTCGCCTCTAGGCACACCTGAGGCAGCTGCAGTGGTTTCAAACACGTCAGAACTTCATTTCTCAGGTTCAGGGGCACATAAAAGAGAGAAGATGTAGGTGAAAGAGGGGTTCCTCATGAGCAAAGCGTCACAATGTGATATTGGAGGGGCGTCTGAGGGACAAAAGATGTTTACTTGAAAGAGCAGTGGGTGACTGGAACATCATGCCAATGGAAGGGTGCTGAGACAAAGTGTATACATACATGATGTATGGCTGGAGCCAATACATGTGAGTGAACTGAAAACAGAGGCGTGGGAGTTTGTCCCTGTAGGTCTGTGAGCCAGAGAAGCACATGAGCAGACTGGATGGGAAGTGACGTCCTTATACATACCTGTCTGATGGCCTCATGTGCTGTGTGACTCCCACAGATTGTACTAAACCTTTATTCGGTGGACTTTGCTTTCTGAGACTTGACACATTTCTTTAGCATTATCCATCTAGGCTTCAGAATCCCAGTACGGAAGGTACTATTGGCTAAAAAGCCAGAAGTGCCTGCATGATCCCGGAAGTCTGCTCGCCCCAGCTAAAAAGGGACTCTGCTACAGCTGGCTGGGTGAGGCCAGAGCGCCCTCTGCCTCCCAGGGTGAATAAACTCATCTGCCTGGCTGGGTGAGGCCAGAGCGCCCTCTGCCTCCCAGGGTGAATAAACTCATCTGACTGGCTGGGTGAGGCTCCCAGGGTGAATAAACTCATCTGACTGGCTGGGTGAGGCCAGAGCGCCCTCTGCCTCCCAGAGTGAATAAACTCATCTGACTGGCTGGGTGAGGCTCCCAGGGTGAATAAACTCATCTGACTGGCTGGGTGAGGCCAGAGCGCCCTCTGCCTCCCAGAGTGAATAAACTCATCTGACTGGCTGGGTGAGGCCAGAGTGCCCTCTGCCTCCCAGGGTGAATAAACTCATCTGACTGGCTGGGTGAGGCCAGAGCGCCCTCTGCCTCCCAGGGTGAATAAACTCATCTGCCTGGCTGGGTGAGGCCAGAGCGCCCTCTGCCTCCCAGGGTGAATAAACTCATCTGACTGGCTGGGTGAGGCTCCCAGGGTGAATAAACTCATCTGACTGGCTGGGTGAGGCCAGAGCGCCCTCTGCCTCCCAGAGTGAATAAACTCATCTGACTGGCTGGGTGAGGCTCCCAGGGTGAATAAACTCATCTGACTGGCTGGGTGAGGCCAGAGCGCCCTCTGCCTCCCAGAGTGAATAAACTCATCTGACTGGCTGGGTGAGGCCAGAGTGCCCTCTGCCTCCCAGGGTGAATAAACTCATCTGACTGGCTGGGTGAGGCCAGAGCGCCCTCTGCCTCCCAGGGTGAATAAACTCATCTGACTGGCTGGGTGAGGCTCCCAGGGTGAATAAACTCATCTGACTGGCTGGGTGAGGCCAGAGTGCCCTCTGCCTCCCAGGGTGAATAAACTCATCTGACTGGCTGGGTGAGGCCAGAGCGCCCTCTGCCTCCCAGGGTTAATAAACTCATCTGACTGGCTGGGTGAGGCCAGAGTGCCCTCTGCCTCCCAGGGTGAATAAACTCATGTGACTGGCTGGGTGAGGCCAGAGCGCCCTCTGCCTCCCAGGGTGAATAAACTCATCTGACTGGCTGGGTGAGGCCAGAGCGCCCTCTGCCTCCCAGGGTGAATAAACTCATCTGACTGGCTGGCTATCCTAAGGAATCTGCATGCTTCCCCTTCACAAAAATACAAAGTCTCCAGCAAAGAAAAGCTGTTGCTCCAGTGTGTGTGCCATACTTGGAACCGCCCACCCTGGGCAGGAGGGTTCACGTTCCATGATGATGGAGTCTGCGGCTCTGGTACCCAGGGGCACTGGAGATCTGACAGCGAGGGGGCCGGAGGCCCTGGACCGAGGAGGTTCTGAGGCCTGTCCCCTTTGAAGGGCATGTCTTGGGGAGATTGGGGCTCACACCATTGTGTGGTGATGCGGTTCGTGGCCTCTGCTATCAAGGGGACATGGAATGCCCACTGTGCGTGAACAGTGCGTGGACTGGAGGCAGCCACCTCCTGCACAGTGTCCCAGGCTGCGAAATATTCAACAGCAAAGACTCCCTCTAGTCCCTGTCAAGACAGAGCACATGTTGTGAATCGTGCAGGCCGGCAGGCGCAAGGGACGGATGGTGAGCACTGACACACAGAGGCCCGAGACGGGGATTCTGTCAGTCCTCTGTATGGGACGGATCTGGTGACACTTACCAGCCCACAGAAGCATCTTTCCCATTGCTGTGCTCGAGGGTGAGAATCCACATGTGCCCCAGCGGTGACGAACCTTTTATATGAAAAGCAGCCGTCCTATCAGGGTGGGAACCACACACCTGGGCTCTGGAAGGGGAGGAGCGAGAAATCAGAAGGGCCGAAAACAATTCACCCTGCAAGGTTTCTCGTGGGTGAGAAAGATTCACTCCACCCCAGCTGCTGCCAATACGAGACCTTCACAGGGGTGGAGCTGACACGTGCCTCGGGTGCCGTGGCCCATTCCACCCCAGTCAGAAACTCAAATATGATGGGCCCTATTTTCATGCTCACACGAGGGCCCCTGGGGCCCCTGCTACACCACTCACCCTTCAACAGGCTGCCACTAAACCAGAGGTCTGTGCCAACTGAGAGATGCCAAGGAGACTTAGATTGCGGTTTGAGGGAAAGTGGACATCAGTAGTAATGCGGGTTTGCACCCCGCTGGAGCAGAGCTGACATGAACAGGCCTCACTGTGTGCTGTTTTGCACCATCTAAGGGCAGATTATTGCAATTAATATATCAAGTTGATGAAGTGCTTCCTGCTGGGAGCCTTTGGTTGAAGAGAGTGGAGAAAGCACAGAACGGCGCAGACCTTGAAGGTGCATCATTGTACGATGAGTTAGGTCCTTTGATGAGGCTACAGAAATGGGCCTGCTGGGGCAGAGAGCTGTGAGGGCACCCATTCGTGAAGCCCAGGTGCCACATCTTGTAGACAGACAAGGTGTTGTGCTTTGTGGCTTGCCTCTCAGCTGAGAGTCCTGACAAGTCTATGTACAAACGCGACACTCGTTTCAACCGGGGACACAGGTGTAATGGTGGCGAGGCTGAGCAGAGCTCACTGGGCCACGTGCAGGTCCACACAGACAGTGCCACGGTGCATGACACAGGCCCTCTGTGCATGGGCAGCTGAAGGTCCCTACTGGTGAGTTCTGTCCATAATGCCCTGTGCCCTGCAGGGCAGCGGCAGCGGTACGCTCTTGAGCCTGGTTCCTCAAACCAGGCGGTTGCCCAGAGTTAAGGGCATGGCTTGATCTGAGTGCATGCGTGGCAGTGATAATGTATCCCACTTACGTGGGGTTGGTTGTCGGTGTTGATGTGTGTGTATTGGTAGCGTGTTGTATTGTGTGTATGATTAATGAGAGTGATTTCTTGTGCCCTAGACATAGGGCAGAGAGTTACTTTATGCTTGGTGTTAGAAATTGGGTTTCTGGTTGGCATGGGTATACACCTAAGCCAGGCAGAACCCACCACTCTAGCCAGGGTAAGGGAGTTAGACACACAAGATAACCCCTGCACACGCCCTTGGTACCTCCCCCCTTTCCAAGTGCAATGACAAAAAGAGGAAAGGGGGTATATAAGGTGACGCTCCCCCTAAGGCATCTCTCTTCTACATCATGGAGCTGGGGGAACGGCGCAGAGAATTTTCGAGTGCAAACTAGAGCAACCACAAGATGGAGGCTCGCTTGGCCCGGTTGGAACACGTGGCACGAAGCAAGAACTCACCGACATGGGTGGGATGAAAAAGGAGCAAGCCATGGCAGAGCGGGACCAGGAGGTTCGTGGACAAGAGGCGCATGGATGACCCCATCTCCCCATGCAGCGGTGACGGAGGAAGAGGCTCTCGGGCCGGCGGTGAACCGGCCGGTACAGAACAGCCGCAGCTGCAAGGTATGGGCTCGGTAGTTAGAAGAGGAGGCTGCACGCCTTTTTTGCTGCAAGACAGGTGACAAATAGGGGCGTAATGGGGCCTTGCGGTCAGAGCTACTGGGGAGCCAGACTTGATCCACGGCATTGGCTCAGTATCCGGTTATTCGATGTAAAGCACTTAGGGGCAGATTTATGTTGCCTGGCGCATCTCTGCAAATCAGAAGGGATGCGCCAGGAAAGATGCGGCACGCAAGTTTACCCTTGCGCCACCCATGATGCGCCGCATTTACAATGCGGTGCATCATGGTGCAGGAATAAACAGATGCGAGTCGCATCTGGGGCGTAAAGTTGGTGCAGTGCTGAAGTAGTGTTGCGTGCGACACGCAACTCCAGCACTCTTCCAACTTGCCCTATCTGTAACGTGGCGCGTCAATCCTTACGCCCGCTTCAAGCAGGCGCAGGGTTTTGACGCATCAGCGTTGGAAAAGTGACTCAGTGAAATCTTGTAGATTTCACTGAGTCACTTTTCAGGGGCGTTCCTGCTACAGAACGCCCCCCCCATGCGTAGAAACGCCCACATGAAACCTGACGCAGGTTTCATGTGGCGCAGGGCTTTACACCTTGACGCATCTCCATAGATGAGTCACGATGTAAATAGGGCGCAACGCGTCGCAGGGTTTACGCCGCCGGCGTAAAAGTGGTGCAAGTCCAACATAAATCTGCCCCTTAATCTCCCCAAGCCTAACAAGAAAAGAATAGGGCCTTGGGTAGCGTGGCGGGTGCTCATGTAAGGCACTCAGATGCGGGGCGAGTCCGCGTGATATGAATCTGCAAAAGCCACGTGAGGGAATGTGAATCGGGGTAAATCACTCAAGCTCCCTGTGCCTATCAGGAAGGAACAGGCCCTGGGTTAAGGTGGCTTGTGCTCGAGTGAAGCACTCGGATACCTTTAGGAGGGGTCACAAGTATGGTATGGCCGAGTCTGCGCATTATAAATCTGCAAAAACCAAGCCTTGGAGGTTGATTTTCAATAAATAAATATATAAAAGGAGGTGATCGGGGATTTTGCACGGCGTGGCCTTGAAGCCGCGTCTGTCTGGGATCCGGATAGCGGATCCCACCGGTCAGCTGCTTAGGCTATCCATAACACGGTTTGTGAAGACCTGCCTTCGCCTGGCAAAGGCGCTAGCAATGTTTTACTGCAACTGGCTGGCCAGGGCAGCATGGACCATTGATCACGAGCGCCTGACGCTGTGCCTTGGTGCTGCCAAGATGCCCATGCCTGACCTTGTTGTTGTACAGGGTTTGCCTCAAGTTAGGCCCCTGCCGACTGCGATCTCTCAGTTACGAGGGGCGCAGCTTGCCAAAGGTATTTCGTTAATGGTGATTTTTCAGTTCCTTGAACTGCCCGGTGGTTAGCCTGGGTCTCCCGCTCGTAGGGGCATATCAGCAACAACTGGTGATAATTATCACTAAGCGCACTTAGCGCTAGGATAATTATCGCCGGCTAGCGTGGATTTTTATCGCTGAGATAGCGTGCTATTAGCAACGCTTATCTCAAAAGCGATAAAAATCCTCACGCTAACTGCCTAACGTGAGATTATCGCTGGAAACCCAGCGATAATCTCATGCAATGCGGCGTCAGCTTGCTGAGATGGACTCACAAACTTAGCCATGATATCCACCCTCCATAGGATATCATGGCTAAGTCAGTCCTGAAGCAGGCGTAAGGAAAGTAGCGATAACAGGGGTTATCGCTACTGTTCCTGACGCTATGCTTCATAGCGTGGGGCTTGATGATAGGAGAAAGGTCGCTTAGCGACATTTCTCCAGTCATGTTAGGTCAGGAACGCCCACTTTGCATCTCATTAGAGATGCACAGCTGGGCGTAAAGAATCCCCACGCTAAAGCAAGGTTTCACGCGTCAGCGTGGCCTTGCTAATTAGGCGATAAAATTATCGCCGCTTTTCGGCTGAAAACTGCCGCAAAAGCGGCGATAATTCTATCGCCTCGCCTTGCTGATATGCCTCGTAGTTCCTTCATATATCACCATAGAGCTGGAGCCCAGTGCGTGAGCTAAGGACTGGCACAGTCGCCGGGGAGTTGGTATACATGCCTGAGTCTGTTGTGCATGAGGGGGCATAATAGAATTATTTTTGGTAACTGGCGTATTTGGTTCACTGCGGTTGTGGGAGTGATGCATCTGGATTTGCTCCCGTGCTTATAGGTATCAGTGGAAGGTTCTGATTTTCGTGGCCGCTATGGTTACCAGCTTTGCTTGCGTTGGACCCGGTGATAAAGGATCTGAAGTGCTAATGACGCGCCGCCAGGATGGACGAGCGCGCTCCTGGAGATGTTCCCGAGCAGCGAGAGGGGCCTGCCTTTGGTCAGCACTTGTTGCCCGGGTATTCCTCACAGTTGTCCAACATGGTCTGCCCTCCACATATAGTTACAACGGTCTGATTTATCATAGCCTGCACAGGGGAGGGTTTGTTTCGGGGACCTATATCCAAATGCTCATATTTGTGGTGAAGGAAGCGCGTTCGACAGTGAGGACGGCAAGGCTGCTTTGGTAGCAATGATTAAGTCGGAAGCAGTGGTGTCTTACGCTCTCCTTTGCGTTTGTTCTTTTGACTTCGTTGGTGTTTTCTGTAGGCCATAAATTCCATTTAGCACTCCCACCATGACAGGAAGTGTGTGGTGCCTACCGGGAGGAGGCAACGGGCAATGCGGCACCCGTGGGCATTGGACTGATGCTAGCACATGCACGGTTTTGTGGCTCATACGGGCATGTGTTTTTTGCCGCATTCTGACGTTTTTTAGGTCTTGCCTTCGCGGCGCACATGCACTGCATAGGAGGCGACCTCTTGAGATCGACTCACGATTTTGGCCAAAAACGTGCACGTGTTGCATTGTTTTCAATGAGAAAACAGTTGTTCCATTGGAAAGAACTCACGTGAGGACCCAGCCGGGTTCTCACGTTGTGGTACAATTTGGTACTCTGTGTACGGCCACCATACCAGGAGCGCATCCGAACGCTCAGACTGCAACAGATCCAAGCAGCAGCAGCACCACCCGCGGAGACTCGTCCGCTCACTTTTTTCTAACTACCCATTCGCGGTACTACTACACAGAGTACCAAATTGATCCCAGCTCCGTAATGAGAAGCATTTTGCTACAGCTATACCAACACATTCAAACAATCCTCCGACCTACCCTTATCCTTAAAGAGCCGGCCTTCCACAATGTGAGAACCCGACTGGGTCCTCACGTGAGTTCTTTCCTTCACTTTCCACTGAGGCACTTCACTTTCACTAAGGCTGCGCCCCTTTTTAACAATCCAGATGTCCCTACATCGTTAGTCCTGAAGAGACCCTACATTCACAGAAGGGTCGAAACATCGCCGACCAGTACATAGAACGGACCATCACCCAGCCTGTATCATTGTAAACGTAGACTGTTGAAAAAATGTATTTGAATGGTCGTTCTTTATAAACTTATGGAAACCTTTTAAAAAATATTTCACCATGTACAGTCACCTTATGGTTCCAACTTTCACTTGGGGGCACCATGCACAAAGTTTTGCACTTTTGACTTAAAGAAGTGTATATACTATTCGCTGTCTTTTATAAAATACTATATCGAATATACTGTGTAGAAATTTTATTTTTGCCCTCTGACATTATCAGGTCCTTTACACACCTATCGCGATTGTGCATATTCATTGCTTTAATCTTTTTCTTCTATTATCCACTGGAACCACTGTTTTCTGATATAGAACTAATACCCTGTTTCCGTTGCGAGTAGGGTTCACCTGTTCCTTTTAGTGCATTGTTTTCAATGGCAACGCGTGCACGTTTGGTGATTCCCTTGCGGGAGCGAGCTTGAAACCATCTGTTTGTAATTAACTTGCAAACAGGTGGTGCCCTTGGCTCGCTCCCACAAAGGAAACGCTCTGCGAGTCTCGCTCGTTCGTTTACCTTTGAAACTGAGCGTGGCGCCGCTTCACGGACACCCCGCTCAGTTTATTTTTATATTTCTTAACTTTAGCACTGAGCGCAGAGACCTCTTCACGGACACCGCGCTCAGTTTATTTTTATATTTCTTAACTTTAGCACTGAGCGCAGAGACCTCTTCAAGGACACCGCGCTCAGTGTTATGTTATGTTATGTTAATGGGTGACTTGTATAGCGCACGGCTACTCCGAGGAGTGTCCCGGAGCTTTCTGACCCATTACTGAAAAAAGAGAAAAGACAACTGAAACATAACAGAATTACTGATTAAAAAGCCAGGTTTTCAAGGCCTTTCTAAAGGCAAACAGGTTGGGAATGCGACGGAGATCAACAGGAAGGGAGTTCCATAGTTTGGGGGCGAGATATTTAAAGGAACGTCCACCTATTTTGACTTTCCTAATGGGAGGCACCATTGCCAGGCCAAGATTTTCCGACCGGAGAGATCTGGTGGGTTTGTAGAAGAAAAGCCGTTTCTGAATGTAGGAGGCCCCCACCAAATGGAGTGCCTTATGGGTCAGTGTAAGAGCTTTGAATGTGATTCGCTTCTTGATCGGAAGCCAGTGAAGGGAGGAAAGCAACTCAGATGATCTGGCTTGCCGGGGTAGGCCGAAGATGGCTCTTGCCGCAGAATTATGTACAACCTGGAGTTTATGCAAGAGATAGTCCGGCAAACCCAGGTAGAGGACATTTGAATAATCAAGCCTGGAACAGATCAGAGCTTGTACTGTCAGCTTCCTGTGGGCTAAAGGGAGCAAAGGGAGGAATTTACGCATCATTTTAAGCAGACCAAAACAGGTACCCATGAGACCTGTGATCTGTGTTTTCAGAGCCAGGGTGTTATCGATTTTGACCCCAAGGTTTTTAGCGACCAAAGAGGAAGAGGAAGGGGGGGACATGCAAACCGGCCACCATTCCTGCCAGGACGGTTCTGCCTGACAGCCGAAGAAGAGCACCTCGGATTTATCAGGGTTGCACTTGAGGCTGCACCGCTGAAACCAGTTGAAGACAGCCCCAAGGCAACCACGGATGCTCTCCCCGTCAAACTCCATGTCCTTCTTGCAGGTGAAGAGGAGCTGGGTGTCGTCAGCGTATGATATGATCTGGGCACCCATCGACTCCGCCAGTATCGCCAGTGGAGTCATGAAGATGTTAAAAAGGGTCGGGCTCAGCACCGACCCTTGTGGGACTCCAACATTCATAGGCGGCACCTCGGCGGAGTACGGGGGGGCCCAGACCACTTGTCGACGACCCGCTAGGTAAGATCTCAGCCAGCTCAACACCGTCCCTCTGAGACCGATCTCGTGAAGTCTTCTCAAGAGGGCCTCATGCGGGACGGTGTCGAAGGCCGCCGACAGATCCAACATCACCAGCATTGCTCTTCCACCTGAGTCGAGAACTTCCTTAATGGCTTCATTAACTTCCAAAAGAGCGGTCTCCGTGCTCAAGTTGGAGCGGAAGCCAGATTGGGTAGAGTGGAGTAACCCATGGTCTTCAAGGAAGGAAGAAAGCACAGAGTGGACGTGCTTCTCGACGATCTGAGCCAGGCTGGGCAGGAGAGAAATGGGCCTATAGTTAGCATGTATCTCTGGGTCAAGGCCTGGTTTTTTAAGAAGGGGAACGACCATTGCCTTCTTCCAGGCTGGCGGAACAATGCCGCTGGATAAAGATAGGTTCAGAATAGGAGAAATTAAAGAATTCAGAATCTTGGCAGTCCTGGCTAAAAAGCTCGCCGGGCACGGATCGAGCGGAGAGCCAGATTTAATCCTGAGTAAAAGATGTTGTTGGAGTGTTGGAGTTTAGAAAATATATAAAGAAACCGAGCGCGGTGTCTGTGAAGCGGCGCCACGCTCAGTTTTAAACTTAAACATTTGCAATGCAATCGGACCGATTCCATTGCAAATGCTTGTTCCAATTGTCTTTCTTCCCGGTACCCCCATGATTCTCTTTCTCCTGTTCTGTATGCAGTTTTGTCTGTTTTTATTTCCTTTTTCCTCTTTCTAACCCCCCTCTATGGTTGTACGTGTACTGAGAACACAGTAGCTTAGCAAGGCTGCCCTCTACCCTAGCGCAAGCAGTAAACGGGGGGTTCATAGCTGCTGGTTAGATGGCAAAGTAAACTGATAAGCGATCAGTCAGGTCCTCGTTCCGCTTGGCCCCGGTGCACTGCACCTACTGCACAATCGATAGCTACATCCGAAAGCTTTTGTTTAGTCAATCAATCAATCAATCAATAGTCCTTTATTCGGTACTTAAAAAATACCATAAAAGTACATATACAGTTAAAATCAGTAAAATACGGTTCATAACACATGGTTAGTCAACCCTTCTTATCCCTTTGTTGTCTCCCCTCTCTCCCTGTTCTTTTACATCCTGCCTCTGCCTCTTCTCCCGCCCTCCCCCTTTCCCGCCTCGTCTCCGGTGCTCGTGCCCACCCTGCCCCCATCGCTTTTCATGGCGGCTTCTCAGCATGCACAGCAAACCTCCGCAGCGCCGCTGAGCTAATAAACATTTTTCTCAGGTGACAGGCACGGCCTAAACTGTGCCATGCTTATTGCTAATATCTGCCAGTGTGCCGCCGCGCACTCGAAGAATGAATGTGAAGTGCAGCCCTGCAGCGGCCGCCGTCTGGGGGTCGCTGTCAGCAGCAGGGTCGAATAGAATAGGGTTTTTGTTTATCAGAGCGCTCTGCCCGAGGACTAAATGCTGCCTTCTGACAGTTTATATAGCGCCATGTAGACGTTATTGAACGTGGCACTCAGCCTTGTGGGTCTGCTGGTAAAAGGGTGCGTTTCAAGGCGCCTCATGTAGGCCCCTTGGTGTGGAGGGCTCGCTGGAGTAACGGAAGTGAGATCACCTGTCTTTTTAACCCTGATGACGTCACAGGATCGAACGCTTGATTCACTAGCCCCTCGGCAGCCGCCCTTTTGCTCCTGAATAAGAAGGGCGACCTAGGTTTCACTTCCGGCTCTTCTTCTGACCTTATAACCCTATAGAACAGGGTATCTTTGCAGTGCCTAAAGGGCAGTCAAGAGAGCACCATATGCTATCTCTAAATGACGTCCATGGTGATGGTAAAGGGACACACACCCAGGTCTGTAGAGAGGTGACGGAAGGTGAGTAAGGAAGGGTGGGTCCTGTCCATCGGGGTGTTGTAGTGATATACCTACCTGGAAGGAGTATTTCAGGATTTTGACTTATGAAATATGTGGCGCGCTGTCCAAGGTTCCTCGGGTACAGTTCGGACTCCTTGGAAACCTGTCTTGGAGTCTTGTAAGAGGCTAGCGCCCGCTTCCTGGAATGTTTTTCATACTTAATTTAATACTAAAATATCCAAAAAGCGAGTTCCTGAGTCACGGAATTGATGTCTGAAGCTACTCCAAACATTGCACTTAGAACTGTGGAAAATCTGCAGGGGTTGGACTACTGCAATTCTCTTCTTACTGGCCTCCCCAAAACCCACCTGTCCCCTCTGAAGTCTGTTCTCCATTCAGCAGCTCGTTTCATTTATGGGGCCAAAAGAAGCAACCACATCACACCCATTTTATCCACCCTCCGTTGGCTTCCCATAGAGGCAAGATCTATCTACAAGACTGCCTGTATCACTCACAAAGCCTTTCACTCCTCCTCCCCTCGCTACCTGGCGGATAAACAAACTCTCTGGAGGCTCCAGACCTTCACGTAATGCAGAAAATTTATTGCTTGAACCTCCCACTTTCAAGGAAAGATCGATGGCCCAATCCTTTTCAGGCAACGCGGTGAGAATCTGGAACTCGCTTCCGCCTCATCTCCGGACCACCACCTCTTTCCAGGCCTTCAAAACGGACCTCAAAGCTCTCCTCCTTCAAAGACACTTCCAAATTTAATCTACGTCCTCTATCTTCTGAAGGAAGTCCTTCCGTTTTAGGAAATTCTGTTCTCCATGCCTATAGAAGTGCCTTCCCAGTGTGTTTTTGTGTGTTGAGGGTCTGCCATTTAGTGCAGTATTATACCTCTACTTGTACTTTGTACTCTTGTATAACATGCAGAGGTCACTTTTCCTTTTGGAACGTATCGTTTGCTACCTCTTGTATTTTGTTTGCTCCTGATACTTGCACAACGGCCACCAGTGCCTCATGTAACGTAACTTTTGTTTTAGTGTTTTGAGTGTCTGCCATTTATTGACCTCTGTGTACTTTGTGTGCTCTTGTAACCTGCACACGTCACTTTTTTCCTTTTGTAACGTATCGTTTGCTACCTCTTGTATGTTGTTTGCTCCTGATACTTGCACTAATGTCACTATTGCCTCATGGACCGTAACGTTTGATTTTGTAACATGCTCACTTGTAATTTTTCTCCTTATGTATCATCACTGCTCCTATTGTGAAGCGCTCTGACACCTTCGGGTAAAGTCCGCGCTATATAAAAACGCATTAAATAAATAAATAAATACATTTCCACAGTTGTTAGTAGAGTAAAGGCAGGGCTTTAAGCGGGATGAAAAAACTGGGAGGGGGTCTCTCAAAGGGGCGTGGCCAATGTAATTAAGGGCGTGGCTTAAAAACATACGCTAAATATCTGTGCCTAGCATAGTGAGCCGGCCGACTTGTATTTTGCTGTTTCTGTCATTGCATCCAGATATAGGATACAACAAGTAGCATCTTACGTACAAGTCAGGACTATTGGTTTTGTCAATGGTTGTTAGTTGCATAAGATAAATAAGCAGCAACTATGGCTTGTATTAATATTGAAAGCTTGCACTTAAAGCCCTGGTGACTCCACAATGTTGCTGCTCCTGAGATTCAAAAAGAGAAGGGAAATCCAGAGAGAAAAGGACTCTCTTTTGATGTTGTTGCACAAGGATATTGTTGTGGATACCTAAACACTTATAAAGTCCCAAAGGCGAGTCCTGTTGGCTATGCCAATGCTTGTCTTTTCTGGTCTTCGCGCTAACAACTGTGGAGTTACTCAATGCCCAGGATGCCCGGTGGCAGCTCATGGCTACCAACAGAGCCGCTTTTTGCCTTAGTGCCGGGAATGCGACTTCTGCCTTCGATCTGCCATGTGTTCTAGGCGCTGCCATCTCTTCTGGCCCGTGACGTCGCTGCTCCGCCCCTCGAGGCTTGCATGCAACGCTCCTCCTCCCGGCCGAGTTGTACAGTAACTTAGAATTAACAAGCATTGGCATAGCCAATAGGTCTCGCCTTTGGGACCTTATAAGTGTTTAGCTATGCAACAGCCGCATAACTAAATACTTATAAGGTCCCAAAAGCGTGACCTATTGGCTATGCAAAGCGGCCATGCGGCCGCGAAAGTGAAAGTAATCGCGGTAAAGCACAGTGCGCGCGCCCGCGCACATGCACTGTAGCGCTAGGCTGGCCTGGTAGCACTTTTTGGAGCCCTCTCAATAAGTCTCGCCAGACCAGCGCATGCGTTGGGTCAGGCGAGACCTAAAAACCGAAGAGGATAAGCTCACCCATGAAACTACACATTGATGGTTGGGTGGCGCCGCTCTTATGTCAAAAACATTTGAAGTAAAGAATGAGGCTTTTGAAGAGTTCCGTCAACAAAATGGCAGGGGGATGGATGAGAGAAGCATGCCCAGGTCAAGGGCCTGGGAGGGGTGCACACCCAGCCACGCCTGGGGGTCGTCTGTGACAATTGTTGATGGCACATGTCCACTCAGGTCGGCATTCCTTGGGGCAGCGTGTCAGCCGTCCTGATCCGGCGGCGGAGTGGACTGGTGCATCATCTCAGGTTCCAATCCCGGCGGGCCTCTCAGCGGGTCTTCTTTCTGAGAAAAAAAAGAGTTCGGTAACAATAAACATCTGTTATCAGGCGGGCAACTAGAGCCAAATTTCGGGGGGGGGGGGGGCTGAAAAAGATTTCGGGGGGGGGGCTAAGTCTTCCAGCCATAGGCAGAGTGGCTGTAAGAAGGGGTGAAAACACAACAAAAGCCTCATTAACGAGTAAATGGTCTTTTAAAGACCCGTGAAGTACTCGGGTGCGGCTGCAATTAGAGGGACGCCAGCCCGCGAGGCTGTCTCAGCCGGGCTGACACACATGACTGGGGGGGGGGGGGGGGGCTGAAGCCCGGTGAGCCCAATGGGTGTTGCGCGCCTGTCTGTTATACATCTGTTATCCAGCGCCAAGATGCCCTTGGGAGAACGTACGCTTTACAAATAGGCAGGTGATGTGTCCTGAGACCCTGGTAGTGCCAGCTCGTGATTTCGCCCATCCAAAGTAAGAAATAAGTACAGTTGAGTTGGGAGGTATGTAAAGAAAAATGTCCCACATGTAGGTACTGCAATGAAATGCGCAATTCATTTTGTATACTGTCAATGAAAAGAAGCAAATGCTCTTCCCAAAGTGTTACGGGGAAAATATTAGTAAAATATTACATTTGTTTGTGCGCGTTTACGAAGTGTAAGCAAACGTTTTGCCAATGCAACTGTTAATAGGTTAAAAAGAAGAAAAATAAAGTAAATAATAATAGGATGGAAAATAGCGAAGATAGGTGGCGGTTGCCGTGTAGGGCAGTCAAGGAGGGAGGATCATGTCACAGAATGGGTCACATTGAAGTGACTACACACGCAGCGTCTAACAGGAAAACATGAATAAAGTAATTTCACACCTCCCCCTGCACCGGAACAGGCACAGGTTCTCGGGGGCGCGCACAAGACAGCTGTACTCACCTGGGGAGCCTCCCCGGGGCACGTGTGACGTAGATGATGTCATTTATACAGTGTGCTGCATCACGCCACCATAATCGGCACCTGGCTGTGTTCCAATATTGTTTTCATTTATAAACCCATGGTGAGTGGAGACAGTGCTGGAGAAATAAATGAATAAATAATAAACCGCATGCAGTTGTTACGCGCCTCCCCCTGCACCTGCCCCGGGTCAGGCATGTGTCACGGGCGCGTGGACAGACTTCAAAATTATATATAAAAAAAGAAAAGTTACGGTTAGAAGACAGCTGCACTTACCTGGGGGAGCCCGTCAGGGGCAGTCGTGAAGTAGATGATGTATTTGGTGCTGGGCACTGTATCACGCCTCCATTATCAGTATCTGACTCTCCCAATTCTGATTTCATGTATGACCCATGTTGAGCTGAGACGGTGCTGGAAGAAACTGAACAGGACACAAGCGTGCCGCAGGCTGCACATAAAGAGCAGCGGGAGGTGAAACCGGACGACACAGGGAGGGGGGAGCCGCAGGAGGACGGAGGCCTACCTGGCGGCGTGGCAGAAACAAACGGTGTATTGGTTTGGTTATAGAAACACACCGAAGGGGCGGTGTGTAGAAGGAGGGTCGCTCACTTTGGGATGCCTTACGGCAGGGTGAGTGCGCCGGACAAAAAGGGGGTAGCAAACGGAAACGGCACTCGCAGCCCAGCCCCTGCCAGGCGGCAGGGCACAAAAGAGGCAAGGTAGTGAGTTTGGCCTAACTCCGGGGAAAGGCTACCCCTCACATGCAAAGGGGCGTGGAAAACAACAAAGAACAATCTGCGAACACACACACTGGTTGGTAAATAGAGAGCAGTCCCAAAGGGAACCCTGGTCTAATATTCCAATGGATAATAGATTCAGCGTCCTTGAAACAGTCGACTGACCACTAACCCCGAATAATCTTAACAAATCTAAGATAGCGTATCCAGCCCTAAATGTCACAACGACTTGTTTAGTAAACGAAGTTGTGACAAACAGATCCGCGGCCGCTCCCCATCCTCTTCTGGAACGTAGCGGGTCTTCGCTCCAAGATTGAAGATGGCTCGGCCGCGAATTTCTTCGAGCAGGAAAAGATCATTTGCTTACAAGAGACATGGTCTATAACGGAGCTTCACCTCCCGGGTTTTCAAACATACTTTACGCCAGCTGTGGGTGGTGGTACAGGTAGACCCAAGGGCGGGTTGACTACCTATATTTCTAACACACTAAAACACCAAAAACTGTCTGTAATTGTAAGTGACCCAAACTTTCAATTATTCAATCTTGTTCTCAGCAAAAATGAGTCTATCCTCTTGCTTAATCTTTATAATAACTTAGAGGACGACCAATTTTTGTCCCTTCTTTCCAATATTAAAGAGAAATTGACTCATATTCTTATGATAGGAAAAGGGACAGTTCATCTTATTTGGGGTGGAGGTCTGAATCTTCACCCATGCCCACACGTTGGAAAAAATAGATGTGGGATCGTAGATGAATTTAATGCTCCCATCATGCACTTTGCTCATAGCAAAGTGGGGACCACTATGAACAATCTCCTATTAGATCTGGAACTTGTAATAGCAAATGAGATAACTCCGGGGTTTAATTTTCTACAACCGACCTACGTGGGTAGGGGCTATAACACAACAGTAGATTATATTCTCATCTCGACAGCTTTGTCCCCCCGAGTTAGGTCTTTTGAGGTTTTGTTAAACCTCTTAAGCGATCATTCTGCTCTCAGGCTGGAGTTGTGTCGAACTAAGTTTCAACCTGTAACCGATGCCATAGCGACAACTCTTGCACAAAACAACCTAGAGTTAGGCAGGCAAAATGGTTATACACTAAAATGGGGGGTGATAAATCCGGAAGAAATCACTGGGAAATTGGTCAAGGAGGCATATATAAACATAATTAAGTGCCTTGATTTATCGGAATCGGATGAAGAAGTATTAAATAATTTCCTACAAATACTAGAGAAAATCAAGACTCTTCTTACTTTAACGCCAAAGACGTCGAATTCAACCATCAGAGGGTGGTTTGATCATAGTTCTACCACGGCCTTAACTAATCTAAAGAAGGTTTTGAAGGAAACAGACAGAGTGCCGGCCAAGATTCAATTACTGAGACGACAATATGTCTGTGCACGTAAGCAAAGAATCAATCAATTGAAACAAAAATTATGGGATGACTTACACACTAGTGCCGACTCAAAGAATAGTTTGGTCTTTTGGCGAACTGTTAAATCCCCATATCTTCTAAACAAAGATAGCGCAAAGATTGAAGTGGCTATAGATGAAGATACTTGGGTGGCCCATTTCTCCAAGATTTTTAAAGAGACAGAAACATTAATAACAGGAACGGAACCCACACTTTCAAAAGTTGATTACCCTATTCCCCTGTATTTTGATATTGCTGAGGTTTTAGCGGCCTTAGAAGTAAGCAAAAATGGGAAAGCCCCAGGCCCTGATGGGGTTCCAGTAGATTTGTTTAAATTTAATCTGGATCTCTGGTCTCCCATCCTCACCAGAGTGTGTACTGCAGCGGCAAAGGTGGGTCTGATAAAATCCTGGACTAACTCAATTATGGTCCCAATCTTTAAAAAAGGAGATCGGCAGGACGTTAAATGTTATCGTCCTATCTCCTTATTGGACTCTTTAGGCAAGGTTGTTGGCAGAGTCGTACTAGAACGACTCCAGCAGTGGGCAGAGGAGGGAGACATAATCTCGGACCTCCAATTTGGATTTCGGGAGGGGTTTGGAACGGTGGAGCAGGCCCTTAATCTCAGCCTGATTCTCGGAAAATATTTCCAAGCTAAGAAGGAAATGGTTTACATGGCCTATGTAGATCTGTCCGCCGCCTTTGATTGCGTCTCACACGCAAAACTTTGGAAAATTTTGACACATATGGGAGTGGACCCCCCACTGTTAGATTTTTTGAGAGAGCTATACTCAAAGGCATCTGCAAGGGTGTGTTTTGGTATGAAGGGGGAGCTGACCGCGTCCTTCGGAATAGAGCGAGGGGTTAGACAGGGGTGTGTCCTTGCCCCCTTCCTCTTTTCTCTCTATACAAATGGTTTAGAGGTGGAGATGTTGAGGGGGGCTTTGGATCTACCACGAGTAAAACAGCGCCTGATACCTGCCTTGCTCTACGCGGATGACGCCGTCATTCTGGCGCGTACTCCACGTGAACTACAGAAGTCCCTGAACAGATATGTCGATTTTATGGGTGGCTTGGACCTACAAGTAAATGTTAAAAAAACTTTCGTCATGGTAGCAGGCAGAGGGAAAAAACGAGTAAAGAACATCTACCTGAAAGAAAACAATTGGAGGTGACCACTCAGTACTGTTACCTGGGAATAATGATTGACGATAGACTAAATTGGAGGCCTGCAGTTGAGGCTAGATGCCACCTGTTTAAAAGAGCTATAATGTCCCTGCTGAGTTTCTCACAGAGATTAGGGAAAAGGCCCCCTGTGGAGCTTCTAAAAATTTATTCTGCCAAATGCCAGGCAATTGCCCTTTATGGAGCGGGAGTCTGGGGTTTTGCAGATGTTGGCCCCCTTCAGGTGGCTGAAAACACTTTTCTTAGATTCCTTTTAACTGCACCATCGAGTACCTCAGTTTATGCCCTCCATCTGGAACTCGGAATCCCCTATCTTGAGGATCTCTTAAGGCTTCAACCATTGTTGCTCTGTCGGCGCATCTGGATCTCTGACAAAAACGCCCTATCTCAGGAAATCTTAACAGACTCTATGTCCATTGACCATTCATTGGAAATAAAGTGGCTCCGATACATTAGAAACTTCTTTGAGGATCTTGGCCTGGAGAAATATTACTCTGAACCTAAAACAATTATTGAGCTATCAAAGAAAGAGCTGAAAAAACGGCTCTAACTCATTTAGAGTCTCTGAGGCTGACATCTGAGTCAAAAAAATCCTCTGTCCTTCTTGCTAATATGATTCAGATTACCTACAGTATCCAACCATACTTAACATTACAGATCAGTACCTATCATAGAATGCTACTGACAAGATTCAGATTAGACTTGTTTTATAGACTAGTATCCTTCCCTGAGAGAAATAGATGGGACTTAACTCCCACCACCTGCCCATGTGATGAAGTTTCAACGCAGTCTAACTTGCATACAATTTTGTTTTGTAAGTTTTATCATCCACATAGGAAGGTTTGGCTACTACCTCTATTAAAACAATGGGGACTAAGACAATGTTGTCCGGCAATGCTACGTCTCCAATTCTTAGAATCCGAACTGATCTGTTATCATGTTCTTAACTTTTTAAAATGCATTGTAAAACATAGGAATAATCTGTAAAAGTTTTGCTGAACTTAGTTCCCGATGATGATATGACATTTTTTAGAATTTTATTTTAATATGTATTTTTAATATGTATTTGTTTGTTCAAACATGCTCCTTTTATGGTTTTCAAATGTGAAAAAAAACGAATAAAGAAGATATTATTAATCTGCGAACTGGCAGGGTGATTTACGAGCCCAGGAGATGCAAATGAGCAAAGCACAAACAAGTGAGTTGTGACCAGCCGATGATTTACGGCTGATGGTTTGTGATGACCATGCAGAGTGATTTATGACTGCAAAATAACGACGATTGTGGCAGAGTGATTTATGATGCCCCGATGATTTATGAACCCGGGCTTGTGATGTTCAACTGACACTGGGTGATTCCCAATTTGCCATAACGTGTGAGGATGATTTATGACTCCGGCCCCAAGAAGGCGTCCAGGAGAGTGGCACATGTATGACGTATGTAATAAGTAATAAAACTTCGGCCAACAACGACCACCAAATACAACGACTGTTGGCTTTGATCCGTAGTGCAACTGCATAAGTATGGTACTTTTCCTGGAATGGGCACAGTGCAGGCGTTATAGTGAGCTCTCGTCAGGCCAGAGCCTTCTGCCCTTCGACGGCGGCTGCCCGCAACCATGCTGTTTAGCCGCTCAGCCTCGGTAAGGGAGTCCCTGCTCCCTGATCCCGCCGGGCGGCTTTGCTGGACGAGGCTTCCCTGAGGTGGCGCAGCACAGAGCACAGCCTCCGTCGGCTCCACTCTCTCCCGCCCCGCCTTCAATCTTAGCTGGGCCCTGCCCACCAAGACATTGGCGTTGCCGGGCAATGCAGAGGACTTCCCTAGGCAGGAGTCCTTGCCGTCTGTGTGCCTTTTAGCAGCCCAGGGCCACGTAGCAGAGCCACGGCTGTAATTGAGCCCCAAAGAAAGAAAGAAAAGAACAATGCAGGGGACCCGACGGAGAGAGGGCGAGCACTTCTTCTGTTGGAGCTCTCCCCTCCTGACGTTTAAACAGCACAAGGGACGGGCAGAGTTTCCCAAGCTGCAGGGCCACCAGCTGTCAAAGGTGCTCTCCATGCAGGAAAGCGCTCACTGAGCGCTAGATTTTCAAATACATAGGGCAGGTCACCCAGCACTGTGAGATCACTGGGGCACACAGGCAGGGAGCAGGCAACAGGGCAGCACGCAAGGCCCTTGTAAGCCAAGAGGCAGTCTTTCCATTAGGCCAGCACGGTTCAGCAAAGGTCAAGTGGCGGTTTCTCCTGGCAGCATAAGAGCTTCTCCTCTGGTGCAGTCCGGTATGTCAGCCGCAGCTGGTTACAGGTCCACGCAGTGTCTCTAATCATGGGGGTCACAGCCCCTGTACTTATAGTTCAAAAGTCTTTCTTCTGGGGGCACTTTGCACACTTTTCAGGAGTGCACAACACCCCTATTCACACCCCAAGCCCTGGCCGAGACACACTACAGGGGGGCAGAGGCAGCATTGTAAAAGGCAGGCACAGCCCTATTCAGGTGCAGGTGCAACTCTTCCCACCACTCTAAATGCAGACCAGACTTATTCCGGTGCAAGGGAAATGCCTTCTGCCACTCTAAATGCAGCCAAGGTCTATTCAGCCTAGCACTGAGACATCCAGGACGGGCAGGACACACCTCAACTCTCCCTTGTGACTGTCTAGAGTGAACGCACATCCCCTTTCACCTGTCAGTCTAAACCAGATGGTGAAAACACATCCAGGCAGGGTACAAAGACTCATAAGCACACAGAAATGCCCACTTCTAAAAGTAGCATTTCTAAAATAGTAATAACAAATCTGCTTTAACCACTAAGCAGGATTTATCACTACTATTCCAAACATACCAAACATGACCACGCTACCCCCTCTTATATTAGAAATGACTACTGAAGCACATATCAGGGAATTCCCAATGCAAACCTATGAGCGGGCTTCCTCACAGCAGTGAGAAACCAAATAGGCTGTTTGTCACTACCAGGACAAGCAGCCACACAGTTAAGGCACATGTCCTACCTTTTACCTACACAACACCCTGTCCATAGGGCTAGCTAGGGCCTAACTAAGAAGAGACTTGTATGTAGTAAAAGGGAAGTTTCAGACGTGGCAACCACTTTCCATGCCATTTTACTGCGCGTGCAGGCCCTGCGGCAGCATAGGCCTGAGACAGGTTTGAAAGGCTACTTTGGTGGGTGGCACAAGCAGCGCTGCAGCCCGCTAGTACCATTTAATTTACAGGCCCTGGGTATGGGATACCACTGTACAATGAACTAACATGTAAATTAAATATGCCAAATAGGTGTTGACCAATCTTACCAAGTTTACAAGATACAGCACATGCACTTTAGCACTGATCAGCAGTGGTAAAGTGTCCAGAGTCACAAAACCAACAAAAACAGGTCAGAAACAATGCAGGAGGATATAAAAAGTTTGGGGGATGAATCTGCAAAAAGGGCCAGTTCCAACACTTGTGTAAGGGTGAAAACTTATCCAGGGTGCAGGTTGCGCTAGATAAATATTTAACTATGTTGGGGATTGGTGGCCTTTTTTGGAGTAGTTAATAGTTTTCTTTGGATGGGGCCTAGTTGCCTATGGTGGTGCAGATTATAGTTGCATTAATATGGGGTTGTTGGCCATTGCCTGTTTAAAAACTATGGTGCCGATCACGATCCGGTAAAAACCGGGTACGAACCGTCGGACGGAGCATATTCTCCGTCCGACGCGTACCCGGGCTCAAAAATATAAAAACATGGAATTACGATTCGCACGGAAACACCATTTCCGTACGAATCGTACAAAACCCCGACCGACGAAAATAAACATACAAATGTGATCCGGGAAAGCGCCGACGTGACGTCTGGACGCACGCAGCCTGCCATTCACGAACCAGGAATTACGATTCGCACCGACGTCATCCCGCACGGACAATATTTTCCGGCAGGCAAAAACTGCCGGGAAATCAGGACGACGCGAACAAGGAGTACCTGCACGCGACGGACAGACATGGACCCGAACCTACGTGTCATCCCGGCCCTCATAGCAGTCGACCTCCTCTACAGGTTACGACGCAGACTCCGCAGAAGGTCAGAACAACAAAGGGAGGGGGGAAGGGGGGGAGGGCAGGAGCAGGGGCAGGCCACAAAACCCCCACCAAAGTCACACAGCACACATGCCCTGGACATACCTGACCCCCAGGCCCTGGTCACTACGAGGGGGTGGGGGCGTGTCCAGCAAAGCCAGCGTCCGCCACAACGGAAGTGCTTGACGACGCGAACCGGCAACACAACAATACAGGTACGTCCCGTACCCACGCCTTAAGAGCGTGGGTACGAGTCGTACCACGCCCACACCTACGTCACCCCAGCAATGGTGGGACGGCTGCACCCACTTGGCAAAGGCCTGGGTACGGCCCGCACAAGCATTCCATAGGGTGGGTACGGATATGTACGGACCGTACCCCCACCCCCGTATGCATGGAGCGTACCCCCCACCCCAACAGTGTAAGTATGACCCGTACCCTCACCCGCGTACGTATGGATCGTACCCCCCACCCCAACAGTGTAAGTACGACCCGTACCCTCACCCGCGTACGTATGGAGCGTACCCCCACCCCAACAGTGTAAGTACGACCCGTACCCTCACCCGCGTATGCATGGAGCGTACCCCCACCCCAACAGTGTATGTACGACCCGTACCCTCACCCCAACCGTGTATGTACGACCCGTACCCTCACCCACGTACGTATGGAGCGTACCCCCCACCCCAACAGTGTAAGTACGACCCGTACCCTCACCCGCGTATGCATGGAGCGTACCCCCACCCCAACCGTGTATGTACGACCCGTACCCTCACCCGCGTACGTATGGAGCGTACCCCCACCCCAACAGTGTAAGTACGACCCGTACCCTCACCCGCGGACGTATGGAGCGTACCCCCACCCAAACAGTGTAAGTACGACCCGTACCCTCACCCGCGTACGTATGGAGCGTACCCCCACCCCAACAGTGTATGTACGGACCGTACCCCCACCCCAACCGTGTATGTACGGCCCGTACCCACACCCGCGTATGTATGGAGCGTACCCCCACCCCCCAACAGTGTAAGTACGACCCGAACCCTCACCCGCGTACGTATGGAGCGAGCCCCCACCACAACAGTGTAAGTACGACCCATACCCTCACCCGCGGACGTATGGAGCGTACCCCCACCCCAACAGTGTAAGTACGACCCGTACCCTCACCCGCGTACGTATGGAGCGTACCCCCACCCCAATAGTGTATGTACGGACCGTACCCCCACCCCAACCGTGTATGTACGGCCCGTACCCACACCCGCGTATGTATGGAGCGTACCCCCACCCCAACAGTGTAAGTACGACCCATACCCTCACCCGCGTAATGTTAGAAGGCGACCTCAGAGGGGCCCGGAGGGGGCCCTGACTGCCCTGAGACCCACCCTCGAGGTATCGTAGCCGGGCACTGGCGGGAGACTCCTCAGGGGAGGAACCTCGTATCTAGGATCGCACACTCGGCACCGCACGACAGAGAGACACCACACGAGGAGTTCTTAAGAGCAAATCTTTATCAAATCGGAGTGGTAAGATCCTTATGATCAGCAAGGCAAAATATATACAAGTAGAGCGCGGGCTCACAAAGTCTTGGAGGGGGGTTAGGAGGTAGCGGGACAGTCCTTGGGGGTATGGATCAAATGCAGGAGCGTATCCGGCGCACAGCTCACAATCCTCGAGCTGGGGAATACGCTTGTCGTCGTGGGGTCCGGCGGGACCAAGGGAGTCTGTGGGCGCTGCGAGATACTCAGCAGGCTCGAGTACAAGTTCGGAGGTCTTACGATCTTCGGGGAGCCGCGAGTCACTCAGCAGGGCTCAAGCACAAGTTCGGAGGTCTTACGATCTTCAGGGAGCCGCGAGTCACTCAGCAGGGCTCAAGCACAAGTTCGGAGGTCTTACGATCTTCAGGGAGCCGCGAGTCACTCAGCAGGGCTCAAGCACAAGTTCG
The DNA here is from genome assembly GCF_964204655.1 of Triturus cristatus. Lineage (NCBI taxonomy): Eukaryota > Metazoa > Chordata > Amphibia > Caudata > Salamandridae > Triturus > Triturus cristatus. Next base: position 11,040,862 of record NC_140579.1, on the reverse strand, counting down.
GGGTTTTGACGATCTTCAGGGAGCCGCGAGTCACTCAGCAGGGCTCATGTGTTTCCAAGGCGAATCTGCCGGACAGTCCCAGAGCACCCCTTGTTATAGGGCGACTCCTCTTTGATGTCCGGAGTCTGTGCAGGCAGGGGTCTTGTCACCTGGGGGTCGCTTGTTGGGGGTTTCCTGCTATTGTCCTTTGATCCTTTCAGGGCCGGGCCGGGAGGAGCCCCAGACACCCAGCAGGCGTGGAGCCAGCCCTCGGGGAGGCCGGCGGGTCGATCGAAACCCACCTTCCCAGGGAAGCGCAGAGGTGTGATGGAAACTGCTCCTCCCTTTCTCATCCCAAGGGGAGCGCGATGTCCTCCAGCCGGAGTGGCGCCTGTGGCTAGGGTCGTGCTGGGGCCGGGCGGCCATCTTGGTGCATGAAGTGGGCACGCGGGCCCGGGGTGGCCGAAGGAGGAAGGCCACGGACGGGGGAAGTCCGGGTCGGGTGTGTGTGTTCTGGTGGGAAGGATCGGCTAGGCCGTGGGCTCGGGGCTGGTGTGAGGTGCAGGGGTCAGGTCTGACTATGTTACGAGGGCCGGGTCTAACACGTACGTATGGAGCGTACCCCCACCCCAACAGTGTAAGTACGACCCGTACCCTCACCCGCGGACGTATGGAGCGTACCCCCACCCCAACAGTGTAAGTGCGACCCGTACCCTCACCCGCGGACGTATGGAGCGTACCACCACCCCAACAGTGTATGTACGGACCGTACCCCCACCTCAACCGTGTATGTACGGCCCGTACCCACACCCGTGTATGTATGGAGCGTACCCTCACCCCAACAGTGTATGTATGACCCGTACCCTCACCCGCGTACGTATGGAGCGTACCCCCACCCCAACAGTGTATGTACGGACCCTACCCCCACCTCGTATGCATGGAGCGAACCCACACCCGTGTATGTTCTAAGCGTACATATCCAGAGACAGGAGGGGTGTCTGCAGAGTCCTCCCAGCAGTGCCCAGAGACAGGAGGGGTGTGTGCAGAGTCCTCCCAGCAGTGCCCAGACACAGGAGGGGTGGATGCAGAGTCCCCCAGCAGTGCCCAGATATAGGAGGGGTGTGTGCCTATCACTCTCAGCAGTGCCCAGACACAGGAGGGTGGGTGCAGAGTCCTCCCAGCAGTGCCCAGACACAGGAGGGGTGTGTGCAGAGTCCTCCCAGCAGTGCCCAGACACAGGAGGGGTGGGTGCAGAGTCCTCCCAGCAGTGCCCAGACACAGGAGGGGTGTGTGCAGAGTCCTCCCAGCAGTGCCCAGACACAGGAGGGGTGGGTGCAGAGTCCTCCCAGCAGTGCCCAGAGACAGGAGGGGTGTGTGCAGAGTCCTCCCAGCAGTGCCCAGACACAGGAGGGGTGTGTGCCTATCACTCCCAGCAGTGCTCAGACACAGGAGGGGTGTGTGCAGAGTCCTCCCAGCAGTGCCCAGATGCAGGAGGGGTGGGTGCAGAGTCCTCCCAGCAGTGCCCAGACACAGGAGAGGTGTGTGCCTATCACTCGCAGCAGTGCCCAGACACAGGAGGGGTGTGTGCCTATCACTCCCAGCAGTGCCCAGACACAGGAGGGGTGGGTGCAGAGTCCTCCCAGCAGTGCCCAGACACAGGAGGGGTGTGTGCAGAGTCCTCCCAGCAGTGCCCAGACACAGGAGGGGTGTGTGCCTATCACTCCCAGCAGTGCCCAGACACAGGAGGGGTGTGTGCAGAGTCCTCCCAGCAGTGCCCAGACACAGGAGGGGTGGGTGCAGAGTCCTCCCAGCAGTGCCCAGATGCAGGAGGGGTGGGTGCAGAGTCCTCCCAGCAGTGCCCAGACACAGGAGGGGTGTGTGCCTATCACTCCCAGCAGTGCCCAGACACAGGAGGGGTGTGTGCCTATCACTCTCAGCAGTGCCCAGACACAGGAGGGGTGGGTGCAGAGTCCTCCCAGCAGTGCCCAGACACAGGAGGGGTGTGTGCAGAGGCCTCCCAGCAGTGCCCAGACACAGGAGGGGTGTGTGCCTATCACTCCCAGCAGTGCCCAGACACAGGAGGGGTGTGTGCAGAGTCCTCCCAGCACTGCCCAGACACAGGAGGGGTGGGTGCAGAGTCCTACCAGCAGTGCCCAGACACAAGAGGGGTGTGTGCAGAGTCCTCCCAGCAGTGCCCAGACACAGGAGGGGTGGGTGCAGAGTCCCCCAGCAGTGCCCAGACATAGGAGGGGTGTGTGCCTATCACTCCCAGCAGTGCCCAGACACAGGAGGGGTGGGTGCAGAGTCCTCCCAGCAGTGCCCAGACACAGGAGGGGTGTGTGCAGAGTCCTACCAGCAGTGCCCAGACACAGGAGGGTGTGTGCCTATCACTCCCAGCAGTGCCCAGACACAGGAGGGGTGTGTGCAGAGTCCTCCCAGCAGTGCCCAGACACAGGAGGGGTGGGTGCAGAGTCCTTCCAGCAGTGCCCAGATGCAGGAGGGGTGGGTGCAGAGTCCTCCCAGCAGTGCCCAGACAAAGGAGGGGTGAGTGTCTATCACTCCCAGCAGTGCCCAGACACAGGAGGGGTGTGTGCCTATCACTCCCAGCAGTGCCCACACACAGGAGGGGTGGGTGCAGAGTCCTCCCAGCAGTGCCCAGACACAGGAGGGGTGTGTGCAGAGTCCTCCCAGCAGTGCCCAGACACAGGAGGGATGTGTGCCTATCACTCCCTGCAGTTCCCAGACACAGGAGGGGGGTGCGGAGTCCTCCCAGCAGTGCCCAGACACAGGAGGGGTGGGTGCAGAGTCCTCCCAGCAGTGCCCAGACACAGGAGGGGTGTGTGCAGAGTCCTCCCAGCAGTGCCCAGACACAGGAGTGGTGGGTGCAGAGTCCCCCAGCAGTGCCCAGACATAGGAGGGGTGTGTGCCTATCACTCCCAGCAGTGCCCAGACACAGGAGGGGTGGGTGCAGAGTCCTCCCAGCAGTGCCCAGACACAGGAGGGGTGTGTGCAGAATCCTCCCAGCAGTGCCCAGACACAGGAGGGGTGGGTGCAGAGTCCTCCCAGCAGTGCCCAGACACAGGAGGGGTGTGTGCAGAGTCCTCCCAGCAGTGCCCAGACACAGGAGGGGTGGGTGCAGAGTCCTCCCAGCAGTGCCCAGAGACAGGAGGGGTGTGTGCAGAGTCCTCCCAGCAGTGCCCATGGAAAAAAAGGGTGGAGTACCCACAGATCCAATTGCCACAATTGTCAGTCAGGTGCACAAAGACCCTGCAGTACATGTAACACATGTGTGCGAGGCAGGGAGTACACACATGCATACAGCCTAAAAGGGAACATGTCCACATGAAGTCATGTCAACAGACTACATACACAAGTACAGTGATCACCAAGGATGCCACGAATGATGCAGGTGGAGACATCGCTCTGCATGCATGGGCCAAGTCTAACGAGTCCGTCACACACCCAGCTAATGTAGACACAGCTCAGCGCTAAATATTGGGAACACCCTGTAGGGAAGATGTCAGGGTACACAGAGGAAGGAACACACCTTGGGACAATTTCACCATGCAGTAACTGCTTACATGAACAGAGAAACCTAGCTAACACCTTGTGATGGCACACAGATACCAGGGTACCCCCTATGACCAGAACACTACTACATTTCCCACACACCCAACACATGATCACCACCCAAAATCATGTAGCAGCCCCACCAACAGCAATACCACAAAAGCAGTAGTGTTCTAAGGAAAAAAAGGCTTTATTCAGCATTTCCAAATAAAGTGTGTGTGGATAAAGTTCAATATTTACAAAGCCCATAGGGCAGTCCATGAGTCACAGCTGGATGGGGGACACAGTGGGACGCGTGTCCCCTAGCTTGCCTGCACAGTCAGACTCCTTCGTCTTCCACAGCGGGGAGGGCATCATGTGGGGGGGAAGGACCAGGCACCGCAGGGACATGAGGGCGAAGGGTAGGCGTCGTGGGTGCAGGGATGGAGGACTCCACCACAGGGGGTGGGGCAGGGCCAAAGGCGGAGGCCAGGATGTCGCTGCACACCTTAGCAAGGTCCTCCAGGGACTTCCCTGCACCCGAAGGAACCACAGGCCCCAAGCAGGGGGGGGGGGCGGAGGGATGGGTCGCAGCGCCACTGGGGGAGGGTGTGGACAGGGGGGGGGACTCAACCACCCTGACCGGGGACTCCCTTGACCGCTTGCGGGGTGGTGTCACAGTGGGGCTCAGGGACAGAGCGGCCATGAAGGAGTCCTTGCCGGATATGTGGCCAGGAGAGCTGAGGGGAGGGGATTTGGAGGGAGTGGATTTGGTGGAATGCGGACTCCCACTCTGGCTGCGTGACTTACGTTTGCCCCCCGACCCAGTGGGTGTGCCTACTTCACCCTGTGTGTGCGTGCCAGGAGGTGTGCGTATGACCTTCCCTGCTGGTGTGGTGCCTGTGTCTGTTGTGGTGGGTGCATGCTGACGTCTGGGTGTACGTGGGACAGGCATGGGAGTGGGAAGTGTGGATGGGTCAGGGGTAGGGGGTTGGACGTAGCGCTGCAGGAGACCCACTGCTGCAGTCAGTGTCGACTCAATGGACCTCAGCAAGTTGCGTTGGTCAGCCTGCGATGAAAAAATGCCCTCCAAGTATGCCTCCATGTTGTTCAGCACTTGGCTGTGGCCATGGAGGACATTAAGCATCGCAGCCTGACCAACCTGCAACTGCCGCTGGATGTCCACAGACTCGGCATTGGCGGCAGCAGTGGAGACAGGGGCAGGGGGTGCGGTGCCTGGCAAGAAGGAGACATGTGGTGACCGGGCACGCTGGGAAGGGACACGAGCAAGTGGGAGGCGGCTGATGGCAATGGAGGGGGCGGGGTGCGATGTTGTGCCGCTGCCAGCTGGTGGTGCAGCCTCCGCCCACTCGGAGAGATCATCCTCGGACCCGTCAGGTTCATATTCGGTGGTGCCAGTGGACAGGTCCTCGGCCTCACTCTCCTCCGCCTCAGTTCCACTCGATGTGCCAGGCACGATGTCACCGCTGGCACTGGTGCTCGGTCCCTCCGCTCCGTCTGTGCTCATGTCTCCCTCCGTGTCCCCCGACGATGCTGTGGGCAAGGTGAAGAGACAGCAATTAATCACACACCTGTATACACATGAGTCCAATCTACATAGGTTACAGTGCATAGCCTGAAAAGAAAGATCAGTAACATCTACAAAACAAGGTACAGATGTAGGGCATGCAACACACAGTTGGTTGACCCACCATGCCACTGAAAATCCATGGAGAGCATGACACAATAGCAAATGACATGAAATGGAGTTTGACATAGGAGCCAGGCCCTGGGGACAATCCAGCATTGCATCTGCACCACACAGCGTTGCCGAAAATAGGGATGAGCAGGGACCATATCCATGAACTTGAGGCACATGCTGCATAGGTAATACTGAAAACATGCCCACCATGACTGGCTCACTGCACCTTGAGTGTATGTCCAGACAAACATCACACACTGGCCAGACCTAGCAAGGAGAATTCTGGTTCTGACATGTAGGCTTGGCCCGCACCAACCACCCCCTACATGAGACAATTTGTTGAGACACAGGTGGCACTTACATCTCTTAGTCTGGGTGAAATACACAAGGGCTGCATAAATGCAAGATTGGACGCCAAATACCCAAGGTGCGCCTGTCCAAATAATCATGTACAAATGGCCATCATCAGATGATTGTAACAAGACACACAGGCACTGGCCACCGTGAGTATGAACAAGGAAAATCAGGTCAGGCTGTACAGTGGACACTTGTACTACATTTTACGTCAATATACATGGTGCCAGGGGACAATGGCACAGAGCACAACCTATGCTGTAGACACTGAGAGTGTCCACGTTTTGTGATGACACACATGACACCTTGGAAAATATGCCCCAGGGGACAGTAGTGGCCACACAACTCCATGGTCCTGAATGGGAATGACTGCAACACACGCCACCATCCCTGTACTATGCGTATCGCACACTCATGCACATCATGTCACAGGCTACAACATAGGACATGCGTGCTGTAAGGAATGACACTTGAGAGAATAATTCCCATGTCTGGACTCAGCATCAGTGCCAACTGACATGGAACCCACATGTACTGAACTGGACAGGGCACAGGCAAGGTCCCAAAACCTGTTACACACCACCCCCACACATGATGCTACAGGCATAGTTCACGTGGAGAAAGCGCCAGCCTACATTACCTTGTGAAGGAGTGACTACACACAGACCAGGGAACACATTGCAAGGAGGGGAAGGGAGGCAGGAGAGCACCGCTATACTGTGGGTAACAGGATCTGCACAGCACCTTTAAACCCTAGCAGTGTATCCATGCAACTGTGCACTTACAAATGCTGGTGACACACAACAAACACACATGTACCTACCCCCTTCCTGCTGCTGCTTCTCCTGTAAGCGCCTCTCCAAGTCTGGAAATACCACCGCCAGCACACGCTTGTGGATGTGGGTCAGACGGTGGCGCCCGCGGTTCTTATGGGTCTCAGGTGAGTCCCCCAGCAGGACCCGTGCGATCCTCCGCGTCCAGCACCGGATATCCTGCCAGCGTTTCCTCACCTGGGCCAGGCGCCGCTTGCGTCCATCCGCACTCCTCACGGCACTGACGGCGGTCAGCCATATCTGCTTCTTGGCAGAGGCGCCTACCTGTGAGGATGAACAAGTGACACTACATCAATACACCAGGCACATGTCACAGAGAGACATATTAGAACAAACTTGCTGTTTACAACAAGGCATAGTATGCATCCAACGCATTGCACCATTGTCATAGGGACATGATCCTCTGGGGAAAGGCAAAAGCAGTACGTGCCATTGAAAGTACACAGGTGGAATGAGGGCAACTACACAAGCAATGATCCAGGCTCACACTGTGCATCACAAGCTACACCAGGATAATGTGCAGCACCTCTAAGCAGTCACATGCCACAGGCCACTGACGCTACCGCAGCAGAGTACACAGACACACACAGGCACAGGACATTCACCTGCCATTGCCAAATGCAGCGACAAACCTCACTCTGCCCATGTGCCATTAGGCGGGGGGGCTCACAGGTGTGGGGCTGGCTCTGCACATCAGACACACAGCACTGTTCCCTGCTCACATCACATGGGCAGGGTATATCCATCCCTCATGCAGCCCGGGTGCCACACTCCACATATGCACCCACCCACATGACAGGGGACTTACACACACACCGATGTCCAGGGTACGAACACATCATGTGGACACTCTCAGCACAGGTACACAGAACTAACACACATCTGTGGGTACAGTCACCTGTCACACTGGGCTGACCACATAATCACATGAGGACTGTAGAGGCCACATTCCCAGGAGGACAAGACAGGCAGAATGTGGCATGCACAATGCAGTGATTGTCACAGTAAACACAATGCAAGTGAGGACGGCAGACATGCACCACAGCATGCACTGGCTGGGAGACATCAGGCATTCCCCCCCCTGGGACCCCCCCTACAGTACATAGCATGTGTGCCACACCTGGACACAATGCCAGAAGTCACAGTCACAAACAAGGGACACAGTCTGTGCTAGTAGACTCTGCACTCACCTGATACCCTGGTCGGCCATACAGCAGGGGGTACTGTGGGAGGATCACATCCAGCAAAGCCAGGTTCTCCTCCAGGGTGAAAGGCTGTGACCTCTCCACAGACCTTGACATGGTTCCAGGGAATCAGTAGCAGCAGCTGGGTCGTCGAATACAAAGATGTGCAGGCAAGTGTTCCCTCATGGGACCTGGCTGCCTTATATCTGCCTTGCTGGCCTGTTTCATGCACAGCAGTACAGAGTGATTGGTCACTCACATTTGCATCCTATGTTTCCTCCAATCCCTTCAAACCTAGCACAGTCAGTGGGTTCTTATTGTGTTTTTTTCTTGAGCATGATGTCAACTCCAGAACCACATTGCAACAAAGTAGATTCATTTAAAAACTGACTACTGCTGTGCACCTGCTTAAAAAAATTCAAACTTTAAACTTGGTCTCCATGACAACCAGCATGCATGTAGGCCTTTCTACTTGTCCCTCATGTGTCCCCTATGTAATTTGGAGTTTCACACACAGGTACGGTGCGTCCCGGGGCCCTAGGGCACCACAAATGCATAGCAACGGCCCGTACAGGCGTGTGTACGGTCCGTATCACTATGGGTGTGCTTGCGTATGCGTACCCATAGTGAAAATGAGCGTACGCACGCGTGTACGGTCCGTATCACTATGGGTACACATACGCGAGAACACCCATAGTGATAGTGAGCGTACAGGCGTGTGTATGGTCCGTACCACTATGAGTACGCATACGCGAGAACACCCATAGTGAAAGTGAGCGTACGCACGCATGTACGGTCCGTATCACTATGGGTACACATACGCGAGAACACCCATAGTGATAGTGAGCGTACAGGCGTGTGTACGGTCCGTACCACTATGAGTACGCATACGCGAGAACATCCATAGCAACGGCCCGTACAGGCGCGTGTACGGTCCGTATCACTATGGGTGTTCTCGCGTATGTGTACTCATAGTGGTACGGACCGTACACACGCCTGTACACTCACTTTCACTATGGGTGTTCTCTCGTATGCGTACTCATAGTGGTACGGACCGTACACACGCCTGTACGCTCACTTTCACTATGGTGTTCTCGCGTATGCGTACTCATAGGGGTACGGACCGTACACACGCCTGTACGCTCACTATCACTATGGGTGTTCTCGCGTATGCGTTCCCATAGTGATAGGGACCGTACACACGCCTGTACGCTCACTATCACTATGGGTGTTCTCACGTATGTGTACCCATAGTGATACGGACCGTACACGCGTGCGTACGCTCACTATCACTATGGGTACACATACGGCAGCACTCCCATAGTGATAGGGAACGTACACAGGCCCTCTGAGCGAAAGTACGGTGCCTTTCACACATCACAGTGGTGACAGGCAGCACACAGGAAGGAATAGGGCTGACATACTTGTCCATGGATGGACATCAAGGCATTGTCTGGGCAGTACTACATGTGTGGGGCACAGGTGTGAAAGGCTGTGATGTGGCACATTACTCCTGAGTCGAGAAGGCACCAGATGTATGATGAGATGTGTACAGATGTTATGTGTGACGGTGCAATGTGTGCCAGGCATGCCCTTAACTCCTTTGACATGTGTGCATGTCGTACTGCACACTTGCGTGGCATGGTCAACAACACACGCAAGTGTCCCCTGATGCCCGCTACAGGGGTTACCACACCAGACATATCACTACCCACGGTGCACGATGTGACAATGTCATGTATGTGTGGGGGGTTCCCATTAGCTTGATGTTGGAGCTCCCTCAAAAGCATCAGCTGTTGCAGCAACCAACATGTGTCTGTGTGTAGATGGACATGGCACACTGTTCCGCACACCAGGCCACATGTGGTATCGGATGTGAGGTGCGTATGTATGCATGGGACACGGAAAAGCATAACAAGGACATGTCTGCATCCTCTCTATGAATGTGTGGTGAGTCATTACATGTACACCTTCATGGCAAGGTGTGTGGGCTGTCCTAGTGTAATGTCATGTGACCTGTGGCTCTAGTGTTCCGCTACCAGTCTCTGCAATCGACATCCTACTTCTGCTGATGTGTGGATGTATGTCACTCCTGTGTTGCGTCTGGCTGTTCACTTACACTGGGACACAGCTAATCCCAAGCCATGGCATGTGGAGGTTCACAATCTCCGTGTGTAGCTGGGTCTTGGAAGGAGTGTCACCTGGCAGCCATACGTGTCCAGGGCATGTGGCACATACCTGACTCCGTATGTCGCATATGTGTATTGACAGATTAACATGTGCTCAGCACCAAAAAATTGTTGTTGTAGTGCACTCACTCTTCCTTGTCACTTCCAAATTACCGCAGAGCGCCGCCTCTTCCCCGACCAATTCGGGACTTGGCTGACATGCGGGAGAATGACTGTATCCGGTGCTACCGCTTCCCCCAACCGTTGATTGTGGAGTTGATGGCGAGGCTGGCACCACACATGCAACCGCTGCACAGGTATCCTACGGCACTGACACCCAATCTGAAGGTAATGGCAGCCCTACATTTTCTTGCCACGGGTACCTTTCAAAATACCATAGCTCATGTTGGTGGCATGTCCCAGAGCATGTTCTGCCGTGTGCTGCATGATTTCTTAGAGGCCATGTTGCTTCACCTGGATGAGTTCATCCATTTCCCAACCCCTGAAATGTTGACTGGTGTCAAGCGTGGATTCTATGCCCTGGGAGGGATGCCCCATGTCATTGGGTCCATAGATGGGACACATGTGGCTTTGGTCCCACCACAGGCACAGGAGGTAGCGTACAGGAATCGCAAGCACTACTCCATCAATGCCCTTGTGGTGTGTCTGTCCAACATGGTGATTTCACATGTCTGTGCTCGTTTTCCAGGATCAGCACACGATGCCTACATCATGAGGCGTAGCAGTGAACGAGCATGTGTTGTTGGTGGGTACACTCTGTCTGTCCTGTATTTTGCGTAGACTTCCAGCACGACCGCTTCTCCTGTCCTACTTATGTCCATGTGGTTTCCATGTAGGGGACGCTGGCTATCCCAACATGCCATGGCTGATCACACCTCTCCGCAACCCCATCACGCCGGCCCAGCTCCGCTACAACACCGCCCATGGCCGGACAAGGCGAGTGATAGAGAGGACATTTGGCCTCCTGAAGAGCCGATTCCGATGCCTCCACAAGACCGGCGGCGCCCTCCCATATGCCCCGGCGAAGGTCTGCAAAATCTTCATGGTCTGCTGCATGCTGCACAACATGGCAGTTGAGAAAGCTGTGCCACTCATCCTGGATCAAGATGATCAGGACCATCCACCCGTGGAGGACCAAGGTCTTGGCAATGGGGCTAGTGATGTGGAGGATGTGGTTCCGCAAGAGGACATCCAGACTCGGCTCATACGCGACTTCTTTGCTTAGTGGTGAGTACCAGTGTCTGTGTGTGCACGCATTGGTCCCCGTGTGGCATGTGTTGCGATGTGTGTGTCCATCTGCATGCATGGCACGTGAGTCAGAGGTGTGTGTGGATGTGTCACTGGAGTGATGGTGCCAGTGATGTGTATTTCCCCAGTCATAATTGTGACCTAGCATGTTGTCATCCTTACATGTGTCGAGTACATGCACATGCAAGTGGCTGTGCTTTTTGTGGCTGACTTCTTGTGTGTCTCTTTTTCCCAGGTACTTGCGCATGCCGTATTCTGGTTGCATTGTTGTGGCACTGCTATTCCTCATGGACACGTCATCGTGTGCTGACTCAGCGTTACACGCACGGACAAGTTTGCAAGTCTCCTTAGGGTAAGGGATGCATCAGGGGTGTATTGGGTGTGGCAGTTGTTTACGATGTATGCACACTGCCCCTGTCGATGTTTGGTTCCTCTGCAGACATGTCGCATCACCATGGTACACATGACATGCAGCTGGGTACACCTGAATAGATGGTCAGACTTGTTGACAGTCCTCAGTGATGGGATTGTGGAATGTGATGATGGCATCAATGTGTGTTACACTGCCCTCGGACACATACGGTTTGCATTGGCTTGACATGGTGTGGAACTTCCACATCAGCGGATCAATGGTGTATGGCAGTCTCTCCGTGAGCAGCAGGGGGTGTTTAGCTGTTAGCCGATACTTGTGTGCCAGTTTCATGGCTATCACGCATTTGTGCTGCAGAAGGGGGGTTCCAGTGTTGGACCCACATGTTACTCCACATGACCCGTTCATGTGTACTCCGAGTTGCCTCTGCAATCCCGAATACATGACTAATAAAGGTGTCCCTATGCCTCCAAGGTGCCTCTTCTCAGTCAATGCTGGTGTGTTGCCACGGTGCATCCGGCATGTCTGGCATGGTTTTCCGTGATAGTGGCTATGTGTCTATGTGTAGAGTGGCAAGATGCAAGCTGTTTGTGTGGGATTAGACTGTGTATTGTGCATGATGTCCATGACTGTGTGGGTATTGTGACATGTGCCATCCCCATGCATCTAACGTTGGCCAGGCCACTGATGAATACAGGCCCCAGCTAGGCCCGCAAATACAAGGGTTCGCCCTCCTGTGTACGAAAGCTAGAAGGAAGTTGGCACGGAAACTGCAAATACAAAGACAGAGTTTATTAACCCTTAAGGGTGGTCCTACAACCTACACAACACTCTTCAGTATTGTATAGAGTAGCACAAAGAACTTGCGTACATGGTCCCCTTTTATACACAACAGAGGGGCTCATAAGTGGGTGGATACAACATAGAGCAAAATTCATTACCATTTATGGACATTTTCAATACAGGATCAATATATGGGCGGAGTTAACAATTTCCTGAGCCCGCGAAAACATGGTCAAACAAGGACTAACTGATAACAGATGTGGTCAAGTCTGGGCATGTGCCAGACGACGGACAAAGGAGCTATTTATAGACTGTTACTAGGCAGATTACAAGAGCAACTAGCGAAAAGGTAGGACTCTTCTCGTGCAAAGCACGTGGAGACATGACAATACAAAATGGAGTCCGGACATTAGTCAACATAAGACAAGAAACACGTTTTGACTATAGAGAATTCATGTCTTCAGTGAATGCTTAATCATATCGCTGTTTTAGTTTTCAACAGACGACCCTTTCAGCATTCACTGAAGACATTCGGCTCATTAGGATAATCATCATATATGTCAATTTTCATCATCTCTTCCACCTCCTTGTTTAAGTGTTACTGATAGGTGACATTGGCAATAGCTTTCTTATCAGGAATACAAAATGACACACATAAAGAACAGAGTAAAGGACCACACTGAACACAGATGCAGCAGGAAAACAGAACTGCTACAATAATACAGAGACCAGTTAAAACTTTCCATCCCCATGTAGTGATCAATGCCCAAAACCATCCAGAAAAGCTCCAAGTGCCATTTTCTGTATGAATCTCAGCTGCGATTTTATGCAATTTATTAATAGCGTTATAGACTGATGGTGTGTGGTCAGGAATGAATACACAACAACTACTTCCGATAATTCTACATGCTCCACCTCTGTCTGCTAACATAACATCTAATACCATACGATTCTGTAACGCAACAATTCTAGTGATTTGCAATTCTTCCGTAAGATTCCCAAGAGCAGCAGCAGCTTGATTCGTTACAGCCTCTACAACTCTCGTTAATCGTCGAACCTTCCTACTATTTAGAGCAGCTCCAACAAAGAAAAACAATCCTAAGTTAAAATCAACATACTGCTGTAAGCTAGTGTCAGTTTGGTCAACATCATCAATAGATAGAGTACGTTTATATCTATTTACAGTTACATTGTTCAATAATTTCAAGTCTTTATGATAGGATGCAGGCGCTAAGAATACAGGGGATAATAAGAACGCTACATAACATACTCCGGACCAGCCGGCTGGTAAGCGATAATAACCCTTATTCCCACATTCGAAGTACGTATTATGGGAAGCTAAGAAAGTACTATTATTTAATCCATCTATATTCAAAACAATAATACAGTCACTAACACCAACAGGAATATGACCCACACTCTGGACACACAGGTCCGCTTGAGCTTGTGCCACTTGAATTACAAATTTTTCATTTCCAGCAGTGTCTCTGGTGTTCGTGAAGATGTAGGGGATTGATTCATTATCTGGTCGATATTCTTCCCACTCCCATATTGTCCCATTCGCTTGTGGATAGCCTTCTTTATCTTGATGACATTCCCTATTAAGTCTAAAAAGTAGTCGTCCCACTGTAGGTTTCCGTGTGGCAAAAAGCAAAGTGTACCATGCTCTACAAGAGCCATTGTAAGAGAAAGGAAGAGGTATAAACGGCGTTCCTCCTTTCTTCTGATGAGCTGGCATCATACCACATATCCAACAGTTTGTAGCATTTGTAGCAACATGGGTATGATGCAGCATCTGGATAAAAGTGTTATTCAAATAAGACTGACGATGCTTTAATTCTTGATACGGAAGGGTGTAAAAGTAGTGCTCCTCAGGCACTGGAGTGGTCAAAACAAGCAACTCACGGGCAGGAGTCACATCCTCAACAAACCACGTGGTTATACCAACAATAGCTATAATGATAATAAAACTTGTCACACAAAAAATCTTCTTCTTCTCCATTTTGTAGTAAAAGTCAATATCTTCTTGAAACTAAAAGGTTGTCAGAACTCTTCCCCTTAGGCAGCCGTTGATTTCTTCACCAGCGGGCCAAGACGGGTGTCACTACACTAATGCAGGGCTGATCCCCCCCCCCCTTGCCTCATTGGCTCTCCGTTTCACTAACCTAAGGGCCGTTCTGACAATGTGTCCTGATACAGAAATAAATCACTTCCTCGGTCTGAGATGATATCTTCTTCCTCCAGGAATCGCTTGGTCCGGAAAGAGCTCCTCAGTGTCGTTCGGTTCCACAGCACGGCCTTTCTCTGCAGTTAGGATTTCTTGATGGTCGGTCAATACAGCAGGCTCCACTAATCCAGGTGGCACTTTACGAGTGGGTCCAGTTCTTCCGATTGGAGACCCGCACAGCTGTCCTCGTTGCGAGCAAGACTTGCTCAGGACCAACCCATCTCGGCTCCAGACTGTTCGTCCTTTCAAACGCCTTGATCATAACATAGTCTCCAGGCCGGAGGTTTTGTCCTTCACCTGTGGACCGATCAGGGAGCGCTTCTCGAACCTGTTGATGAATAGAAACCAAATTATCCGTTAACTGTGCCAGATAATCATTCATCATTACACAAGGTACATCATACACTGACTTTGGTTTCGGTGGACCCCAAATATTCATTGGGCGTCCGAACAAGATCTCATATGGCGTGAGACCGTTCCGAGAATGTGGTATCGATCTAATTGACAGCAATGCCAGCGGTAAAGCGTCTGGCCAAGTCAAAGAAGTCGAAGCTTGGATCTTAGCGATCTTAAGCTTCAAAGTACCGTTATATTTCTCAACCAATCCCGCAGACTGAGGGTGAAACACTGCATGAAATTTCTGTGTAATTCCCAGTCCTTTCAGGACATACTTGATAACGTCTGCTATAAAATGGGGTCCGTTATCACTCCACAACAATCTACAAACACCATATCGAGGGAAGAACTCCTTCAATAGCATCTTGGCTGTAGTTATTGCAGTATTGTCTTTCGTAGGGTATGCCTCAACCCATTTGCTGAAGGCACAAACCACTACTAGAACATACTTCAGATTGTTACAGCGCTCAAGCTGAATGTAATCCATCTGCAAAACCTCAAAGGGTGCAGTAGGTGTTGCAAATCCTCCTGCTGGAGTCCGTGTACCCTTTCCTGGGTTATACTTCAGGCAAATCATGCAAGTCTGCACTACCCTCTTTGCCGTACTAGCGATCTCCGGATGCTCCCAAACTCGTGTGAGTAATTTTACAATTGCGGAAGCTCCGACATGCGCTAGTCCATGTGCCATCTGAACCATAGGTTGTACAAAAGCTGTGGGTAACTTCCATTTATCCATCTGCTTATTTCTCCAACACCCTTCATCATCTAATTCTCCATCATTGGACCATTGCTCCCGTTCCTTATCGGAAGCGGTCCTCAGTATCTCCAGCACTTCTCTCCTAGCATCGTGCCATCTTTCTGCCTGCGACTTCACAACATACATTGCAGTAGAGTCAGGCTGCATCGCAGTCTCTCGTGCCACCCGGTCTGCCAAAGCATTCCTTTCTCCAATTTTATCAACCACCTTTTTATGGGCACTACATTTAACTATAGCAATCTTCTTTGGATATGTTAATGCAGTCAAAAGGTTGTGAACTAACTCTCCATACATTATCTGTGCTCCATGTGACGTTAGAAACCCTCTCTCCTTCCAGAGTAGGCCAAAGTCGTGCGCTACTCCGAAGGCATAGCGGCTATCTGTATAAACATTCACACACAATCCTGCACTGAGCTCACATGCTCGTGTTAATGCTATCAGTTCCGCTGCTTGAGCTGATTTCTGCGGTATGCGTGCTGTCTCCACTATTGTTTGCAATGTGGTAATTGCATACGCTGCTGAAGTCGTACCATCTGGTAGCTTCAGGCATGATCCATCCACCCATAGTTCTCCATCTACATCTGTAAAGGGCGTATCCTGGAGATCAATACGACCCTTTGTCTGTTCCTCAGTCACAAGAGTACAGTCATGTGCTTCTCATGCTTCAGACTGAGTTTCTGGGAACGACAACAATGTGGCTGGATTTAACGTTGCACACCTCTTTAACGTAATATGAGGAGCCAAAAGCGTCAACTCATATCCCGTTAAACGAGCACTGGTCAAATGCTGCGTCTTTGTCTGATTAAGCAGGGCATCAACAGCATGGGGAACTAATACCAACAACTTATGAGATAACATAATTCCCTCGCTTTGGCGTATTGACACAGCTGTCGCCGCAACTGAGCAAAAACAACCAGGCAATGCTCGGGCAACAGGATCAAGTACAGCCGAAAAATATGCAGAGGGGCGCTGCTTGTCGCCGTGCATCTGTACTAAAACTGATAATGCACCTCCATCTCTCTCATGTACATACAATGTAAAGAGCTTCGTATAATCAGGGGTACCTAACACTGGTGCTGAACAAAGGGCTTGTCGCAATTGCTGAAAGGCAATTTCACACTCATTTGGCCAGGGAAGAGGAATTGGGGTATCTTTTGTCAAAAGTGCTAATAATGGCTTAACTATATGTGAAAACCCCAATATCCATTGCCTACAAAAAGAAGCAAGACCCAAAAATGCACGCACGTCCTTCTGTGTGGAAGGTACTGGCGTGTCCAAAATTACTTGAATACGATCTGGTGTGAGTGCACGCCCCTCCTTAGACAAAAGGTGACCCAAATAAGTCACCTTTGGTCTACAAAATTGCAGTTTCTTCTTCGACACTTTGTGATTGTGAGATGCCAAAAAGGAAAGCAAGGATAACGTGCATTTCTCACAGAGCTCAGGAGTGTCGGCCGCCAACAATATGTCGTCGATATATTGTATAAGGGCTACACCATCAGGCAGAACAAAGGAATCCAATTGTCTTTTCAATGCTTGACTGTAAATACTAGGACTCTCTGTATAACCCTGAGGGACTCTACAAAATCTGTAGGACCGATTATTCATAGTGAAGTCGAAAAGATACCGGCTATCAGGATGAATAGGAATCGAAAAGAAAGCATTTTCAAATCGATAACCGAAAATGTGGTCGCCGTTGGCGGGACCAGAGTAAGCAACGTCGTGATGTCAGAAACCACTGGATACTGAGGTATCACTATCTTATTCACCTCCCTTAAGTCAATAATGAAACGATAAACCCTAGTATCAGTATCTTTCTTCAAAATGGGTAAAATAGGACTGTTGCAGACATTGTATGGAACTTCCTCCACTTCTCCCACCTTGATCAAATCCTGCACAATCTGTATGAGTGCCGCCTCCCCCTCCTGGGAAATACGATACTGAGGGAGGCGTGGTAACACAGCACCCTCCTTGACACTAATGTGTACAGGCGGAATCACCATCTGTCCCACATCAGTATCCGAAGTGGCCCACAAAGTACGAGGGAGAGAAGCTAATACAGTATCCTCTGCAACCACACACATCCGTTCTGTCATGGGGTGATTGTCATTTAATATCACACGTACTCCAGTAGGGGAGCAGCGGATCGTAGCTCTAAAGTGCTTAAGCATATCAAGACCCATAATGTTGTCAGGCGTGTTCGGGGCAAGCAAAAACGGACAGGGTGCAGAAAATTGGTCAACATGAAATGCAAGGGGTTGGGATAGAGGGCTTCGAGAGAGTGTACCATCAAACCCTACCGATGTAACCATTAAGCCAGATGGGGGAGCCCTCGGAACCAATTGTTTGGACAGCGCACTGCGAGTAGCTCCTGTATCGACTAGGAACCGATCAGGAGAACCCAAAACATTTGCTGTAACATAAGGACCCTTCTGATCAACTGGCACTTCAACTGATTCCAACCCCCACCCAACGCAATCCTATGCATGCTGCGAATCATGGTACCCAGGGCGGTCATTCCCAGACATTTGATACTGATTTTGCCGATCAAACACATTAGGTCTATCTCGTTGCTGCACGTTAGGCTCAAATCGAGCACGATCATTGGAATTCCCTCTAAAATTCGAAAAGCCCCCTCTACCTCTCGGCGGTCCCTGATCACGTCCCTGATGAGGTGCGTATAATACCGGACAATCCCTGGCCTAATGACCCAACTGATTGCAATACGCACATTGATTTCTATTAATATCCGACCGACCCGAAGGGGGACCATAAAATCCTCCTCTACCTCTCTCAACACTCCGACGAGGCGGACCATACACTTGTGCTAACATCACCTTAGTTTTCAAATCTTTCGATTTCTTCTCCTCATGCCCCTTCGCTTCTTGTTCCTGCCGCTCATAATACTGAGCCATAGTCAGGAGGGATGCTGGAGACGAGGTGGACCAAGAACTTTCACTCGCTTTTAAACAAGCTTCTATTCCCGGTAATAAATTCGCCACATATTTATCAACAAAAAGATGTCGACCCGTATCATCCGTAAGTGACTGACCACTGAAATCATGAAATGTTTCCTCAAAACGCGTAAAGAAGTCTGAACTGATTCATTAACCTTCTGTTTACACGAAGCTAACATATTCCAGTCAATCTTTTTAGGGGGAATAATCGTTTTCAACTTGGTCAAGATAGCAGCAGGAAGATCTAAAATAAGCTGGGGCGGTTTTTGCGCGGGCTTTCTCTCCCTATCCTCATCCTCAATCTCAGACCATTTGGCCTTAAAAGCGGCTTGATCATCCACCTTCCTCACAGATCGCCACATATCCGGTGGTAAAATGAGCCCAAAGAACAAATCTATATCTGCTAAAGTCATAGTACAAGAATTCAAGGCCCCTTCGACCTCTTCATAAAAGGCCACTGGATTCTTGCGGGGGTCAGGCAATGCATTCTTCAATGCCATAACATCAGTCCTATGCCAGGGAGTATAAACCCAATTATACACAAAATATCCCCTAGCATCGGGGGAAGACATGTCTGAACTAGTTCCCGTTCCTTTAGGAGGAACATATAAAGGTGCCGCCTCTCGCATCGGTTTAGCATGCACTAGTTCACTCTTATCTGAATGGGAGGTAGACGACTGTTTCCCGCCGACATGTGGATTCAATTGCTCCTCCTCCCCTGTCTTTTGGCGCGCTCTCTCTTTAAGTTCAAACATCGCGTCCCGCAATGCAAACAGCCGTCGGACCGCATCGGGTACCTTAGAGGGAGAAAAAACACTGTTACGTAATGCTTTAGAATCTAATACTATATCGTGAGACTCAAAAACATCAGAATATTTCCGAAAGGCAGTAACCACTTCATCAGAAAAAGTTTCAACAAAATATAACTTTTCCCTATTCTGCCAACTGTCCAAAGATGCCAATAATTCAGTAAGAGATAGCTTGCCCTTAAACGCACGAAAAAAAAATTCCGAAGCTCACCCATACGATCAGTTGATAACATGGACCGCGTGTCTACCTTATCCAAAACCGATCCAGACTCCTGTGACCTCGGGGCAGACGCGCCAACATAAGGGGGTGGAGAGCGATCTAATAAATGAAAATCATCTTCAAGATTAGTAAGGACAGGATAAAGTGGCTGGCGGACAGCATATTGACCCGATACTTGCAACCTACGCTCTTTCTCTTGTCTCTCCGCCAGTTCTCTTTCCTCCCGGCGCTTCGCTTCCTGCGCTCTCACATGATCATTTTTCCGTTGCTCTTTATCAATCAGCGCTTTCTCACGCTTCTCCCGCTCACGCACTTCCTTCACCCATAACCGTACACATTCAAACATGTCTTGCCGAGCACGCCGTTTACACATACACTGTTCCACATACTCAATCTTACGCATATCAAACGATCCATACAAAGGCCATCGTAACTCAGGATCCTTTTTGGTGTATTTCCTCGACACTGTGCTGTACATTATAGAGGAAAGACCATGCTTCACATACATATCCCTATTAGGAGTCCCCTCTGGGGGGGCTGGAGCAGATTCCTCAAGGTTTAACCGGTTTCCAAAGCAGCAGCACCACTTACGGAGTGCGCTAAAAGCAGGCATGCTCAAAAATAATGCAAAATATGCAGTATTATCAAAAATGGCACTTAAACTTTGCGCCGTTCAGATTTAAACAACTCCGGAGAAATATCTCCACATTACCTGCCTATATGTGTTGCAACGCATATATTCTTACAGTAATCAATACAAAATATGACCGGTCATCACAAATCAAACTCAAATAGCCAACCCAGGCTTCAAAACTCGGAGCAAGTACCGTACAACGGTTCTTACCAATCAAGAGTGTCCAGATTCCAACTGCCAAGTTCCAAAATTCGCCCAAGCGGCTATCACGCGGCAAACCGACAGAAGAGGTCTCAGTCGAGGACCGGCGCCACCCAGATGGTCAGCTCGGAAGGGAAGGAAGAAACCCCGGGATGCCAGGACTAAAAGACGCCGCTGGCAGTGATCACATCCCCGGCCAAATTCCTCACCTTCGTCACGACCAATCCTTCGAGCATCCGAGTCGCCGATGAGCCCCACGTGACGGGCGCCAATTGATGAATACAGGCCCCAGCTAGGCCCGCAAATACAAGGGTTCGCCCTCCTGTGTACGAAAGCTAGAAGGAAGTTGGCACGGAAACTGCAAATACAAAGACAGAGTTTATTAACCCTTAAGGGTGGTCCTACAACCTACACAACACTCTTCAGTATTGTATAGAGTAGCACAAAGAACTTGCGTACATGGTCTCCTTTTATACACAACAGAGGGGCTCATAAGTGGTTGGATACAACATAGAGCAAAATTCATTACCATTTATGGACATTTTCAATACAGGATCAATATATGGGCGGAGTTAACAATTTCCTGAGCCCGCGAAAACATGGTCAAACAAGGACTAACTGATAACAGATGTGGTCAAGTCTGGGCATGCGCCAGACGGACAAAGGAGCTATTTATAGACTGTTACTAGGCAGATTACAAGAGCAACTAGCGAAAAGGTAGGACTCTTCTCGTGCAAAGCACGTGGAGACATGACAATACAAAATGGAGTCCGGACATTAGTCAACATAAGACAAGAAACACGTTTTGACTATAGAGAATTCATGTCTTCAGTGAATGCTTAATCATATCGCTGTTTTAGTTTTCAACACCACCATTCTCTGCATCCATCGGACTCAAGCTTGCAGGACATGGTTCTGCCACCTGTCTACACATACCTGGGTGCCCCCCAGGACACTCCACATGATCCCTGACCTCTGCGCATGGCTGTCGCTGTACTCAAAATGTCTGCCGGCACGGTTGTGCGGCCACCCCCTCAGCTGGTTGGGCCCATCACGGGTGTGTATGGTGCTCCATGTCTGTCTTGCCTAATACAATGTGACCCATGTGTGTCCTGTGCCAGACTCAGGCCCCAGGGTGTGGATGGTTGAAGTCAAATGAGAACTCAGGCATGGTTAGACTTTACAAGACACATGTAAGGTAATAATGCAAAAGGTAGGCATCTTCTCTTTATGGTGTAACTTTTTATTTTGGTTGGGGTACCGGGGGGGGGGTATGACATGAGGGGCTTTCCGGGTGTGTGGAATCCAAAATTCACTAGGGTAGTTGGTGTCCTTGCCATTTGAAATCCTCAGAGTCCATGCCACAGTCTTTGTCAACATTGGTCAGACAGTGACCAGCAACTCCATGTGGCAGAGAATGTCTTTTGCTGCTGTGCTGCTGTTGCTCCAGTGGGCCAGGTGCCAGGCCAGGTGTCCTGGGAGATGGTGCTGTTGCGCCGACCCTCACGGTCTTTTCCGTGGACGACCCGCCCTCCTGCGGGGACCCTCAGAAGCAGGCCGTGACGATGTTTGGGATGCTCCGTCGGATGTCTCTTCCTCCTCCTCCTGATCCCTCCCTGTGGGTGGTGATGTTCTACGCCTGATGGCACAGGGAGGGTTGCCCATGTTGTCGGCTATCCGACGGAGTGTACTGTGAATTCCCGTGAACACCGTCACGAGCTCAGCCTGTCTGTCCTCCATCCGCCCTTGGTGTCACAGTAGACAGGCATGTTGCTCCGCATGTTGCTGGGCCTGCTGGGTCTTGATCTCATCGAGGGTCCCCTTCATCTCGTTGAGGGTGGACACAACCTGGGCCATGCCCGTGGTGTCCTGCCGGTATGTGTCCAGGATGTTTCTGACATGGGAATATACCGGTTCCCCAGCCAACTGGTCAGGCTCGCGCCTCCGCCGTCCTCCACTCCCACCACCCCTGCCCACTTGCACCTGGCCTGCCCTTGTGGGCACATCGAGTCTCCGGGACCCCTGAGGGGTGGCATTGGCGTTGTCGCCTGCCTCCTCCTGGGTGCCCGGTACACCGTGTCCCTCCTGGCCAGCCTGGCTGCATTGTGGTGGTGGGGCAGGGATCCTGGGTGTCTCCTGGGATGTGGCAGGAGTGGGGGTGGTGGTTGGCCCAGTTGTACCTGACGCAGGTGCTGCAGGTCGTTGGACACCAGAGGGGCCAGGTTGGTCGGGTTCGGGTTCGTCCACAGAGTGGTGAGAGTCGTCGCTGCCGGTGGCTCCGTCATCCCGCCGAGCCGGGTTCTGTGAGTCTTCCCCCCCAACGTTGACCTGTGTGTGAGAGAGACAATGTTAATTTTGTTCCATGCAACATCCATGTTTCATTGGTTTCTAAGTTGGCACATTTCCTCTGGGAATTTGGATATGTCTTGCATTCCACTCACAGTGCACTTGTGCATGGGTATGTCCCTTGGCCACAGCTTTTGCGACTTTATCTATGTGTGGCACAGTCTTACTTGCTGCGTCAATTGTGACTGCAGTCAGCAGTGGAGTGGGCAGGTGTGGCGAGCCATGCATTGGCGCCTTCCGTGTTGCACTGTACGTGGGCACATGGAGTGGTTCCACACACTTAGATAATGCAGGTAGCTGGCGTTGTGCTCGTGCACAGGTTGTGATATGGCCCTGTGTTTTGCCATGGAGAAGAGGGGGGGTTCTGGCACTGGCCACCCTTGTCTACATGCACGCAGTCCACCTGCTGACGAACAGACATTCCCACACCCCACAAGGCTGATTTGCTCTCCCTGTGTGTCCCTTTCTCGCTCCCTCTCTGTCCCCCTCTCCCTCCCTCTGTGTGTCAGCCTCCTCCCTCTGTCCGTCTCCCTGTGTCTCCCTCCCTCTCTGTCCCCCTCTCCCTCCCTCTGTGTGTCACCCTCTGTCACCTCAGCCCATCTTCCTGGGCACACACTGTTAGCAGATCTTTGAATGGCCCTTGGATTGTTGATGTGAGTTTGTTTCTGATCTGCAGGCACCCATTGGGTGTAGTGTCTGTGTCTGCGCTGCTGCTGTGGTGGTGTGTGCTGCCACTCTTTCACAGTGTTGGCTGTTCATTAGCTGCTGTCATGTGCAAGAACGTGCCGTCACCCCCATGTGTTAATGCAAGGCGTCCGCCATTTGCTGGCAAGTCTTTCCTGTGTGGGGACACACTGTTTGTCTGGCTGTGACCTAGGCCATATGGGCAGGGGGCATTGTTGTCTGCTTCTGAGTTGCACTATGTGATTTTTGGGGCCCACACTCCCGCCATCCGGCTTACCGTGTCTTGTGTTGGTGTTTTCTGTGGCCTGTGACTTGGCATTGTTCAGCTGGGTGCATGGGGCATGGTGGCGCCAGTGGCATGTGCGTGTTCATGGAGTGTGGTTGAGTCATGCGATAGCTTGGGGTGGTTGCGTGCCTGTTTGTGAGTTTGGTTGTGGATGACGTTCCCCCCATGTGAGGTGAGTTGTTTGTGTACTCACCCGGGTCTCGGAGTCCTTCTAATCCGTCCACTGCCACCACCGGCAGTATGGCCATCACCCTCTCCTCCCAGGGATGGTATTCTACGCGTCTGCGGGGCGGCCCTCCTCCAGTGACGTTGGCCTGGTTGTGTTCGTCGGTCATTTTGGCTCGGACCCTCCTCCGCAGATCGTACCACCTGGCTTGGCATTCATGCCTGGTCCTTCTGGTGGACGCAACAGCATTCACAGCATCGACAATCGTCTGCCACATGGCTGTTTTTTCAGAAATGCTGGTCTGTCTGACCAATGTTCCAAAGAGGTGTGGCTCGACTCTGAGGATTTCATCGACAAGGACCTCCAACTCTCGGCTAGTGAACTTTGGATTCTTGTTAGTGGGCATGGTGAGGGGTGTGGGTGTGGATGGTGGGGGGGGGTGTGTGGATGGTTGTGGGTGTGTGGGTGTGGTTGTGCAGGTGTGTGTGTGAATGTGATGAGGGAGTGTTTGTGAAGGTGTGTGTGTGAAGGTGTGCAAGTGTAAGGTGTAGTAAAGCTTCTAGTATGGTGCTGTAGGTTGTCTGTGGGGTCTGGCAGCAGTGAGTCTGTTGCAAAGGCTCATGGTTTGTTTGTGTGGGCCCTTTTTATTGGTCCATTGGTGGGTGTGGCTGTGTTTGAAGTTTGGGGCGGTGTGTTATAAGGAGTGGTTGTGTTTTGGGCCTCTGTTTGGGATTTTGGCAGTTGCAGGTCAGTGAATGTGTTGTTTTTGTGCTTGTTGGACATGTTTTGTGGCTTTGTGCCATTCAAATTGTGTATTCTTGTGTTGTTTTGCTTTGTCCTGGTTGTGTACATGCATTTTTAACGTGTGTACGGTGTGTACTTCGGGCATTTTGTTGTACAGTGCTGTCCTTGTGTCTGGCTTGGTACGACTCGTACATGCGCGATGTTGTGTGAAGGTGCTGGTGTTGGGGCCTGGGTTGCGCTCCGTACTTAGAATGTTGGGGTGGGGGTACGCTCCATACGTACGCGGGTGAGGGTACGGATCGTACATACACGGTTGGGGTGGGGGTACGCTTCATACGTACGCGGGTGAGGGTACGGGTCGTACATACACGGTTGGGGTGGGGGTACGCTCCATACGTACGCGGGTGAGGGTACGGGTCGTACATACACGGTTGGGGTGGGGGTACGGGTCGTACATACACGGTTGGGGTGGGGGGACCGGTCGTACATACACGGTTGGGGTGGGGGTACGCTCCATACGTACGCGGGTGAGGGTACGGGTCGTACATACACGGTTGGGGTGGGGGGACCGGTCATACATACATGGTTGGGGTGGGGGTACGCTCCATACGTACGCGGGTGAGGGTACGGATCGTACATACACGGTTGGGGTGGGGGTACGCTCCATACGTACGCGGGTGAGGGTACGGGTCATACATACACGGTTGGGGTGGGGGTACGGTACGTACATACACGGTTGGGGTGGGGGTACACTCCATACGTACGCGGGTGAGGGTACGGGTCGTACATACACGGTTGGGGTGGGGGTAGGGTCCGTACATACACTGTTGGGGTAGGGGTACGCTCCATACGTACGCGGGTGAGGGTACGGGTCGTACATACACGGTTGGGGTGGGGGTACGCTCCATATGTACGCGGGTGAGGGTACGGATCATACATACACGGTTGGGGTGGGGGGACCGGTCGTACATACATGGTTGGGGTGGAGGTACGCGTCATACATACACGGTTGGGGTGGGGGTACGCTCCATACGTACGCGGGTGAGGGTACAGATCGTACATACATGGTTGGGGTGGGGGGACCGGTCGTACATACACGGTTGGGGTGGGGGTACGCTCCCTGCATTCACGGGTGGGGGTACGTCTCGTACATACACGGGTGTACATACACGGGTGGGGATTCGACTCGTACATAGGAGGGCTGGGGGGGTGTTGGGCGCGTATGCGGGCACATGTCTCCATTGTTGCAATGGGAGTTCGGTGCGGACGGTGTTTTTTCCATACGGTTGTAACATCGGACGCACGAGATGGATCGTGATTCCGCGGTCGGACTTCACTTTTCACATTTGTACGGTAAATCGTCCGAGGACGTGTCGGACACATTTTCCGACCCGAGGACGTGTGGGGAATAATTCCCAATGCGGTTCGTATGGACTTTTTCCCATGCGAATCGTGATTGGCAGTTTGTACGGCACTTGTACGATTCGTACGGTAAAAAGACCGGATACGAGTCGTACGAGGAATTTTTTTACCGGATCGTGATCGGCACCTATATGTGGATGGGGTTGTAGCGCCCCATCTCCTTCCAAACTGTCCCAGGCTCGTCACTTCAGGGTCAATAAAAAAGAGCAAGCGGGCCCAGATGCTGTTAGTTGCCACAGTGTGAGTGCCACTTCTTTGCAGCCAGCACCATTCACTCTACAGTGCCGAAGAAAGCTGCCAAGTGACAAGGCTACTGCTTCCTCTCAACTACAACCCGTGAAACATGAGGGCGTGCGAGCAGTGCCTGCGAGCCCATGGCGCTAGAGCTCATGGCGGCAGCAGTAGGGGTGAAAAGCACAGGCGTTCCAAAGAGAATGACTGATGCTGTGGTCCTCACTCTGTCACATCTGGACAACATCACATCACAGCTGTATGACTCCTGCTGAGCCTAAACCTCCTGGCCACTCTTTGCAGCTGTCGGGCCAGCTCTCCGACTGCTAACAAGAGATTGCAGGGAAAATACCGACGGCCCTAATCCCAAATTAGAAATGCAATGGTATTAAATGTATGTATTTCCCGGGTTTCTCTAAATGTCATAGCCAACACATAGCTGATGTCTAATGCAACCAGGCAAATAGCTGAAGAGGGTTGCGCCAAAGCCCCTTTCTATGTTCATGTGTGAATTGTGTGTATGGGGTAAGTAGTGACTAGCGCTCTTTCAACAACACCTGTCTGTAAACAGACCTAAAAATAATCCCCTCAAGTCAGCACTGAAAGGATACGACTAATCTAAAATGTTACTGGGTGGGACAAACACAAGTATATGGACTAAAGCCATCAAGCCACCCCAGACTAGTTTGGGCTCAGAGCTTGCCCGACCTGAAGATGGCCACCTTTTAGGCAAGCTCTTTCGGATGTACACTAATCCAACAAAACACTGGTGCTCAAGTTGGCCATTTCACCGCCGCAGTGACCTCCTTGATACCCTTCAAGGTGGTGCTGGTACTCGGCCGAGACCCCGCCAACAAATGGTGCTGGAGCACCTGTGGCGCCAATCGTGGGCAGCGGAGTACGAGAGAGGGCCGTGAGGCCTGTAGTCTGTGGTGCAGGAGCCGTGGTGAGCCTGGCACCTGAAGGCAGTGAGGGGGCCCGCTACATCGATGCCTGACCCCAAGAGCAGGGGTGTGCCCCAGAGTTCATGGCTGGGTCAAGCCAGAGTCAGTGGACCGAAGCCGCTCATAGGCACATGAGGGGCGCCAAACCCCAGGTCCACTGTGTGAGCCAGATCGTGGCCACTGTGCCGGTGCAGGCCCATGTGCCGCAACAGGCATTGATACCACCTCACCAGGGCACCTAGAGAGGTGCAGAGGCCTTGGGCCCCATGAGAGTGCTGGGGCAGTTGGAGAAGGGCCCGTCATTGTGAGGCCTCAATACTTGTCCAGGCCGGAACGGCAAAGGGTATCTGGCCCCGTTGGTATTCACCAGACCCCCTACAACGACTGCTTCTGCCAGAGGCCCAGCAAGAGGTGTGTGGGGTCACCTGCTGCGATGGATTCCGGTCATAATTGCTACCTGTACCTGTCGTGGCTCCCGGAGCCCTAATCATGTCTGCGCCTTGCCTGTAAGTGAACTGAGCCTTGAGTCAGGGCCAGGCTGGCACAGGGAGTGAGAGAGACTACAACAGTGTCGCTGGGCCTCCTGCGGTGCTTGAGGGCTCATGCTGTTGTGGCGGCACATAGTGGTTCTTCATTTAGACTGGCTTGTATGTTTGTGCAAGGACTGGAACAAGGGGTACATGGAGGGCCCCAGTGGATGGGGCACAGACGTGTAGACAGTGCACTGTCCTTACCTGGATCTGTTTTGTGGGCTGTCATTGCAGTTGGGGGCTGTTGGAGGTCTGCTTGGCCCTTGCCTGGGAGCGGCCATTTAGGCATATTGCCTACCTGCTGGTCAGTTCCTTTCAGTACCTCCACGACTAGTGGTGCCTTCTGCTGTGGCCTGGGGGGGGGTGGACATCCTCATAATGGGCAAAATACACAAAACGCAGCCTAAAGCCGGGAGTAGACGCTGCTGCTGCTATAATTAGACCTGCTCACCTTTTTAAAACTGTTCTTAACTTTGTACAGCACTCTGGCACTTTAGGGTTTCACGGAGCAGATCTAGCGCTCACGTGACCCCTTACACCGGCCTCCTTCGCCGCTGGCCACGCCCACCGCTAGGCCACGCCCCCTTCCCGCCCTTGAGACCTTCTATATTAAATGTGCAACCACAGAACGCGCAGCGGACGTGCGCAGCGGGCGCGCCGTTTGCGCGCCGAAGGCGCGCCTAAGGCAAGCCCGTCTGCGCCCGTCCGCGGCCGGACGGGGCTAGGGGCACGACTCCATGCCAAATTCATCTCTTACTCCTCTGAGGAGCTTACCACCCTCCAAGGCCACTGGCCACTCTCGGATTGTGTCTGTAGGCACATTACCTCACTAGGTCTTGTACCTTCTTCCACTCCTACTCCACCGTTTTCTTTGCCCGCCTCTCCTCCACAATGCCCTCTCCCACCCGACCCTCTCCCTCCAACTCCGTCACTATCCATTCTTTTACTCAACACCAGGTCAGCGGTCAAGCACCATCATGAGCTCTTTGTCTTGCTCGACTCTGAGAAGCCTGACTTATTGCTCTTGACCGAAACCTGGTTTTGCGACTCCTCCCTTCCCGTTCTCTTGGCTACCCTCCCCCCCTCCTATGTGGCCTTACGGGCTGACCGTTCGGCAGGCAGGGCTGGTGGCGGAGTGGCGATAATCGCTCGATCGGAACTAAAATTTCAAACCATTCCCTCTCCCCCCATTCCTTCCACTGAATTCCTTACAGCTCGCTCCCTCGCCTTTTCCCCCCCCATCACCTGTCTCCTAATGTACCGTCCTCCCAAGCCTTCGCCCCTATTTTTGCCGGCTTTTCAAGACCTACTAGCCAACATGGTGGTCAACTATGCATCGGTCTTGGTACTAGGGGATTTCAATTACTGGCCCTCGGACCCTTCTGAGTGCACAGCCTCGAAAGAATTTACTGAGTCCCTCACATCTCTAAATTTTATGTCGCACGTCTCTGTCTCCACTCACTCTCACGGTCACATACTTGACCAGGTCTGGTCCCTTAACCTTCCAGTCTCCCCGGTGACGGTTTCCCCCTGTCCTTGGTCCGATCATGCCCTTATCTCCTTCTCTATCTCTCCTAACTCGGTGTCCAAAGTTCCCCACGCCAAAAATACCTGGGCGCGAAATTGGAACAGAGTTGACTTTCCTACCCTGACGTCCCACCTTCGGAATACTATCCCATCCCTTTCTGGTCTTCCGTCCGACTCTCAAGCCAACATCATCAACTCCTGGATGACTATGGGTTGTGACTCAGTGGCTCCCCTGCGTCGCATCTCCGCCCGGCGACCCAAGGAGTCTAACAGGTGGTTTAATGACCACCTAAAAGAATTAAAACTGTCCGCTCGTCAGGCAGAAAGGCACTGGAGGAAAAATTACTGTCCCTCACTTAAAACCCTTTACCTGACATCACTCGCCCACTACAAGACCGCAATCCTTGCTGCCAAAACTTCTTATTTTTCTACAAGAATTTTGTCTGCTGAAAATAAATCTAGGGAGATTTTCGGCATAGTGCAGGACCTAGCCTACTCCGATAGGGCTTCACCTCAAATCCCCCCATCCCAGCCTCTATGTAACCAACTAAACACCTACTTTCTTGATAAGATTGTTACCATCAAGGCCAACATCCCCCCTCCCTCCCCTGCTTTTGTTGACCCTTCTCCTCCCACTATTCAAAACCGTCTTCTTTCCATCCCTCCCCTCACTGAAGAGGTATTCCTGGAGATACTTCCCAAAGTAAAATCAGGCTCTCCGGCTGACATCTGTCCGGCGCGAGTCCTCCAACAAATCTATTCCTCTTGTCCTGAACCTCCCATCACCTTCCTTAACAGCTCCCTAGCGCAGGGAGTAGTGACCCCTACGCTCAAATCAGCCACCATAGTGCCCATTCTAAAGAAGCCTGGCGCTGACCCATCCATCTCAGCAAATTACCGCCCCATTTCCCTGCTGCCCTATCTGGGCAAGGTGCTGGAGCGCTATGTCACCGCGGTATTCAGCACCCACGTAGAGGCCAATGGGGGACTGGCTTCCCGCCAGGCTGGCTTTCGACCTAGGCACTCGACTGAATCAGTCGTGGTATCAGTCCTAGACAACCTCAGGAAGGGTATGGATAACAACAAACACCAGGTGCTGGTACTCCTCGATCTCTCCGCCGCATTTGACACGGTAGACCATACCATCTTATTGTCCCGTGTCAAGGCGGCTGGAATTGAGGGATCAGCCCTGGTGTGGCTTTCCTCCTTCCTGAGGGACCGCACCCAGGCGGTCCGACTAGGAGACTTCACAACCACCCCACTCCCCGTCACGTGTGGTGTCCCCCAGGGTTCTTCTCTGTCCCCCCTACTATTTAATCTTTATATCTTCCCCCTCATCTTTGCTCTTCAGCAGCTGGAGGTCACCGTGTATAACTACGCGGATGACCTCCAGCTCATCTTCGATCTATCCTCTTCTCCCCTCTCTGGTGCCAATTCCGATCCGGTAAAAACCGGGTACGAACCGTCGGACGGAGCCTTTTCTCCGTCCGACTCGTACCCGGTGCGAAATCCATCCGAAAATGCAAGTACGATTCATACGGAAACACCATTTCCGTACGATTCGAACAAAACACCGACCGAACAGAAACTAAACACAATTCCGATCCTGAAAGGAGCCGACGTGACGTCGGTACGCATCCAGCCTACGTTTCACGAACCAGGAAGTACGATTCGAACCGACGTCATCCCGCACGGAAAATATTTACCGGCTGCCAAAAACTGCCGGGAAATCAGGACGACACACGCAAGGAGCAGCTGGACGCGACGAACAGACATGGACCCGAACCTACGTGCCATCCCTGCCCTCCTAGCAGTCCACCTGGCGTACAGGAACCGACGCAGACGCCGCAGAAGGTCAGCACAACAACCAGGGGCAAAGGGGGGGGCAGGGGCAGGACACACAACACCAACACATGGTACCAAATCACACATGGCCTGGACATACCTGACCATCAGGGCCTGGTCACTTCCAGGGGGTGGGGGCAAGGCCAGCAACGCAAGCGTCCGCCACAACGGAAGTGGATGGTCACGCGAACCGGTACGTACCCTACCCAGGCCGCAAGAGCGTGGGTACGGAACGTACCACGCGTCCCCCTACGTCACTCCAACAATAGCGGTACGGCCCGTACCCACGTCAGAAAGGCCTTGGTACAGCTCGTACCAGCATTGCTGGGGTCATGTAGGGGTACGCGTGGTACGACCCGTAGCCACGCCCCCAAGGCCTGTGTACGGTGCGGACCCCACGGCCCGCAACAATGGTGGGACGCACCGTACCCACACACCAAAGGCATGGGTACGGCCCGTACCCAGGCACGCAGAGCGTGGGCAGGGGTATGTACGGACCGTACCCCCACCCGTGGAAGTACGGCCCGTACCCCCACCCGTGCATGTACGCCCCGAACCCCCACTCGTGTATGTACGCCCCGAACCCCCACCCGTGTATGTACGCCCCGAACCGCCACCCGTGTATGTACGCACCCAAGCGCCACCCGTGTATGTACGCCCCGAACCCCCACCCCACCCTGGTATGTACGCCCCGAACCCCCACCCGTGTATGTACGCACCCAAGCGCCACCCGTGCATGTACGCCCCGAACCCCCACCCCACCCTGGTATGTACGCCCCGAACCCCCAGCCGTGTATGTACGCACCAAACCCCCACCCGTGTATGTACGCACCAAACCACCACACCAGCCGTGTATGTACGCACCAAACCCCCACCCCAGCCGTGTATGTACGCACCGAACCACCAGCCGTGTATGTACGCACCAAACACCCACCCGTGTATGTACGCCCCCGAACCCCCCCCCAGCCGTGTATGTACGCACCGAACCACCAGCCGTGTATGTACGCACCAAACACCCACCCGTGTATGTACGCCCCCGAACCCCCCCCCAGCCGTGTATGTACGCACCGAACCACCAGCCGTGTATGTACGCACCGAACCACCAGCCGTGTATGTACGCCCCCGAACCCCCCCCAGCCGTGTATGTACGCACCGAACCACCAGCCGTGTATGTACGCACCAAACCCCCACCCCAGCCGTGTATGTACGCACCGAACCACCAGCCGTGTATGTACGCACCAAACACCCACCCATGTATGTACGCCCCCGAACCCCCCCCCCAGCCGTGTATGTACGCACCGAACCACCAGCCGTGTATGTACGCCCCCGAACCCCCCCCCAGCCGTGTATGTACGCACCGAACCACCAGCCGTGTATGTACGCACCAAACACCCACCCGTGTATGTACGCCCCCGAACCCCCCCCCAGCCGTGTATGTACGCACCGAACCACCAGCCGTGTATGTACGCCCCCGAACCCCCCCCAGCCGTGTATGTACGCACCGAACCACCAGCCGTGTATGTACGCACCAAACCCCCACCCCAGCCGTGTATGTACGCACCGAACCACCAGCCGTGTATGTACGCACCAAACACCCACCCGTGTATGTACGCCCCCGAACCCCCCCCAGCCGTGTATGTACGCACCGAACCACCAGCCGTGTATGTACGCCCCCGAACCCCCCCCCAGCCGTGTATGTACGCACCGAACCACCAGCCGTGTATGTACGCACCAAACACCCACCCGTGTATGTACGCCCCCGAACCCCCCCCCAGCCGTGTATGTACGCACCGAACCACCAGCCGTGTATGTACGCACCAAACCCCCACCCCAGCCGTGTATGTACGCACCGAACCACCAGCCGTGTATGTACGCACCAAACCCCCACCCCAGCCGTGTATGTACGCACCGAACCACCAGCCGTGTATGTACGCACCAAACACCCACCCGTGTATGTACGCCCCCGAACCCCCCCCAGCCGTGTATGTACGCACCGAACCACCAGCCGTGTATGTACGCCCCCGAACCCCCCCCCAGCCGTGTATGTACGCACCGAACCACCAGCCGTGTATGTACGCACCAAACACCCACCCGTGTATGTACGCCCCCGAACCCCCCCCCAGCCGTGTATGTACGCACCGAACCACCAGCCGTGTATGTACGCACCAAACCCCCACCCCAGCCGTGTATGTACGCACCGAACCACCAGCCGTGTATGTACGCACCAAACCCCCACCCCAGCCGTGTATGTACGCACCGAACCACCAGCCGTGTATGTACGCACCGAACCACCAGCCGTGTATGTACGCACCAAACCCCCACCCGTGTATGTACGCACCTAACACACACCCCAGCAGAGTATGTACGCCCCGAACCCCCACCCGTGTATGTACGGACCGAACCCCCACCCCAGCAGAGTATGTACGCCCCGAACCCCCACCCGTGTATGTACGGACCGAACCCCCACCCCAGCCGTGTATGTACGCACCAAACCACCACCCGTGTATGTACGCCCCCGAACCCCCCCCCAGCCGTGTATGTACGCACCGAACCACCAGCCGTGTATGTACGCACCAAACCCCCACCCCAGCCGTGTATGTACGCACCGAACCACCAGCCGTGTATGTACGCACCAAACCCCCACCCCAGCCGTGTATGTACGCACCGAACCACCACCCGTGTATGTACGGACCGAACCCCCACCCCAGCAGAGTATGTACGCCCCGAACCCCCACCCGTGTATGTACGGACCGAAACCCCACCCCACTCGTGTATGTACGCCCCGAACCCCCACCCGTGTATGTACGCCCCGAACCGCCACCCGTGTATGTACGCACCCAAGCGCCACCCGTGTATGTACGCCCCGAACCCCCACCCCACCCTGGTATGTACGCCCCGAACCCCCACCCGTGTATGTACGCACCCAAGCGCCACCCGTGCATGTACGCCCCGAACCCCCACCCCACCCTGGTATGTACGCCCCGAACCCCCAGCCGTGTATGTACGCACCAAACCCCCACCCGTGTATGTACGGACCGAACCCCCACCCCAGCAGAGTATGTACGCCCCGAACCCCCACCCGTGTATGTACGGACCGAACCCCCACCCCAGCCGTGTATGTACGCACCAAACCCCCACCCGTGTATGTACGCACCAAACCACCACCCCAGCCGTGTATGTACGCACCAAACCACCACCCGTGTATGTACGCACCAAACGCCCACCCGTGTATGTACGCACCAAACCACCACACCAGCCGTGTATGTACGCACCAAACCCCCACCCCAGCCGTGTATGTACGCACCGAACCACCACCCGTGTATGTACGCACCGAACCCCCACCCCAGCAGAGTATGTACGCCCCGAACCCCCACCCGTGTATGTACGGACCGAACCCCCACCCGTGTATGTACGCACCAAACCCCCACCCGTGCATGTACGCACCGAACCTGCTATAAGAATGGGGTGTGCAAAACACCCCCAGCAGTGCCCAGACACAGGAGGGGTGGGTGCAGGGTCCTCCCAGCAGTGCCCAGACACAGGAGGGGTGGGTGCAGGGTCCTCCCAGCAGTGCCCAGACACAGGAGGGGTGTGTGCCTATCACTCCCAGCAGTGCCCAGACACAGGAGGGGTGTGTACCTATCACTCCCAGCAGTGCCCAGACATCGGACAATATACCCCATCAACAAGTTCAGTGACCTACAAGGGTGATACCCCAGATGCAGGCGGAGCCATCGCTGAGCCAGCATGGCTATATTGAAAGGCAACCCTCACACATCCAGGAAATGTAGACACAGCACAGCACAGCATTTGGGAGACACCCTGCAGGAAAAATGGCCTGGGCCACAGAGGACGGAACACACCTTGGGACAATGTCACCATACAGTGAGAGCAAACATGACCAAATACCATTTGCAGAGACCTTTGTGATGGCACGCAGATGGCAGGGTACACCCCATGAGCAGCACACTCCAACATTTCACAGACCCCTAACACATTATCACCACCCCAACGCAGGGAGCACCAGCACCAACAGCAAGTCCAGGAAAGCATCAGTGTGCAAAACAAAAAGAAAAGGCTTTATTCAGCAGGAAAATATATCAGAGAAAATGTCCACTATGTACAAGGGCCATGGGCCAGCCCAGCAGCAATGTCCGGGGGGGGGGTACACATCGGGACGTGTGTCCCCTAGCTTGCCTGCACAGTTCACAAGTCCATTTCATCCACAGAAGAGGGGGCATCAGGGGGGAGGGTGGAAACAGGCACCGCAGGGACAGGAGGGGAAAGGGTAGGTGTTGTGGGTGCAGGGAGGGATGAATCTGCCACAGGGGGGGTGCCAGCGCCAAAGGTGGAGGACAGAATGGCGCTGCACACGTCGGCAAGTTCCCCCAGCGACTCCCCCGTACCCAATCCAACCACAGGCCCCAAGGAGGGGGGGGGGGCAAAGGGATGGGTCGCAGCGCCACTGGGGGAGGGTGTGGACAGGGTGGGGGACTCAACTCCCCTGGCCGGGTCCCGCCTCCACCGCTTGCGGGGTGGTGTCATCCTGGGGCTGGGGGGCACACTCGCAGTGGATGATGCTGTCACTGACTGTTGGCCAGGAGAGCTAAGGGGAGTGGATTTGGAGGGAGTGGGTTGTGTGGAATGCGGACTCCCACTGTGGCTGCGTGTTCTACGTTTCCCCCCCGACCCAGTGGGTGTGCCTTCCTCACCCTGTGTGTGCGTGACAGGAGGTGTGCGCTTCGACTTCCCTGGTGGTGTGGTGCCTGTGTCTGTTGGGGTGCGTGCACGCTGACGTCTGGATGTGCGTGGGACAGGCACGGGAGTGGGAATTGTGGATGGGGCAGGGGTAGGGGGTGTTACGCAGCGCTGCAGGAGATCCAGTGCTGCAGTCAGTGTGGAGTCTATGGACCTCAGCAACTGCCGTTGGTCAGACTGCGCAGCCGACATGCCCTCCATGTATGCCTCCATCTGGGTCAGCACCTGGGTGTGGGCATGGAGGACATTTAGCATCGCAGTCTGACCAACCTGCAACTGCCTCAGGATGTCCACAGACTCCGCACTCACCGCAGCAGTGGTGACAGGGGCAGGGGGTGCGGTGCCTGGCAGGAAGGAGACATGTGGGGACCGAGCACGGAGGGAAGGGCCACGAGCATGTGGGAGGCCGGTGATGGAACCTGAGGTGGCGGGGGGATGTGGAGGGCTGCCATCAGCTGGGGGGGCAGACTCCGCCACCTCTGGGAGCTCAGCCTCGGACCCGTCTGCGTCATAGTCTGTGTTGGCAGTCAACAGGTCCTCCGCCTCACTCCCTTCGGCCTCCGTGCCACTCCATGTGCCAGACAGGACAGCACTGCTGGTACTGGTGCTCAATCTCTCCTCCCGGTCCGTGCTAGTGTCTCCTTCCGTGTCCCCCGGCGATGCTGTGGGCAAGGTGAAGAGACAGGAGAAAATCAGACACCTGTACACTTATGTCACATGAGTCAAATATACATAGGTCACATTGCATAGCCTGAAAAGCAACAGGAGTAACACCTACAAAACAATGTACACATGTAGGCCATGGAACACACAGTTTTTCTACCCACCATGCCACTGAGACACAATGGAGATCATGACACAACAGCAAATCACTGCACCTGAAATTTTAGAGAGGAGTCAGCCTCTGGGGACAAATGTGCACAGCACCTGCACCACACTGCGTCGTCAAAAAGGGATGAGCATGAATCATATCCATTTACTCTTGCCGCATGCTGCAAAGGCAATACATGAAACCAGGCCACACATGACAGGGTCACTGCACCTTGAGCGTATGTCCAGTCAAACATCACACACAGGCTAAACCCAGCAAGGAGGATGAAGCTTCTGACATGTAGGCCTTGTACGCACAAACCACCCACACCTGAGACAATCTCATTGAGACGGAGAAAGTATGTACACCTCTTACTCTGGGATGGAAACACATGGCCTCCACTAATTCATGACTGTAAACACACAGCCCCTGGTGGCCATGTCCACACATCATTGACAGGCAAACATCATCAGATTGTCTCAACAACACACACAGGTAATGCCCACTGTGAGTATGCACAAGCAAAATGGGTCCCCCTGTACAGTGGACACATGTAGCAACCTGTAGGTCCTAACAGTTGAGCCCAGGGTACAATGCCACCCTACGCAACCCATGGCAAAGACACAGTGAATGGCCATATTGTTGGATGACGCACATGATACCTAGGAAGAGGTGCCCCAGGGCACAGTAGTGCCCACACTCCTCCATGGTCCAGGATGGACATGACTGCAAATTAAGCAACCGTCCCTGCACTTAGCAGGCCTCCCACTCAGGCACATCATGTCAGAGGGCACACAATTGGACATGCATGCTGGAAGGCTGTACATTTTGGAGACACACCCCTATGTCGTGATTCACAATCAGTGCCAAGTGACATGGACACCACAATGACTGAAATTGGCCATGGCACACGCAAGGTCCCCATACCTGTGGCACATCACCCCCACACATGATGCTGATAGCATAGGGCACCTGCATGAACTGCCTGCATAAATAACCTTGTGCAAGAGTGGCGACAGACCAGGGAACACATTGCAAGGAGGGGAAGGGAGGGAGTGAGAACAGCACTGTGCTACTTTGTGGAGAAGTTGACGCACTGCACAATCAAACCCTGGCAGTGTATCCATGCAACTGCACACTTACATTGGCTGGGGACACACAACTGACACACATGTACCTACCCCCTTCCTGCTGCTGCCTCTCCTGTAGGCGCCTGTCCATATCGGGGAAGACCACCGCCAGCACACGCTTCTGGATGTGGGTCAGACGACGGCGGCCACGGTTCTTACGGCTCTCAGGTGAGTCCCCCAGCAGGAGCCGTGCAATCCTCCTCGTCCAGCACCGGATGTCCTGCCAGCGTTTCCTCACCTGAGACAGGCTCCGCCTCCGACCCTCTGTACCCCTCACGGCACTGACGGCTTCCCTCCAGATCTCCCCCTTGGCAATGGCGCCTACCTGTGAGGATGCAAAAGAGAGAATACATTAATCCACATGAGCAAAGACACAGAGACACACATATAGAACAATCCTCATTATGAACAGGCCATGGTATGCATGCAACTAATTGCACCTTTGTCATAGGGACATTATCCACTGTGGAAGGCCAAATGCACTACGTGCCAGTGGAAGCACACGGGTGGCATGAGGGGTACCACACACTCACTGACCAGGGATCACACTGTGCCTCACAGGCTACACCAGGATTATGTACAGCACCTCACAGCAGTCACCTGCCCCAGCACACTGATGCTACCTCAGCAGAGTACACAGACACACACAGGTACAGGACAATCACATGGCATTGCCAACTGCGGGTACACACCTCACTCTGCCCATGTGCCAGTAGACGTGGGTGTCACAGGTGTGGGGCTGGCTCAGCACGGCATGCACACAGCACTGCTCCCTGCTCACATCCGATGGCCAGGCCATATCCATCCCTCATGCTGCTTGTGTGCAACACTCCCCATATGCACTCACCCACATGACAGGGGACTAACACACACACCAATGTGCAGGGGACGAACACGGCCTTTGGACACTCACAGCACAGGTACACTGAACAAACACACATCCATGGGTACTGACACCTGTCACACTGGGGGGAACACAGGATCACATCAGGACTGTGGAAACAACATCCCCAGGAGGAGTATGCAGGCAGAATGTGGCATGCACCTTGCATTCATTGTCACAGTAGGCACTATGCAAGTGAGGAGTGCACACAGGAAACACAGCATGCTCTGCATGGGTGACATGAGGCCTTCCACACCCTGGGACCCACTCCAAACAACAGTGCATGTCTGTCACACATGGACACAATGCCAGAAGTCACTGTCACACAAAAGGGGCACAGTCTAAGCTAGTGGAGTCTGCACTCACCTGAACCCCTGGTCGACCATACAGGCTCTGGAACTGTGGGAGGATCACATCTATCAGGGCAAGGTTCTCCTCCTGGGTGAATGGCTGTGACCTCTCCACAGTCCTGGACATGGTGCCAGAGGAATCACTATCAGCAGCAGTGGTCAGGGATGAATGGATGTGCAGGCAAGTGCTCTCTCATGGGACCTGGCTGCCTTATATATGCCTGGCTGGCCTGTTCATGTATAGGAGTACAGATTGATTGGTCAGTCACATTAGCATCCTACGTTTCATCCAATCCCTTCTAACCTACCCCAGTGTGTGGCTTTGCATGGTTTCAGTTTTGATAATGATGTCAAGTCAACATCCACATTGCAACAATGTAGATTCTTTCAAACTGACTTCTGCTGTGCACCTGGTGCTCAAATTCAAAAATTTAACTCAGTCTCCATGGCAACCATCAGGCATTTAGGCCCTTATACTTGTCCCTCATGTGTCCCCTATGTGTTTTCATACATTTACACACAGGTACGGTGCGTTCCACGCCCTAGGGCACCCCACAAGCAGTGATACCGACCGTACATGCGCTTGTACGGTCCGGATCACAATATGGGCGCTGGCGTATGCGTACGCCACAGTAGTACGGACTGTACACGCGCTTGTACGGTCCGGATCACAATATGGGCGCTGGCGTATGCGTACGCCACAGTAGTACGGACTGTACACGCGCTTGTACGGTCCGGATCACAATATGGGCGCTGGCGTATGCGTACGCCACAGTAGTACGGACTGTACACGCGCTTGTACGGTCCGGATCACAATATGGGCGCTGGCGTATGCGTACGCCACAGTAGTACGGACCGTACAAGCGCGTGTACAGTCCGTACTACTGTGGCGTACGCATACGCCAGCGCCCATATTGTGATCCGGACCGTACAAGCGCGTGTACAGTCCGTACTACTGTGGCGTACGCATACGCCAGCGCCCATATTGTGATCCGGACCGTACAAGCGCGTGTACAGTCCGTACTACTGTGGCGTACGCATACGCCAGCGCCCATATTGTGATCCGGACCGTACAAGCGCGTGTACAGTCCGTACTACTGTGGCGTACGCATACGCCAGCGCACATATTGTGATCCGGACCGTACAAGCGCGTGTACAGTCCGTACTACTGTGGCGTACGCATACGCCAGCGGCAATATTGGCCCAGGGACCCTATACACGCGCTCCGAGCGTATGTACGGTGCGTATAACAACTGTCAGTGGTGACAGGCGGCACACAGACAGGAATGGAGCGGACAGGTATTGCCAAGGGTGGACACCAATGCATTGTCTGTGCAATACCACCTGTGTGTGACACAGGTGTGTCAGGATGTGATGTGGCACTTTACCCCTGAGGTGTGGGCAAAGCACATGTACGATGAGCTGTGTACACATGTCGTGTGTGATGGTGCGCATTGTACCACACATCCCCTGCACTCCTTTGACATGTGTGCATGTCGTACACACTAGTGGAGCCATGAGTCACTTGCATGTCCCAGTCACGGACACCCGCACCTGTCCCCTGATGCCAGGTACACGGAATATTACATATGACACGTGTATGGCTGCGTTGCATGCTGCAACCATGTCATGTGTGTGGCATGTCTTTCCATGATTTTGCTGTAGGTGTGTGATTCAATGTGTCAGCAGTTGCTGCTGCCAACATGTGTCTGTGTGTCGATGGGCATGGCACACTGTTCCGCACACCAGCCCACATATGTGATTTGCCATGAGGTGTGTATGTATCCAACTACACGGAGTATCAACACAAGTACATATCCACATGCTCCCTATGTATGTTCTGTCTCGACATGTACTCCTCAAAGGCAATGTGTGTGGCCTGTCCTATTCCTATGACATGTGACCAGTGCATATCGCATCCAACTACCTGTCTGTACCATACGCATACTACCTCTGCACATGTGTGGATGTCTGTGAATCCTGTGATGCGTGTGCATGTTCACTTACACTGGCCCACAGCTAGTCTCATGCCATGTCATCGTGATCTTGCCCCCCTCCGTTAGTGGCTGTCCCTTGGTAGGAGTGTAACCTGACTGGCGTTCGTGTCCAGGAACTGTGGCACAGACCTGACTCACAACGTGGCATATGTGTATTGGCTGTGTAACATGTGCTCAGTGCATTGACGATGTTGTTGTACAGTGCTCACTCTTAGGTGTTCCTTCCATTTCACTGCAGGGCTCCGCCTCTCCCTCGACGTATGCCAGACATTGCTGCCCTGCATGAACGGGACTGTATACGCCGCTACAGATTCAGCCAACGGTTGATTGATGAGTTGACTGGCCGGCTGGAAGCACAACTCCTCCCGCGCCACAGGTATCCAAGTGCACTGACACCCAAGTTGAAGGTGATGGCAGCCCTACATTTCCTTGCCACGGGTACGTTCCAACATACCATTGCTGATGTCGGGGGCATGTCCCAGACGATGTTCAGCCGTGTTCTGCATGATTTCTTAGAGGCCATGTTGGTTCACCTGGATGAGTACATTAAATTCCCAAATCGTGAGCAGTTGACAGATGTCAAGCGTGAGTTCTATGCCCTGGGAGGGATGCCCCATGTCATTGGGTCCATAGATGGGACACATGTTGCGTTGGTACCACCACAGGCACAGGAGGTGGTGTATAGGAATCGCAAACATTATCACTCCATTAATGCCCTTGTGGTGTGTCTGTCCAACATGGTGATTTCACATGTCTGTGTTCGCTTTCCAGGATCAGCACACGATGCCTTCATCATGAGGCGTAGCAGGGTGCCAGAAATGATGCTGCAGCTGCGGAACGAGCGAGCATGTATTGTTGGTGGGTAGACTCTGGCAGTTCTGTGTTTGGCGTCATCTTCCAATCTCACTGCCTGTGCTGACACACTTCTGTCCATGATGTTTCCTTGTAGGGGACGCTGGC
Source organism: Triturus cristatus (assembly GCF_964204655.1). NCBI lineage: Eukaryota > Metazoa > Chordata > Amphibia > Caudata > Salamandridae > Triturus > Triturus cristatus. Next base: position 10,998,856 of record NC_140579.1, on the reverse strand, counting down.
TATCCCAACATGCCATGGCTGATGACGCCTGTCCGCAACCCCAGCACGGCTGCCGAGCACCTCTACAACAACGCACATGGGCGGACCAGGAGAGTCATTGAGAGGACGTTTGGACTTCTGAAGAGCCGATTCCGGTGCCTCCACAAGACCGGCGGAGCACTCCCATATGCCCCGGTGAAGGTGTGCAAGATCATCATCGTCTGCTGCATGCTGCACAACATGGCAGTGGAGGAAGCTGTTCCACTCATACTGGATCAAGATGACCAGGACCATCCACCCGTGGAGGATGAAGGGCTTGGTGACGGGGCAAGTGATGTGGAGGAGGAGGAGGCTGTGGAGGACATGCGGAGTCGGCTCATACGCAACTTCTTTGCTTAGTGGTGAGTTCCAGTGTCTGAGTGTGCACGCATTGGGCCGTGTGTGGCATGTGTTGCAATGTGTGTGTCCATCTGCATGTCTGCCAAGTGAGTCAGTGGTGTGTATTGAAGTGTCACTCAAGTGATGGCGCAATGGAAGGATGTTGTCTGAGGGTCATCATTGTCACCTGTCATGTTAACAACATGATACGTGTTAAGTACATGCTTGCGGATGTGCTCCTTTGTGCTGAATCCTTGTGTGTCTCTCTTCCACAGGTCCATGTGCATGCTGTCTGCTGGTGGCATTGTTGTGCTCCTGCTACTCCTCATGAACACAGCGACATGTGCTGATTCAGCGTCACATGCACGGGCAAGTGTTGAAATCTCCTCAGGGTAAGGGATGCCTCACGTCGTTTTGGGTGTGTGAATTGTTTGTAGTCTGTGTGCACTTCTCCGGTTCATGTGTGTTCCATTTGCATACATGGTGATCCTACATGGGGAACATGACATGGGGCAGGCTTCACCTGGAGCCATGCTCAGACTTGGTGACTGTCATGTGGCAGGGGATTGGGGATTGTGATGAGGCCATCATTGTGTGTAACACTGGCCTCGGAAACATACAGGTTGCACCGGGTTGACATGGTGTGTGATTGCCCCATCAGGGCCTCAATGGTGTATAGCGGCCTCTCCGTGGCAGCAGGGGGTGTTTAGCTGTTATCCGTCACTTGTGTGCCAGGTCAATGGGATGCCAGCATCTGTGTTGCAATGGGGGGTGCCAGTGTTGCTCCCACATGTACATCCACATGACCTGTGTATGTGTTGACAGAGTATCATTGTCATTCCAACACACATGACTAATAAATTTGTCCCTCTGTCTCCAAGGTGCCTCTTCCCTGTCAATGGTGCCCTGTTGCCACTGTGCGTGCCGCAGGTCTGGCATAGTTTTCATAGGTGGTGCATATGTGTCTATGTGTAGAGTGACAAGATGCTAGGGGTTTGTCAGGGAGTGGGAACTGTATTATGCACAAGATGCACAGTTCCATCCACCTCAAGGCAAGAGAGACCATCCCCCAGGGAAACTACAACATCTGTGTAGAATCCTACCCTGCAGTCTACGGACATGTGCCTCACGACTCCCATGGTACTTGTCCATATCCGGAGTGCATCTGCACAGCTCTGCTACTGCGTCGGGCAACCAGGCCACATCAACGTCCTAACGGGATGGGGGGAATGTTTCACAGCCAGCTGCAGGATGACCTTCTAGATCCACGCCCACACTCATGATGCAGCCCACAACCCCAACACAACCATGTGGCACAGTGATCCTAAACTGCATTCTGGCATCTCCATGCATCCAACCTTGGCCTAGCCACCATTCTCAACATCCGCCTGACGCAAGCATGCTGCACATTGTAGGGACACATGTCTAGACATACCTGGGAGCGGCAAGCCAGGTCACTCCACATGATCCCTGACCTCTGCGCATGACTGTTGCTCCCCTGAATGTGTCTGTAGCCACAGTTGTGCGGGAACCACTCAGCTGGTTGGGCCCAGCACAGGTGAGTTTGGTACTCCATGTCTGTATCAGATGAGACATTGGGACCCATGTGTGTCCTGGGCAAGACTGCGACCCCACGGTTTGGATGGTTGGAGTTAATTCTGAGATCAGGCATGCTTTGACTGTACGACACACACATGTATTGTAATAATGTAGAATCACGGCATCATCTTGTAAGTGTGATTAATTTATTTGTGGTGGGGTACGGGTTTGTGGGGATGACAAGAGGTGCACAGCGGGAGTGTAGAATCCAAAGTTCACTGGGGGAGTTGGTATCCTTGTCGTAGCAAAATGTCAGAGTCCATGCCACAGTCTTCGTCAACATAGGTCAGACAGTGACCAGCAAGTCCATGTGGCAGACAATGTCATGTGCTGCTATTGGGCCAGAGGGCCAGGTGCCAGGCCAGGTGACCTGGGAGATGGTGATGTTCTGCTGACTCTCACAGTCTTTTTCGTGGACGACCCACCTTCCTGCGGGGACCCTCGGAAGCAGTCCGTGACGATGTCTGTGACGCTCCGTCGGATGAATCCTCCTCCTCCTGATCCCTCCCTGTGTCTGGTAATGGCCTTCGCCTGGTGCCACAGGGAGGGTTGCCCATGTTGTCGGCAATCCGACGGAGTACACCGGTCATTTGGGTTTGCACCGCCACGAGCTCAGCCTGTCTATCCTCCATCCTTCCTTGGTGTTGCAGTTGACAGGCATGTTGCTGGGACTGCAGGGTCTTCATCTCCTGGAGGGTCCCCTTGATGTCATTGAGGGTGGACGCAATCTGGTCCATGCCCCTGGTGTCACGCCGGTATGTATCCAGGATGTTGCTGACCTGGGACACTACCGGGTCCTGAGCTGCCTGGTCAGGTTCGCGCCTCCGCCGTCCTCCACTCCCGCCACCCCTGCCCACGTGCACCTGGCCTGCCGTTGTGGGTGCATCGGGTCTCCGGGACCCCTGAGGGATGGCATCTGCGTTGCCGCCTGCCTCCTCCTGGGTGCCCGGAGGACCGTGTCCCTCCTGGGCAGACTGGCTGGGTGGTCGTGTGCGGGCAGGGCTCCTGGACGTCTCCTGGGATGTGGCAGGAATGGGGGTGGTGGTTGGCACAGTTGTACCTGACGCAGGTGCTGCAGGTGGTTGGACACCAGAGGGGCCAGGTTGGTCTGGGTCATCCACGGAGTGGTGAGAGTCATCGCTGGCGGTGGGGTCATCATCCCGCGGAGCCTGGTCCTGTGTGACTTCCCCCCCAGTGTTGGGGGGTGTTCGTCGACGTTGACCTGTGTGTGAGAGAGACAATGTTGACAGTGTCACATGTGGCATCCATGTTGCATGCATTTCTGATTTGGCACTCTTCCTCTGGGTAGTTGGATCTGTCCTGCATTCCTCTCACAGTGCACTTGTGCATGGCTATGTCCCTTGGCCACAGCTGTCAGGGCTTTACGCATGTGTGAGACACAATCTTAGTTGATGCATCTATTTGGGTACACAGTCAGCAGTGTGGTGTGCGGGCGTAGCGAGCCATGCAGAGGCGCCTTACGTGTTGCACTGTACGTGGCCAAATGGTGTTTTGGCAAGGCAATTTGATGTTGCAGGTAGGGGACTGAAGCATTTGTGACAGGGTTCTTACCGACACGGTGGGTGGGTATACTGGGTGTGTGGTTAGGTCTGTGCCTGCAGCACGGATGGACTCGTGCACAGATTGACACATGGACCGGTCTTCATCTACGGAAGGGGGGGTTGAGGCACTGCCAGACCTGGTCTGCATGCACACAGTCCACCGGCTGACGAGTGGACATGGCCACACCACCCAAGGGTGATTTAGTCTCCCTGTGTCTCCCTTCCTCCCTCCCTCTGTCACCCTCCTCCCTCCCTCTGTCGGTCTCCCTCTGTCACCCTACTCCCTCCCTCTGTCTGTCTCCCTGTGTCCCCCCTCTGTCTCCTTCCCTCTCATTCCCCCTCTCCCTCCCTCTCTTTGTCACTCTCTGTCACCTCAGGCCAGCTTCCTGGGCACACACAGTTAGCCGGTCTTTGAATGGCCATTGGCTTGTTCATGTGAGTTAGTCCCTGTTCTCCGGGCACCCATTGGGCAGTGTGTCTGAGTGTAGGCTGCTGCTGTGGCGGTGTGTGCTGAGACTCTATCAGAGCGATGCATCTTCATTGTCTGCTGTTATGTGCAAATTGTGCCTTCAGACCCATGGCATCCTGCATGGCAGCCATCATTTGCAGGCAAGACAGTACTGTGTGGGTACACACAGTTTGTATGGCTGTGCCCTGGGCCATATGGGCTGAGGGCATTGTTGTGTGCTTGTGAGTTGCTCAATGTTAGTTTTGCTGCCCCCACTCCCAGCATCGACCACATCCTGTGTTGTGTTGGTGTATTGTGTGGCCTGTGACTTGGCATGGCCCTGATTGATGCATGGGGCATGGAGGTGCCAGTGGCATGTGTGTGTTTGTGGAGTGTTGTTGTGTCCGGTGGTGGCTTGGGGGGGGTGGCATGCATGATTGATTGTGTATGGCATCCCCCCCATGTGAGGTGAGTTGTTTGTGTACTCACCAGGGTCTGGGAGTCCTGGCAGTCCGTGTAGTCCCTCCACCGCCAGCGTGGACATCACCTTCTCCTCCCAGGGATGGTATTGTACCGGTCTGGGGGGCGGCCCTCCTCCAGTGATGTTCCCCTGGTTGTGATTGTCAGTCATCTTCCTCTTGACCGTCCTCCGCAGATCGTACCACCTGGATTGGCACTCGTGCCTGGTCCTTCTGGTTGTCCCAACAGCATTCACAGAATCGACGATCCTCTGCCACATGGCGGTTTTTTCGGATATGCTGGTCTGTCTGACCAATGTCCCAAAGAGCTGTGGCTCGACTCTGAGGATTTCGTCGACAAGGATCTCCAGCTCCTCCTTTGTGAACTTTGGATTCTTGGTGGTGGACATGGCGTGGGGTGTGGTTGTGGGGGTGTGGGTGTGGATGGCTGTGGGTGTGTGGGTGTGGTAGTGGAGGTGTGTGTGTGAATGTGATGAGGGGGTGTTTGTGTAGGTGGTTGTGTGAAGGTATGCAAGTGTGAGGTTCAAGTATGGTGGTGTGGGTCGTCTGTGGGCTCTGGCAGCAGTGGGTCTGTTGCAAAGGCTCATGGTTTGTGTGTGTGGTCCATTTTTATTGGTCCATTTGTGGGTGTGGCTGTGTTTGAAATTTGTGTGGGTGTGTTATGAGGAGTGATTGAGTTTTGGGCCTCTGTTTGGCAGTTTGGCAGTTGCAGGTGAGTGTATGTGATGTTTGTGGGGTTGTTGGGCCTGTTTGGTGGTGTGGGGAAACTCTACTTGACTCTCCTTGTGTAAATATGGTTTGTCCGGGTTCAGTACGTGTTTTTTTGGCGTCAGTACGGTCCGTACATGCACTGGTGGGGGTGCGGTCCGTACATTCCCTGGTGGGGTGGTGGTTAGGTGCGTACATACACGGCTGGGGTGGGGGTTTGGTGCGTACATACACGGCTGGTGGTTCGGTGCGTACATACACGGCTGGGGGGGGTTCGGGGGCGTACATACACGGCTGGTGGTTCGGTGCGTACATACACGGCTGGGGGGGGTTCGGGGGCGTACATACACGGCTGGTGGTTCGGTGCGTACATACACGGCTGGTGGTTCGGTGCGTACATACACGGCTGGGGTGGGGGTTTGGTGCGTACATACACGGCTGGTGGTTCGGTGCGTACATACACGGCTGGGGTGGGGGTTTGGTGCGTACATACACGGCTGGTGGTTCGGTGCGTACATACACGGCTGGGGGGGGGTTCGGGGGCGTACATACACGGGTGGGTGTTTGGTGCGTACATACACGGCTGGTGGTTCGGTGCGTACATACACGGCTGGGGGGGGGTTCGGGGGCGTACATACACGGCTGGTGGTTCGGTGCGTACATACACGGCTGGGGGGGGTTCGGGGGCGTACATACACGGGTGGGTGTTTGGTGCGTACATACACGGCTGGTGGTTCGGTGCGTACATACACGGCTGGGGTGGGGGTTTGGTGCGTACATACACGGCTGGTGGTTCGGTGCGTACATACACGGCTGGGGTGGGGGTTTGGTGCGTACATACACGGCTGGTGGTTCGGTGCGTACATACACGGCTGGGGGGGGGTTCGGGGGCGTACATACACGGGTGGGTGTTTGGTGCGTACATACACGGCTGGTGGTTCGGTGCGTACATACACGGCTGGGGGGGGGTTCGGGGGCGTACATACACGGCTGGTGGTTCGGTGCGTACATACACGGCTGGGGGGGGTTCGGGGGCGTACATACACGGGTGGGTGTTTGGTGCGTACATACACGGCTGGTGGTTCGGTGCGTACATACACGGCTGGGGTGGGGGTTTGGTGCGTACATACACGGCTGGTGGTTCGGTGCGTACATACACGGCTGGGGTGGGGGTTTGGTGCGTACATACACGGCTGGTGGTTCGGTGCGTACATACACGGCTGGGGGGGGGTTCGGGGGCGTACATACACGGGTGGGTGTTTGGTGCGTACATACACGGCTGGTGGTTCGGTGCGTACATACACGGCTGGGGGGGGGTTCGGGGGCGTACATACACGGCTGGTGGTTCGGTGCGTACATACACGGCTGGGGGGGGTTCGGGGGCGTACATACACGGGTGGGTGTTTGGTGCGTACATACACGGCTGGTGGTTCGGTGCGTACATACACGGCTGGGGTGGGGGTTTGGTGCGTACATACACGGCTGGTGGTTCGGTGCGTACATACACGGCTGGGGGGGGTTCGGGGGCGTACATACACGGCTGGTGGTTCGGTGCGTACATACACGGCTGGGGGGGGGTTCGGGGGCGTACATACACGGGTGGGTGTTTGGTGCGTACATACACGGCTGGTGGTTCGGTGCGTACATACACGGCTGGGGGGGGGTTCGGGGGCGTACATACACGGCTGGTGGTTCGGTGCGTACATACACGGCTGGGGGGGGGGTTCGGGGGCGTACATACATGGGTGGGTGTTTGGTGCGTACATACACGGCTGGTGGTTCGGTGCGTACATACACGGCTGGGGTGGGGGTTTGGTGCGTACATACACGGCTGGTGGTTCGGTGCGTACATACACGGCTGGGGGGGGTTCGGGGGCGTACATACACGGCTGGTGGTTCGGTGCGTACATACACGGCTGGTGGTTCGGTGCGTACATACACGGCTGGGGGGGGGTTCGGGGGCGTACATACACGGGTGGGTGTTTGGTGCGTACATACACGGCTGGTGGTTCGGTGCGTACATACACGGCTGGGGGGGGGTTCGGGGGCGTACATACACGGCTGGTGGTTCGGTGCGTACATACACGGCTGGGGGGGGTTCGGGGGCGTACATACACGGGTGGGTGTTTGGTGCGTACATACACGGCTGGTGGTTCGGTGCGTACATACACGGCTGGGGTGGGGGTTTGGTGCGTACATACACGGCTGGTGGTTCGGTGCGTACATACACGGCTGGGGTGGGGGTTTGGTGCGTACATACACGGCTGGTGGTTCGGTGCGTACATACACGGCTGGGGGGGGGTTCGGGGGCGTACATACACGGGTGGGTGTTTGGTGCGTACATACACGGCTGGTGGTTCGGTGCGTACATACACGGCTGGGGGGGGGTTCGGGGGCGTACATACACGGCTGGTGGTTCGGTGCGTACATACACGGCTGGGGGGGGTTCGGGGGCGTACATACACGGGTGGGTGTTTGGTGCGTACATACACGGCTGGTGGTTCGGTGCGTACATACACGGCTGGGGTGGGGGTTTGGTGCGTACATACACGGCTGGTGGTTCGGTGCGTACATACACGGCTGGGGTGGGGGTTTGGTGCGTACATACACGGCTGGTGGTTCGGTGCGTACATACACGGCTGGGGGGGGGTTCGGGGGCGTACATACACGGGTGGGTGTTTGGTGCGTACATACACGGCTGGTGGTTCGGTGCGTACATACACGGCTGGGGGGGGGTTCGGGGGCGTACATACACGGCTGGTGGTTCGGTGCGTACATACACGGCTGGGGGGGGTTCGGGGGCGTACATACACGGGTGGGTGTTTGGTGCGTACATACACGGCTGGTGGTTCGGTGCGTACATACACGGCTGGGGTGGGGGTTTGGTGCGTACATACACGGCTGGTGGTTCGGTGCGTACATACACGGCTGGGGTGGGGGTTTGGTGCGTACATACACGGCTGGTGGTTCGGTGCGTACATACACGGCTGGGGTGGGGGTTTGGTGCGTACATACACGGCTGGTGGTTCGGTGCGTACATACACGGCTGGGGTGGGGGTTTGGTGCGTACATACACGGCTGGTGGTTCGGTGCGTACATACACGGCTGGGGGGGGGTTCGGGGGCGTACATACACGGGTGGGTGTTTGGTGCGTACATACACGGCTGGTGGTTCGGTGCGTACATACACGGCTGGGGGGGGGTTCGGGGGCGTACATACACGGCTGGTGGTTCGGTGCGTACATACACGGCTGGGGGGGGGGTTCGGGGGCGTACATACATGGGTGGGTGTTTGGTGCGTACATACACGGCTGGTGGTTCGGTGCGTACATACACGGCTGGGGTGGGGGTTTGGTGCGTACATACACGGCTGGTGGTTCGGTGCGTACATACACGGCTGGGGGGGGGTTCGGGGGCGTACATACACGGCTGGTGGTTCGGTGCGTACATACACGGCTGGGGGGGGGTTCGGGGGCGTACATACACGGGTGGGTGTTTGGTGCGTACATACACGGCTGGTGGTTCGGTGCGTACATACACGGCTGGGGGGGGTTCGGGGGCGTACATACACGGGTGGGTGTTTGGTGCGTACATACACGGCTGGTGGTTCGGTCCGTACATACACGGCTGGGGGGGGTTCGGGGGCGTACATACACGGCTGGTGGTTCGGTGCGTACATACACGGCTGGGGGGGGTTCGGGGGCGTACATACACGGGTGGGTGTTTGGTGCGTACATACACGGCTGGTGGTTCGGTGCGTACATACACGGCTGGGGGGGGTTCGGGGGCGTACATACACGGGTGGGTGTTTGGTGCGTACATACACGGCTGGTGGTTCGGTCCGTACATACACGGCTGGGGGGGGTTCGGGGGCGTACATACACGGCTGGTGGTTCGGTGCGTACATACAGGGCTGGGGGGGGGGTTTGGTGCGTACATACACGGCTGGTGGTTCGGTGCGTACATACACGGGTGGGGGTTCGGGGCGTACATACGCGGGCGGGGGGTGGTGGGGTGTTCGGCGCGTATGCGGGCACATGTCTCCATGGTTGCTATGGGAGTTCGGTTCGGACGGTGTTTTTTGCGTACGGTTGTGAAATGGGGAGGACGGGAGGGATCGTACTTGCGCAGTCGGACTTTATTTTTCCGCACGGTGGGTTTCTCGCCCGGGGACGTGTCGGTGACTTTTCCCGACCCGAGGACGTGTGGGGAAATCTTCCCAATGCGATTCGTATGGACTTTTTTCCGTTCGAATCGTACTTGGCAGTTTGTACGCTACTTTGACGATTCGGACGGAAAAAAATCCGGATACGAGTCGGACGGGGAATTTTTTTACCGGATCGGAATTGGCACCTCTGTCTCCAGTTTCCAGCACACTATGTCATTCATCAGGGACTGGATGAACCACAACCATCTCAAGTTGAACCCGGATAAAACCGAGTTGGTTCTTACCGGAGGCTCTTCCAGTCCCTGGAACTCTCTCTTCTGGCCCTCAACCCTTGGTCCCGCCCCCACCCCTTCTACCACGGTCAAAACACTGGGGGTCAAAATGAATAACCAGCTCACCCTTCACTCTCAAATTAGTTCTGTAGTTTCTTCCTGCTTCCTCACCCTCCGTACTATTCGCACTGTCGCCCGTTTCTTTTCCCCTCAGGCACTCAAAATGATCATGGCCGCTTTAGTGATATCACGGCTGGATTATGCCAACGCTCTTTACAACGGCATACCAGCATACAATCTTAGGAGGCTACAGTTGGTTCAAAACCAAGCCGCCCGGCTGGTCTTTGGTCTCCCTCGCTATCATCATTCCACACCCCTCCTCAGGGAGCTCCATTGGCTCCCTGTTAAGGAACGTTCTCTGTTTAAAACCGCCTGTATGGTATTCCAGGCCCGTCAAGGCACTGCCCCCGCCTTCATTTCCTCATTATTAAAAGAATATGTTCCCCCCAGAGAACTTCGTTCCTCCACCAAGTCCCTCCTTCAAATCCCACGCTTCAGATGCAAAAAGTGGGGTGGATCCAACTTCTCCACCCTGGCCCCCACTTTTTGGAACTCCCTCCCAGACCATCTCCGTGCGGCTACCCATTATGTATCCTTCCGTAAGGATCTAAAAACGTTTCTTTTTAAACAGGCTTTCCATGCATGATCTTCCCTTCCCGGCTCTACCATCGGTTCTCGCTTTGTCTCTGTAGCCATTACCCTTTATCAGCGCCAAGAAACCGTTCGGTGCACGCTGCGCTTTATAAATGTTTTTTAAATTAAAATTAAATTAAGCTGCAGTGCGAGCTGCGAAAGACTCCCAGACCTCCTTGATGATGGCACAGTCATGCTGAGGCAGGGCAGGACACTGCAGGACCAGAGAGGGGCAGTGAGTGGCAGCAAATCCTGTCCACTGTGCAGCACAGCATCACTAAAATCTATGCCAAGATCGATGCATTGTTCTTCCGGATGGATCGAAATGTGGGAGCTTCTGGCCAAGCATACAGAGTGACTTGACATGGCGGAGAGGCGCGCATTGGAGGTTGAGGGTGAATAATTTCGATGTGATCCACAACTGGTTCGAAGGCACGGCAATGTTTATTTATTTATTTATGTATTTATTTATTAACTTATTTTTTTAAGTTCCACAATTGTAGCTCCACAGAAATCCGTATTCACGAAGAATGGAAGCCACGCAAATCCAAAGTAAGGCACAGTTGTTTTATTTTATTTTAATAAGAGCCGAGTTTCACCAATCTGACGCGTTTCGGGCATCCGCCCTTGCTCACAGACAGGTATTTTTTTAAGTCTACATCTATTTATTTATTTTCTATACTACTTCAAAAAAAAGGACTTTGCTGACTACAACTTACTGGCAAAAGAGCATGTTAAGTAGATAACAGTTTTCTGTAGTGAAAACTATGCTTGATAACAGTACAAGCTTTAAAGTTATCACCAACCATCAGCAGCGAGAGGACAGACTAAATAATATAGAAAAGCAATATGTATTAAGTAGTAACGAGAAACTACAGCCATAGTTTCCAGAATGCATAGATGCTCTTGAGACCAACACTTGGATGTTGCTATTTCAAGATAGTCCATCTGAGGGTTCAGTGACTTAATATCGAGAGACAAAATATCGACTACACAAAATATCGACGCCAAAATATAAAAAGACAGAATATCGACTCCCTATCTACAAACAGGTAAGTACTAAAATATCGATTCCAAAATATAGAATGATAAAATATAGTTAGCTAAAATATCGAATTTTTTAAATGTATTAAAAATAATATAAAAGTAATTAAATATTAAAAACAATTAAATGAAACATACATATTATAATATAAAAAAGCTTAAAATGTAAACATAATAAAAGTAATGTAAAAAAAGTAGAGATTTTGTTGGATAGTGAGAGCGTAAAAATTACTATTCCCACTCCAGTGAGTGCAACAGTAGGGAAAGCGTTGGATAGCGTAGGGGTAAAAATTACTATTCCCACTCCAGTGATTGCAACAGTAGGGAAAGCGTTGGATAGCGTAGGGGTAAAAATTACTATTCCCACTCCAGTGAGTGCAACAGTAGGGAAAACGTTGGATAGCGAAGGGGTAAAAATTACTATTCCCACTCCAGTGAGTGCAACAGTACGGAAAGCGTTGGATAGCGTAGGGGTAAAATTTTCTATTCCCACTCCAGTGAGTGTAACAGTAGGGAAAACGTTGGATAGCGTAGGGGTAAAAATTACTATTCCCACTACAAAGAGTGCAACAGTAGGGAAAGCGTTGGATAGCGGGAGGATAAAATTTACTATTCCCACTCCATAGAGTGCAACAGTAGGGAAAGCGTTGGATAGCAAGAAGGGAAAAATTACTATTCCCACTCCAGTGAGTGCAACAGTAGGGAAAGCGTTGGATAGCATAGGGGTGCAAATTACTATTCCCACTCCAGTAAATGCAACAGTAGGGAAAACGCTGGATAGCGTAGGGGTAAAAATTACTATTCCCACTCCAAAGAGTGTAACAGTAGGGAAAGCGTTGGATTGCAGGAGGGTAAAAATTACTATTCCCACTCCAGTGAGTGCAACAGTAGGGAAAGCGTTGGATAGCGTAGGGGTAAAAATGACTATTCCCACTCCAGTGAGTGCAACAGTAGGGAAAGCGTTGGATAGCGTAGGGGTAAAAATTACTATTACCACTCCAGTGAGTGCAACAGTAGGGAAAGCGTTGGATAGCGGGAGGATAAAATTTACTATTCCCACTCCAGAGAGTGCAAAAGTAGGGAAAGTAATGAATTATTTTTAAAATAAGATTACATTAATTATCAATACCAATAAAAAGTTAATGAAAAATAATTACCAATGAATAACAATTAATTACCATTAAAAAAATTAATTAGCAATTCATAAAAATTAATTACCAATTAATACAAATTAATTACCAATTAATAATTAATTATCAATTATCAATACACATAAATATATATATTTTTTTTACTTTATTACAATTAATTTACTTCCCACACAATTCCCCTATAAACCCACAACCCACTCCCAATAATAAAAAATACAATTAACATTATCAATTAATCAATTAATAAAAATAAATTTGCAATTAATAAAAATTAATTAGCAATTCATACAAATTATTTACCCATTAACACAAATTAATTACCAATTAATAATTAATTATCAATTAATGACAAATACACACAAATAAAAAAATAATTATTTAATTTATTACAATTAAATTACTTCCCACCCAATTCCCCTACAAACCCACAACCCGCTCCAAATAATAAAAAATACAATTAACATAATTATCAATTAATCAATTAATATAAATTAATTACCAATCAATAAAAATTAATTACCAATTATTAATTAATTAATTATCAAAACATATAAATAAAATTAATATTTAATTAACCATAATTAAATTACTTCCCACCCTATTCCCCTACAAACCCACAACCCGCTCCTAATAATAAAAAATACAATTAACATAATTATCAATTAATCAATTAATATAAATTAATTACCAATTAATAAAAATAATTACCAATTAATAATTAATTAATTATCAAAATATTTAAATAAAATTAATATTTAATTAACCATAATTAAATTACTTCCCAGCCTATTCCCCTATAAACCCACAACCCGCTACGGAATTAAATTACGCAAAAATTAAATTACATAACATTCATTAGTTTAAATAAATTAAACATACATTACAAAAATAATACATAATTTTAACACATATACTACAATACATAACACTAAAAAAAATTGATATTATGGTAATCTATATTTTAAAATTCGATATTATGGAATTCTATATTTTTAAATTCTATATTATGGAAATCGATATTTTTAAATTCTATATTATGGAAATCGATATTTTGTACCCCAATTTCGATATTCTGACCAATCTATATTTTGATAATTCGATATTCTGTCCACTCTATATTTAAACTTCGATATTCTGGGCAGTCGATATTTTGGAATCGATATTTCGGGTGTTTACCCCATCGGAGATCAGATGCAGCCCCAAAGACTCTTGAAAGTTGAGTAGATGTGAAACATTTTGCAAGATAATCAGAAACAAACCCACAAAGCTGCTGTGGTCTGGATGACCATGGATGACCATCACAGACATGTTCCCAAATTCAAAACATGATCATAATTAGACACACACAATTCCTATAGATCTATTTTCAACTGTTTGAAACTTAGTTGTAAAAAACTGTGGAGCATTTACATAGATTGCCATTCCACAACAAAGTATTGAAGTAGAGTGAACTGCACCAGGGCCAGTGTCAACCAAAACGTAAATCATAGATCGATTGTGAAAAAGGCAATGAGTCACTTTAACAACAGATAGTGCTTGGAGAAAAGGTCAACCCTTAACGAAAGCTCCTTCCCCGGGTTCTCAACTGCTGAGACCGGCTTTGGAGGGCGTCCCACATGTACAGGCCAAATAAATGAAGACATCAAAGATAATACAAGGCTAGACTCCAAGACATCATATGTCTCTGCTGCTGAGGGGGAGATAGCGAATTTCCACACTTTTGTAAACCATGATTGAGCAGATGGATATATGACATCTGTACTCAGGTGCCACAGAATGCAGGTGTTGTACATCTGACAACGCATACCATTGTCCATCAGATACTATGTAGGTGCTTAAAAGAAGCGGGGCTGGACAGAGCACCGGGGTATGCCTCGCATGTTGATTTAATGTGTGCTGTTACTATAGGCCCATCATTTCCTTGGACTGCAACCTATGACACAAAGGGCCTGTGGCACCTCTTGCTGTGTTCTGCCAGGTAGGGGTTGGGAACCAGACAAAGATCATGCATTAATACCCTCTGATTTTAACCTTTTTTATATCAATCGATGCAAGCATGGGGGAAGCATTTGCCATACAGGAAGCTCTTCTGTTCCCCTCCACATCTCCTAGTCCCCTTCATAGAAATGTTCCCTTTTATGGTGCAATGAGGAATGGCGTGCAGACGATTGGGTGCGTCAAGATAAACTTGTTTCGCTATGCAGAAGGCCATGATGGTTTGTGTGTGTATTGTGTAATGATAATGGGAGCCATCGCCTGCTCTGAAGGTTCAACCCTGCCACTGTTTTGGTGCACATGTTTTTGAGGAGTGTCCTGCATTGGTGAATTTGTGTCAGCTGTAGGGACTTATCACCCAACCTCCAGACTTCGCTAAGGACCCAGTTGAGTACATACTGTGTGATGAAAATGTATCTTTGTCGCAATCCCTGCCCTTTATAGTCCTGGGCATCTTACTTTTGAGCTAAAGAGTAGCTGGCACGTCTTGTCCATGGTCCGTATGTATGTCCCTTATCCCACAATAAACATTTTTTGTAGGTTGTCATAATGGACTGTTTAGTGCTGTGCACAAATATTTGTGATGTTACAGAAAGTTCAGTTATGGGATTTAGGATTAAAGGACGTTTTTCTATCTAAAATGTTAGCATGTGTTAGGTAAGTCTGCTTTTGACATTGATAAAGAAAACTAATTTGCAATCTTCTTGCTAGCTTAGGAAATGCTGTAAACATTAATTTCACATTGATATGTAATCAAGTACAAACACTTCAATGCTTAGCTTGACTATACTTTTTATTCACATTTGAAGTTGTTTGGTATTACCTCTTGAACCTTGCAGAGTGTTATGGAAGAGACTATTGACATGTTTTGCCTGCCCTCCTAATCATTACACCATTGTCAGTTTTAATCTGATCTGTGGTTATATAGTTCAACTTGTTGACTTTACTGCCAAACCCCCACAAACAATCCTGGTGGGGTGAAGAAGTTGCTCCAACACACCCATTCTATATATCCTACTGAGGTGAACCCCACTGTGTTCTTTTGAAATACAAGAACTCCTTTGGACCAGCAGATACCCAGCAGCATCAAAGGGAAAGCATAAGGGCACAGGAAGTGGGGGCTGTCTTTATCCTTGATTTAAAGAGCTGAGCCAGCTCTGGGAGTAGTTAAGAGAGGGAGGAGGGTCATCAGAAGGGAGCTAGACTGCAGTGAGAGACAGTCTCTGATATCTTTTGTCTGAAAGCATGTTTATGACTTTGGAATTGGGTCACTTTGCTGAAGATCCTGGGTTTAAATAGTGCAATAAATGTTATTGGATTTACTCCTCAGTGTTTGTCACTGGCTGACCGGTTCATTCTTTAAATGTCCATACTTCTTCCACTCTCAGCAGAGAGCGCTCTGATCTCTATCATAAATAGGAAGATTTGGACATTTGGGTGCCGATCACGATCCGGTAAAAAAATTGCCCGTCCGACTAGGATCCGGTCTTTTTACCGTACGAATCGTACAAGTGCCGTACAAACTGGCAATCACGATTCGCATGGTAAAAAGCCCATACGAGTCGCATTGGGAATAATTCCCCACACGTCCTCGGGTCGGAAAATGTATCCGACACCTCCCCGGATGATTTACCGTACAAACGTGAAAAGTGAAGTCCGACCGCGCAAGTACGATCCATCCCGTGCGTCCGATGTCACAACCGTATGGAAAAAACACCGTCCGCACCGAACTCCCATTGCAACCATGGAGACATGTGCCCGCATACGCTCCGAACCACCCCCCCAGCTCCCGTGAGTACGCACCGTACCCCCCCAGCCCCCGTGAGTAGGCGCCGTACCCCCCCAGCCCCCGTGAGTATGCGCCGTACCCCCCCAGCCCCCGTGAGTACGCGCCGTACCCCCCCAGCCCCCGTGAGTACGCGCCGTACCCCCGTGTACGTACACCCCTGTACGTTCGAGACGTACCCCCACCCGTGTATGTACACCCTTGTACGTTCGAGTCGTACCCCCACCCGTGTATGTACACCCCTGTACGTGTCGAGCCCCCCGTGTATGTACACCCCTGTACGTTCGAGTCGTACCCCTACCCGTGTATGTACGGTGTGTACCCCCAGCGCGTAGCACCGTACATACACGGGTGGGGGTATGACTCGAACGTACAGGGGTGTACATACACGGGGGGTTCGACACGTACAGGGGTGTACATACACGGGTGGGGGTACGACTCGAACGTACAGGGGTGTACATACACGGGGGGTTCGAAACGTACAGGGGTGTACATACACGGGTGGGGGTACGACTGGAACATACAGGGGTGTACATACACGGGGGTATGGCGCGTACTCACGGGGGCTGGGGGGGTACGGCGCATACTCACGGGGGCTGGGGGGGGGTACGGCGTGTACCGGGCCCCCTATTCTGGTCGTTTTGCGGCGTACTTCGCTTCTCCAGCACTTTTTGGGTGCCGTAAAAATATTGCCGTCTGGACTGCTGTCGGTTCGAATCGTACTTCCTGGGTCGTGAAACGCTGCCTGACAGCGTCCCGACGTCACGTCGGGGCATTCCCGGATCACATTCGTATGTATATTTTCGTCAGACGGTGTTTTTTACGATTCGTATGGAAATGGTGTTTCCGTGCGAATCGTACTTCCATGTTTGTAACGTTTTACGACCGGGTACGAGTCGGACGGAGAAAACGCTCCGACCGACGGTTCGTACCCGGTTTTTCCAGGATCGTAATCGGCACCTTGCTATTGAAAGAACCTGTTTTTTTGGTCTGTGGCTATTAGGACTGCCCTCAGAAAAGTGATTGGTTGTTGCTGACCCCGAACTTGAAGTCTAGATCTTTCAATCGAGCCTGTTTTCCCCATAGAATGTTCATCCTGAATTTGGAGAGTGGCGTGGAAGCTGTAAATGCCCGAATGAAAACCATCCGGCTAATTGTAACTAGGCATTCTACCTGTCAAATCTTTCTATTGTCTTTGAAGAGCAATGCTGCAGTGTAATCCTAGAACCAGCCGCAACTCAAAAATTTGCTGTACTTTAACTGAAAATTGAAAAAATTGATTGGCTCCTTGGAACTTTTTCCTGGAAATTTGGAGACTTTCAGGAGTTCAAAAACATTTTGCATCAGAGTGTGTGTAGATATTGATTGCAGCAGTTAGCCAGGCAATGAACACTGTCACTAGTCTGGTGATAAATGATAATTTAACAATGAGTCTTACAGATTTCATGAACACCGTGTTCTTTGAGTATATTTTCTCCATTATATCCTGCTTCTTTCATGGGTGTTCTGTGGCAGAGTTGGCCCATAACGTTATGGGCTTCAGACCAGACTCTTAGGGCGGGAGCCTTGATAGGGATATCTGTAGTCGTCTGCTTACACCAAGTGCTCTCATCTATTTTTTATTGATCAGATGATTGGACGCCACATAGGACCCGACTCAGATATCATGGTGTTGGAGATATCACTTTACTGTAGTTGATTACTTGTTTCCTTCAAGTCATTTATGAGGGAGATGTGTGTGGGATTTAGTAAAGTGCTCTCGTAAGTGGGTTATTGTTCTCCTCACGTTAGTTATACATATGCTTTTGTCACTGCACTTTTACATTAATTTTCTGTTCGAATGTCAGCGGGTTTTGGGTGCCAGTGTTTACCCTGTTTCAGGGGACTGTGATTATGTGACGTCATAAGTCTAGTAAGTTACCGCCAGTAACGCAAATGGTGTTTTTTTTTCTAAGCAAGCTGTCCCTCACATTTCCTTTATCACCTCTCACAACTCCCATCCAGCCCTCCTTATGTAGATGATGGATTCTAATATCACTTGATCTTGGCTTAAAGAAACAAACATTTATTTCCATTGAAAATATATATTTCTGCTAATAACATTTCCATTCATAAATAAACATTTTTGGCCTGATTCTGAGTTTGGCACTCTTGGGACTGCCAAACTCAAAGTTGTGCTCCCTCCGCCGTGAACTCGGCAGTCAGGCCACCTGATTCCGACCCTTGCGGTCAAACCACCACAAGGCCATAGGTGCCCGCCACCTTCACTGTGATCCTAGATTTCGCGACAGCCGCAGTGGTGAGAGGGGAAGGAAATGGTGGCGGTGCCAGTGCCCAAAACCACCAAGCAGATTACAACCTGCTGTTCCACTGCCCATTTCAAGGCAGGGACCCTCCCATGAAAAGGGTAGTGGAAAGGCAGGGAAGGGGGCCCAAACAGTGCCCCCAGGTGAGTCTGCCCATTAGTGTGTGCGTGGGGGGGCACATGTTGTGCCCCCACAGAAGTGCACCATCATGTGTGCACTGTGTGGCATGCACGACATGGTGCATGGCACACATTGCACCCGACATGGCAGCAATCCCATGGCGGTGGCATGACTGCTGGCTCAGCCGAAGCATGCAGCTGTAGTGAGACTGCAGAAGCAGCGCTGCCTACACAGCAGTGTTATTGTGATACTGCGGTGGAGAAGCCGCAGGCTATGCAGTATTATCCCACCTGCATCAGACCGCCAACGTCATAATCAGCCTCTTTCTTAACAAACTTTTATTTATGAAAACATACATTTAATTTAATAAACTGTCTCTTTAAGTAAATATAACCAAAGGTTTCAGGGACGTTATAGTTAGGCTCAGGTTTTACTAGTATAAAACCAGTGAAATTCAGCAGTTATAGTTAGTTGAGCTAACTATAACTTGCGGCCCCCAATGCACTGCTTATGACCTCACATACATCACTCAGGGCATGCTAAGTGACATCACTGATGATATCTCAAATGACATCACTGATGACCTGATGACATCATCTACTGAATCACTGATGCACACACTCACACCCTCATAGAACATTTCATATACTAACTCCTATTGCCACAAAACCATTCACCAACCCATTCACAGATACCAGTATTTACACACTCAATCACTGATTCATAGATCTAGACACACATCCACTCACTCACCCACACAGCTGATCATAAACCCACTCACTCATTAATAGAGCCCCTGACATATCCACTCATACACCCACCCACACACTGAGCCAGTCACCCACAGAGCTACTCACACATCTGCTCACTCACCCATACAGTCAATCACACAGCTACCTACTTAACCATACAGTCATTCATACACCCTATTACTCACCTATACAGTCTTTCACATGCCCAATTGCTCACCCATATACCACTGACACATCCACTCACTCACCGATACAGCCAAACAAAAACTCACTCACCCATATAGCCCCTCACATACACACACTCACTAATCCATACAGACACTGACTCACCCACTCACTCATCCATACAGACAGTCACACACCCGACACCCACCCACACAGACACTCAGACATCCATACAGGTACTCAGACAACCAATATATAACCCATACTGCCACTCACATACCCACTCAAACACCCATACAGCCACTTAGACAACCAATTAATAACCCATACAGCCACTCACATACCCACCCGCACACCCATACAGCCACTTATACACCAATTGACAGACTGATAAAAACATTCATACAACCAGTCACTCACCCATACATTCACTGAGACACCAAATCACTCACTTATACAATGAGTCACACACCCACCGAATGATGCATACGGGTGCTCATACACCCACTGATTCACCAATACACCTTGAAATATATATTTAACACTGATAAGCTTTTTAAAAACACTCACAGTCACCAGTCACTGGATGCCATCAGTGATGTCACTTGAGATGTCATTGCGGGGGGCACGAGCTATAGTTAGCTCAGCTAAGTATAACTGTTGAATTTCACTGGTTTTGTAGAGTGAAACCTGAGCTTAACTGTAACGTCCCTGTAACCTTTGATTTCGGTGAATTTCTAAGTTTTTTTAAATGCTTATTTCTAACCTTTGTTTTTTCATTAAGTTCTATATTATGTTTACTGTTTTGAAGGAAAATGTATATTTTCTTTGTGATCACTTTGATCATTGTATTGTTTCCCAGTACCCTTGAAATGTGTCAAGAAGTGCAGGAAACTATCTTTCTTATTCTATGTATATATATATAGTATTTCTATGGTGCAAATGTAGCCAAAAGGCAGAGGAGAGCTCTAAAGGATCACTGGCATGTACACTGTCAGCAAAAGACATAAAAACACAAACTGCAGTGCTCACTGTGAATATTGTTGCTATGCCATGGTTTGATGTTTGCCTGCGCTTCCATTTCCACCAAACCAGTTTTCTTTCCAGAGCCAGATGCTGAAAGTTGAACACGTTCGCTCTGTAGCAGATAAATAGGTTGTCTTTTTTTTCATATGCCCCTGAAATGTTTATTACTAGGTGATGTGCCTGTTTTATAGTTGTCTCGATGAAATGGCGGTAAGCACCATGTCATTTTCCCACCTTCCGCTTATTCCGTGGCCTAACGAACACACCCAGACAAAACACTAAATAAGATGTTAACAGATGTTACAGCATTTTTATGCTCTCTACCTCATGAATGTTTTCATATTTAGTGATATTTTATACAGGTGAAACTCTGGGGAAAACTCATTAGGTGATGGATCCATTTGAAATCATCAGAGCAATTTGTTTTTTGTTGATGACTATTGTAGGAATCCTGGGAAATTCTTTGCTTTTATCCTTTTTCTTCTGCCGAGGCAGGCACCACCATCAGGATTATGATGTCCCTTTCTGACAGCCTTTACATGGCAGTCCGACAGCCATGAAAAGGCTGCCAGAAACTGACATTGGGTGCCCCACAAACAGGGCCCCCATCCCTCATGGGCCACTGAAAAGTGACCCTGGGGGCACATGTAGTGCCTCAACGCACATCCATGCATTGTGTGCCTTGCTCCACATGATGCCTGGCACTTGGTGCATGGATGTCCACACAGTGCTCTATCTCACTGCGGCTTGTGCTGCAGCCCTTTTCCTGGGCCGCAACACCAGCTGCTGTGTTAAAGGGCGCTTTCATAATTCAGCAGTCTGGCCTCTACCGACCACAGTGATAGCAGTAAGTGGTCCGACCGCCAACATCATAATGAGCCCTTGAGATTAGGTTGATGTCTTTTTGTGTGGACATATTTTTCAGTAGTAGAAACTTTAAGTATTAGTGATTTTTAGTCAATGTTTTTGTACTGTATGTTTTCACATGCAACTCGTCTAGTGTGAAATTGAAAAGTAACAGAAAGTCCTTTAACTTCTGAAGGAAATGCTGAAATTGGAGGCAAGCCACTGTGTGAATTTCCTATACAGTAGAGGTTACCTAATGGAGTAAATTCCATCATTGGATACTCCATCCACCAGAAACAGGATGATTTACATTGTCACCTAACTCAAAATTTAGACCTATGCTGCCTTCCTGTGCACCTGTTCTCATTATTTAATTGTCAAAAGGACAAGAGCAAAAATGTGCTACTTACGTGGCCATTTTGTTATCTATTGCTGGTGGCACCTCAGTGGCATCTAGTAATTTCATTCTCTTGAAAGAATCACGTCAGGGCACACATGAAGAAACAAGTGACGTAACAGCATAGACCTGTGGTGTACCTCCGGTTTATAATCTCATTGTTCACACAAATGCAGAGCTAGATCAAGGAACCAAAATGGTCCTCCTTGGACAGCAATTTAAATGTCAACATCTTCAGTTTATGATCTTTTCTGTATCATTCATCTGATATTACTGGTATAAGTTGCTTAAATTGGGAAACTGACTCATTTACACCTTCCTTCATCTCAACCATACATGACCGGTTGTATCAAAGCTCTCTTTTCAGTCACGGCCTCTCATGTGTGGAGAGGAGTCTGAATTCTCTGACAGATAGCCATGAATCCCACAAGTTTTGTGCTTATGCTGGAAGTCTTTGCTTTCAATTTTAACAGGACAACTCTGAGATCACTCTTGCAATTGACATTTTGTGAACAATATCTACTGAATGTCACCGGATTCACCAATCATCTTCTGTGTATCACCAGATTCAATCAGTTTGTTAGAAATACCACTTTGCTTGTAGCATTACTTGTGCATGCCACTGCACTCACAAAACATCTTCTGTGTCTTTCTGTGCTAACACAATTACATCAGCACATCAGTTGAGGACAAAAATTATTTCCCTGATCAATGGACTCCCACAATTAAATCCATGTAATATTACTCTTTACTATTATTGGACACACAAAAGTGCCTTCTGGTAATTCTGGACTCTCTCTAGAAACAATATCCATGTGTCAATGAACTTATAAAATTGAATATGTGTATTTTTAGATTCTCAAAATGAATCCTTGGACTCTCGGTGTTAGTTATGCACATCACTAGACTCCCAAAATTCCTTCCCTCAAATCTCTTTCCTGGCATTGAAGGACATTAAAAATGCAGACACTGTACAGTGATGCTTTATTCATTGGTTTATTGAAAATAGGTTGTAATTTGTGCAAATCAAGTATTATGTTGTGTTAACAAGGCTTCAAAGAGATTTGTAAAGAAAAGAGTTGATTTCATCTGGAAGTACCAACGTTCCACAGAGGGTGCAACTCATCTCTTGGGTTGATTGGGTTCATTTCTCAATTTTTATCCAATTTCCTGGGTGGGCTGGAAACTGAATTTTCAGATTCAAGACTTTCTTGGAATCCACAATGAAGCTGTCGATACAAACCTATATGGTTGTTGTTGAGGTCCAGAAAATTTGCCAGAACATTGAAACTGTTTTACAGAATCAAGAGGTTTAAAAATGGTACACAATATATAAAATCTTCACCAAACTACAAGGCCTCCAAATGATGAAATGATGTCTGTGTCCTCAAATTGCATAGCATGACAGTCAGGGGAGAACGTGTTTCACACAAGCTCTGCCTCCGGGCCGGAATCTCCAGCCCGAGTGCGGACGTAAAGTTAGTAGTCGTGAATCCATTCTGTGAATACCAAAAGTAGTAAGTGCATTCTGTGAATACCAAAAGTAGTAAGTGCATTCTGTGAATACCAAAAGTAGTAAGTTTAGAATTTTGTCTTAAGTTAATTCTGTGAATCGGGCCCTCTATACTCAGCGTGAAAGGGGGCCGCAATGGGTGTTGCGGTGGGCGTTCCGCCGCAACACCCATTGATTTTGATGCTGCTCCATATTTACAAGGGTGCCGTAAAATATGGGACAGCACCAAAATTAAGACCAGAGAAAACCTGGTCTTACCCTGGCGCAACGAAGAGAAATGTTTAACCTCTTCGCTACGGCCCGAATTCCGCCGCAGCGCGGCCGCAGTGCTGGACATTCCAATCGCGGGCGTGGTCATGACGTCTCCCGGCCGTCGTGCGCACACGCCCATTGTGACTCATGACGGCCGGGACACGTCATGAGCATGGAAGAGGTTAATTTCTTCTTTATTTTTGCTGTTTCCATGTGTGCTGCGTTGTGTGGCACAGATACAAACAGTAAAACACCATTGAATGTTTACGTGCAGACAATCATAAAAAAATTAATTTTCGAACTTCTATGTGTGCTGGATTAAGCAATCTACTAGCATTTAGCATATGTTTGTAGATCCAAACTCTTTTGCTAGTTTAGTTTTTTACTTATTTGCAGATCAGTGATGTGTTCTCTCTCGGTGTCAGGGTCTCTAAGTTGGACACATGTTTGCAGCCATATGATGATGGGAATTCAACATATTCCAGAGTCAGGGAATTCCCAGATAATGTTCGGCACACAGGCCTTCCAACTGTGTTGCTTCCAGTATTGCGGGCTATTGATATGTAAACAACTGCATTTCTAAGGGACCAATGATCGAGGATGCATACAATCAATGTTGAAGGTTATCCGCGGTTGCTGCCACATTACGCCAACCCTGCAGCATTATGTACTAAGGCCGGTAACCTGGAATCCCATAACGTGTGCTTCAAACTTCAAATCTTCATTATACGCAGTCTTGTTTTGAATTTGCCAAGAGTCTAAAAAAGAAAACAAAATAATCTTCACTTCTATTCACCACCGGAGTCAACAGAGTTTTGATTTTGATTTTGTTTAACACAACCAGCCACACACAGGAATGGTCAACACGCCGCAGGTTCTAGCTGATTGTGAAAATGGAGTGTTGATTGTGAAAACATGATTTGGAGACAAGTGTGCAGTCAAGTAGCTAGGAAGGGCTTTATGCTGTGAAGGAAGGTTCTGCTGAAGTAAAAATCATCTTATGAGCCTTATTGCTGCTGCTCGTCTTCTGCAGAAGACAGGTAAAATCGGTGTCTTCAGGTAGGTCCTAGGGATCTGTGTTCCCTGAATGTATCAGGCAGGTCATGTAGGCAATGTCCTCCTTGGAGCCCTGAGGGAAACATGAATGGATGTGTTAGAGACATTATAATTATGCATTTAAATTCTACAAACATGGGAATTACTGTTTTTGAGCAGTATTTTTCTTGTGACAACAAAACGGCAAGTGGCGCTGGAAGTATAAAACCACCTGTACTGAAAGTCACATTAGAAACACCCGACCACCTTTTCCTGTTTTAATGAATGTATTTGTAGTGACTGATATACATTCTTAAAAGCAGAAGAACCTCCAAAACTTTTCATGTAAAAAGTGAATAATTAATTTGGAAGCGATGATTCCACCAACTTAATAAGACACAATTGTGCTACGTTCTAACACAATTCACGAAGAAAGCTCTGCTCAACCAGGAAGCTATCTCACTAGTAGCCATGTCATCAGAAAAATGTATAATAGATACAAGCAGTATTAAGAACTAAGTTTAAGTTACAAAAATAGCCCAATTACATTTCCGAACAAGTTTAGAAATATTCAGGAGAATTTGATAAACATAATGACACAAAATTGTTTAAAACAGACAAGAGAACATGAGATATAGATTGTTACAATTGTAAGGCAAACGCTGATAAGAAATAGTGAAGCTGTAATCAAAGTCCTCCCAACAATTTCAGACCATCCATGATGGATCAAGGGTTGGGTAAATCTTGGGATCCCAAAGGTCAAAAGTTTCACCTTGGGATTTGGGGCTTGATTTAGAGTCTTATGGGTGGAGTACAGTCCATCAGGGTAGTGGAGAACATTATTACATCTGCCACCCTGATGTACCACCATTCACCAAATTTAGAGCGCACTGCCGGCCCAGTGGTGATCTCTGTACATTGATTGGAACCTTTGTCGTGGTGCTTCCTGTAAAATGTAAATGTAAAACATACACAAATGTTCCCAAAAATGTATAATACACAAACATAAAGACACACACTAATATAAAAAAATGAGGGGTAGATAAGTTTTAAAAGAGTATGATTAGAGAGATTAAAGAGAGTTTACGATTAGGCCCATCACCATAACAGAGAGCAAAAATAAGCACGAGTCGACACGAGTCAAATGCAAAAGGGTTTCAATGCTTTTGCATTTGACTCGTGAGGGACATCTAGTAACGACTAGTTGAACTGCAGCTCTTTGTAGAATTATTTTGATATTGGACACTATAATATTCACTGCCCACTGCTAACCTCGTCCCATAATGCTTTGCAGGGCCTTTGGCTGGGATTGTATTTTTGCCCATAACTGTGCTTGGGGTGGTCCTAGGAGGAAGGGACCACCACGGAATCGTTCACCAGCATGATATGCTCTTTGTGTTCAAGGCTTCAGCTTGGTCCTCTCCATATGATAGGGGGGACCCCAAAATCATCACCTCTCTCATTGCCTAACATTTTTCATTCACAGTTCACCTTTGAGAATTGATTATATGATTTCTAGCATGTAAAATTGCTGTAGCAAAGCATTTGTGGGTTATGTTGCTATTACTGCTACGCTACGTGTTGGAGCACAGATTTCCACTGTGCTACGTCTATTTTGCGTAGTGCGTAGTACTGCAAACTACGCATGCTCCGTCAGCGAAGCGTAGTAGTATGCCCAGGCTTAACCAACAGTCCACAGTAAACCGCACCACACGAGTCTGCATGTTTTTACTGGCATTGCGGCACCCGGGGATCCATTATTTGTCTCTTCAGCGTGCCTACTTTGCCCATCTATCAAATTCTGCAGAATTTTAATGACATTCTGTGGAATTCCATAGAACTCAACTCCACCACTCCCGCTCAGGCCTACTGATAACGTCTCTTCTGTGTGCGACTGTCTGAAATATACCAATAACATGTAACACACATGGGCCAGGTTGAATTGTCTAGACTGGTAGTTAGAGCGCATAACTAGGAAGAAGGCGGCAGTCACAAACTTGAAATTCTAAAGCTGGTTGACTGCAAGAATGTGTAAACACAGTGAGGTACATTTGTTGAGCTACTTCTCAGCACTATCACTGCAAGAAATATATCAACATCAAGAATGGCCTCGTTGTGTCCTCTCAGGAAGCAATTATTAAAACCTGCATAAAACGAGATCAAATGAAACTTAATCACCCAATCTAAAAGACGTAAAAAGAAAGCCTTTAGTTGATGTAATGGAGCAGCAAACGAAAATATCACATCGTAAGCAAAGTCCTCTTTTTTAACCTCTCAACCCCCCTTTAAGTCCTCCGATGATAATTGTTGCAAGGTCATCTTGTGACCTGGGCAGCACCCACATTTTTACAGACTGGTACTGGTGGAAACTGACTCTGACTGACCCTGGGCTTTGCCTAACCAGGCCCGGGGCCAGTGCTATGCTGAAAGAGACACTTAGAATACAGTAAAACACCTACATACACTACGGTACACTGTGGATTAGGGTGCCCCTGTGATTGGCATGACCTACCCTATCAGGCCCTGGTACATAATAGGGCAGGGGGATTGAAACTACCTCTCAGTTCCAAGCATCTAGTAGGACATGGCAGTTTAGAGGCCAGCAGCTCTTTCTGCACTTGCATGTGTGCACTACTGAAGCCTGGTCTGTTTAAAAGTAGCCCTGTTTTGCAGGACTGCTGTTAAAAAAGTAAATTGTGCCCAAACTCGACTTTGGTGTTTGGGGCACTTACAAATGGATAGCCTATAATGTTTGGACATATTAGGTACCCCCAGGGTCTCCCCAGGGGTCATGGGGTGGGGGCCAGGTATTTATAAGGAGGACCCTTATACAATTTGTTTTATACGCCGCAGAAGGTCAGAACAACTAAGGGAGGGGGGAAAGGGGGGGGGTTGGGGGGGGCAGGACCAGGGCAGGCCACAAACCCCCCACCAAAGTCACACAGCACACATGCCCTGGACATACCTGACTCCCAGGCCCTGGTCACCACGAGGGGGTGGGGGCGTGTCCAGCTAAGCCAGCGACCGCCACAACGGAAGTCCGTCACGACGCGAACCCGCAACACAACCAGACATGTACGTCCCGTACCCACGCCTGAAGAGCGTGGGTACGAGTCGTACCACGCCCACACCCACGTCACCCCAACAATGGCGGGACGGCTCGTACCCACGTGGCAAAGGCCTGGGTACGGGCCGCACAAGCATCACATAGCGTGGGGACGGACATGTACGACCCGTACCCCCACCCCGTATGCATGGAGCGTACCCCCACCCCAACAGTGTAAGTACGACACGTACCCTCACCTCGAATGCATGGAGCGTACCCCCACCCCAACAGTGCAAGTACGACCCGTACCCACACCCGCGTACGTATGGAGCGTACCCCCACCCCAACAGTGTAAGTACGACCCGTACCCACACCCGCGTACGTATGGAGCGTACCCCCACCCCAACAGTGTAAGTACGACCCCTACCCTCACCTCGACTGCATGGAGCGTACCCCCACCCCAACAGTGCAAGTACGACCTGTACCCACACCCGCGTACGTATGGAGCGTACCCCCACCCCAACAGTGTAAGTACGACCCGTACCCACACCCCGTATGCATGGAGCGTACCCCCACCCCAACAGTGTAAGTACGACACGTACCCTCAGCCGCGTACGTATGGAGCGTACCCCCACCCCAACAGTGTAAGTACGACCCGTACCCTCACCTCGAATGCATGGAGCGTACCCCCACCCCAACAGTGCAAGTACGACCCGTACCCACACCCGCGTACGTATGGAGCGTACCCCCACCCCAACAGTGTAAGTACGACCCCTACCCTCACCTCAAATGCATGGAGCGTACCCCCACCCCAACAGTGCAAGTACGACCCGTACCCACACCCGCGTACGTATGGAGCGTACCCCCACCCCAACAGTGTAAGTACGACCCGTACCCACACCCCGTATGCATGGAGCGTACCCCCACCCCAACAGTGTAAGTACGACACGTACCCTCAGCCGCGTACGTATGGAGCGTACCCCCACCCCAACAGTGTAAGTACGACCCGTACCCTCACCTCAAATGCATGGAGCGTACCCCCACCCCAACAGTGCAAGTACGACCCGTACCCCCACCTCGAATGCATGGAGCGTACCCACATCCGTGCATGTCATGGGCGTACATATTGTGAAATTGGAGAGGTGGGTGCAGAGTCCTCCCAGCAGTGCCCTGAGACAGGAGGGGTGGGTGCAGAGTCCTCCCAGCAGTGCCCTGAGACAGGAGGGGTGGGTGCAGAGTCCTCCCAGCAGTGCCCTGAGACAGGAGGGGTGGGTGCAGAGTCCTCCCAGCAGTGCCCATGGAACGCAAAGGGTGGAGTAGTCACATATACCATGCCCATATACCAAGACCCTGCAGTACATGTACCACATGTGTGCGAGGCTGGGAGTATACGCATGCATAGGGCCAAAAAGAAAACATGTCCACATGAAGTCATGTCAATAGGCCACATACACAAGTACAATGACTACCAAGGATGCCACGAATGATGCAGGTGGAGAATGGCTCAGCATGCATGTGCCAAGGTGAAGGAGTCCGTCACACACCCAGTTAATGTACTCACAGCTCTGCACTAAATATTGGGAACACCCTGCAGGGAAGAAGTCAGGGTACACAGAGGAAGGAAAACACCTTGGGACAATTGCAACATGCAGCAACTGCTTACATGAATGGAGAAAGGTAGCTAAACCGTGTGAGGCACACTGATCCCAGGGTCCCCCTATGAGCAGCACACCACTACATTTCCCACACACCCAACACATGACCAACACCCACAACCATGTAGCAGCCCCACCAACAGCAATGCGAGCAATGCAGGAGTGTTCCAAGGGCAAAAAATAAATAGCTTTATTCAGCATGAGCAAAAAACTAGTATGACGTAAGTCCCATCATAACAAAGGCCATAGGGCAGTCCAGGAGTCCCAGCTGGATGGGGGACACAGTGGGATGCTTGTCCCCTAGCTTGCCTGCACAGTTACGAGTCGTCGTCTTCCACAGGGGTGAGGGCATCATGTGGGGGGGAAGGAACAGGCACCGCAGGGACAGGAGGGCAAAGGGTAGGCGAATTGGGTGCAGGGATGGAGGACTCCACCACAGGGGGTGGGGCAGGGCCAAAGGTGGATTCTAGGATCTCACTGCACACCTTGGCAAGGTCCTCCAGGGACTCCCCTGCACCCGAAGGAACCACAGGCCCCAAGGAGGGGGGGGGGGGGTCAGAGGGATGGGTCGCAGCGCCACTGGGGGAGGATGTGGACAGGGGGGGGGACTCAAGCACCCTGACCGAGGACTTCCTTGACCGCTTGCGTGGTGGCGTCACTGTGGGGCTCAGGGACAGAGCGGCCATGAAGGAGTCTTTGGGGGAGATGTGGCCAGGAGAGCTGAGGGGAGGGGATTTGGAGGGAGTGGATTGGGTGGAATGCGGACTCCCACTCTGGGTGCGTGTCACACGTTTGCCCCCCGACCCAGTGGGTGTGCCTACTGCAGCCTGTGTGTGCGTGTCAGGAGGTGTGCGGCAGACCTTCCCTGCTGGTGTGGTGCCTGTGTCTGTTGTGGTGGGTGCATGCTTACGTCTGTGTGTATGTGGGACAGGCATGGGAGTGGGAATTGTGGAAGGAGCAGGGGTAGGGGGTGGGACGTAGCGCTGCAGGAGACCCACTGCTGCAGTCAGTGTGGAGTCTATGGACCTCAGCAAGTTGCGTTGGTCAGCCTGCGATGAATGAATGCCCTCCAAGTATGCCTCCATGTTGTTGAGGACCTGGCTGTGGCCATGGAGGACATTAAGGATCGCAGTCTGACCAATCTGCAACTGCCGCTGGATGTCCACAGACTCAGCATTGGCGGCAGCAGTGGAGACAGGGGCAGGGGGTGCGGTGCCTGGCAGGAAGGAGACATGTGGGGACCGGGCACGCTGGGAAGGGACACGAGCACGTGGGAGGCGGCTGATGGCAATGGAGGGGGCGGTGCCAGATGTAGGGCTGCTGTCAGATGGTGGTGCAGCCACCGCCCACTCGGAGTGATCCTCCTCGGACCCGTCAGCTTCATACTCTGTTGTGCCAGTCGACAGGTCCCCGGGTTCACTCTCCACCGCCTCAGGCCCACTCGAAGTGCCATCCCCGATGTCACCGCTGGCACTGGTGCTCCGTCCCTCCGCGCCGTCTGTGTCCATGTCTCCCTCCGTGTCCCCCGACGATGCTGTGGGCAGGGTGAAGAGACAGAAAGTAATCATACACCTGTATACATATGACACATGAGTCAAATCTACGTAGGTTACAGTGCATAGCCTGATACAAAGGAAGAGTTACATCCACAAAACAAGGTACATATGTAGGGCATGCAAGACACAGTTCCTCTACCCACCATGCCATGGAATAACTAATGAGAGCATGACACACTAGCAAATGAGATGATATGGAATTTTGACTGAGGAGCAAGGCCCTGGGGACAATCCAGCACTGCATCAGCACCACACAGCGTGGCAGCAAATAGGGATGAGCAGGGACCATAGGCAGGAACAAGAGGCACATGCAGCATAGGTAATACTGATAACATGCCCACCCTGACTGGCACACTGCACCTTGAGGACACCCATAGTGATAGGGCCGTACGCACGCATTTACGCTCACTATCACTTTGGGTGTACACGCGTATGCGTACTCGTTGTGGTACGGGCCGTACACACGCATGTACGCTCACTATCACTACGAGTACGCATACGCGAGCAGACCCATACTGATAGTGAGCGTAGATGCGTGTTTACGGCCCGTACCACTACGAGTACGCATACGCGAGGACACCCCTAGTGATAGTGAGCGTACATGCGTGTGTACGGCCCGTACCACAACGAGTACGCATACGCGAGGACACCCCTAGTGATAGTGAGCGTACATGCGTGTGTACGGCCCGTACCACAACGAGTACGCATGCGCGAGGACACCCCTAGTGATAGTGAGCGTACATGCGTGTGTACGGCCCGTACCACAACGAGTACGCATACGCGAGGACACCCCTAGTGATAGTGAGCGTACATGCGTGTGTACGGCCCGTACCACAACGAGTACGCATGCGCGAGGACACCCCTAGTGATAGTGAGCGTACATGCGTGTGTACGGCCTGTACCACAACGAGTACGCATACGCGAGGACACCCCTAGTGATAGTGAGCGTACATGCGTGTGTACGGCCCGTACCACAACGAGTACGCATACGCGAGGACACCCCTAGTGATAGTGAGCGTACATGCGTGTGTACGGCCCGTACCACAACGAGTACGCATACGCGTGTACACCCAAAGTGATAGTGCGCGTAAATGCGTGCGTACGGCCCTATCACTATGGGTGTCCTCGCGTATGCGTACTCGTAGTGGTACGGACCGTACAAATGCCTGTACGCTCGCCATCACGATGGGTACACATACGGCAGCACTCCCATAGTGATTTGGGAACGTACACAGGCCCTCTTAGCAGCAGTACGGCGGTTTTTACACATCACAGTGGTGATAGGCGGCACACAGGTAGGAATAGGGCGGACATACCTGTCCATGGATGGACATCAAGGCATTGTCTGGGCAGTACTACATGTGTGGGGCACAGGTGTGACAGGCTGTGATGTGGCACATTACTCCTGAGTGGAGAATGCACCAGATGTATGATGAGATGTGTACAGGTGTACTGTGTGACGGTGCAATGTGTGCCAGGCATGCCCTTGACTCCTTTGACATGTGTGCATGTCGTACTGCACCCTTGGGGTGAGCGTCACTGGCATGGCACGGACACCAACACACGGAAGTGTCCCCTGAGGCCCAGTACAGGGGTTACCACACCTGCCTTGTCACTACCCACGGTGCACAATGTGACTATGTCATGTATGTGTGGGGGCTTCCCATCAGGTTGATGTTGGAGCACCCTCAAAAGCAGCAGCTGTTGCAGCAACCAACATGTGTCTGTGTGTAGATTGACATGGCACACTGTTCCGCACACCATGCCACATGTGGTATCGGATGTGAGGTGCACATGTATGCATGGGACACGGAGTAGCGTGACAAGGACATGTCTGCATCCTCACAATGATTGTGTGCTGAGTCATGACATGTGCACCTTCATGGCAAGGTGTGTGGGCTGTCCTAGTGTAATGTCATGTGACCTGTGGCTCTAGTGTTCCGCTGCCAGTCTCTGCAATCGGCATCCTACTTCTGCTGATGTGTGGGCGTATGTCACTCCTGTGTTGCGTCTGGCTGTTCACTTGCACTGGGACACAGCTATTCCCATGGCATGGCATGGGGAGGTTCTCAATCTCCGTGTGTAGCTGGGCCTTGGTAGGAGTGTCACCTGGCAGCCATACCTGTCCTGGGCATGTAGCACATACCTGAGTCCCTATGTAGCATATGTGTATTGACTGATTAACATGTGCTCAGTACAAATGATTTGTTGTTGTGGTGCACTCACTCTTCCTTGTCAATTCCAAATTACTGCAGAGCGCCGCCTCTTCCCCGAGCAATGCCGGACTTGGCTCACATGCAGGAGAATGATCGGATCCGGTGCTACCGCTTCCCACGACGGTTGATTCTGGAGTTGACTGCGAGACTGGCACCACACCTGCAACCGCAGCACAGGTATCCTACGGCACTGACACCCCAGCTGAAGGTAATGGCAGCCCTACATTTTCTTGCCACGGGTACCTTTCAATATACCATAGCTCATGTTGGTGGCATGTCCCAGAGCATGTTCTGCCGTGTGCTGCATGATTTCTTAGAGGCCATGTTGATTCACCTGGATGACTTCATCAAGTTCCCAACCCCTGAACAGTTGACTGCGGTCAAGCGTGGATTCTATGCCCTGGGAGGGATGCCCCATGTCATTGGGTCCATAGAAGGGACACATGTAGCTTTGGTACCACCACACGCACGGGAAGTAGCGTACCGCAATCGGAAGCACTACCACTCCATCAATGCCCTTGTGGTGTGTCAGTCCAACATGTTGATTTCACATGTCTGTGCTCGTTTTCCAGGATCAGCACACGATGCCTACATCATGAGGTGTAGCAGGATGCCTGAAATGATGATGCAGCTGCGCAACGAAAGAGCATGTGTTGTTGGTGGGTACAGTCTGTCTGTCCTGTATTTTGCATAGCCTACCAACACGACCGCTTCACCAGTTCTAACGATGTCCATGTGCTTCCCATGTATGGGACACTGGCTATCCCAACATGCCATGGCTGCTCACACCTCTCCGCAACCCCATCACGCCGGTCCAGCTGCGCTACAACACCGCCCATGGCCGGACAAGGCGAGTGATAGAGAGGACGTTTGGCATGCTGAAGAGCCGCTTTCGGTGCCTCCACAAGACCGGCGGCGCCCTCCCATATGCCCCTGCGAAGGTCTGCAAAATCTTCATGGTCTGCTGTATGCTGCACAACATGGCAGTTGAGAAAGCTGTGCCACTCATCCTGGATCAACATGACGAGGACCATCCACCCGTGGAGGACGAAGGCCTTGGCAATAGGGCTAGTGATGTGGAGGATGTGGAGCCGCAGGAGGACATCCGGACTCGGCTCATACGCGACTTCTTTGCTTAGTGGTGAGTACCAGTGTCTGTGTGTGCACGCATTTGGCCCCGTGTGGCATGTGTTGTGATGTGTGTGTCCACCTGCATGTATGGCACGTGAGTCAGAGGTGTGTGTGGGTGTGTCACTGGAGTGATGGTGCCAGTGATGGTTGTATTTCCCCAGTCATAATTGTGACCTAGCATGTTGTCATCCTAACATGTGTCGAGTACATGCACATGCAAGTGGCTGTGCTTTTTGTGGCTGACTTCTTGTGTGTCTCTCTTGCCCAGGTACTTGCGCATGCCGTCTGCTGGTTGCATTGTTGTGGCACTGCTATTCCTCATGGACACGTCATCGTGGGCTGACTCAGCATTACAGGCACGGACACGTTTTGAAGTCTCCATAGGGTAAGGGATGCATCAAGGGTGTATTGGGTGTGGCAGTTGTTCACGATGTATGCACACAGCCCCTGTCGATGTTTGGTTCCTCTGCAGCCATGTAGCATCAGCATGGGACACGACATGCAGCTGGGTACACCTGAATAGATGGTCTGACTGGTTGACAGTCATCAGTGATGGGATAGAGGATTGTGATGATGGCATCAATGTGTGTGACACTGCCCTCGGACACATACGGTTAGCATTGGCTTGACATGGTGTGGGACTTCCACATCAGCGGATCTATGGTGTATGGCAGGCTCTCCGTGAGCAGCTGTGGGTGTTTAGCTGTTAGCCGACGCTTGTGTGCCAGTTCCATGGCTAACACGCATTTGTGCTGCAGAAGGGGGGTGCCAGTGTTGGACCCACATGTTACTCCACAAGATGTGTTCATGTGTACTTCAAGTTGCCTCTGCACTCCCGAACACATGACTAATAAAGGTGTCCCTATGCCTCCAAGGTGCCTCTTCTCAGTCAATGCTGGTGTGTTGCCACGGTGCATCCAGCATGTCTGGCATGGTATTCCCTGATTGTGGCTATGTGTCAATGTGTCGAGTAGCAAGCTGCAAGCTGTGTGTGTGGGCTGAGACTGTGTAGTGGGCATGATGTCCATGACTGTGTGGGTATTGTGACATGTTCCATCCCCATGCATCCAACGTTGGCCAGGCCCCCATTCTCTGCATCCACCGGACTGAAGCTTGCAGGACATGGTTCTGCCACCTGTCTACACATACCTGGGTGCCCCCCAGGACACTCGACATGATCCCTGACCTCTGCGCATGTCTGTTGCTGTACTCAATGTGTCTGTCAGCACGGTTGTGCGGCCACCCCCTCAGCTGGTTGGGCCCATCACGGGTGTGTATGGTGCTCCATGTCTGTCTTGCCTAATACACTGTGACCCATGTGTCCTGTGCCAGACTCAGGCCCCAGGGTGTGGATGGTTGAAGACAAAAGATGACTCAGGCATGTTTAGACTTTACAAGACACATGTTAGGTAATAATGCAACCAGCAGGCATCTACTCTTCATAGTGTGATTTATTATTGGGGGGGGGGGGGGGACAAAGTGAGGGGCTTTCCGGGAGTTTGGAATCCAAAGTTCAGTAGGGGAGTTGGTGTCCTTGCCATTGGAAATCCTCATAGTCCATGCCACAGTCTTTGTCAACATTGGTCAGACAGTGACCAGCAGGGCCATGTGGCAGAGAATATCTCTTGATGCTGTGATGCTGTTGGTCCAGTGGGCCAGGTGTCCTGGGAGATGGTGATGTTGCGCCGACCCTCACGGTCTTTTCCGTGGACGACCCGCCCTCCTGCGGGGACCCTCAGAAGCAGGCCGTGACGACGTCTGGGATGCTCCATCGGATGTTTCCTCCTCCTCCTCCTGATCCCTCCCTGTGGGTGGTGATGTTCTCCGCCTTCTGGCACAGGGAGGGTCGGCCATGTTGTCGGCCATCCGACGGAGTGTATCGTGAATCCCCTGGAACGCCGTCACTTGCTCAGCCAGTCTGTCCTCCATCCTCCGTTGGTGTCGCAGTAGACAGGCATGTTGCTCCGCATGTTGCTGGGCCTGCTGGGTCTTTATCTCATCGAGGGTCCCCTTGATCTCATTGAGGGTGGACACAACCTGGGCCTTGCCCGTGGTGTCCTGCCGGTATGTGTCCATGATGTTTCGGCCATGGGCAAATACCGGTTCCCCAGCCAACTGGTCAGGCTTGCGCATCCGCCGTCCTCCACTCCCACCACCCCTGCCCACTTGCACCTGGCCTGCCCTTGTGGGTACATCGGGTCTCCGGGACCCCTGAGGGGTGGCATTGGCGTTGTCGCCTGCCTCCTCCTGGGTGCCCGGGACACCGTGTCCCTCCTGGCCAGCCTGGCTGCATTGTGGTGTTGGGGCAGGGATCCTGGGTGTCTCCTGGGATGTGGCAGGAGTGGGGGTGGTGGTTGGCACAGTTGTACCTGACGCAGGTGCTGCAAGTGGTTGGACACCAGAGGGGCCAGGTCGGTCGGGGTCGTCCACAGAGTGGTGAGAGTGGTCGCTGCCGGTGGGATCGGGCTCCCGCAGATCCGGGTCCTGTGAGTCTTCCCCCCCAGTGTTGGGGGGTGAACCACGACGTTGACCTGTGTGTGAGAGAGACAATGTTAATTTTGGTCCATGCAACATCCATGTTTCATCTGTTTCAAAGTTGGGACATTTCCTCTTGGAATTGGGATCTGTCTTGCATTCCACTCACAGTGCACTTGTGCATGGGTGTGTCGCTTGGGCACCACTTTGGCCCCTTTAACTATGTGTGGCACGGTCTTACTTGCTGCGTCAAGTGTGACTGCAGTCAGCAGTGGAGTGGGCAGGTGTGGCGGGCCATGCATTGGCGCCTTCCGTGTATCACTGTACATGTGCACATGGAGTGGAGCCACACACTTATATGATCCAGGTAGCTGTCGTTGTGCTCGTGAACAGGTTGTGACATGGCCCTGTGTTTTGCCATGGGGAAGAGGGGGGGTTCTGGGACTGGCCACCCTTGTCTACATGCACGCAGTCTACCTGCTGACGAGCAGACATTCGCACACGCCACACGGCTGATTTGCTCTCCCTGTGTCTCGCTCCCTCTCTGTCCCCCTCTCCCTCCCTCTCTGTCCCCCTCTCCCTCCCTCTCTGTCCCCCTCTCCCTCCCTCCGTGTGTCAGCCTCCTCCCTCTGTCCATCTCCCTGTGTCTCCCTCCCTCTGTGTCCCCCTCTCCCTCCATCTGTGTGTCAGCCTCCTCCCTCTGTCCGTCTCCCTGTGTCTCCCTCCCTCTCTGTCCCCCTCTCCCTCCCTCTCTGTCCCCCTCTCCCTCCCTCCGTGTGTCAGCCTCCTCCCTCTGTCCGTCTCCCTCCCTCTCTGTCCCCCTTTCCCTCCCTCCGTGTGTCAGCCTCCTCCCTCTGTCCGTCTCCCTGTGTCTCCCTCCCTCTCTGTCCCCCTCTCCCTCCCTCTCTGTCCCCCTCTCCCTCCCTCTGTGTGTCACCCTCTGTCACCTCAGCCCAGCTTCCTGGGCACACACTGTTAGCAGATCTTTGAGTGGCCCTTGGCTTGTTGATGTGAGTTTGTTTCTGATCTCCAGGCACCCATTGGGTGTAGTGTGTGTCTCTGCGCTGCTGCTGTGGTGGTGTGTGCTGCCACTCTTTCACAGTGTTGGCTGTTCATCAGCTGCTGTCATGTGCAAAACAGTGCCTTCACCCCCATGTGTTGATGCAAGGTGTCCGCCATTTGCTGGCAAGTCATTCCTGTGTTGGGACACACTGTTTGTCTGGCTGTGACCTAGGCCATATGGGCAGAGGGCATTGTTGTCTGCTTCGGAGTTGCACTATGTGATTTTTGGGGCCCAGCCTCCCGCCATCCGGGTTACCGTGTCATGTGTTGGTGTCTTCTGTGGCCTGTGACTTGACATTGTCCAGCTGGGTGCATGGGGCATGGTGGCAGCAGTGGCATGTGCGTGCTCATGGAGTGTGGTTGAGTCATGCGATGGCTTGGGGTGGTTGCGTGCCTGTTGGTGATTTTGGTTGTGGATGCCGTTCCCCCCATGTGAGGTGCGTTGTTTGTGTACTCACCCGGGTCTCGGAGTCCTTCTAATCCTTCGACTGCCTCCACCGGCAGTATGGCCATCACCCTCTCCTCCCAGGGCTGGTAGTGTACGGGTCTGCGGGAGGGCCCTCCTCCAGTGGCGTTGGCCTGGTTGTGTTCCTCCTGCCTCTTGGCTCGGACCCTCCTCCGCAGATCGTACCACCTGTTCTGGCATTCCTGCCTGGTCCTTCTGGTGTCCCCAACAGCATTCACAGCATCGATGATGGTCTGCCACATGGCTGTTTTTGCTGCCATGCTGGTGTTTCTGACCAATGTTCCAAAGAGCTGTGGCTCGACTCTGAGGATTTCATCGACAAGAACCTCCAACTCTCGGTTACTGAACTTTGGATTCTTGGTAGTGGGCATGGTGAGGGGTGTGGGTGTGGATGGTGGGGGGGGTGTGGATGGTGGGGGGGGTGTGTGGATGGTTGTGGGTGTGTGGGTGTGGTTGTACAGGTGTGTGTGTGAATGTGATGAGGGTGTGTTTGTGAAGGTGGTTGTGTGGAGATGTGCAAGTGTAAGGTGTGGTGAAGCTTGTAGTAAGGTGCTGTAAGTTGTCTGTGGTGTCTGGCAGCAGTGAGTCTGTTGCAAAGGCTCATGGTTTGTGTGTGTGGGCCCTTTTTATTGGTCCATTGGTGGGTGTGGCTGTGTTTGAAGTTTGGGTGGGTGTGTTATAAGGAGTGGTGGTGTTTAGGGCCTCTGTTTGTTTTTGGCAGTTGCAGGTCAGTGTATGTGTTTTTTTAGTGTTTGTTGGCCATGTTTAGTGGCTTTGTGCCATTCGAATAGTGTATTCTTGTGTTGTTTTGTTTTGTCCTGGTTGTGTACGTGCGTTTTGAGCGTGTGTACGGTGTGTAGATGGGCCATTTGGTTGTACGGTGCTGTCCTTGTGTGTGGCTTGGCACGACTCGTACATGCGGTTGTGATGTTGGGGCATGGGGTGCGCTCCGTGCTTAGGAGGTTGTGGTGGGGGTGCGACTGGAACGTACTGGGGTGTACATAGACGGTGGTACGACACGTACAGGGGTGGGGGTACGACTCGAACGTACTGGGGTGTAGGTACACGGGGTATGACACGTACAGGGGTGGGGGTACGACTCGAACGTACTGGGGTGTAGGTACACGGGGGTATGACACGTACAGGGGTGGGGGTACGACTCGAACGTACTGGGGTGTACTTAGACGGTGGTACGACACGTACAGGGGTGGGGGTACGACTCGAACGTACTGGGGTGTAGGTACACGGGGGTATGACACGTACAAGGGTGGGGGTACGACTCGAACGTACTGGGGTGTACTTAGACGGTGGTACGACACGTACAGGGGTGGGGGTACGACTCGAACGTACTGGGGTGTAGGTACACAGGGGTACGACACGTACAGGGGTGGGGGTACGACTCAAACGTACTGGGGTGTAGGTACACAGGGGTACGACACGTACAGGGGTGGGGGTACGACTCGAACGTACTGGGGTGTAGGTACACGGGGGTACGAAACGTACAGGGGTGGGGGTACGACTCGAACGTACTGGGGTGTACTTAGACGGTGGTACGACACGTACAGGGGTGGGGGTACGACTCGAACGTACTGGGGTGTAGGTACACGGGGGTATGACACGTACAGGGGTGGGGGTACGACTCGAACGTACTGGGGTGTACTTAGACGGTGGTACGACACGTACAGGGGTGGGGGTACGACTCGAACGTACTGGGGTGTGGGTACACGGTGGTACGACACGTACAGGGGTGGGGGTACGACTCGAACGTACTGGGGTGTGGGTACACGGTGGTACGACACGTACAGGGGTGGGGGTACAACTCGAACATACTGGGGTGTAGGTACACGGGGGTATGACACGTACAGGGGTGGGGGTACGACTCGAACGTACTGGGGTGTGGGTACACGGTGGTACGACACGTACAGGGGTGGGGGTACGACTCGAACGTACTGGGGTGTAGGTACACGGGGGTACGACACGTACAGGGGTGGGGGTACGACTCGAACGTACTGGGGTGTACTTAGACGGTGGTACGACACGTACAGGGGTGGGGGTACTACTCGAAAGTACTGGGGTGTAGGTACACGGGGGTACGACACGTACAGGGGTGGGGGTACGACTCGAACGTACTGGGGTGTACTTAGACGGTGGTACGACACGTACAGGGGTGGGGGTACGACTCGAACGTACTGGGGTGTAGGTACACGGGGGTATGACACGTACAGGGGTGGGGGTACGACTCGAACGTACTGGGGTGTACATATACGGGTGGGGGTTCGACACGTACACGGGTGTACATACAGGGGGGGTGTACATTAACGGGGAGTACGACTCGAACGTATGGGTGCTGGGGGGAGTGTTTGGCGCGTATGCGAGCACATATCTCCATGGTTGCAATGGGAGTTCGGTGCGGACGGTGTTTTTACCATACGGTTGTGAGTTCGGACGCACGGGTGGGATCGTGATTCCTCGGTCGGACTTGACTTTTCACGTTTGTACGGTAAATCGTCCGAGGACGTGTCGGACACATTTTCCGACCCGAGGACGTGTGGGGAATGATTCCAAATGCGGTTCGTATGGACTTTTTACCATGCGAATCGTGATTGCCAGTTCGTACGGCACTTGTACGATTCGTACGGTAAAAAGACCGGATACGAGTCGCACGGGGAATTTTTCTACCGGATCGTAATCGGCACCCGTGTCTTTTGCACCATCTAGAACTACAGCCCTGTGGACTACCTTGCTGTAAAAGGACTAAAGAGTGGACTCCCTGCAAGCTATAGGTTAGCAGAGCTCACCTGGAAGATCACCATCAAGAATCCTCAACCTGGAGCACTACCAGTGGATTTGTAAGGGTTTTGTCCAAGTGGATTATGGGAACTGAAGTCCTCAGATTTCAAGGACCCCCTTGCAGTAAGTTTGACACCCTTTGGGAAACTTCAATAAGAAGTTCCAGAAGTTTGGAGAAGTTTGGAGCAACTGTGGGAAAAAGCTCCATAAGTGGACCGACTCAACCTGGCCAGCCAAGCTGTCTGTCTTCAACCGCGAATCGGCCTCACTCCAGGTTCATCCTGCTGAAAAGCTCCGTAGGTCCTACTTCCAGAGTTTGACCAGGAGTAGGCGAAATCCGAGGCCGGTGAACCCTCACCGAAACCGGCCTGGTGAAGAGCATCAAGGTACCCTGCAAGAAAAAACTCTGTTGAAGTTTCTAAGTCCGAACGAAGAAAAGGTGACAGAGAGCAACTGCGAAAGCCAAGCCGCCTGCCTTCAACCGCGAGCTGGCATGCATCGTCCCGCTGGAACGCTCCGGAGGTCGGACTTCGATAAGTTTGACCAGGAGCTTGTCGAAGCCAATCTGGCAAACCCTCACCAAATCCGGACATGCTGAGAGCTTTGAGAGACCCTGGAAGGAAAAGTTCCAAGTCACAAGGTAAAAACTTTGACGGAGACCCTACCGCGACGGGTAGCCGTGCAGGGCTCCATCGCAGTCGGGCCTGAAACACTGACTTTGACCCAGTCTATCACGACCAGATGTCCCGATTGGATTTTTGTCGTTTTGGTGTCGTTTTAAAGAGAACAATATTTCTTATTGTTATAAATTGGTTTTTGATTTTTATTGTGCATTTGTTTCCTAATTGTTTACTGAACTGTTGTTTTTAAATGCTTTGCATACCTGTCTTTGAAGTTAAGCCTGCCTGCTTGCAGCCAAGCTACCAAGGGTTGAGCATGGGAATAACTTTCTAAGACCTATTCTGAGCCCTATACTTTGTTAGTGGCCTTATTGCCAGTGGCAGATATACATTAGCCCCTACTAATAATCAACTTTACAACAAGAATTACATATATAAACAACATAGGACACATTTTTATTTGACTGTTTTTGCAGTTTATATTCCTTTTAATCAAACGTCTGAATATATGAAGTCCAATGGCATTGTTATTGATAACCCCATGGGCAAGGGGCAGGGCTGGATAGTCAGTTAAATGATTTATTGTTGATGGTAGCCCCGTTTTTAGGTCTTGACTGAGACAGTGCAAGCTCTGTCGCTTGCAAGACCTTTTGTTACATTAAAGGAGGTTAGAGCCCACCCATTAATTACCTTTGTTACTCCGCCCCCTTCCCTACTTGCCACGTACTATCCCTGCCCCTCTCCTCTGTCTTTGCTTGCCCCGTTCCCGCAAGCCCATCCCTCTTTGTTGATTCCAGCCTTTCCACAAGAAAAAAGGTCTGTGATGCATCAGAGCGCTTTTTCTTTACACTGCCCTCTGCCCCATAACACAACCCCATGTCCTTGCTTGCCCAGACCCTCGTCCCTTTGGTTGCTTCCACCTTACCCCCTGCCTATATGACAGAAGAAACAAGCCATGGCAAAGACAATAGGTCTCGCCATTCAAAATCTATTTGTTTGTCCCAATCGTTATTTGCCATTTTGTATAGCAGCACAGCGGCTGTGCAGCATGAGTGAAAGTAAAAAAACAAAAAGCACTGTGATTCAGCCAGTTTTGACCATATAATAGCACTTTTTGAAAATATACTTTCAGCCATTGTGCACCTCAGTCACACTGCTGTGCTACATGGCTAAAAAGAATGACAAAGGCAATACATCTTGCACTGGCAAGACCTGTTGGCTTTTCCAATGCTTGCTAATACATATAAGCACCCCCTGAGGTAGGCTATAAAGGTTCAGAGGGCAGGGTTCATTGCATTTAAGAAGTAGCACATGTGTACTTAAGATTTACATGTCCTGACAGTCAAAAAACTCCTAAAGTCATTTTTCACTATTGTAAGACTTCTCTTTTCGATTTTCTGAGACTGGGTTACCTTATTACATGCTTATGTTTTTTGATTGGGATCAGAGATATGCTGCTCACACACATACATTTTTTTATTTAAAATCATCTTTAATGGTAAAGTTGGATTGTGTTACATTTCTGGAAAAGCACTTTTAGAAAGTTGACATGTTCTTGTCCCAACTAAGGGGTCCATTAGAATGGAGGACGGATGGCCTCCGCCGGGCGGGCAGTAGCAACCGCC
Organism: Triturus cristatus; assembly: GCF_964204655.1. NCBI lineage: Eukaryota > Metazoa > Chordata > Amphibia > Caudata > Salamandridae > Triturus > Triturus cristatus. The sequence continues at coordinate 10,955,541 of NC_140579.1, read as the reverse complement.
GGACCGGCGGCAGACATCCGCCCGCCATCGAAGCCCTGAACACTGTCGGTCCGATTAGCATTGCGGTCGTGACCGCAGTGGTGTGATTTACCGCCCGCCACTTTTCCACCGGTAGCAGTCCGCCCGCTAGCCTGGCGTGCGGAGTTGGACCACTACAATTGTGGCGGATCATGGCCAAGCACCGCTGGTACGATTATGATGCCGGCGGTAGCCAGCTTTCCGCGGCGGTGGACCCGCCATGGAAAGGAATGCGGAGAATGTCTCCGGGGGTCCATTGTGGACCCCCAATGTGTTGGGGGGTGTGTGGTTGCACTGGGGGGGTACCCATGGTACCCCCTACATGTCCCTGTACCAGGTGGCAGGCACTGTGCAGTGCCTGCAACAGACTGCAGGGACCTGCAGGACATGCTTGTTTGGACATCGCGGCAGTGCTGCTGGCAGTACCACCCGCCACAATGTTAACCGCTTATATCCGACCGCCGCAGTCGGATTTCCACTGCGGAGCATAATAATTGGACTGCCGGTTTTCCCGGGGTCCTGGCGGGCGGTGTTTCCCCGCTAGCATGGCGGTTGGACTGATTTTCTGACCGCCATGCTAATGGACCCCTAAGTATGTCTGCCAATGTACTGGGTCACATGACTGTGACTGGCTCTGCTGTTGGAGCTTGAGTATTACTTCTAGACAATAACACAAAGGGGGCTTAGGTGTGTACAGGATGGGTCATCCGGCCAGGATGGCTGGGGAAGGGCTGCATCCTTCTCCACTTGCACTTTAAAGGTCTTTGCTTACACCACACATGGAGGAATTAGGCCTGTCCAGCCTTTTCTCACCCCATACACTTTGAAGCTCTTGACCAGGGGAAGAAGTTTCAAACCCATTAGTGGTGGTAGGTAAGGAAAGTCCCACGAAACAAAGGCCGTCACAATGTATCAGCCGTGGTCCGTGCAGGAACAGCGGTGGGGCAGTGGGGCCGTGTAAGGGGGGAGTTCAAGGGATGATGCAGAGGGAAAATTCAATAAATAATTAATTTCCCCTTGGCATCGTCCTTCGATATCCCCCCTTACACTGCCCCACCATCCCGCTGCTTTCACCTGCATGGACCGCTGACACGTATAAATAATGGGCCTTCAAAGCCACTGATCAGAACACTCCTGGGCCTGTGATTGGGACGATGGGCTGTCCACCTGCTGGAAGGACTGCCTCGCCGTCTGAAGAAAAAAGACTGGATCTGCTTGCCTTGAAACCAGGCTACACAGAGTGATTCGAAGGGTCAGTTAGCAGACCTCCTGTGTGAGCTACAGGGACACAACAAGCTTCAGAGACCTCCTTGCATCTGCACCGTGTGCACCTGCCAACCCCTTGCTGCTGGCCTCTGCCCACACCTTCTGCCCAGGGCTGGACTGGCCATAGCGGGCACCGGGCAATCCCCTGGTGCGCCGCACGGGTGGGGGCCGTTTTTGTAACAGGGCCGGTTTTGCAGCATAGCTGTAACAAAATTGGCCGAAAACCGGCCCTGGCAAGGAGCTCAGCGGCCCTCCCAAGCCCCGGGGGGCCAGCCGAGCAATTTGCCAGGGCCGGTTTTGGTTCCCAGTCCGGCCCTGCTTCTGCCCCTGGTCCTAGACCCTTGGCTGGCATCAGTGGTTGCTCCTTCGTGAAGAAAAGGTGAAAATCCTGAAGTTTTGACTCATCATAACATGAACAGATTTGTTCTCACTGAATCTCTGCCACTTGCAATAACCGGCAACGCAAAGCTCCGGTGAGACTTGCAAATTGAGCCAACAGTGACCGTCCACAATGACCAGCAATGCAAGATCTGTACTTCAAACTACAGGCACAACAGTCCGTGATGACTGCCAAAGCAAAGCTCCAGTGGTGACTGCATCATTGTGCTACAGCAAAGACTGTCCTTCTATCGGCTTGCAAGGCGAAGGAAACTTTTTTACGCTGGACTTAAGAAGATAACTGTTTAGTGAGACTAACCTGCTCCGCATATCGGACCCATGCTCCATCGCGTTTGGCCTGAATTTGTGATTTTCCCCCGTCTAACGCAATCAGATAACCACGAGTGGCGCTTTGTGCTATTAGGTGCAATTTCGCAAAAATAAATTAATTGAATATATTTGGTTCTGCTCGCTGCATTTTGAATGTTCTGCTATCATTTTATTTACCAACATTTACTCCATTTTTCTAAATTGTTTTGGGATTGTTCTTGTGTTGTGTTTTCACGTTATTATGTTTTTGTGCCAAGCTACCAAAGGGTTAAACACAGGTTAATTTGGTGACTTTTGTGGTTCACCCTGACAAGGACTGTGGTTGTTACTTCAGTGGGGCTTTCGCCCCCCTGAACCGATAACCTGATTTTGTACAGTTAATGATGAGCGTTGTGTCGCACCTGAAGTGGTTCTTTTGCAGTGCTACTCTACATGCTAGAAGGCGGATTGTGAACGAGCTTCAATGAGTCTCGGTAAATGTGATCGGTGTCCTTTTATTGTAATGTACAAGTAATCATTACAAGCACCTCCATGCTTGCAGCATCTATTTATAACTTCTTACATATATTTATGTGCCCCTTATAGGGCTATGCAAAGTGCAAGAAACCAAATAAGCATTGCTATTCAGCATATCAGCAGGGATGCTCCAGTTATTGTGCGTCACGGCTCCGCCACCACGGATTTTAAATGCGGCGCACCATGGGGCAAAAACGGACAGATGCGTGATGCATCTGTGCCGTATAGGCAGCGCATTGCTGGAGTTGCATCGCAAGCGCGACGCAGCTCCAGCAAGGCTCTGGGGTGCCCTATCTTCACAATGCTGCGTCAATCCTTATGCCTGCTTCAAGCAGGCGCAGGGTTTTGACGCAGCATGGGCCTAAAAGTGACTGAGTGAAATCTGGCAGATCTCACTCAGCCACTTTTAGGAGGCGTTCCTGCGACGGAACGCCCCCCCCCCCCCCCCCTGCACAGGAACGCCTACTTCTGGCGCAGGGCTTTACAATGTGACGCATCTCCCAGATGCTTCACGTTGTAAATACCCCACAGCATGGCGCTGGTTTTGCGCCGCCGCTGCGTCACAAATGTGATGCAACGGCGGCGTAAATGAGGCTCAAGGGGCTTGTAAATCTGCCCCTCAGAATTTAAAGGTGTGTTGGAAGGTGGATTATCAGTAGGGGTAAGTATGCACCTACCACGAGCAATAAGGCCACAATGCAACACAATGTAAGGTCCAGTCCAGGTCTCAGAAGATTAGCCCCTGGTTCACCCCTTGGTAGCTGGCTGTGAACAGGCAGGCTTAACTCAGCGGACAGGTAGGTAAAGTATGTAACAACACCAATACCTCAAACACTCAATAAAAATCCCACACAAATTAATAAAAACAGTAAATATTGTATTCTTTAAAATGACACCAAAATGAAAAAATCCAATACAGGAAACTGGAGATATAGGATTTTAAAGATTAACCACTTTCTAACGCTTAGAAACATATAGCATCAACTTGGGACATCTGGTCGGGCTTGACCGAGACGAAGTCAAATTTTGAGGCCACCCACGATGGACCAATGGTCGGATAATACACTAAGCGTAAGACCCTAGTCAAACCTTTAACTTTGGACTTAGTAACTTTCCGGGAGCATTTTCTCCCGACCTCGAGAGGTCCCCTCTAGCAGGCCGATTTTGATGCGGTATTGTCAGATTGCTTCTCAGAGAGGCCCTGGTCAAATCCTGGTAGTCCGGAGCTTTCAGCAGGATAAACCTGAAATTCAGGTCGGGTAACAGTTGAAGGTTGTTGGCTAAACTCTCGACATTGGGCAGGTCCACTTATGGAGCTTTTTCTAAAAGTTGGCCCAAACTTCTCAAAACTTCTAGAACTGCTGCCTGAAGTTCCTCTTTAGGGTGCAAAGTGTCCAAAACACAAATCCAAGGGTATAGAAGCTCCGAGATGGTCCTTGGACATTTGGACTACAGTTCCCACAATGCACCTGGCCAAATCTTAAAAGTCCACTGGACGCACTCCAGCTGGGTACTTCTTGAGGGAGATGGTGCAGGGAAGCTCTGTTAAACTGTTGCTTTCAGGAAGTCTACACTTTAATCCTTTTTGAAGCAAGGCAAAGTCCACAGGGCTGTAGTTCCAAGTGTGCAACAGGATTAATCCTGTGTGGTGCAGACAAGGGTTCCAGTAGGGTAATCCTTCTTCTTTTAGTTTCAGGCAAGACATTTTGAGTTGCTATAACCTCTGCTCAATGTGGCCATTTATCACCTTATCAAAGTAGCTTGGCTAAGCTTCTTAAGGCTGACCAATCAGGAGAGGCTGCTCTATGTGTGGATTTTGGCTCACAGAAAGAAAGTTCTATAACGTGTTTTCTGTATTAGTTATGATAAATTCAACAATGGCATGTTGTTGGGTTTATCATTGGCCATCTTTTAAGTCTTTGAATGCCATTTTAGCCCCTTCTTAGCAATATTTATAATTAAATTAAATATTCCAATGTTAGCCTATGATGCTAATAATCTACAATGGGGGAATAAAATTGGCAGGTTTTCTTTCACTATGGCATATAAAACATATTTTATAATTTCCTTGCTTACAGTTTCATGGCACCCTACCCCTGAGGCGCCTAAAGGGAGACCTTGGGTGACTTATACGTAATAATAAGGTAGTTTAATACTTTGTAATTACCTTTACCACCAAAATCGAGTTTACATGTAATCTACTTTTTAAATACAGACTGCAAAGCAGATCTACCTTTAAAATTGACAGTAGGCACACAGCAGTGCACACTCCAGTACGGGAAATCTACTGGGCCTCAAAACTCCCTTGTCCTATAATATACTAGGGGCCTATAGGTAGTTTCAATTCCCCTTGTCTTAATATATATTAGGGACTTGTAGGTGGTTGGAATCCCTCTTGTCCTATTATATACGAGGAACTTACAAGAATCTGTCATTGCCAATTGTAATTATTCCGAATTGCCATATACCTTTTTCATCAGAGCAATGGCCCTGGGCCTGTTTAGCAGAGTCAGTTACCACCAGTATCAGTAAAAAAATGGGGGTGAACAGGGCACAAAGGATGGCTTTCTCACAGTGTGATATCAGTGGCCTGAAATCAATTGATTATATTGCGGAACCTGCTCAAGTCTGTCATTCTCATCAACGGTGCATCCATAAGGCCCACTCTGGATGCAGAACACAGCGGACTATTGTTTGGCGGTCGAACAGAGCTCTGAGCCATATCTTTCATGGCCTTCCTTCCTCCTCAGTTGCTACTGGTCACATTTCCATTGTATCTACAAGAGAGGCAAACCACAGGCCCATAGTAGACAATTCATGCGGGACAGAAGTTACCTTTTGTGGGTTCTTTGGTTCTTCAGGTCATCAGAAGGTTCAGTGAAATGTGGAAACAAGAAAAGATTAGCATTATACAATAGTTAAAGATCGTGTCTCTTTATTCAGCAAACTTTAAAGAATGACGCAAGAACCTTGAATTTCAATTATAGGGGTGCTAGAAGATACCATAGACAGGGATTCCCAGTAATATTTTTGGATTTTAGACCATGGTCTGATACAACTTGCGATGACAGATATCTGGAGTCACCAATGTGGGTATAAAAACAAGAGTTTATGGATCCCTCCTTGGACAGGAATTGCTTACCCAATGTACTATTTGTTTCTATAGTTATTTAGATATGACACAAAGTGCTAGGGTTCATCTTTCAATGACTTGTTCTATAGTCTGACAAACACGGAATGAGAAAGGAAAGAACAAACAAGATTAAATTACTGTAGTTTGTGAACATCGGGTTACTAATACATCATGTTTTACTGAACTTCTGAATCATTATGTAATCAAAAAATGATATTCCTTTTCCCAAGAACTATGGAGGCCTTGGCATTATTGCACATAATTGAGAAGTTAGCCTTGTCTACCTTTTGCCACCTCCTTCCCAGAGTACATCTTGAAAATGTAACCCCGCCTTTCAGAAGGATTGTTTAATCGGCTTTAAGTCCCCAAGTCCTGCAGAACTGCCCTTAGCTGCTAGCAAGCAATCGGAACACACTAAATGAGTCCAGATCATTACTTTGCAATTAGAGCAGCAACAATTGTGACATATTAAAGCGATGATGAATCTGAGTGGACAGACACGAGCAAATACAAATGAAGTTCACCTTTTATAGCCAGGCAGGACAAGTAGACAAGAATGACTGGATCGGACTGTAAAGCTGAATTTAAGAATTGGTAGAATGCCCATCCTGTGACCCAAGCAGATGCTAAAGTAAGGGGCCCATTAGTCCGCCCGCCACTGTAACGGTAAACGGGACCGACCGCCACTGGTGCGGCGGTCCTGCTGTGCCCATTAGGATGCGACCACCACCCGGTCGCATCCCGCATATTAAACATTGTGGTGGGCAGTGCTGTAAGCAGCACCCGCCACAATGTAAAAAATGCATTGCCTGCCACCTTGTGATTGCCAATGTAGGGGGGTACCAAGGGTACCCCACAAGTGCAGCCTCCCACCCCCGCTTCCTCCAGGGGCCAGCAAAGTAAACTCTGCATGCCTTTCCATGACAGAGTCTCCGCCATGGAAAGGCATTCTACCGCACACATCATAATATGGATGGCACCACCACCATATTACGGGCCTTTTCCGCATGGCAGGCAATCGTGACGATTGCCTGCAGGCGGAAAAGCGGCGGACGGTCTTTCCATCTGCCGCGGTACCCCCGCCATGCTAATGTGGCAGGGGGTAAATGGCGGTCCAGCAAGGTGTTGTGGTGGGCGGTCCGCCCACTATGATAATAAGCTCCTAAGTATGGACCCCCAGACATAGGCCTGTTTAGCACTTCCCTGACTTGTGCTTCTCCTCCATCTCTTGTTTGCCTCATTGGGCAACTGAAAAAAACCTGCAGTTAACTTTGTATACCTGGATGACATGACCATGAGTTAGGGATGTTTGGTATTAGAAATGGATGTAGGGGGTAATCAAAGATTGAGAGTTTGTGAGAAAAAATAGAAAAGATACTTTCTAAGAGCAAAGAGTGAGAGCAAGCAATATATCGAGTAAAAGATAGGGCATTAGGAGATGAGGTATTTGTTAACAACCAGTATCTAAAAAAAAAAAAAAGTTGTAAAGTTTACAGAGTGCCTGCTGCAGTATGAGGCATCCGCAGAGCCTAAAATGCACAGAAATTGTTGAATGCAGCGTGGAATTTGAAGAATTCGATGCGTGTTGACTGGAGTTGTGTCAGTCTTTGGCTTACTCACAGTCACTGATCTCAAATATCTTGCAGGACGCACTGACAGGCATTAAGGAACTGCATAGAGGGGCGGGGCAGTCAGCACATCAAAGTCAGCAAAGGCAAAAACCCATAACAGGAGGACCGAAACCCGAAAAGAGCCAAAATAATTTCAAAGGGACCCATGGTGGGATGAAATCTTAGAGTAATGGATCCTTTGTCAAAGGTCCCAAAAATGGAATGGTGAACACACCAATGAAGATGCCTAGACCAAATCCAGGGGTGAACATTGTGTCTGGGGGTGCAAGGCCACATGCAATATGAAGCAAAACCCCAAATTCATGTCTACAATTTCATGTAGATAATGGATGCCACAGTGGGCCCACCCCGGCAGTCTTTGGGCCTGGTTACAAGTTTAGTGGTCCAGGGGCTGGCCACCATGTGATTGCCCTTACTCCAGGACCGCCAAACTCAACCGCCGGCCACCAGACCGATTACAAGCAAACTCGTGGTCTAGCGGACGGTCCTTTGGCATTCCCACGCGGTGCCTATTAAAGAGTCACCACAATGGGAACGCCAAGCCCCGTTCCAGCACGGCATGGACAATAAAGTCCATGCCGTGCTGGAGCAGGGGGTGAATGCACATGGAGGGACACAACTCGTGCCCCTTTGCAGGCACTCCTTGACCTTGAGGCAACAGGCATATTGGAGCCTCTGATCGGCGTGCCACCACCAGGCACTGCTGATCCCTGGCGGTTGCGGTGGTCTTTTGGTTGTGGTCGGACTGCCAGTGTGGAGCGAGTACCACGGTACTATGAACCGCCGTACTTTTAATCAGGCCCTCAGTATTTGCAGACGGTTGAAAGAGGATGAAAAGTGTCGCACCGCAAATCTTTCTCAACAGCTCGAATTACCAGAAGCCGTTCTTTGTTTATTGCAACAATTTGACTGTTTAGTGGTATACCTCAGGCTAGTCAGGCTATGGTCGACCCCACCCAAGGTTATTATATGCTCTATTGTCAAAGTGTCATCAAAACTGTGGAGGATTCTTTCTTTCTTTCTTTCTTTCTTTCTTTCTTTCTTTCTTTCTTTCTTTCTTTCTTTCTTTCTCTTTCTTTCTTCTTTCTTTCTTTCTTTCTTTCTTTCTTTCTTTCTCTTTCTTTCTTCTTTCTTTCTTTCTTTCTTTCTTTCTTTCTTTCTTTCTTTCTTTCTTTCTTGATTTCTCTTTCTTTCTTCTTTCTTTCTTTCTTTCTTTCTTTCTTTCCTTCTTTCTTTCTTTCTTTCTTTCTTTCTTTCTCTCTTTCTTTCCATCTTCCTTCCTTTCCATCTTCCTTCTTTTCTTTCTTTTTTTCTTTCTTTCTTTCTTTCTTTTTCTTTCTTCTTTCTTTCTTTCTTTCCATCTTCCTTCCTTTCTTTCTTTGTTTCTTTCTTTCTTTCATTCTTTCTTTCATTCTTTCTTTCTTTCTTTCTTTCTTTCTTTCTTTCTTGCTTTCTTCCTTTCTTGCTTTCTTCCTTTCGTTCTTCTTTCTTTCTTTCATTATTCTTTCTTTTTCTCCTCAAATACTTTGCAATTTCTACCTCCCTTCTTTCCTCAGCCAGTCTGCCTTTCCATACCTTGCCTTGCCCTGCCTTGCCTTGTATTTTCTTTCTTCCTTCCTTCCGGTTTTTGCCTCCCTAATGTACATCCTCCTTCCATCTTTTTTCATTTACTCATGGTTATCTGAGCTATATTTACTCAAAAGATACCAGTTTTGAAATTTGAAAATATCCACATGAGAACTCATTTCTTTATATGTTCCTATTTTGTGCAGGTTGCGCTAGCTTTTCCCATCTTCATGACACAAGAATCCACTTTGAGGCAGGTGTGTTAAAGCTCAGGTGGCTTACCTTGGCCAATCTCGGTCTCCTGGACACCAGCTGCAGCCGGATTCTCCTTCCCTAAGTAAGAGGGATTTTCCAGCTCACTCAGGCTGATGTTTGTCCTGAAACTGCCGACGGAAACCAAATCTGTGCAACAGAGAATCAGAAAGTAGACATAAAGGAAGGGCTACAAGTGCCGCAGTCAAGCACAAAGAGCTCTGTCTGAAGATGAACTCCCGTCTCACCAGCAGGGGGTGTTCAAGGCTCACCTGTAATCTCACACTGATCTCAGGTGCGTGTACATCACATTCCACAAACACAAAATTGGCACCCTGAATACATATGAAGTAGCTAAAGCGGATTCAATTCACATAGAGACATTTACAGAAAAAAAACAATCGCTCCCTCATTCAGGCATGCTCTCGGAAAAATATTGTTTTGATTTTAAACCAATAGTATCAGTTTTACCGAAAAGTAAGTCTTTTACCACAAAATAATGAATTATATAGTGGCATATCAGCAACACCCGGCGATAATTATCACTCAGCGCTCTTAGCGTGAGGATAATTATCGTCGGCCAGCGCCGATTTTTATCGCTGAGATAGCGTGCTATTAGCAACGCTTATCTCCTCAGCGATAAAAATCCTCGCGCTAACTGCCTAACGTGAGATCATCGCTGGAAACCCAGCGATAATCTCACGCAATGTGGCGTCAGCTTGCTGATAGGGACTCACAAACTTAGCCATGATATCCACCCTCCATAGGATATCATGGCTAAGTCAGTCCTGAAGCAGGCGTAAGGAAAGTAGCGATAACAGGAGTTATCGCTACTTTTCCTGGCGCTATGCTTCATAGCGTGGGGCTTGATGATAGGAGAAATGCCGCTTAGCGACATTTCTCCTGTCATGCCAGGTCAGGAACGCCCACTTTGCATCTCATTAGAGATGCAAAGCTGGGCGTTAGGAATCCCCACGCTAAAGCAAGGTTTCACGCGTTAGCGTGGCCTTGCTAATTAGGCGATAAAATTATCTCCGCTTTTCAGCCGAAAACGGCCGCAAAAGCAGCGATAATTTTTTATCACCAGCTTGTAAATATGCCCCTTAATTTGCTGCATCAGCGTCCATCAAAAACCCCAAGCATTCTCCATAATTGACAACAGTTACGAGTACCCAAAATGTTGTACTCAATTTACTCAGTCGGCAAAAATAGCAGTTTTCACTTCATATAATGTTTGGAGAAACATTGCAATTTTTCAAGGGTTTCATGGCCTATTTAAAGTATGTTTTAAATCAAAATCAGAGAACTCCTGAGCAACAAAGACATGCATGTGAGACCTATTGCATATTGCATTGCATACGTGAGTGCGGGCGGGGGGGAAGGCGCGGGCAGTAAGAGAACCTCATTAAAGAAAATAGTGCACACAATCTAAATACCACATCCCATGCAACACCAGTGGCGGCTCCTCGCGGGAGTGCTGCGGGGCGGTGGGGCGGGGGAGGGACAGGGTGGAGGAAGTAAACTCCGGCATAAGGCCGAACGGAGTTCCGTTAATAAATAAATAAATAAAATGAATTTTATTGCGTGCGCTGCAATCCTTCGATGCAATGCAGCGCACGCAATGAAATTTGTTTTATTTATTTATTTATTAACTGAACTCCGTTTGGCCTTATGCCGGAGTTTACTACCCCACCCTAGCCATACCCCACCCCGCCTCACTGCCAGAACGAGGAGCCGCCACTGTGCAACACTGAAAGTAAAGGGGCCAGAAGCCATGCAAGGATACAAATGACGAGATGGCCGTCATAAGGAGGGACTAGCAAGCTTATAAACCTATCAGAAGGCAGCATTAAGAAAGGACAAAGACACAAGCCAATGAGAAATATGCACGGGGGAGTTGGCGTGGCTTCTTTCCCGTAATCAACTACCCCAGAGTAGCTCTTGCGCGCTGACTCTGGGCTAGTGTAAAAAAAAAAGGTATTTACTTTCAATAGTTGACAGAATTCGTTTTTTTCTAAAACTATAAAAACAGGGTAAATAAAGAACACACAATACAGCTTCAGGTTCTACAGAACAAAAATCATGGTTATGGGATTAAGGAGGGGCAATTATTTGACGAGCCGTAAAAAATATATGTTTTTCACTTTTATCCAACTCGTTCTTCTCTTGAGCTGATAAGCAGTCTGTAGATGCTCATTATTGTGTTGGAAGGTGTTTGAATTCAAAAGCACCCTAGTACTAGTCTGGGAGCGCCAAACAGAACTGTTTACAAAAAAGCAGATATCACGCGACATGTAAAAATGAAAAAAGTCAAACACTTTGTAATAGGACTCAATAAAAAGGAGAGTGCGGCACTCAGGTGAGGTACGAAGGGATCTATAGATGCCATAAATCCAGATAATTTGCACCACATGCAGCAGGTTTGGGATATTATTTTGTACATTTTATTAAGATTATCTACATTGCACCAACTTCTATGCTAGGAAGGAGAAGAAAGAATATCAAACCGACAGGACTTGGAAATGTGATGAACCCTTTTACAGCCATGGACACTCACTCCACCATCCAGTGCTACTGAGGTGAGACACTATGCAGCAATCGACATAAAACCGCAGAGACCGGTCGAGAAGACTGGTGATGGGACAGAGCCGGCCCCACAAGCAGACGCCGGCAGTGCCGCGCCACAACTGCTGTCCCGAGCTGTTTGTTATTGATAGGCCTCAGATCTTTAGGGGTGATGGTAAAAAGAGGACTGAAACACTCAAGAAACCCCCCAGAACTTACCTGAACGCGTTCTCGGCCTCAGCCTGAAAACAAGGTATGCAGCAGCCAGCAGCAGGACCACAGCACCCAGGGACAGGACGATGGGCAGGACGAAGCTGGTCTTGGTCTCAGGTGAGCTGGGGAGGAGATAAAGAAGAGGTATTACTCTCACAAGAGCTGGACGAGCTGCAACCTTCACATCAGCGTCCCAGGGAGAGACTCTGCGGCTGTCCTCTCACACATGATCTGTGTCTCATCATTCCACAGGCACACCGGACAACCTCCTGCAACCTTCACATCAGCGTCCCAGGGAGAGACTCTGCGGCTGTCCTCTCATACATGATCTGTGTCTCATCATTCGACAGGCACACCGGACAACCTCCTGCAACCTTCACATCAGCGTCCCAGGGAGAGACTCTGCGGCTGTCCTCTCACACATGATCTGTGTCTCATCATTCGACAGGCACACCGGACGACCTCCTACAACCTTCACATCAGCGACCCAGGGAGAGACTCTGCGGCTGTCCTCTCATACATGATCTGTGTCTCATCATTCGACAGGCAAACCGGACGACCTCCTGCAACCTTCACATCAGCGTCCCAGGGAGAGACTCTGCGGCTGTCCTCTCATACATGATCTGTGTCTCATCACTCGACAGGCACACCGGACGACGTCCTGCAACCTTCACAACAGCGTCCCAGGGAGAGACTCTGCGGCTGTCCTCTCATACATGATCTGCATCTCATCATTCCACAGGCAAACCGGACCACCTCCTGCAACCTTCACATCAGCGTCCCAGGGAGAGACTCTGCGGCTGTCCTCTCATACATGATCTGTGTCTCACCATTCGACAGGCACACCGGACAACCTCCTGCAACCTTCACATCAGTGTCCCAGGGAGAGACTCTCCGGCTGTCCTCTCATACATGATCTGTGTCTCATCATTCGACAGGCAAACCGGACGACCTCCTGCAACCTTCACATCAGCGTCCCAGGGAGAGACTCTGCGGCTGTCCTCTCATACATGATCTGTGTCTCATCACTCGACAGGCACACCGGACGACGTCCTGCAACCTTCACAACAGCGTCCCAGGGAGAGACTCTGCGGCTGTCCTCTCATACATGATCTGCGTCTCATCATTCCACAGGCAAACCGGACCACCTCCTGCAACCTTCACATCAGCGTCCCAGGGAGAGACTCTGCGGCTGTCCTCTCATACATGATCTGTGTCTCATCATTCCACAGGCAAACCGGACCACCTCCTGCAACCTTCACATCAGCGTCCCAGGGAGAGACTCAGCGGCTGTCCTCTCACACATGATCTGTGTCTCATCATTCCACAGGCAAACCGGACGACCTCCTGCAACCTTCACATCAGCGTCCCAGGGAGAGACTCTGCGGCTGTCCTCTCATACATGATCTGTGTCTCATCATTCGACAGGCACACCGGACAACCTCCTGCAACCTTCACATCAGTGTCCCAGGGAGAGACTCTCCGGCTGTCCTCTCATACATGATCTGTGTCTCATCATTCGACAGGCAAACCGGACGACCTCCTGCAACCTTCACATCAGCGTCCCAGGGAGAGACTCTGCGGCTGTCCTCTCATACATGATCTGTGTCTCATCACTCGACAGGCACACCGGACGACGTCCTGCAACCTTCACAACAGCGTCCCAGGGAGAGACTCTGCGGCTGTCCTCTCACACATGATCTGTGTCTCATCATTCGACAGGCACACCGGACGACCTCCTGCAACCTTCACATCAGCGACCCAGGGAGAGACTCTGCGGCTGTCCTCTCATACATGATCTGTGTCTCATCATTCCACAGGCAAACCGGACCACCTCCTGCAACCTTCACATCAGCGTCCCAGGGAGAGACTCTGCAGCTGTCCTCTCACACATGATCTGTGTCTCATCATTCCACAGGCAAACCGGACGACCTCCTGCAACCTTCACATCAGTGTCCCAGGGAGAGACTCTGCGGCTGTCCTCTCACACATGATCTGTGTCTCATCATTCGACAGGCACACCGGATGACCTCCTGCAACCTTCACATCAGTGTCCCAGGGAGAGACTCTGCGGCTGTCCTCTCACACATGATCTGTGTCTCATCATTCGACAGGCACACCGGACAACCTCCTGCAACCTTCACAGCAGCATCCCAGGGAGAGACTCTGCAGCTGTCCTCTCATACATGATCTGTGTCTCATCACTCGACAGGCACACCGGACGACGTCCTGCAACCTTCACAACAGCGTCCCAGGAAGAGACTCTGCAGCTGTCCTCTCACACATGATCTGTGTCTCATCATTCGACAGGCCAACCGGACGACCTCAATTACACACTTGCGGGCATACTCAGTGTTTTCATTTCCTGGTGACCTTCTCATCCTTCTACAGGTAACTGGCTCACATTTGGTCTTCAATGTGTTGCTAGGCAACGGCGGGTTACTCTGGCTGAGAGGAGAGCTGTCTTAGGACAATGCTGTCCTTCAGTATCAGTACTAGCCCTCGGTACTGGCCGCATCGCCATGCCACTGCACATTCGACACTGAACAAACATGGCCGTCTCACTTTCCAGCTCTTCAAACAGGAAGCGAGTCTTTCAAAGTTAGATATCTGTCTAAAAACAAAGTGACTCCCGTTTCAAGCTCCCAGCCTCACTCATGCTCCCAATTCGGATGGGAAACGCCCTATTTTTTGGGTAACACAAAAATGACATCAGTTTACATTTCTCTCGCATAGAATGTCCTTCAGTTCAATACAGGTTAATGGAGAAATCCAGCTCTGACGTGTCCACTCCAAAGATCTCACTCCAGGTGCTAATTATGGGCTGTTGCATCCTTACACTTACTGCCAGCACCACTTCCGGCCAAGGGTGCAGCCAGGAACTGCAAGGACATCCCATGGCTCCCCCGCTCATCGGTTCAGCCAGGTCCAGAGTAGAGACTACATTCGTTTTCTGCAGTGTTTCTTTGAGGATAAACAGGTTTTTTTTGCTTACCTTTCTTCATCAGCTGTATCAACATTAGGCCTTTTTCCACTTTTACTTCTGGGTCCAATTTCTGGTGCTTCGATGTCAAATGAGGGCGGAGGCGCCGCGTTAGGGATTGCTAGAGAAGTAAGTTATGTGTCTTAGTATTGTTTTTAAAACCGATGCAGACAGACTTTTATAAGTAGTGTGCGCTATACAAGAGTGATAAAACCCCATGCTGCCGCTTCCCTTGGCTGGCGGACTCAGTATGAGGTCAGCGTCAGCTTCTCAGCGCTATTCTTGTGGTCGAGTTCAGGAGGGAGAAAACAAGAGTTGAACACACTTTCTCAATGTTACCTGTTAATTCACAGAGTCATCCCTCTACCTTTGTAGAGTTACTGAAAGGTGTTTCAATCAAACATTCACCCAGCGCACAGCGTAAGCAGCAAAGTAGATGTTTACTAAACACCACAGTCCTGTCTTCTAAAGATTTGAAGTGATATGGGCAAGAAGTTACCTTCCTCACTGACTTTCAAGTGCACTCTCAGGGTTTCCCCATAGCGGCCCTCTTTCCGGACTCCACACCAGTACCAGCCCTCATCGTGCTGCGAGGCGCTGTTGATGGACAGCAGGAACCCCCTGGTGTCCTTGTCGCAGCTGATGGACAGCCCGCTCTGGTGCTCCTCGGTGCAGGTCATAGGGTCGCAGCCGCCACTGTTCCACTTGCACCAGTAGATCTGGTAGCTGTTATATTTGCAGGGATACAGGCAGGGGATTATGACAGGATCTCCAGGGGCAACAGTCACGAGTTCGGTGGCTGACAGGCCAGGCTGCTCTGTGTTACAAAGGAGGAAGAAAGACACATTCAGGATTGAACTCCATATCCATCGGATTGAGGTCTTGTGTTGGCTGGCGTGGACTTGAGCACCTCGAATCAATCGCCACAGTCCCTACAGCCGAGAGTAAAACAGAAGTGGAACATGTCCCCTGTTTTTCCACTCTGCTTTTCTCCTAGTGGTAAAAGCACAAGGCCTAAAATACCCCTCTAGCTGCCCTTGAGGTACGTGTTGTTCCCCCACAAATGTTCCCACCCGAGCAGTCTGCCCTCGCTCTCAACACCCCCCCAACACACACACCCAAACACCATCCTGCACTCAGAGCTCAAGGTTTCACCAACACCGGTCTCACCCCTGAATGTCAGAGGTGGTCGCTCGTGCCAGGAGCTACTTTTACAGCTGGGGTGATGGCATGAACGACCTGGTTCAATATGTGAACAGTTTCTGAAAGTCACATTAAGATGACTTCTCTGTAGCATTTCTCTCTATTGGTTATAACCTGTGGAATCAAATATACAATTGTACAGAATCAAGATGTGGAAAGTTGTTGAAGGATTTTATGGCCATGTGGTGGCAAACGTTTTCATTCTGAGTGCCTCTGCCAGTTCATGGCTCCACAAGACCGTTTCCGTTATATTAGTATTGAATTATGAGCGTCTGTGTCATTGTTTTCAGTACTAGACAAGGTATCACAAATATGTGGTGTTGTGCTTTCTCAGACATCGCTCGCGCAGTGCTTCCCGCCACTCCTTCTCTGCGTATAGCCAGGAATCCACAGTGTCCTTGATTCCTGCCCCAAACCTTTAGGGCTGTGTATCTTTTCTTAGGAAATCATTGCTGTGGCTCTTTCACCCCCCCCCCCCCCTCTGTGTTGTAACCACGTCCAAAGCCCTGAGACCCTATGTATTCCCAGTGTAATAATTTGCCTCATCGCTCTCCATAAAATTCCCACTGTTATATATATATTTATTTTTTTTAAACATATTTTATTAACATTTAAATAATAGTGGTGCATTCATAGTGCCTTTCTTGTTCTTAAATTATAAAGATTAGCATTTCGGACTTGCCTTCATTGTCTAGACGGCTTTTGTTCACCCTATGTAATACAGTTCTTGTTATGTTTCAGATGTCTGTGTGGTTCCTGGCTGTGAGATATACTATGCCATGTGCAGTGGTCCAACGTTTCCTACCCAAATCCCCACCCATCCCTTCCCCCGCGCTGCTGTCGACTAGTAGGACCCTTCGTCTCCCGTCGTAGATATGGTCTGGGTCCCTCTCCGTTGTTACCCATTGAGGCAGGACTCACCTATTCCCCCGGGGCTGCAAGCACTGTGTGGCTGTGTTCGTTGTGTTATGCACATTGCTCCCTCCATTGTTCCTGGTTGTTAGGGCTATCTGGTCGGGACCGGTCCTGTAGCGTGCTGGGAGTGGACTCCCGATCTGCATTTCTCAGGTCAGCAACTAGGGCTCCCCAAGCCTGCACCCTCTCCAGTCTGCCTATTCCTCGCTTTGTGTTCCTGAGCAGTATTCTATTTTCGCGCGCTGCCCATTTCTCCAGTTCCCACTTCCAGTTTAGTACACTAGGGCCTGCTGTGTCCTATGCTTGTCCGCACTGTGCAATCATTGAAAACTGTATCTTGCACAGTGCGAACAGGGTACTACGCAGTTCGCAAAGTGCTACGCGTATCTTGTGTAGTGCGAAGTGCACTTTGCATAGCTACGCGTAGCGCTACTTCGCGAACTATGCCCAGGGTTACAGTGGACTTGAATGAGGACATTCAAGTTGAAACAGCAGATACCAGGGTTAGTTCTCCGCATAGGTTATATGAAATAACACTCCAGATGGAGGGAGACAAACCAAGAAAAGTGAAGGCACTCTTTTGGGAGCGACTTTCAAAGGGTTATGATATACTTCTAGCAGAACAAGACTAGCCACCAGAATTTGTCAGGGAGTGCCCAAATAGCAAAGACATCATTATGCCAGCCTTCTCCAAGGATGTTCCAGTACACTTAAAATATAGTTATGCCAGGAAATGGGCAGTGGCCCAAGCCCCAGCATTATACAAAAATCAAGTAGGATGAGATGAGGACTCACCTCACCACAAGATCCAGTTAAAAAATCAACCAACTGCACAAAGGCAGTATCCAATTAAGCAAGAAGCTAAAAACAAGTCAAGGAGATCTTAGATCAACTTGAATACCAGGGGGTGATTGAAACATGCACCTCATCAATGAACAATCCTTTGTTTCCTGTTTCCAAACCAGACAATACATATTGTCTAGTTTTGGATTACAGACACCTAAACTCTTGTTGCAAAACATTTGCAGCGCAAAATGCACACAGTACAACAATAATGAATAACATTGTGCGTAAAAAGTACAAAACCACATTAGACATTTCAAATGGTTTCTTTTGTCAAAACATTGCACCTGAAAGTGGATATTTGACCGCTTTCTCAATAATGGGGACTCAGGGTCAATTTTGTCGACTCCCACAGGGGTTCAAAAACAGCCTGGGGTTATTCTCAGCAAGAGTAACAGAGTTACTACAAATTTATGATGATGAGGCATTGTCATATGTCAATGATATCTATCTGACAGACACTTGAACAGGGTGAACACCATTATATTGGGATTCCCCTCTGAGGGTTACAAATTCAACTTTAGAAAGTCCAGAATTGCCCATCTTAAAATCCTTTTCCTAGGATATGAAATTTCAAGTGAAGGCAAAAGCCTGGCAGGCAGCTTTTTAGAAAAGTGTGCGCTGCTCCAACCTCCAAAAACGCTGAAAAACTTACAGGCGATTCTAGGTTTCCTGAGTTTTGGAAGAAAATACATTCTTAAACTACGCAGAGAGGGATAAACCTCTCTATGAATTATTCAAACCTGATTTCAAAGCCACAACTTGGACACAAGAACACACAGAAATTCTGCGTTCACTTCAAACAGACATGTTAACAACAAAACCCTTTCAAACACGCGTAAACGTACGCAACTTAGTGATCCGAATCATTCCGGGTCAATGCGGATTCACCTACTTAACTTTTAACGAAGGTGAAAAAGTACCAATTGCATACAAATCACACTTGTATACACAAGCAGAAATGAAATTCACTTCTACAGAAAAATTCTGAAAGCAGTTCAAACCGCTGTAGCAAAAGAAAGAGCCCTAGCACAGGGGAAACGCATTATGGTCGTGACTCCTGTACCAGCCTTAGAGGCAGTTAGTAAAGCTAGCATTTCGAATGCAAAAGCTTTACATCCGAGATGGATACAATGGGTTAATTCTATTGCTGGAACTGATGTTGAATTTGTTTTTGATCCTTATTTGAAAACACAAGCATTCCTGCAATACGAACACGACTGTCCTCTGCCTACTGAAATTCTCCCTCTGAATCAGCACAAATTTATAATTTATACTGATGGATCTGCACAACCCGCTACGGGGAGTATACATGCTTACAGTGCAGCATGCGCGATCATTAAAGGTCGTATGCACAATGGCAAATTCAGACCAATGGTCACAAAAACGCAATCTCTGGGAGATTGTACAGCTTAGCGAGCTGAGAATTCAAGATGGCACTTGAAAACACGGATCGCGAATTCCCCACACTCATAGTGTGCGATTCTTTTTACTGTGTTCAATCTTACAATGAATATTTACAGAATTGGCTTCAAAATGGTTTCAAAGATGATAAAGGTGGCACAATCAAGCATAAAACGCTTTGGGAACAAGTAGTTCAGTTGTGAAAAGGACTACAAAACACACATGTGATACACACACTGAGTCATCAACGTGATGGTGTTCACGTTGAAGGGAATTCATTGGCTGATAAAGCTGCGAAAGGTGCTGTGCAAACAGCTTCCGTAGCTGCAATCACTCGTTCAAAAACAAATATAGACAGTGAAATAATGCTGGCTGTCAATGCTTCAAGCATAGGCAGTGGTGCAGCGTTACCTAAAATGTTTTCACTCAAATACTCATATATAATTGATGCGAACAGCGTTCTGTTTGCATGAATCCTTGGAGTGGGGGATAGGGTAATTCCAAACATGGACCGACGAGCAGCTTTGATTTACAAAGCACATCTGGGAGAGGGTCTGACACATCAGGGATCTCTAAAACAATACACTGATTCATATCTTCATCAATAACTGCCTAGACTGCAATAGAGATCGCAGTACAGAACGCCACCAGATACCTGACTACTACATAGCCAGCCCAGTTCAGACACCATTATTAGGCAGCATTAGACTATCTACGTGCAGGCGTCCTCTTGGAAAAATGCAATCCCACAAACATTAAGTCAAGGTTCCTATGGATGTGGCCTCAGCGCTCGGCTGACGTTCAAACTGTTATAAACGATTTGCGAGTCTTTATCGGCACATACGCAATTGGCAGACTACATTCTGACCAGGGTCCTGCGTTTAGCTCTCGAGCTTACAAAGAAGCCATGGCCAGTTTGGGCGTAGCATTGGGGTATTCTTCTACATTCCATCCTGAGGGAAATTCTGTTGTGGAAAGAAAAAACCGGGACATAAAGCAGTCTATAACAGCTAGGGTATTAGGTTTGGGTGATGGGTGGGTGAAACACCTTTATGGGGTCCAGCACGCACTTAATAACTTGCCAAGAAGTTCTCTAGGGGGTGTCACTCCATATGAAGTTCTATTTTGAACTAGAATGTTGGTACCGGACCTTGATATGCAAGGCACAGTGATGGAAAATAAGAAATTTTATATCAAAGATCGTTTGGCTGTTTTACAGGACTTAAATGAACTGAGAACAAAACAAAGCAATGTGCTCCTGAAGCCAACCACGACTGGGGAAAAACCAACCATCCCAGCAAGGCCTGTCTGGATCCCAAAGCTTGGTGATCTAGTCAGAGAAAAGATCGTGGACAAGAAGGAATTTGGGCCTTCTTACAGACAGCTAGTATCTGTCCTAGCAATCCACGGATCAAGAACAGTACTTTTGCCACCCCTTGCTGGTAAAAAGGAGAAACGATTTGTGTCCATCGACCTGATCAAACCACACTATGTGGCCGATACTAAGCAGTAGACCAAGTGGACTCCGCCAATGTAGCAGACACACTCCTCTAGCTACAATCCAAGAGGTTCAAACTGAGAGACTCATCACCTTTGAAGATTCTACAGTGAAAAATAAAGGACTAAGCAACAATGCTATGGACCTTGTACCTCTTGAGACCCAAATAACAGTTCGTCCTGATACACCTGTCTACAACGAAGTAACAAGTGATCAACTGGTTCCAGCGAATTCAACAAATCCTGATGGAATTCCAGACATTGACAGAACTGCCTCTGGCTATTTCATGAACTTTGATATGTTTTCTGAGGATCCCAGCGAACCGGAAACGACGCCAGCAGAAAGAACTTTCAAAGAACAGGCAACAGACTTTTTTAATCTCCTGAAAAAGACTTATCTGGTTTCACCATGGATTGAACTGTGGATTGTTTTGGAAATATTCTTCTTTCTACTTTGGTTAGCTCTGGTAATAACTCTGGGTATGCTGATTAATGGAAGATATATTCAAATGGACACAGCAAGTAAAAGAGTGAACTTACTTCTCAGGCCGCACAAATCGTCCCATCATGAGGCAAGAGACTTGTCAGCAGTGAACACCACAGCCGTTCCTATACATGATGGTATAGTTCGGGACCAAACTTAATATAACATTTTTGGCCTGTCTGAGCTTTTGAAGATTCCACATTTATTTAAGGTTTCATTAAGTGACTTCATTACCTCTAGTACCTTTTCTGATGATTGGGACTTCGAGACTGTTAATAACACATTATGTCTGATCTAGAGATGTCTACAGTATTCACAAATCATGAATATTTAGAAGTTTCATAAGATTATGAACAAATGTATTGTTATAACCACTATAGTCATAATTTCATGCATAAAACTGCATCGCCTAGAAATGTATTTATGTATAAACAATGGGAACATTGTCCTACACCTCCAAAGGGTAGCTCAAAAGCTTTTGCAATCAAATTTCCATATTTCTCAGGCTACAATTTGTCTAATCCAGAATCGTTTTACTTTAAAAATGTGAACAAGACAGGAACGAAAAAGATGTTAACCGATGCGAAACAGATTTATTCTGCAGCTTTTATTGCCCAACTGTCTAGACAGGGGTTTGACTTTTGGAAAGACAACATTGAGACACAATCTGTCTGGGGTACAAACAATTGGCAAGTACAGGGGGTAGAAGCTTTGTTTAGAGCCTGTATCATCCCTGAGCAAATTATGTTTTTGAATGAGACTGTCCAGCAAACATCTTGCCTTGAATTAGCCAAGATCAAAGACATGAACACACCGACCATACCTATACCTGCAAGTAATAGCACTACACGGGGGGAGGTCGACGTACATAATATTTTCAATCACAACAGATCAGATCCAGAATGGAAAAAATGGTTGCTGTGACCCACAAACAAAAACAACTGTCAAGATCGATTCCTGAACAAAACACAGGGTTTCACTATCAATAGGCCAGACCCACGCTATGTTCAAAGACAGCATCCAGGGGTGGTAACAACATACAGTGTAGGGAAACTTTGCCTTGATTGGCTACAGAAAGCTACACTGAAGGATGTAAAACAACACTTAACTTTACTTCAAGAAGGCGTAGACCTTAGGGAATTCTTGCTAGGACCAAGAAAACCGCGTCAAAAATGTTTCATATATGCCGGTATCTACGCTGCTTATAATGAACCATGGAAGGCCACCCATGCAGAGACTGCAGAACGAATACGAGAAATTGATCGTATTAATTTAGAGAAAACTCTCTCTGTAGTAGACAATGGGTTTACGACTCTGTCGTCCAGAATATATTCATTGGACAGTATTGTGTCTTCTTTCAAAGACATCATGGAACAAGACTTGGTCATGTTGCAACATGGTCAGTCTCAGCTACGTTCTATCATGCTAGAGGACTGGACACTACAAAACTTGTGTGCAGGCTATGTGCCATGGCGTTTAATCAACACTACGTTACTGTTTTCAGAATTCAATCTCACTGATAAACAGATCAAACTGGCACAAAGGGGAGCAGACTACACGGTGCCGAGCATTGTAAAACTGGAAAAATTACCATTCACAGTGGCAGAAAAAACAGCTACTGAATGGCTCATACAAGGTAAAATTACTCTGCCTGTTACAACTTTCCATTTTCAGTATGACCTAAAACATATACCAGTTGGCAAATATGAAAGGTTGGGTAAAGGATACATCAAGACATCCTGGGATTTACCTTACACACATAGATGTTGGAGAGGGGAACGTGAAGTGTTTCTTAGCGGTGAAAACTGTGAACACACACTAAGCGGTTCTCTCTTTTGTCAGGGTATTAACTTACACGGGGCCTGTGATGGTTCCACTGCAAACTTATCCTGTCACCTGCAAGGTTCACCGGCTGCAGTGATTAATACCATTTTTGGCCAACTTTCTAACAAGAGTTACATTATGTTGAATGATCACAGCTGCAGTGGCATGTTGCCAGGTATTCCATATCTAGTGACGGTTACATCCAGGGTCACTTGCTGTATGAAAGTCTTGTTTCCTCAAATACAGACAGTCAGGGAGTCGCCTTTATGGCCTTCACTGAACATCTCTTCTATACGAATTGATACGCTAAGCAGAATTAAAGCCATTCTTTTACCAACATGGGGGCATATCTACAAGGACGGCGATAAATAAACGCAAAGCGCGCTTAGCGCTTTGTTATTTATCACTGTCTATCTCTGGAATTTCTCGCCCTGGTAACGCGTTATTAACAACGCGTTACTCCAGGGCGATGAAAATTCCAGAGATAGCGGGGGAAATCGCCGTCAATGAGGCAGACAATAGTCCATGAGGAGAGGATGCCCCCAGACCTGGTTTGAAGTAACCACCGAGGTGTCATTTCTCATTTCCCTGGCCATACCTCTTAGGTGGGCACACAGGCTCTGCACTAGTGGAGAAAAGTTGCACCATTTGGATTTAGGCACAGAGGGGCACTGTGGAAGTGTCTGCAGAAGGGCACACAAGAGATAACGAGAAAATAGGAGGGTAACCCCAGGGATCTTTACTCCATTAGAGCCAGGAGTGACCCTCCACTCACAAGCTGGTACCAGGAATAAATGTGCCATCCTCTTTTCAGAATAGTACTGGACTTGAGGACGTTTGGAATAGCACTGATAATGCTGGTGGAGACCTGAGGGAAACCATGAAGGATTGAACCTGTTCCCGCTTCCACCTAGGACAAAAAAGTAGACTCCAAGGGTCATGATGCTGACCTCCTTTTCAAGCTACAGGCAAGCCTAAAATTGAGGAGGCTTTTCCCTAAGATTCGCAACTGATCAGTTTCATCTGTGCCTGACCTGAGACCTGTTAGTGGCCTCTTCTAGAGTGAGTCTTGACCCTCAAGTGCTGTTCATGCGGTCCTGATACCACTGGCTGTCTCTGACTTCTACCACCCCTGAAAATCTTGGAACTGAAAACATTTTTGCCTCCAAAAGTCTCATGAGTACTGGGACAAGCCTGCCAAGCTGATCTGACGCAGGTGTGCTGCAGCTTTACTGAAGATTCAGGTTTCCCTCACTATGACCTTTTTTGCAAATCCACAGTGGGACTTCACAGATACTTTGTCTGCCCTCATGGAGTCCTTTTTGACTACAGCCTGCCACCTTGCCCAGCTGGAGAAGCACAAGCTCCAAAAAAGGGAATGAATTCAAAAGAAGAACTCTTGTCTGGGTGAAGGCACAAAAGTGTCTGACTGAAGTGGGAGCTTTCCTGAGCACAAAACATGCACTTCACCTGCTCGAGGATTTACAATAAAAAAACAATAGCTTCATGGCACAGTGTTCGTCGGTTATCTGACCACTTGAAACCCTCTCTGGCGACTCCCTGCTGCCAGGTCTCACTGAAGGTGTTGGACTTCCATTATTGAGACTAAGCACCCATGTACAGCCTCAAACCAGGTCGAACCTGGTCCTTGTAGCTAACCCACGATCCATCAAGGTTGGCCTAAATTTTGCCGCTAGGTTCCGGTCTACTGCAACCAGTTGCCAGAGGTTGGCACTTAACGTTTTTTGGTGCCATTTTTATTTAAACATTTTAAAAAATCATACTTCGGTTCCCCTCATGGAATTTTTATTTTTATTATTTTGCTTATTAAAATGTAATCATTTTTTCTAAATTGTTTTTGGATTTTTTTGTGTTGAATTTCAACTTTATTACTGTTTTAGTACTGCATAAATACGTTACACATTGCCTTTTATGAGGATTATGCCTATTTCCTAACACGATGGGTCACCCCCATTAACTAATAACCCAATTTCTTAAAGCACCTCTCTTCTGGCGTGCCGAGGTTCACAATGAGTGCAGAGCTCACAGAAATGCCTTGTTGACGAGCGTTTGCGCTCATCTGAACAAACATTCCCTGTGCTCCCAGGTTGATGTAGCTGAGACTTGAGGAGCTTGTCAGCCTTCATGGTTCCTCCTAGGAGTGTGGTTCTTGACCGCTGGGAGCATTGTGTTCATAGGTTATTAGCACTGAGAGGAGGCTAAACATTTTTTGTAAACGTAAATGTTTATCATGGCTTTCTGTTTTCTATGCTATAATTTACATTCATTATATAAATTCTGTGATGAGAAAAAGGGGTGAAGTGGTGTAAGAAATCGGGTATTAGTTGAGAGATGTGGAAGCCTCACTCAACTAATAAACATGTTAATAAATAAAACAAAAAAATCAAATCAGGATGGAGGTATTGGTTTTTTAAAGGTTTTAAGTGAAAAAAGTGCCAAAGAACATAAAGTGCCATTCACATTTACCTTGTCGCACCAGACTGGGGAAAAGTCACAAGTTCTGGCAGACTGCCATGGAGTGCAGGTGGGATAAAGGAACCAAGTTCGTCCCGCTGAAGAGTTACCTTCTCAAGTTGGCACGAAGAGTGTTGTTCACCCCTTGTTGGTGTGAGCAGCAAGTCAGGCATCCTGGAGGATGGCTGCTGTAGAGTGAAGAGACAATCCTTGCTGGACATTCACACTGCCAATCGATGAGGGATGTCACTGTTGGTGCCAAGAGCAGGTCTGGCTGAAACTTTCACATGGGCAGTCGCAGTGACAATTTGCTGTTGGTGCAAGGCGGGTCGCACAAAGGTTTGCAGTGGCGGTCGTTACAGGCGGTCGATTCACCATGAGAAGAGGTCACTTCACCATCACATCAAGCCCAAAGCCCAAAGCTTTGGTATCTTCACTTTTCTTTAACCCCTTCGGTGCTCATGACGGAATGGTTCCGTCATGACCCACGGTTGAGCTGTGCTCATGACGGAACCATTCCGTCATGACCACGCCCGCGCAAGATTCCGTCAGCACAGCGGCGGAATCTGCGCAGCATCGAAGGGGTTAAAGAGTAACATATTCTGATGCCAGCTAACTGTCTAGGACCGGGAGAGGTACCTCTTGGGGATTAGGGCTCACTCCAGCAGTAGCCAGCAGAAGGTCCCAGTGCAGACCCGGACATGTCCAATTGGTGCTGGGCAGCTGCATGGAGACCTCTGAAAGCTAGTTGTTTCCCTGTACCTCAAACAGGAGGACAGCCTACTGACCATTGTAGTCATTTGTGTGGAGCCTGTGTTCAAGGTAAGCAGGTTCAATCTTCCTTCTTGTGTTAGCAGAGTAGTCCTTCTTCTGAATCTTCTACAGGATCAGGAGAATTCTGATAAGATGTTTTGAAGGTCCAACTTTTATACCTGCTGCCAGCCTTTGTGTGGGGTATTCATTGCTCTACCCCCAAAATTGGTTCTGGTCAGTTCTCCCCCCTCCCCTGGTCCTGACTGCAATTTGTCCAGGGGACAAAAGCAAGGGCAGAATTAATGTCAGGTTCCTTTTTGTCTGCTGCTGGCAAGGCCCATTGAGGTTCAATTATGGCAGGGTACAGCTCCTCTCCTGCTGTCCTGTCAGGAAGACCCATTCTCCTCACACCAGGGCCTTCTTTGTTCCCATGTCTAGAAGGAACTCAAAACTGACAACAGGTGACCAATTCACAGTCATGTAACCCAGGACACTGGCAGTAAGGTACAGTTGGTTTAGGGAGAAAAATACTAACTTTCCGAAGGTGCCATTTTCAAAATTGTTACTTAAAAACAAACTTTACTATTAAAGAGGGTTTTAAATTACATTCATTTGAGTGGAAACAGCATGTCGCTATCTAGTCCCAGTCTGAAGTTAGCACTTATTAAGTGTAATAAGGTAACCCAGTGTCAGTCTAGGGGAGAGATAGGCCTTACACCAGTGAAAAATTACTTTTAGGAAATGGTCATTGTCAGGACATGTAAAACGTAAACATACATGTCCTACCATGCACACTGTAGTAAGAGCATTTGGGCATACCTTAGGGGTGACCTATAAGTACTAAAAAGGAAGGTTTAGTCCTGGCAGTAGGTCTATCTTGCCAGGTCAAAATGGCATTTTAAAACTGCATTACAGACTGCAGTGACAGGCCTGGGACAAGGTTTTCAGTGCTTCTTCAGTGGGTGGCACAATCAGTGCTGATGCCCACTAGCAGCATTTAATTTACAGGCCCTGAGCACAAGTAGTAACATTTACTAGGGACTTACAAGAAAATAAATGTACTAGTTAGGTATAGTCCAATTCTACCTTGTTTCAAGGTGAGAGTTAAAGCACTTTGGCACTGTTTAGAGAGGGTAAAGTGCCAACAAAAAAAGGTCTGCAAAGTAAGGGAGGGGACGCAAAACGTTTGGTGGAATACCATGCTAAAGATGGCAGGCATAACAGAGATTGTTTGCTGCCAGGCAAACATGAACTTCTTCAAAGGTGGTTAGGGGTGCCCCTGGTAACCTTTTCCGTATTACTAATGAGGGGCCAAGAGTCACCCCATCCACAGCCTAGTGCCAGGCATAAATGTTACAGCTCAGGCACCTTCTTCAGAATGCCACTGGACCTGCGGAAGGCAAAAGAAGGACTGCACCTGCTGTTGAGGCCTGTGACGAAAACCCCAAGGGTTAGACCTGCTCCAACCTGAGCCCATGACAAAAACACGGACTCCAAGGATAAGTAGATGAACCTCCGGTTAAGCCTCAGGGACTCAAAAGCTGAAAGAAGCCCACCTTCCTGCAAAGCCCAGCTGACCCATTTCAACTGTACCTGCCTGGACCCTGCTGGTGACTTCCACTTGATTGCAGACCCCCCCCAAATGCTGTTGCTTTGGTCCTGGAACCCTTGGCTGGTGTCAGAGTGTACTCCTCCTGCCTAACCCTCAGAAAAGGGATTTAGAAACGATTTGGCAACTTTCATTTAAGAGAATCGACATAGGACCTACCTCCCAGCTAACCTGCCAGAGTGTATTGAACTTCTCACAGCCACATCCGATGATGCCAAATTGTTCATCAGCATCAGCCTGAAGTCTTATTTTACTAAGTGAAAATGGAGCTCCAGAGAAATATCTATGCCACCGATGACTTTACCAGAACCTAAGTCAACCAACAATGGATCCATGTTGAGGCCATTTCTCGCGGGAGTTGTGAACCTCTCCTGGGAGCTTCCCATCTTCGTTGATGACTACACCGCGACCTCGTCCTCCTGCAACCCACTGCCTTCTAGTCCTGCTTCAGCTTCAGCATGCAGCCTTTGACAACCCATCAATGTCTGGGACTGTTTCTAAGAAGAGAAGTTAAATCTTTGAATGGGACACACCCAGTCCCTGCATCTGGCCAAAGATCGATCATTGTTGGCCCTAAACTTTGCCCAAGTCTAGTACGACCAGTAGCCCATGGTTGGTGCTTTGTGCGTTTTGGCACTATTTTTATATAGTGTTCCCCTAATTGGATTTTGATCATTTTGGTGTCATTGTGTTAATTAAATTATTCCCTATTTTGATGAATTGGATTTAACATATGGTGTTTTCAACTTTTTACCTGTTTTGGTACTTCTAAATGTTTTACACATTTTTATAAGTTAAGCCTGTCTGCTTTGTGCCATAGGTACCAGGGGTTGAGTTCAGATTTAAATTACTGAAACCTTTACTAAACCTATCAAGAATTGTGCGAGTATTACTTGTGTTGAATATTAGAACTGGGGCTCTCTAGTTGGTAGAGGTATGTACCTTCGTCCAAGTAGGGAATCTAGTCAGGGTAAGGGGGATACACACTTTAAATAACCTCTGCTCACCCCCTTGATAGCTTGGCATGAACAGACAGGCTTATCGCAAACACAATGTGTAAAGTATTTGTGCTCCAAACGCACAGTAATACAGTGAAGACACCACAAAAGGACACCACACCAGTTTAGAAAAATAAAGTATCTTCATCTAAACTCAAAAGACAAAAACAACAAAAATCCAACATACAGGTAGTAAAATACGACTTTACAACAGTTATTTCAAAAAATAGAACTTGTACAAAACAAATAGTTCCAGCTGGAGCTATTATGACAATGAGAAAGCAATATTCCAAAGTACTGCACCGACCATGAGGTGCGCGGCATAGGGCATAGAGTCACACCGACCTCCAAACAAACAGTACCTTGGAAAACGAAGTCTATGACGATGAATGGCGAAGTGGAGGTGGGGCGTTGGTGCAGAGGACAAGTGCGGCTCCCTGGCTGCCACGGGGGAGGGGAGGTGTTGTGTCTGCGAGGAGGCAACATGTCGAATCTAGGACAGGGTAAGTCAGTTTCGTTGGCGGTGAAACATCGGTTCCGGTGAGGCGATGCAAAGTCAGCGAGATTGTGGAGTCACCCTTGGTGGCTATCAGCACCACGATAACTGGATTCAGGCGCTGGCAGTGACAATGTCGGTGTGAGCGCTGGCATTGGGAAGGCTGATAACTGCAGGCATTAAAGGGCATCAGAGCTGCAGTGCAGGCAGGGTGGTGCATTGTGCACTTCATGAGAGGTGCCCCTGGCCTCAGTGCAGGTTGCGGCATCTCGGTGGCATTGCTGATGTTGTTGGAAATTGGTTTTCTTGCTTCTAGTAGGGTTCTTCCAGCTCCCAACAGCAGGGGCAACCTCCAGGGGCCCAAAACTGGAACAGGCACCACCTGGCAGGTCAGAACTCTCAGCACTATATTTCAGAGGAGCTGGGGTTGAAGTCTTTGGGCCCCATTAGGTTGCCTGCCACCCTAGCGGTGCTGGGACGGGCCGCCAGGGGTGCGGCGGTCCCACACCGCCAATTAGGATGTGACCGCCACCCTGGCGGTTGCATCCCGCATCTTTAACATTGCGGCGGGTACTGCTGTAAGCAGCACCCGCCACAATGCCAAAGAGGCATGCTGTGCATTGCCATGCCACCTTGAGCATGGATATGTAGGGGGTACCATAAGTACCCCCCATGTGCAGCCCCCCACCCCCGGGGCCCCACAACGGGCCTTCAAAGCAATTCCTGCCAGCCGATACCGCCATGTAAAGGCCTGAACCGCCAGGCATCATAATAATAATAATATGAGTTCTGCCCGGCCGGCAATCGTGACGATTGCGGACCGGCGGAAAAGACGCCATCCACCGCGGTACCCCCCGCCATGGTAATATGGAGGGGGGGTAAATGTGGTTGTGATGGCGGGCAGATTGCCACCGCCAGCTGCGCGGTGACGATCCGCCCGCCATCATAATCAACCTCTCTGTGTCCCTGAGACTTCAAAACAGGAGCCAGTACACACAAGCCTAGGGAGATTCTTCTTCAAGCAGATTTGTTTCTCAGAGAAGTTCTAGTCTTTGTTCTTTCCTTGGCAGAAGCAGAACCTGCAGGCCAACCCCACACAGCACAGAGCAAAGTGTCAGTACTCCTCCTCACAGATCTCCAGCTCTTCCCCTTGGCAAAAGTTCCTCTTGAGTCCAGAAGTTATATAAAGTTCTGAGTTTTAAGGTCCATGTTAGACCTGGTACCATTGGCGTGAGTCTCCCTTCCATTTTGTACTGATTGCCTCCTCTGTTTATGATATGTTTTGCTGGTTTAGATGCTTTGGGCACTGTGCCACTGATATTCAGTGCCACAGTGCAACTGCACCCCATGTTAAATTGATGTACTGAATTAGTAACTCCATGATTGGCTTATTTGATTTACTTTTCAGACCTTAGTAGAGTGCACCAGGGCTTACAACATTGGTTGTGACACCCTCAAGTACCCCCTCTGTCACATACTGCAGGGTGCCATTCGGCTTTGCATCTGCATTCCAAAGGATTATGCAGCACATTCTGAGAAGCTCAGAGGCCAGAAAGATAAGACCCTGTTAAAAAGCCAGAAAATTACTCTGGTATCTGTATTAGTATGTGAGGGGCATATTAACAAGGAACAGGGAAAATTAATGCTAAGGGCGCTTAGCGTTAATTTTTTTAACCCCCGCTATCTCTAGATAATTTCGCCTGGTTATCGCATTATTAACAACGCTAACCGCCTAGGCGATAAAAAATCCAGCGAACAGAAAACGATACTTGTAAATCGGCCTTACCAATTTGGCAATATTTAGTTCATAATATATTAGTTAATCACTGCACATTTCCTCAGTTGTGGATGTATTGGCTTAGAATACCTCACCCCCTTATGTGTCTGACCCCACCCCCCTTCACCCGCCCACTCACTTTAGTACCTCTTTGAAAGTTCACCCCTCGCGAACAGACAATTCTTACTGCTGATGGAAATGGGTCTTACCACGGGTGATTTGCACCTGCACTGTGAACCTCTGCTCCTTCGTATCATCGACAAAGGAACACCAGTACCAACCGGCATCGGCCTCAGTCAGCTGGTTCATGAGGATGGTCAGGGTGCCATTTGTTGGGTTGTCAAACAGAGCGAGACGTCCTTCCATGTTAGGTCTAACGAAGCCGCTGTTGGTGATCAGTTGTGTGCAGCCGTGATCTCTCCACTTGCACCAGTACATGATGGAGTACTTCATCCGTGGGTCGTAGTGACACTCGGCTGCTATGGAGCCGCCCAGTGGTGCAGTCAGTATGTTGCGCACCAGCGGGATTGTTGTCTCTGGGGGAGAGGGAAGATGGTGATTTTATTAGGGGATCATAAATGCAAACATAATACTAATATTGTCTGCTGAGCATAATAAATGATGCCTATCTATAACATTTTACTAGTAAATTCATTCCATTATTGCTTTGTCCACTGGTCATGTCCCTTGTGTTTATTCTGACTTGGAAGATCTCACAGGCATTACATATACACGAACAGAGACACTCTGGGGCATATTTACAATGTCTGGCGCATCTCTGCAAATCAGCAGGGATGCGCCAGAACAGATGCGACACGCAAGTCTCCCCTCGCGCCACCTCGGATGCGTCGCATTTACAATGCGGCGCACCGTGGCGCAAGGATAGGCAGGTGCGTGTCGCTTCTTGTGGCGTAAGGGCGGCGCATTGCTGGAGACGCGTCGTAAGCGTGAGGCAACCCCAGCAATGCACAGGGGCCACCCATACCTAACGTGGTGCGCAACTCCATACGTCTGCTTCAATCTTGTAGATTTCACTGCGTCACTTTTACGAGGCGTTCCTGCGACGGAACACTGACCCTGCGACGGAACGCCCACATGAAACCTAACGCAGGTTTCATGTGGCGCAGGGCTTTACAACGTGACGCATCTCCCTAGATGCGTCACGTTGTAAATAAGGCGCAATGTGGCGCAAGGTTTACGACGCCGCTGCGTCACAGAAGTGACGCAACGGTGCCGTAAATGTGCCGCATGGGGCTTGTAAATCTACCCCTCTCTGTCTTAGTCTTAATCTTAAACAGTATTAAACTAAGGAGCAGATTTAACTGTAACAGTAACAACTGTTGCCCTGCTGTGTTTTGTTGTACGGAAGGGAGGGAGCAGAACAGCAACATATGTACTGTTTTCTTTCCCCTTTGCACTGGCGCATTTTTGGCTGCCTTGCGCCAAAGCAACTACCCTTGCACCAAATTGTAAGTGTATGTGTGTGAGGTCAAGCATAGGTTTTTTACAAAATGAGTACCATTCCAAGTACAAAATACTATGCTTAGGCATAGTTTGACTATGCCGCACTTTGTATGTGTTCTGTCTGCATAGTGCAGAATACATGAAAATTTGAAAATGTTTTGTGAAAAGAAACCTTTTTTCATTCTTTACGCCTTACTAGAAGAGGTATTATTTTTTAGCACAGAGTTTTTTCTACCATTTTAGTAAATAGGGCTACATGGCGAAATCCATGGGTGGTTACATGAGTGCCCGGTTACCACGCATAGTAAGCCCGTTAATACAATGGAGCACAAAGTAGCACTAACTCTACATTATGTTACTTTAAAGTAACTTTGGAACTCAAATCAGTATTTGCAATAGAAAATTAATACCAAAACAATTTGTTATTAACATGCCCCTCATTGATGAGATATGACTTGTCTAACTATACCTAGATATGCGTCGTATATTCATTCTACTGTGCTATAACATACATATATAAATATATATGTAATTACTATAAACACACTGAGTTTCTCATAATTCTCTACTATTTTAACTGCGGAGGATACTGAATGGCACACTTTCTGTTATAAAGTCACAAATATGTAATACTTTGAATACAACTATAACATTTGTAAATGCACCATTATCTTCCTATAGTGTTGTATTTTGAAATATATATTTATACATTCCTTCCACCATTTATTGTGCATTGTAGTCATGAACCAGTTGAATCAACCAAAATGTTTCTTTTTTTGCAAGCATTTTCAGTGGTCTTATTTTTACATGACATGATAGTTGTGACAGAGTTTTTCAATGCTTGCTCACAAGTAGATTTTCTTGCCTTGTAGCCACGCCATGGAACTCCTGCACAACATAGTGTTCTGAAAGCTATTTCTGTTTCTTTTGTCCAGCCCTTGAGTAAATTTCCAGTATTGTGCCCCTCTCTAGTTTGTCTCTCACTGTGGTACTTACTGACCCACTATTTCTACAAGGATTTCTACTAGTAAAACTTACATAGAACATTCACATTACTTTGAATATGGAGGCAAGCAGTCGAATATATATATGTATGTATGTATATATATATATATATATATATATACACGCACACACACATATGCATGATAAATATCATAGCTTTCATCCTCAAAATTGGAATCTCCATGTCACTCTCACCTTCAGAAATGTGCAGGTTGAAATCTGTTGAGTCTCCGTACTCCCCATATTTTCCAGTTCCACACGTGTAATGTCCAGTGTCGCCTTTCTCCAGATGAATAATGTGGACCACAAAGGTTTTGAGGGAGGCTTCATAACTCAACATGACTCTTCCCTTGTAGTTCTGGTCTACCTGCCATGTGCTGTCAATGATGTTCTTGCACCCGGTTTTGTCCAGTTTACACAGGTATTTCCTTGAAGCCGCGTGCACTTCATCATACGGGCAGGATATGGACACTTCACCTCTGACCTGGCCGTATAAAAGTTCAGCCTCCTCAGGAACAATGGAATCTGGCAATGCATGAGGCATATACATGGTTACAAAACAACCTGCAACACGCATACAAGTACTGTGTCATTCCATAAACCTAGTACGGTACAGCAATTTCTTGTCACTGCCACGGCAGAAATGTCAATCTGCTTCTTTACAGACAGAGTGACTGTTGTCTCATGTGTGTTTTTCAGCTTTAGCACTAAATGTGGTATACTTTTAACTCATCATTTACTACACATGCCAGGCATCTTGTGCTGCACTGTACAATACTGTACGATATATACATATCTCTCTCTCTCTCTCTCTCTCTCTCTCTACCTCTCTCTCTACATACATATATATAAATATATATATATATATTCACTGAAAAATCATAGGTTTCAGAGACGTTCTAGTTAGAAATTAGCATTTAAAAAACCTTAGAAATTCACAGAAAAAAACATGGGTTTCAGGGGTGTTATAGTTAGCTGTCCATTTCACTCGTACAAAATCATAGAAATTCCTCCGTTATAGTTAGTTCTGCTAACTATAACTCGCGCGCCCGCAATGCACTGCTGATGATGTCACATATTGCATAATTCATGACATGGTCCCGGGCAGACACCTCCGCTCTTCTTCCCAGCTTCTTCTTAGCGTTCCTCGCTACCGCACGAAAAAACTCGGCGGCTCGAGATTTTCAATTCTCGCCCCCCTGTTTTGGAACGCACTTCCTTTGGCCATTAGATCCATCCCCACCTATATAGACTTTCGCAAAGCTCTCAAATTCCATCTATTCTCCATGGCTTATCCGTTGGAGTTGCTTTCCACCTTGTCTTAGATAGTCTTTGTTTTTGCAGCGCCAGGAAACCGCTTGGTAACAGAGCGCTTTACAAAATTCTTCAACTTCAACTTCAACTTCATGGTCAGTGACATCACTGATGACATCACTGATGACATCTCAAATGACATCACTGATGACATCATCCAGTGAATGTGGTTTAGTTTGAAATTTAAATATGTATTATATATATACCAATCTGTATTGAAGATTGAGTGGATATATAACTGTCTGGATGAAGGATTTAGTAGCTGTCTGACTGTCTGTTT
This sequence comes from Triturus cristatus, assembly GCF_964204655.1. Classification (NCBI taxonomy): domain Eukaryota; kingdom Metazoa; phylum Chordata; class Amphibia; order Caudata; family Salamandridae; genus Triturus; species Triturus cristatus. The sequence goes on along the minus strand of NC_140579.1, from coordinate 10,920,349 downwards.
AAGTGAGTAATTAAAAGTGTCTCACTTAAGACATGGATTAGTAACTAAACTATGTGAATGTGTGCATCACTGTCTCTGTTGTTGTATAACATGCTGCATCAGTTGGTCACTAACTACATGAGTGTGTATATTACTTATTGATTAGTTGGGTGAGTATTTGTATGGGACACTGAGTGTGTGTGTAGTTGGATGGGGTGTGTGAATGGTTGATTGACTAGGTGTATAGGTCATAAGAGTGCATGTGGAAACAGTTGTTTGGGTGACTGAGTGTATTTATTTGTGTGTTGGTGAGCGAATAAATGTTTTAGTTGTACATCTTCAACAAAGTAAAAAAATTAAAGGCATTGTATGTGAGAGTTGGTGTATATAAATAAGTATATTTAAGAGTCAGTGATTGTGAGAGTAACTATATGAATGAGTGTATAATTGTAATGGTGATTTCTTAACATATTAACTATGAGTTACTATGTGTTTGAATAAATGAGGTGTTGTTGGATAATTGTGTAAGTGAGTAAATGTAAGTGTGATTAATTATTTCATGATTGAGTAGGATGACTGCATAACCAACTAAGATGACTGCTGATGTGTCAATGTCTATATATGTGTATAAGTGCATTTGATAGTGTTCTATTAATTAGTGACTGCATGTATAAATGATTCTGTTGTTGAATGGGTAGTTGTGTGTGTAGACCTAGGAATCAGTAAGTGGGTATGTAGTAACTGGTATTGGTGTGTCAATGGTTTCAAATATGGCACTCTGTATTTCACAGTGAGCGATGAAAGGTTATACTAGTGTATGATGAGGTGTATCAGATTGTCACGTCGATGATGTCATCAGTGATGTCATCAATGAGGTCATTTGAGATGTCATCAGTGATGTCATCAGTGCTGTCACTGACCATCTCATGAATGATGCAATATGTGACATCAGCAGCAGTGCATTGCGGGCGCGCAAGTTATAGTTAGCAGCACTAAATATAATGGAGGAATTTCTATGGTTTTGTACGAGTGAAATGGCCAGCTAACTATAACACCCCTGAAACTTATGGTTTTTTCTGTGAATTTCTAAGGTTTTTTAAATGCTAATTCCTAATTATAACGTCTCTGAAACCTATGGTTTTTTCAGTGAATTTCAAAGCTTTTTTAAATGCTATTTTCTAACTATGGCGTCTCTGAAACCTATGTTTTTTTTCAGTGAATTTCAAAGGTTTTTTAAATTCTAATTTCTAAGTGTGATAGTAGTTTTGTACTGATTTTCTACAGTTTTTTAACAGTTTATTTATAAATATTGTATTCATTTAACAACATTATGTATATTTCTGAAAATTGCAAAAAAATAAATGAAAAAAATTCCAAACTGAAATACTCATGAATTTTTTTGTTTTAATTTTTCATTTTAATATATTTATATTATTTTCTTTTTTTTTTTAAATAAAAATTCGAAGTCGCGCACTCAAAGCGTACACATCACAGTGGGTGCACGGATTCTAGCTGCCATTTTAGAAAAGTCGTGAAAGATCTGCGTACGGTGTGCGACGGCTGCGTGTTTTTCAATTACATCATATACATTTAATATTACGTGATGTGCGTGATTGGTATGCGACCAGTCTGCGACTCCTGCTCCCGCGCATTCGGAAAACATGCACATTACGGTACGAGATGCTTGCGCGGTGGTGGGTCCCGCGTGACGGCATATACGTGCTGGGGCGCGCGACTCCCGCAAAAAAACAGATATGTTCCAAAATGATATGTCTGCGTCTTTAACATACATATTAGGGCAAGAGATTATCCAAGATATTCATAAAAATAATATATTTCTACTTCTAATAAACTTATATTATTTTTAAATATATTTTCGCGAAGTCGGGTGCGTGCATCGTGAGCGCAGAGAACCAGGTCAGCAGAGCTGCTGTAGAGCCAGAGAAACCAGGTCAGCAAGCCGTTGTAGAGCCAGAGAAGCAGGTCAGCAGAGCTGCTGTAGAGCCAGAGAAACAGGTCAGCAGAGCTGCTCTAGAACCAGAGACCCAGGTCAGCAGAGCTGCTTTAGAGCCTGACGCCCAGGTCAGCAGAGCTGCTCTAGAGGCTGAGAACCAGGTCAGCAGAGCTGCTGTAGAGCCAGAGAACCAGGTCAGCAGAGCTCTTTAGAGGGAGAAAACCAGGTCAGCAGAGCTCCTCTAGAGGCAGAAAACCAGGTCACTAGAGCTGCTTTAGAGGGAGAGAACCAGGTCAGCAGAGCTGCTCTAGAGGGAGAGATCCAGGTCAGCAGAGCTGCTTTAGAGCCAGAGAACCGGGTCAGCAGAGCTGCTTTAGAGCCAGAGAACCAGGTCAGCAGAGCTGTTGTAGAGCCAGAGAACCAGGTCAGCAGAGCTGCTCTAGCTGACACTGACTGACTGACACTGACTGACTGACACTGACTGATTGACACTGACTGACACTGATTGACTGACACTGACTGACACTGACACTGACTGACACTGATTGACTGACACTGACTGACTGACAATGACTGACACTGATTGACTAACACTGACTGGCTGACACTGACTGACTGACTGACACTGACTGACACTGATTGACTGACACTGACTTACACTAATTGACTGACACTGACTGACACTGATTGACTGACACTGACTGACTGATACTGACACTCACTAACTGACTGACACTGACTGCCTACTCTCTACTACTCTACTGCTCACTCTCTACTACTCTCTCTCTACTACTCACTCTCTACTACTCACTCTCTACTACTCTCTACTACTCACTCTCTACTACTCTACTACTCTCTACTACTCACTCTCTACTACTCACTCTCTACTACTCTCTACTACTCACTCTCTACTACTCACTCTCTACTACTCTCTCCTACTCTCTCTCTACTATTCACTCTCTACTACTCTCTAGTATTCACTCTCTACTACTCTCTACTACTCTCTCTCTGCTACTCACTCGCTACTACTCTCTACTACTCACTCTCTGCTACTCACTCGCTACTACTCTCTACTACTCTCTACTCCTACTCTCTAGTACTCACTCTACTACTCCCTACTTCTCACTCTACGACTCTCTACTACTCTCTACCACTCACTGTCTACTACTCACGCTCTACTACTCTCTACTACTCTCTCTCTACTGCTCACTCTCTACTACTCACTCTCTACTACTCGCTCTCTACTACTCTCTACTATTCACTCTCTACTACTCACTCGCCACTACTCTCTACTACTCACTCTCTACTACTCACTCTCTACTACTCTCTACTCCTCACTCTACTACTCTCTACTACTCTCTACCACTCACTCTCTACTACGCTACTACTCATGCTCTACTACTCTCTACTACTCTCTCTCTACTACTCACTCTGTACTATTCACTCGACTACTCTCTACTACTCACTCTCTACTACTCTCTCTCTACTACTCTCTACTACTCACTCTCCACTACTCACTCTCTACTAATCGCTCTCCACTACTCTCTACTCCTCACTCTCTACTACTCACTCTCTACTACTTGACTACTCTCTACTACTCTCTCTACTACTCACTCTTTGCTACTCACTCTTTACTACTCTACTACTCTCTTCTACCCTCTCAACTACTCACTCTCTACTACTCTCTACAACTCACTCTACTACTCGCTAACACTCACTCTCTACTACTCTACTACTCACTCTCTACTACTCTCTCTCAACTATTCACTCTCTACTACTCTACTACTCTCTTCTACTCACTCTCTACTACTCACTGTCTACTACTCACTCCTTACTACTCACTCTCTACTACTCGCTCTCTACTACTCTCTACTGCTTACTCTCCACTACTCAATCTCTACTACTCGCTCTCAACTACTCTCTACTACTCACTCTACTACTCACTCTCTACTACTCTCTACTACTCTCTCTACTTCTCACTCTCCACTACTCTCTCTACTACTCACTCTCTACTACTCTCTACTAATCACTCTCTACTACACTCTCTCTACTACTTGCTCTCTACTACTCGCTCTCTACTACTCTCTACTACTCACTCTACTACTCACTCTCTACTACTCTCTACTACTCACTCTCTACTACTCCACTACTCTATACTACTCACTCTCTACTACTCTCTACTACTCTCTCTACTTCTCACTCTCCACTACTCTCTCTACTACTCAGAACCGAGGCACAAGAAACCTATAAAACAAACGCGAAAAACTCGACAAGGGGGCAGGGTAGAAACCACCCTGACCCCCTAGGCCTGCTCAGGGGGTCCCACATGGACCCCCAAGGCCCCCAATCTTTTTTTTTTAAACGAGAGGATGCGCGCTGGATGCGCGGATCCTCCCGATAGAAAAAAAATAAATTAGCCCGGGCTCCCGCGGTGAATATGGTAATTTGCCCCCGGGGGGCCAAATCCCGGGGGCAGAATTAAAAAAAAAGTGTGGGGGGTCCCAATCCCCCTACACTGCCCCGGGAACCGCCAGCCCCCGGGGCTCAAAGATAGTATATGCGGGGTCTCATGGCCCCCCCGCAGCCCCAGGGACCGCCACCCCTGGGGCTTCCTGAAAATGGGTGGGAGGGCTCGCAGCCCCCCCAGCCCCAGGGACTGCCACCCCCCGGGGCAACTTGTCAATGTGGAAGGGGGGCCACACGGCACCCCTCCTGGAGCCTTGAATAGGCCCTGGGGACCGCCACCCCCCAGGGCCGGCTCCTGCAGTGTCCCGGGGTGCCCACCCCCAGGACACTGTAGTTTGCAATGATAGGGCGGGAGCCTCGCGGATCCCGCCCTGTCATTGCAAACTGCTTTGCTTCATTGAAGCGAGAGCAGGGAAACCTGCTCTCGCTTCAATGAAGCAAAGCTGATTGCTTTTCCACATGGGGAGCAGCATATTAGCTGCTCCCCATGTGGAAAAGCAATGCCAGCTCCCGCAGGATGCGGGGACCCGACTGGGACCGTAGGGGGATTAGGGACCCCCCACGGCAACCAACGGAGGTCAGGCCCCGGGTGATGGGGTACGCAGCCCCCCACCATTAAAATTTTTTACATTTTTTAAAAAGGGCCATGCTCAGGGGATGGGGTCTCCGGGGCAAATTATGGCCTCGGGAGGGGGGCCACGTGGACCCCTTCCCGATTTTTTTTTTTTATAAATAAAAATTGGGAGCAGGCCCTGGGGGATGGGATCCCCAGGGCCCAAAAAATAGAAAAAGAAGGGGGCCTACACAGCCCCCCTTCTGAAAAAAAAAAGACAGGATCGGGCCAGAGGTCACGCCCCCTCCTTACACCACTCTGCAAACGCACCCTGTTATCAGGAGAGAACCCAGTGCTGCATCTTTTAGACCAGCGCTGACCCTGAAAAGTAATTCTAAGCGTACTTATCAGTAACTTGTATTTCCTTCCATAGGAATCCATTGTGTGGTTTTCACCAGAAAAGTTTCTGTGTCCATTTTTGAAACGTACAAATATTCCTCTAAAATCAGCCGAACTATGAATTCCGATTTACTCACCTGTTATCATGAGAGAACCCAGTGCTGCATCTTTTAGCCCAGCACTGACCCTGAAAAGTAATTCTAAGCATACTTACCAGTAACTTATATTTCCTTCCGTAGGAATCCATTGTGTGGTTTTCACCAGAAAAGTTTCTAAGTGTACATTTTGGAAACGGACAAATATTCCTCTAAAATCAGCCTAACTACGAATTCCGATTTACTCACCTGATATCAGGAGAGAAACCAGGCCTGCATATTTTAGCCCAGCACTGATCCTGAAAAGTAATTCTAAGCGTACTTACCAGTAACTTGTATTTCCTTCCATAGGCATCCATTGTGTGGTTTTCACCAGAAAAGTTTCTAAGTGTCTATTTTCACAAACTAAACATATTCCTAAAAAATCGTCTGTATGACTTAAACACATTCTTTCAACTGTTTACAGGAGATTGGCCAGTGCTGGATCCAGGATCCACCACTGAGTAAGAAAAAGTAATGATAACACTACTTACCTGCTAAATGAATTTTCTGCCATAGGATAGCATTGGTGATTCTATGTGAAAAATGTTCTAAGTGTCAACTTTTAAAATACAATAATATTCCTTAAAAATCACTACTGTAACCAAAAGGCTTTAACTCTACTGTTTGCAGTCCTGTGGTTAGAAAAGTAATATTACAAAATTCATGACATGGTCAGTGACATCACTGATGACATCTCAAATGACATCACTGATGACATCTCTGATGACATCATCCATGTGACAATCATATTTACCTCATCATACACTAGTATAACCTTTCATCACTCATTGTAAAATACAGAGTGCCAGATTTAAAACCATTGACACACCAATACAAGTTTCTAAACACCCACTCAGTGATTCCTAGATCTATACACACATCTAATCACTTACCTATAGATTCACTCATACATGCTGTCAATGATCAATAGAACACTATCACATATACTTATACACCTATATCGACATTACACACCAGCACACATCCTAATCACTTATGAAGTCATCCTACTCACTTATGCAAACAATGGATCATACTTACTTTTACTTAGCTATACACTTATAAAAACACCGCTTCATCTATTCATATAGATAATAACTCATACTTAGTGTGTTATAAAAACACCATTACAAGAATACAGTTATCCATACAGTCACTCATACAATCACTGAGTCTTATGTATACTTATTTATATACAACAACTGTCACATACACTGCCTTTTATTTTTCTAGTTTGTTGGACATGTACCATTGAGACATATATTTGCTCATCGCCACACCCATAAAGATATTCACTTACCCAAACAACTGTTACAACATGTAGTTTTAACTTCAGATACCTACTGAATCAACTATTCACACATCTTTGGGCAGTCACACACCCCCCACCGAACCACACACACATTCACTCTCCCATACAAACACTCAGTTAACTAATCAATAAATAATATAGACTTTCATGTAGCTAGTAACCAACTGGTGCAGCAGTTTACACAACAACTGACAAAGTGATACAGATATTCACACAGTTTAGTCACTATCCAATATATTTAGTGAGACACTATAAATTAGTCAAGTAAACAATCACACTGCTACTAAATCCTCCATCCAGATATTTATATTTATATATCCACTCATTCTTCAATGCATATTGCTATATATATATATATATAATACATATTTAAATAACGAACCAAACCACATTCACTGGATGATGTCATCAGTGATGTCATCAGTGATGTCATTTGAGATGTCATCAGTGATGTCACTGACCATGTCATGAATGATGTAATATGTGACATCATCAGCAGTGGATTGCGGGCGCGCGAAATGTAGTTAGTGCAACTAACTATATCGGAGGAATTTCAATGGTTTTGTTCGAGTGAAATGTCCAGTTAACTATAACAAGCCTAAAACCTATTGTTTTTTCTGTGAATTTCTAAGGTTTTTTAAATGCTAATTCCTAACTATATCAGGTCTGAAACCTATGGTTTTTTTCAGTGAATTACAAAGGTTTTTTAAATGCTAATTCCTAACCATATCCGGCCTGGAACCTATTTTCACTGAATGTATATATATAGGGTGCGGGCGTTTATCTGAATAAAGTTCAGCTCATGCACTAAATTTGGGTCTGCTATTTCATCCATTAAGCTGTTTGGCAAAATGGCGGAATTTCTTCGGATATATATATATATATAACCTACTGGCGGTCGCCATTAGGTAGTTATAGTTAGGACCTATTTTCCATAGGAAATCCGCAACATTCTATTCCCGATAACTTTGGCGCCGGTTGACGAATATTCGCAAAATTTTCAAAACTTTTGGCCAGCTCCGGTCTGCTCCTATCCTGAAAGTCTCGGGTGATTCGTCAAGCGGGGGCTGAGAAAAAAGGGGGTACCAAAATGTGTTTTCCCCATGCAATTTTCCATTGTAACATTTAGTCGCAGCTACAGCCCGAACTGCTGATAGGAATTACACCAAATTTGGCAAAAAGGTAGTCCTTGGTTCAGAGTCATGCCTTTTGGTTAAATGGTGTAAATCCATTCAGTAGTTCCTGAGAAAATCAAAAGTAAAATCACATATATATCTGGGCGGAGCCTAACCACACATCTCATCGTGAGATCTGATTGGCCGTCAGCACTTCATCCAAGAAGTGTTGGCAGCCATCTTGGGACCAATATACACGATAGCACCTCATTAAAATGCATTGCAGTTAATAGTAGGTTTTAAGAATTTACTTACATTATAAATCATTTGTTAATGGTACCATACTCATTTTAGGAATTGTGGTGTGTTTTAAGGTGATTTTACCATGTGAAAAAGCCTTCTGCTGGGATATCATGAATAATGTTTGAGAGAAAACTATTTTCTCATGCTTTTCCCACAGAGGTTTGGAAGGTGATCTATAAGCTAAACTGAGAGCATATTTTCTGTAAATTCACATTATCTTTCTCAGTCATGTGAGAATGAAGTCTGACATTCTCAGTAAAACATGTACATCCAACAAGGGCAGAGACTGTCAGTTGATTCCTTTGTGTTCTACTGCAGTTTCCCAGAGTGTTCTAAAGAACAACTAGAGCGCTAACAGTCCTACTTATGACAAACGTATTGCACACCTGAAGCCATCTTGAATGGAATAAAGTGGTAACTCTTAAAACATTTAATTTAAAAAGGAACAAAATGAGGGGGTTCATTTTGCCATAGAAAGTATGATTTGTGCTGCAGAAAGAAAAATGATGGCACATTTTGAATGACTTCTCAAATCCTCTTTTATTTCATTAAAAGATTCTGACATGCAGACTGAAACATGCACTTTCAATACCAGCAGCAGACTTCCCTGGTGAGCAGTAGCTTTACTACAGTGATCTAATGAGCAACTAGAGTGTTAACATTCTGAATTTATGGCAAATGTGTGACACATCTGAATGCCTTCTTGATGGAATCAAAGTAAAAAACTGAAAGTAGTTCCTACTGAGGAGACTGTAGTAAATGAGGAAATTAGGAAACGTCATAACAAATAAGTCTCCCAAGATGGCCACCAGAGACAAACGAGCCCAAATGTAGCACAAATATCACCCAGATGTAGCCCCAGTATAGCCCAATGACAGAATTTCCCAGAGTGTTCTAAAGAACAACTAGAGCGCTAAAAGTCTTACTTATGACAAACGTATGGCACACCTGAAGCCATCTTGAATGGAATAAAGTGGTAACACTTAAAACATTTAATTTGAAAAAGAACAAAATGAGGGAGTTCATTTTCCCATAGAAATTATGATTAGTGCTGTAGAAAGAAAAATTAGGGCACATTTTGACTTCTCAAATCCTCTTCTATTTCATTAAAAAATTCTGACTTGCAGACTGAAACATGTACTTTGAATACCAGCAGCAGACTTCCCTGGTGAGCAGTAGCTTTACTACAGTGATCTAATGAGCAACTAGAGTGCTAACATTCAGAATTCATGGCAAATGTGTGACACATCTGAATGCCTTCTTGATGGAACCAAAGTAAAAAACTGAAAGTATTTCCTACTGAGGAGACTGCAGTAAATGAGGAAATTAGGAAACTTCATAACAAATAAGTCTCCCAAGATGGCCACCAGATACAAAAGAGCCCAAATGTAGCACAAATATCACCCCAGATGTAGCCCAAGTATAGCCCAGTGACAGAATGTCCCAGAGTGTTCTTAAGAACAACTAGAGCACTTACTGTCTTACTTATGCCAAAAGTATGGCACACCTGAAGCCATCTTGATGGGAATAAAGTGGTAACACTTAAAACATTCAATTTATTTTTTTTGTGTGTCCTCATTCTGCCAGCATTCTTGTTAGGGTATACTCTAATCCCTCTAGGTCTTATAAAGGGAAACTTGACCGGTGGACCATGAGACAATCATGAGTAGTGACCCACAAGCATCCACTTCCCTCTCTTACACCCAGTGATTCCGCCAATAGGAGAGAATAGTAGCCGACAGCAACATTGGCTTAATCATAGGATTCACGTTTCCTTTTCTTTCCATCTCACCAACGGAGCCCAAATTATCCTCTCACTCGTAGGTTCACATGCCATATCAGACTCGCTGGTGTATATTATATTTCTAAGACATTCAATAAACAATGGTGGACTTCCTGATTTCCATAATCTGCATATCTCCCGTCTGGCCAAGAGAATCACATAAAACAAAAATTTCACGTTACACGCTGAAGGCTGCACATTTTCCTCCAAACTTAAGCCAAAGAAGATTAACCGAGTACAGACTGTAATCTGCATCCCAGTTGTTTCCCTAATAAAGTCACAAATTGAATTCCAATAGGAGGATATATTTGGACATGTCATGAATAGGCGAATGTCATCTGCCTCTAACAGCATAAATCTAGGACAGTTATATGAGTTACTGGTGATCTTAGTTAACTTTGCAGGTGACCAGTACACTCTATAAGCAGTAAATAGATGATTTCTTTTGAGTGATGCTGGTTTAACTACTGTTAATAGAATGTCATAGGAGTTGCGCCACATTTGCATCAAGTCCTCTTCTCCAAACCCCTGACCCCAAAGCTTCATAATTTCAGTCTCTAGTTCCTTGTCTGTTTCCAAAAAGGCCCAGTACCAAAATGACAACTCTTTTTTCCACTGGTCTGTTCTCGTCACCTAGCTAAATTTTGTTTCCTCATCCTCCACCCAATCTTGTGTGGCCCACCAGGAACTTAGTTGATAGTATTTAAATCTAGTTAACTGCCCCTTACACAAATTATTAATTTCTTCCCAACTCATCATGTTTAAACCCTGCTTAAGATCAGCCCAATAGTAGATAACCCCTGATTTCAAAGGCTGGCTGAGCTGGTCTCTCAGACATTCAGGGGTTCCGAGAGAATCCCATATTGGGGCATAGCTCGAGAAGTATGGAACTTTTAAAACTTTCCTCACATACAGCCACGTATTCAGGTCAGCCTTCAAAACCTTTAATCTTACTTTCTTAAAAAACGTAGAATCTCCAAATTTAAAAAGAAAATGTCGTTGACCATGCGGGATATCCTCCATCATAGCCAAAAAAAGTGAGCCGATAGATGACTTATCTATCTTATTTGCCCGCATACGCACATTTTTAAAATGAAAAGCATAACTATATACAAACAGATCTGGGAGCGCCAATCCACCCACCGCCAATCTTCTCCTCAACTTCTTCCAGGAAATCCTGGGACCTTTTGATGCCCAAATAAAGCTACCTATTTTACCCTGGAGTTTGGCTATGTCTTCTTTCTTAAAGATTAACGGGATAGAATTAAAAAGAAATGTGATCTTTGGGAGAATAATCATTTTTATCAAATTCACCCGACCGTATATGTTCAGGGGTAAGTTTGCCCATTTTAACAACAGCCCTGCCACTTCCTGACTAGTTTTCCTCCAATTAATTTTTGTAATATCCTCAATCCTCTGTGCAATTAAAATCCCTAGATATCGTATTTGGGTTTTTACCCCTTGACTTTGTAGGTCCTGATTCCACTCCATAATCTCGGTTTTATCTATATTTACTTTATACCCAGATACCTGACCAAATAGCTCTGCCTTCCTCATTAAGTTCGGAATCGCATACTGCAGATTTCTTGTATACAACATTAAATCATCCGCATACAAAGCTAATTTAACCCCAAAATCATTTGATCTGAAAAGAAGGATAGTTGCATCTACTCTAATCAAATTTGCTAAAGGTTCTATATACAAGTTAAAAAGAAGCGGGGACAGGGGACAACCCTGCCTTGTCCCCCTAAAGATATCGAACCAGTAAGACAATTCCCCATTTATTAAAACGAATCAAAATCTGTTTCTAACATGTTTATCTGATGTTTTGAATTGGAATGAAAGCAAACATGCAGTTATGGAATTATATATTAACATCAAAACTGCCTCATTAAGGCCCCAAATGCAAAAAGAACAAATGATGGACGGCATGCTGAACAATGCAAATATTCACGCCCAGTCACAAAGATCTGGCTTTTACCTCGCCACCCCAGTTTGGACCCAGCCATATGCAAATCAGTCTTGACTCTGCTCCTCATGGGAACAGTCCAGACTGAACTTCCAAGCCAGTTCCTCCTTGGACCGGAAACAAGCATCCTAGAACCAGATTTTGTGGTATCACCCCTCATCAGCCAGGCTAGCTTGAATGCAGTGGCTCAGTGAGCACGGGACCCTCATCTGGGCATACCCTTCCCACTTAGGGCGACAAAACAGAAAAACTGTTGTATTAAATTCAATGCAGAACTCTCACGTTTAATATAGATCGGTGAAAGAGTATCCAATCACAGATCGCAGCCCTCTCACAGCAGCTGCCCTCATTGGCTATAACCTCAAATGCTATCACAGCAGGTGGTCCCCAAGCCTGACGTCACCACTTCAGCCTCTCGCCCTCAGGCTTTGTCTGGAGGAACTACGGTTCGGTCACAATATATGAGCTGTGCTAATTCTGTACCCCAGACCACTGGGTGCAATCCATGTTTTAGGTCACTTCGACTGTCGAAGAGGGCAAGGTACCCTTTCAGGCACCAGTCAGGACACATTTCTTCCATGGATCCAGCAGTTCTCCTCAGTCTCGCTCCCAAGTTGAACCCTGTCTCAGGCCTGCCAGCCTCCTTCATACCAAGTGAGATGTCTCAGCGTGGCAAGTAGAATACAGCTTCAAACAGAGGTGGTCTTTCCAAGCTCTGCCTGCCCGATGATCTGATTCCTGTTACTGGACTCCGCACACTTTTTTGTGGCAGAGGAAGGACTTGCTGCTTGTGCCATGCTGCTAAGAATATACTTGGTATTCCACCCGAAAATGTGTTTTGACTTTAATGTCTAGATTACTTTGACTGTGGTAGCACAGCCACAGCTGGATTCAAGACTGAGACATGCTCTGTCCAAAATGCTGACTGACATAATACATTTCAATGTAGATATGCAAATGCCACACACAACAAAGTGCAAAACAGAAACTCATCACTATGTTAATGTTTGCTCATGGTAACACTATTTTTTGTATGAATCAAACATTTTTAAAATGCACTGATTTAATGTCTTCTCAAATCAAAGTAAGAGTTGTTTTCAACTTACCATCCGAGACAGCCACATTCACAGTGGCAAAAAGCCCCCCGTGGGTGATTCCAATGCCACATTTGAAGTACCCCGCATCTGCCATCTCCAGCTGGCTCATCTCGATGCGGAAGTAGCTGTTCTCTGGGGAGTCGCTGATCGAGGCCCTGCCCCTGTAGTTCTTGTGCATGAACCCACTCGATGACACGACTGTGGAGCATTCTCGGTTGTTGGGCGCTAACTTGCACCAGAACTTTCTGTCATATTTGTTGGCTCTGGTGAGGGTGGGGTAGTAACACCTGATGGTGATGGAGCCATTAACCAAGCCCGTTATTTGCTTCGGTGCCACGATAGGACTGGACGCTGGTCATGGAAACAAAGAGAAAAACAGCAAGATGGCTAAAGGATATTTGTATGTAAAAAAGAAACAGGAACGAGGCTTAAAAATCAAAGAGGATGTATCTTGGTTCAGGCTTCCCAAGTGGGTCACAATTGGGTTCCTGTTCCACTATTTATTCATGTATGGAAATTAATATTATGCATACTATAAATCATTACCTTGAGATGAGTAATTAAAAAATGTATTTACCACTGTGAGATAATTACTTGTGAATCATGCACTCTCTAAGCATCCCATAATATTTTAGGGGCATATCAGCAACAACCGGCGATAATTATCGCTAAGCGCACTTAGCGCTAGGATAATTATGGCCGGCTAGCGTGGAGTTTTATCGCTGAGATAGCGTGCTATTAGCAACGCTTAGCTCAAAAGCGATAAAAATCCTAGCGCCAACTGCCTAACGTGAGATTATCGCTGGAAACCCAGCGATAATCTCACGCAATGTGGCGTTAGCTTGCTGATAGGGCCTCACAAACTTAGCCATGATATCCACCCTCCATAGGATATCATGGCTAAGTTAGTCCTGAAGCAGGCGTAAGGGAAGTAGCGATAACAGGGATGTCCTCAGGTAGAGCGTTCACTGATCCTTAGGTTTGAGATTTTGTGGTATCTCTGAGAGAAGGCAGTGTGTTTTTAAAGGAGTTTTCTAACACAGGTGGGACTGTCTTCAGCAAGAGGTGGTGTATTATAGGATGAGATTGACTCTAGTGCAGAGGATGCTGTCATATAGAAGAGATATGGTTGATTAAAAGGCATGAAGCCAAACAAATGTAATGTTTCATAGAGAGAAGGAGCACATGTTAGTGGTAGTTGTTCTGTTTAGCATAAAGAGATGCTGTTAAATGGAGCCGAGGGGGTCTAGTTGGCGAGAGTTATATTGTGTACAAGGCATCATTAGCAGGGTAGATCCCAGATGATTTAATCTCATGTGTTACACGTTCATTCATTTAAGCTAATAACACGCTCACATATTGGAATCTGTACATACAAATGTTTATTTGAAAAGAAAACGAAAAGACCCGCAATTGAAAAAGACTGACCTGGCCAATTGGGGAAAATATGGTATGGGCAACTTGACTTGTGTAGAAGAATGTTCTTCAAGATGTGGGGTTTCTTTCAATTACCGGGTGTGTCGTCTTCTTGAATCTGATTGAGGAGCTGTTTACTGGAGTAGGAGTTCGAGTGGAAATGTTCTAAATAAGAGGGTGACATTTAGTGTAAGGATGTTCTAACACAATATTGAATTTTAATAATTGTCTTACCCAGAAATGATCTAGAACCACAATATCATGACGGTACGCATAAATGAGAACGAATAGATTTACTTTCCTTAGATCACAGCTTTGCACCTTGAAAATATATATATCTTCATTGGTAAGCAGATGTGGAATCAGGAATCGTAAATCAATACGTATCTATATATACCTTCACGTTATTGTGGTGGTCTATTATCTGGAAGGAATATTCTTGTTGGACAATATTTTGTAAGTCAGTATTGCGACTTATACTTCCAAGGAGAAGAGTGGTGATAGAGAGGAACAAGATGAAGTCCGATGGATCTATAGCTTTGATCTGATGGACTGAAACATGTTGTTGTGGAAGAGTAGTTGGGAGGGGATATTTTAGAGGAGGATATGTGGTCTAGTGGAAAGGGCTGTACTTTGATTTAAGTGGTGTGGGTTAGAGGAAGAGGTGCTTGCTAGCAGAGAAAGAGTTGAACTTTAAAGAAGGTATGTTGTACCTGCAGAGGTGTTTTCTAGTGGAAATGGTATTTCAGGTTTCCTAAAGGTAGAAAAAAAGTGCTATAGTGGAGGAGATATTGTCTTTCAGAAGAGGTTTAGCCTAACAAATAAGATGTTTTACAATGTTTTACAATCTAGAGGGTGTGGTCTACTGTAAGCTCTGGAAAGTTTTGTTCAAGTTGAGGTGGAACGATCTTGCAGAAATGAAGCAGCCATGGTCTATTGAAAGCGATGTGTTTTGGAGGTGTGATTTAGTAGCATAGAATGCGGCATAGTCCAGAAATTGTGATGTAGTTGAGATGCTATTGAATCCTGATGGCGACAGAGGTGGGGCATGGTCTAGAGGATGAGCTTGTAATAGCGGAAATAGAAGAGACTTCATTTAAATGTTGGTGGAGGGCCAATTCTAGCAATAAAGTGGTGAAGGACCCAACAATATAATGGTGAAAGCACACTAGCTGAAGAAGGCTCATCCCATGTAAGGGTTTTCCACCATTTCGGATAGGATTTTTGCTTGGGGGTTGTTTCCATTAGAATGGTGGGAGCTGCCTAGGTTGAATAACGTCCATGCCAACTGTCTGTCTGGCATAGTGGAATTTGTGTCACCAATGTGGGATAAATTGTGATTTATTTTTGTAAAAGGTCACAAAATAAGGAAAATTACACTAAGGGACTTATTACGAGTTTGACGGTCTGTGGACCGCAGTACCCGTGGTTGCAGTCTGAATGCCGCAAACTCGGCAGTCCAACCGCCACATTACAAGTTGTGCGGATTGCATTTGTAAAGAACACGACTGAACTGCTGACACCGCCAGCTCACTGCAGACTGCGGGGTTTGTGTTCGGGGATAAGCAGCTGCCATAGGGCGGTACAGGGGAGTTCCACCGCTGTCCATATTACGAGTTGCCTTTTCCATGAGCTGATCACTGTGATCTGACCGCCAGCTTGAAGTCTGCAGAAAAGAAGGATATGGGGTGCGTACTCACCCCTTTCTTGTTCTTTCATCCTGAGTTTGATGTGGGTCCCTTTCTTCAGATCCTCCTTTCACAGCAGCATCTTCACCCTAAGGATTACAACCCTGTTTGCAGAGATTCACAGGTGAGTTCTTTTTGTACCATATACCCAGTGTCTGGACTGCCCGCAGTGGGCTTGACCCCGGCAATGGATAGGTGGTATTTTTCCACATGTATCATGCATATGAGCGCATCCAACACATATGCTGCCGAAATGTTCACACAGGCATCGATACATATGGAAAAGTAATCGCCATTACCTCAAAATATCAGCAGCCACGCCACAGTCACTGCTGTAAACTCGTAATATGACAGTGTCTCTTGGCAGCTGCTGGCACCGAGTTCGGGCAAATCGGACCACCAAACTCAGAATAAGGCCCTTAATGTAGTGACATGCTGACTGGTATCTTACATGAAAATTCACAGTGAAGTTATACATTGCTTTCAAAATTTACAGTAAAACAGACAGGAAAGTCTTTCAGGAGAAAATGCTTCTTCGGCTGCAGATTTACAGTTCCCACATGTTCCTATGAGACCGTTTCTTTCCAGAGACATTTCTCATAGAAGAAAACCATTTAAAGTTATCTTGTAGTGAAATCGCACAACATTCACAGAATGCAAAGTTCATAAATTACACACAATTTAATACATCTAGAAAGAAAATGTACCCTGCCCAGTGGGTAATTGAAATGTGTGCCCTAGCTTATGTGATGCTCTTGTAAGAAATTTGCAGTAAAAGAAAATGCAATTGCCACAGAATAAGAGGATGAGGGAAAAATACCAGCACATCAGAGAGATTTCCTTGACACAGAGCGATGGCTTTCAAGGGGAATTGCAACAAAAGAGTTCACTGACATAATGTAATTTTACCTTCTTCGGTCTGTTAATCTACCGCCCTCCGGGCCCTTCTGAAGCATTTAGGGAAGCACTGATTTCTACAGTTGCTGTCTTGGCAATTAAGACAGCCAATTTCAACGTGGTGGGAAACCTCGACCTTCTCCTAAACACACATCGAGATGTTGATATCGCCAATCTTTTATTGATCTTGCAGCATGCCAGATGATACAATATGTCCCTAGTGCTACGCATCCAGCTGGGCACCTTCTTGAGCCTGTCTTTTCAAACATCTCTGCCCTAAAGGTCCATACCCTATTCGCTTGACTTGGTCTGACCATTTTTTATTTCTATGTCGGTATGCTCTGAAAGGTTCCAAACTACCTACTGACCGTACTATCACTTTTAGGTGCCTTTGGCATTAGCTCGACTCGGCGATCTCCCTCACACACAGAGTTTTTGTTGGAAATTAGATTGTTGGTCCCCTAGGGCATGTGCCAAAGTCGGGCAGACACCACCACTCTAGTCAGGATAAGGGAGTTACACTCCTAAAATAACCCCTGCCCACCCCCTTGGTAGCTTGGCATGAGCATTCAGGCTTATCTTAGAGGCAGTGTGTAAAGCATTTGCATATAACCAACAGTAATACAGTGTAATCACTACAAAAGGACGCCATACCAGTTTAGAAAAATATCCAATATTCTTATATACTTAAGACAAGACCAAATACTATAAAAATCCACAATACAGTACTTAAAAATCTTCAGTTATCAAAACATGCTTGAAAAACAGTTCCTTGATGTCGATAGCTCTGTCCGGGGCTATCACGGCGTCGTGAGCAAACCAATCCAAACAGTTCTGGCTGACCGCGGTGTCGCGGGCCAGCTACGGTGTCGGGAAGACCTGCAAACAGTACCTTTTAGAAATGCAAGATGTCGCAACCTCTCTTTGAGCTTCCGAAAGCACAGTGTCCGCAGGTGTCGGTTCCGGAGGTCGGTGTAGGGGTCGTCGGGGCCCTCGAAGCCACATGCGTTGCAGATCGAACTCCTCTCTGTTGAAGTCAGGAGCGCTGGCGTCGGAAGGCGTCGGGTGCTGCTGCACGAAGTGCAGCGGTGCGGTGTGCAGTGCCCTCAGGTTGCGTTGCGAGCAGCGGCTTGGTGGCGGCGTCAGATGGCGGCGTTGGTCAGACCAGGGTCGCGGTGCGAAGTCAATGCGGTGCTCGTCGTGGTGCTGGCAGGTCACGGTGCAAGCAGCAACGTCGTCATTGCTGAAGCGCTGCCGTCGGCTGATGAACTGGAGTCGATGGTGCCGGAGTCGATAGGCCAAGTGCTGCGGTGCGGGATGAGAATGGTGCATCGTGTACCTTTACGAGCGGTGCCCTTGAACAACGGTGCAAGCAGCAGTGTGGAGCGGCGTTGTCAGGAATACCAAGGCGTCGTCGTGAAGCGAGGCGGTGCAGAGTGCGGTGCCCACAGGTCGCGGTGAGAGCAGCGGCTCGGTGGTGGCATTAGCAGGCAGCGTCGGTGAGACCAGGGTCATGGTGCGGCATTGCGGCATTGCAGCGGTGCCCTCTGTGGTGCCTTCAGGACACTGAGTCGGCAGTGGCATCATAGACGTCGTCGGGTTGCTTTTCTTCTGTTGCAGCACAAAACACAGTACCAAATGCTGAGGGCAGAAGAGCTTGAAGTCTTTTTTGTTCCTGAGACTTCTTGAACAGGGGGCAAGCTCTACCTCAAGCCCTTGGAGAAACTCACAAAAGTAGATTGCAGAAAGTTAGACCAGTCCTTTCACTGCCCAAGACAGAAGCAGTCACTGCAGGTAAACACTGCAAAGCACACAGCAAAGAGGTAGTTCCTCCTCACAGCTTCTCCAGCTCTTCTTCTTGGCAGTCTTCTTGGTCCAAAAGAGTTCTAAAGTTCAGGGGTCTGGGCCCCAGTATTTATATCCCCAAATATTTTGATCTTTTAGGCACGTGCCCAGCCAGAACCAGTTCTGTCTTCTCTGCTGTGACTTCCTGGCAGGAGTGGAGACGGCATGGTCAGAGGCAGACCAGGCCCTTTGAGGTGCAAGGAAATCTCCTCCCCTTCCCCAATTGCAGCCCAGGTCTATGCAGGCCTTTCCTGACCCACCTAGACTATCTGGAGCCACTCCTGCTCCCCAGCCGTCTGTTATCCAAAACCCAGACAGGCAATTCACATTCCAGCAGAGGCACACGGGATGACTGAGCAAGAAAATACCTACTTTCTAAAAGTGGTATTTTCAAACACAGAATGTAAAAATCACCTTCACTAAAAGATGCATCTTTAGATTCTGATTTCAGGCATACTAAATTTTATTTTCCTACCCAATTCCCCGGGCTAGTTATGTTTATAAGATGTTATAAACAAACTCCCCATTCTGTCCTATAGGGAACAGGTAGCCTTGCAATAGAGAAAAACGAAATTGGCTGTAATTCACACAATTTAATACATCTAGAAAGAAAATGTACCCTGCCCAGTGGGTAATTGAAATGTGTGCCCTAGCTTATGTGATGCTCTTGTAAGAAATTTGCAGTAAAAGAAAATGCAATTGCCACAGAATAAGAGGATGAGGGAAAAATACCAGCACATCAGAGAGATTTCCTTGACACAGAGCGATGGCTTTCAAGGGGAATTGCAACAAAAGAGTTCACTGACATAATGTAATTTTACCTTCTTCGGTCTGTTAATCTACCGCCCTCCGGGCCCTTCTGAAGCATTTAGGGAAGCACTGATTTCTACAGTTGCTGTCTTGGCAATTAAGACAGCCAATTTCAACGTGGTGGGAAACCTCGACCTTCTCCTAAACACACATCGAGATGTTGATATCGCCAATCTTTTATTGATCTTGCAGCATGCCAGATGATACAATATGTCCCTAGTGCTACGCATCCAGCTGGGCACCTTCTTGAGCCTGTCTTTTCAAACATCTCTGCCCTAAAGGTCCATACCCTATTCGCTTGACTTGGTCTGACCATTTTTTATTTCTATGTCGGTATGCTCTGAAAGGTTCCAAACTACCTACTGACCGTACTATCACTTTTAGGTGCCTTTGGCATTAGCTCGACTCGGCGATCTCCCTCACACACAGAGTTTTTGTTGGAAATTAGATTGTTGGTCCCCTAGGGCATGTGCCAAAGTCGGGCAGACACCACCACTCTAGTCAGGATAAGGGAGTTACACTCCTAAAATAACCCCTGCCCACCCCCTTGGTAGCTTGGCATGAGCATTCAGGCTTATCTTAGAGGCAGTGTGTAAAGCATTTGCATATAACCAACAGTAATACAGTGTAATCACTACAAAAGGACGCCATACCAGTTTAGAAAAATATCCAATATTCTTATATACTTAAGACAAGACCAAATACTATAAAAATCCACAATACAGTACTTAAAAATCTTCAGTTATCAAAACATGCTTGAAAAACAGTTCCTTGATGTCGATAGCTCTGTCCGGGGCTATCACGGCGTCGTGAGCAAACCAATCCAAACAGTTCTGGCTGACCGCGGTGTCGCGGGCCAGCTACGGTGTCGGGAAGACCTGCAAACAGTACCTTTTAGAAATGCAAGATGTCGCAACCTCTCTTTGAGCTTCCGAAAGCACAGTGTCCGCAGGTGTCGGTTCCGGAGGTCGGTGTAGGGGTCGTCGGGGCCCTCGAAGCCACATGCGTTGCAGATCGAACTCCTCTCTGTTGAAGTCAGGAGCGCTGGCGTCGGAAGGCGTCGGGTGCTGCTGCACGAAGTGCAGCGGTGCGGTGTGCAGTGCCCTCAGGTTGCGTTGCGAGCAGCGGCTTGGTGGCGGCGTCAGATGGCGGCGTTGGTCAGACCAGGGTCGCGGTGCGAAGTCAATGCGGTGCTCGTCGTGGTGCTGGCAGGTCACGGTGCAAGCAGCAACGTCGTCATTGCTGAAGCGCTGCCGTCGGCTGATGAACTGGAGTCGATGGTGCCGGAGTCGATAGGCCAAGTGCTGCGGTGCGGGATGAGAATGGTGCATCGTGTACCTTTACGAGCGGTGCCCTTGAACAACGGTGCAAGCAGCAGTGTGGAGCGGCGTTGTCAGGAATACCAAGGCGTCGTCGTGAAGCGAGGCGGTGCAGAGTGCGGTGCCCACAGGTCGCGGTGAGAGCAGCGGCTCGGTGGTGGCATTAGCAGGCAGCGTCGGTGAGACCAGGGTCATGGTGCGGCATTGCGGCATTGCAGCGGTGCCCTCTGTGGTGCCTTCAGGACACTGAGTCGGCAGTGGCATCATAGACGTCGTCGGGTTGCTTTTCTTCTGTTGCAGCACAAAACACAGTACCAAATGCTGAGGGCAGAAGAGCTTGAAGTCTTTTTTGTTCCTGAGACTTCTTGAACAGGGGGCAAGCTCTACCTCAAGCCCTTGGAGAAACTCACAAAAGTAGATTGCAGAAAGTTAGACCAGTCCTTTCACTGCCCAAGACAGAAGCAGTCACTGCAGGTAAACACTGCAAAGCACACTTGACAATTGACTTGAAGGGAGTGACGCTCTGGGGGTGTGGAGTTATCGCATTGGGAATTGTGTGTTTTATCGCTGCCTGTTTTTAAAATTGACTCGCACTTTTTAAAATATACCTGCTACTGTTTCTTGCTCTTTTGCACAAGTTATTCCTGGTAATCTATTTACTTGCGTGACCGGAACTAGCGCGTTTTTTAGATAGGCGGTCAGCGCTCCAGTCTTTTGTGCCTGACGCCTATTTAAACGTCATCATTAAGCGACCGCGCCCTAATTGACTTGAAGGGAGTGACGCTCTGGGGGTGTGGAGTTATCGCATTGGGAATTGTGTGTTTTATCGCTGCCTGTTTTTAAAATTGACTCGCACTTTTTAAAATATACCTGCTACTGTTTCTTGCTCTTTTGCACAAGTTATTCCTGGTAATCTATTTACTTGCGTGACCGGAACTAGCGCGTTTTTTAGATAGGCGGTCAGCGCTCCAGTCTTTTGTGCCTGACGCCTATTTAAACGTCATCATTAAGCGACCGCGCCCTAATTGACTTGAAGGGAGTGACGCTCTGGGGGTGTGGAGTTATCGCATTGGGAATTGTGTGTTTTATCGCTGCCTGTTTTTAAAATTGACTCGCACTTTTTAAAATATACCTGCTACTGTTTCTTGCTCTTTTGCACAAGTTATTCCTGGTAATCTATTTACTTGCGTGACCGGAACTAGCGCGTTTTTTAGATAGGCGGTCAGCGCTCCAGTCTTTTGTGCCTGACGCCTATTTAAACGTCATCATTAAGCGACCGCGCCCTAATTGACTTGAAGGGAGTGACGCTCTGGGGGTGTGGAGTTATCGCATTGGGAATTGTGTGTTTTATCGCTGCCTGTTTTTAAAATTGACTCGCACTTTTTAAAATATACCTGCTACTGTTTCTTGCTCTTTTGCACAAGTTATTCCTGGTAATCTATTTACTTGCGTGACCGGAACTAGCGCGTTTTTTAGATAGGCGGTCAGCGCTCCAGTCTTTTGTGCCTGACGCCTATTTAAACGTCATCATTAAGCGACCGCGCAGCGGACGCGCGCAGCGGGCGCGCCGGCGGCGCGCCGAAGGCGCGCCAAAGGCAAGCCCGTCTGCGCCCGTCCGCGCCTCGGACGTGCCGGATGTGCCATACCATGCTGCCAGCAAGTCCCCACCTTGTGTGAGGCCTCTTGATGGGCGACTTTGCTACACCCGGTCACAGTTACTCCAATTGAATAATTGTGCCCTGATTCCGGAAGCGTTATCAATGGGACAAGAACCAGGGAGTCCTGGCTGCCCCGACAAAGAAGAGGGACTGAAATGTGGACTCTTAAACGTTAGGTCTCTCCCCAAGCACTCAACAGAAATCCAGATGCTTATCGATGAGCATAGCTGCGATGTTCTGTTTATGACGGAAACTTGGCTGTCGCCTGGTCTTGATGGGGAACTTGGTGCTGCCTGCCCCACTGGGTTTAAAGCCTTCCATAAACCCAGATCTAATGGCAGGGGTGGTGGTACCGGCATTATCTTTAAAGAAATCTGGGATTTTGTTCCTTTGGACATTGACGAGATCTCGCAGTGTGAAACCTTGGGCTTCTCGCTGAAGGACAAGTCTGGCAATGTCCTGACCGGAATACTTTGTTATAGACCCCCGGGAACTGTGAGCGAACAGACACAGCAGCAATTTCTGGAGGTGATTGGCAATTTGGCTCTCACTCATCATAGTCTGCTGATCTTGGGCGATTTCAATCTCTGGCCTAACGCTACGATGAAAACGGCATATAACAATATTGTTCAATCCTGCGCCAATCTCAATCTAGTACAACATGTGTTGGAGGCAACACACTCGGCAGGGCATGCCCTTGATCTTATATTTGCGGGCGAGAATGTAGTGATTCTCGACAATATCCTCCCTATGGACTGGTCTGATCATTATTTGATCAGTTTTAGTATCCCGACAATTTCCAAAGGTAAACCCCCTCTGTTCAAAGGTGCTGATAGTGTGCTGAGCAGGGATTGGAAAGCCCTACGAAGGAGAGCGTACGGTACCTCTCTGTTTAAGGCGGTTCCTCTCCCTGTTCCAGGGCAGTCGGTTGACACTAACTTCAAGGAGCTCTGCAGTTACATTAAGAATACGGTTAATCAGATCGCCCCAATGAAACAACTTAGGAAAAGAGCTACCCCTTCGGCCCCTTGGTTTTCAGAGGAACTCAGGGCTTTTAAAATTCAGTGTAAACATGCAGAGAGGCAATGGCGCTGTCACTACCTAACTAGTGATAGGATCATTTGGCGGAATCTGCTGGGCAGATATAAGTGCGCTATTGTATCTGCTAAAGCGCTATATTTTGCTGACCTCATTCAAAACTCCCCGAATAGTGCTAAGTGTGTCTTCAACATTCTGAGAGGTTTTAATAATCCTGAATGTCTGGCCAATAAGATTTCTCCCTCGCAGGATTTGTGTGACGGGCTGGCGGCCTTTTTTCACAATAAAATCAGGGGGATTCTTGAGGGCCTGCAGTATGATCCTATTTCTAGCTGTAAAGCTGATGTAGTCTTATCAACAGTGGAGCCATTGAATCACTCAATTCCTAGTCTAAATGCGGACGTAGCAGCAGGGCCTCGGTTGGATCATTGGACGTGCCCTTCTTGGGAGGAATTTTCCAATGTGGCCAAGAAAGTCTGCTCGGGGTCTCCTCTTGACCCTATTCCGCATAAATTATGGAAGGAATTGGGATCAGAAACTTTTCCGCACCTCCACCTGATTACCAATCAGTCACTAACTAGTGGTGAGGTCCCGGCCGGCTGGAAGGATGCGCTGGTTTCCCCCCTTTTGAAAAAACCATCCCTGGATCCCACTTGCTATGGGAACTATCGCCCTATCTCTTTGCTGCCTTTCCCAGCCAAGATAGCGGAACGCCTCGTTAGCCAGGAGCTATCTGGGTTTTTAGAGAGTAAAGGTATTTTGGAGGAGAATCAATTTGGTTTCCGTCCAGGGCATGGCACTGAGACTGCCTTGATCACTGCCCTGGATGACCTGCGAATGCGAGCGGATAAGGGACAGTCTGCAACGTTGATTTTACTTGACTTATCCGCTGCATTTGATACTGTTAGCCATAAGATTCTCTTACATCGGCTCGAAGAGATGGGGATCACTGGCTTGGCCCTAAAATGGCTTTGGTCCTATCTGTCGGACAGACGGCAGGCGGTCTTTCTGCCTCCATATCAGTCAGAATTTTTGCCTAACAAACAGGGTGTCCCACAGGGCTCTTCTATCAGCCCGATACTGTTTAATGTTTACATGCGACCTCTGGTACAAATCATTAAATCTTGCAACATTACGGCTGTTAATTATGCCGACGACACACAATTAATCATTTCCCTGGAAGGTGATCAGGCGGATTCTCTACCCACCTTCCATAACTGCATGCTGGAAATGACGACTTGGTTGAAAAACAATGATCTGCAATTTAACGGTGCCAAAACTGAGATCTTACATTGTTCAGTGGGCAGGGTATCGTCACCCCTGCCTCTCAATTTTTGGCCTCTTCCTTTGGACACCCCCCTGGTTCCTGTAAAGACTGTACGTAATCTGGGGGTCTGTTTCAATGAGAAGCTAAGTCTCGAGTCACATGTTAACAAGGTGGTCTCAAACTGTTACATGATCATGAGAGGTCTCCGCAGGATCTTACCTCTTCTGCCCCCTCATGTGCGAGGCACAGTAGTTCGTTGCACCATTCTTAGTCGTCTGGACTATTGTAACGCCTTGTTGCTTGCGTCCCCGGCTTATCTGATCCGGAGGCTTCAACGCATCCAGGCAGCTGCCGCAAAACTAGCCCTTCAAAGACCGCGCTATTTTTCCAGCACCAAGGCTCTGGCTGAGCTTCACTGGCTGCCTGTGCAACAGAGGATTATGTTTAAATCCCTGTGTGTAGCCTTCAAAGCTCTTCATGGCCTTGGCCCTGTACCATTACAAAGTCGTTTTAGATGGTATGTCCCCTCGCGCACTTTGCGCTCTTCCTCAGCTAGGCAGGCCTTGATTCCTAAGACAAAGAGAGCCACTTTGGGAGGCAGAGCTTTTAGCTCCGCGGCTGCTCGACTCTGGAATGGTCTTCCCTCAGAGCTACGACAGGTTCAGGATCTGACTCTTTTCCGTGGACGGCTCAAGACCTGGCTTTTTCCCAGAGTCTAATTTTCTCCTTGCTCCCCCTACTCTGTTTCTGCCCTGCATCATGTCTATAGCGCCAGGATGCCCGTAGGGTTACAGTGCGCTCTACAAATAATTATACATACATACATACATACACAGCAAAGAGGTAGTTCCTCCTCACAGCTTCTCCAGCTCTTCTTCTTGGCAGTCTTCTTGGTCCAAAAGAGTTCTAAAGTTCAGGGGTCTGGGCCCCAGTATTTATATCCCCAAATATTTTGATCTTTTAGGCACGTGCCCAGCCAGAACCAGTTCTGTCTTCTCTGCTGTGACTTCCTGGCAGGAGTGGAGACGGCATGGTCAGAGGCAGACCAGGCCCTTTGAGGTGCAAGGAAATCTCCTCCCCTTCCCCAATTGCAGCCCAGGTCTATGCAGGCCTTTCCTGACCCACCTAGACTATCTGGAGCCACTCCTGCTCCCCAGCCGTCTGTTATCCAAAACCCAGACAGGCAATTCACATTCCAGCAGAGGCACACGGGATGACTGAGCAAGAAAATACCTACTTTCTAAAAGTGGTATTTTCAAACACAGAATGTAAAAATCACCTTCACTAAAAGATGCATCTTTAGATTCTGATTTCAGGCATACTAAATTTTATTTTCCTACCCAATTCCCCGGGCTAGTTATGTTTATAAGATGTTATAAACAAACTCCCCATTCTGTCCTATAGGGAACAGGTAGCCTTGCAATAGAGAAAAACGAAATTGGCTGTAATTCACACAATTTAATACATCTAGAAAGAAAATGTACCCTGCCCAGTGGGTAATTGAAATGTGTGCCCTAGCTTATGTGATGCTCTTGTAAGAAATTTGCAGTAAAAGAAAATGCAATTGCCACAGAATAAGAGGATGAGGGAAAAATACCAGCACATCAGAGAGATTTCCTTGACACAGAGCGATGGCTTTCAAGGGGAATTGCAACAAAAGAGTTCACTGACATAATGTAATTTTACCTTCTTCGGTCTGTTAATCTACCGCCCTCCGGGCCCTTCTGAAGCATTTAGGGAAGCACTGATTTCTACAGTTGCTGTCTTGGCAATTAAGACAGCCAATTTCAACGTGGTGGGAAACCTCGACCTTCTCCTAAACACACATCGAGATGTTGATATCGCCAATCTTTTATTGATCTTGCAGCATGCCAGATGATACAATATGTCCCTAGTGCTACGCATCCAGCTGGGCACCTTCTTGAGCCTGTCTTTTCAAACATCTCTGCCCTAAAGGTCCATACCCTATTCGCTTGACTTGGTCTGACCATTTTTTATTTCTATGTCGGTATGCTCTGAAAGGTTCCAAACTACCTACTGACCGTACTATCACTTTTAGGTGCCTTTGGCATTAGCTCGACTCGGCGATCTCCCTCACACACAGAGTTTTTGTTGGAAATTAGATTGTTGGTCCCCTAGGGCATGTGCCAAAGTCGGGCAGACACCACCACTCTAGTCAGGATAAGGGAGTTACACTCCTAAAATAACCCCTGCCCACCCCCTTGGTAGCTTGGCATGAGCATTCAGGCTTATCTTAGAGGCAGTGAGTAAAGCATTTGCATATAACCAACAGTAATACAGTGTAATCACTACAAAAGGACGCCATACCAGTTTAGAAAAATATCCAATATTCTTATATACTTAAGACAAGACCAAATACTATAAAAATCCACAATACAGTACTTAAAAATCTTCAGTTATCAAAACATGCTTGAAAAACAGTTCCTTGATGTCGATAGCTCTGTCCGGGGCTATCACGGCGTCGTGAGCAAACCAATCCAAACAGTTCTGGCTGACCGCGGTGTCGCGGGCCAGCTACGGTGTCGGGAAGACCTGCAAACAGTACCTTTTAGAAATGCAAGATGTCGCAACCTCTCTTTGAGCTTCCGAAAGCACAGTGTCCGCAGGTGTCGGTTCCGGAGGTCGGTGTAGGGGTCGTCGGGGCCCTCGAAGCCACATGCGTTGCAGATCGAACTCCTCTCTGTTGAAGTCAGGAGCGCTGGCGTCGGAAGGCGTCGGGTGCTGCTGCACGAAGTGCAGCGGTGCGGTGTGCAGTGCCCTCAGGTTGCGTTGCGAGCAGCGGCTTGGTGGCGGCGTCAGATGGCGGCGTTGGTCAGACCAGGGTCGCGGTGCGAAGTCAATGCGGTGCTCGTCGTGGTGCTGGCAGGTCACGGTGCAAGCAGCAACGTCGTCATTGCTGAAGCGCTGCCGTCGGCTGATGAACTGGAGTCGATGGTGCCGGAGTCGATAGGCCAAGTGCTGCGGTGCGGGATGAGAATGGTGCATCGTGTACCTTTACGAGCGGTGCCCTTGAACAACGGTGCAAGCAGCAGTGTGGAGCGGCGTTGTCAGGAATACCAAGGCGTCGTCGTGAAGCGAGGCGGTGCAGAGTGCGGTGCCCACAGGTCGCGGTGAGAGCAGCGGCTCGGTGGTGGCATTAGCAGGCAGCGTCGGTGAGACCAGGGTCATGGTGCGGCATTGCGGCATTGCAGCGGTGCCCTCTGTGGTGCCTTCAGGACACTGAGTCGGCAGTGGCATCATAGACGTCGTCGGGTTGCTTTTCTTCTGTTGCAGCACAAAACACAGTACCAAATGCTGAGGGCAGAAGAGCTTGAAGTCTTTTTTGTTCCTGAGACTTCTTGAACAGGGGGCAAGCTCTACCTCAAGCCCTTGGAGAAACTCACAAAAGTAGATTGCAGAAAGTTAGACCAGTCCTTTCACTGCCCAAGACAGAAGCAGTCACTGCAGGTAAACACTGCAAAGCACACAGCAAAGAGGTAGTTCCTCCTCACAGCTTCTCCAGCTCTTCTTCTTGGCAGTCTTCTTGGTCCAAAAGAGTTCTAAAGTTCAGGGGTCTGGGCCCCAGTATTTATATCCCCAAATATTTTGATCTTTTAGGCACGTGCCCAGCCAGAACCAGTTCTGTCTTCTCTGCTGTGACTTCCTGGCAGGAGTGGAGACGGCATGGTCAGAGGCAGACCAGGCCCTTTGAGGTGCAAGGAAATCTCCTCCCCTTCCCCAATTGCAGCCCAGGTCTATGCAGGCCTTTCCTGACCCACCTAGACTATCTGGAGCCACTCCTGCTCCCCAGCCGTCTGTTATCCAAAACCCAGACAGGCAATTCACATTCCAGCAGAGGCACACGGGATGACTGAGCAAGAAAATACCTACTTTCTAAAAGTGGTATTTTCAAACACAGAATGTAAAAATCACCTTCACTAAAAGATGCATCTTTAGATTCTGATTTCAGGCATACTAAATTTTATTTTCCTACCCAATTCCCCGGGCTAGTTATGTTTATAAGATGTTATAAACAAACTCCCCATTCTGTCCTATAGGGAACAGGTAGCCTTGCAATAGAGAAAAACGAAATTGGCTGTAATTCACACAATTTAATACATCTAGAAAGAAAATGTACCCTGCCCAGTGGGTAATTGAAATGTGTGCCCTAGCTTATGTGATGCTCTTGTAAGAAATTTGCAGTAAAAGAAAATGCAATTGCCACAGAATAAGAGGATGAGGGAAAAATACCAGCACATCAGAGAGATTTCCTTGACACAGAGCGATGGCTTTCAAGGGGAATTGCAACAAAAGAGTTCACTGACATAATGTAATTTTACCTTCTTCGGTCTGTTAATCTACCGCCCTCCGGGCCCTTCTGAAGCATTTAGGGAAGCACTGATTTCTACAGTTGCTGTCTTGGCAATTAAGACAGCCAATTTCAACGTGGTGGGAAACCTCGACCTTCTCCTAAACACACATCGAGATGTTGATATCGCCAATCTTTTATTGATCTTGCAGCATGCCAGATGATACAATATGTCCCTAGTGCTACGCATCCAGCTGGGCACCTTCTTGAGCCTGTCTTTTCAAACATCTCTGCCCTAAAGGTCCATACCCTATTCGCTTGACTTGGTCTGACCATTTTTTATTTCTATGTCGGTATGCTCTGAAAGGTTCCAAACTACCTACTGACCGTACTATCACTTTTAGGTGCCTTTGGCATTAGCTCGACTCGGCGATCTCCCTCACACACAGAGTTTTTGTTGGAAATTAGATTGTTGGTCCCCTAGGGCATGTGCCAAAGTCGGGCAGACACCACCACTCTAGTCAGGATAAGGGAGTTACACTCCTAAAATAACCCCTGCCCACCCCCTTGGTAGCTTGGCATGAGCATTCAGGCTTATCTTAGAGGCAGTGTGTAAAGCATTTGCATATAACCAACAGTAATACAGTGTAATCACTACAAAAGGACGCCATACCAGTTTAGAAAAATATCCAATATTCTTATATACTTAAGACAAGACCAAATACTATAAAAATCCACAATACAGTACTTAAAAATCTTCAGTTATCAAAACATGCTTGAAAAACAGTTCCTTGATGTCGATAGCTCTGTCCGGGGCTATCACGGCGTCGTGAGCAAACCAATCCAAACAGTTCTGGCTGACCGCGGTGTCGCGGGCCAGCTACGGTGTCGGGAAGACCTGCAAACAGTACCTTTTAGAAATGCAAGATGTCGCAACCTCTCTTTGAGCTTCCGAAAGCACAGTGTCCGCAGGTGTCGGTTCCGGAGGTCGGTGTAGGGGTCGTCGGGGCCCTCGAAGCCACATGCGTTGCAGATCGAACTCCTCTCTGTTGAAGTCAGGAGCGCTGGCGTCGGAAGGCGTCGGGTGCTGCTGCACGAAGTGCAGCGGTGCGGTGTGCAGTGCCCTCAGGTTGCGTTGCGAGCAGCGGCTTGGTGGCGGCGTCAGATGGCGGCGTTGGTCAGACCAGGGTCGCGGTGCGAAGTCAATGCGGTGCTCGTCGTGGTGCTGGCAGGTCACGGTGCAAGCAGCAACGTCGTCATTGCTGAAGCGCTGCCGTCGGCTGATGAACTGGAGTCGATGGTGCCGGAGTCGATAGGCCAAGTGCTGCGGTGCGGGATGAGAATGGTGCATCGTGTACCTTTACGAGCGGTGCCCTTGAACAACGGTGCAAGCAGCAGTGTGGAGCGGCGTTGTCAGGAATACCAAGGCGTCGTCGTGAAGCGAGGCGGTGCAGAGTGCGGTGCCCACAGGTCGCGGTGAGAGCAGCGGCTCGGTGGTGGCATTAGCAGGCAGCGTCGGTGAGACCAGGGTCATGGTGCGGCATTGCGGCATTGCAGCGGTGCCCTCTGTGGTGCCTTCAGGACACTGAGTCGGCAGTGGCATCATAGACGTCGTCGGGTTGCTTTTCTTCTGTTGCAGCACAAAACACAGTACCAAATGCTGAGGGCAGAAGAGCTTGAAGTCTTTTTTGTTCCTGAGACTTCTTGAACAGGGGGCAAGCTCTACCTCAAGCCCTTGGAGAAACTCACAAAAGTAGATTGCAGAAAGTTAGACCAGTCCTTTCACTGCCCAAGACAGAAGCAGTCACTGCAGGTAAACACTGCAAAGCACACAGCAAAGAGGTAGTTCCTCCTCACAGCTTCTCCAGCTCTTCTTCTTGGCAGTCTTCTTGGTCCAAAAGAGTTCTAAAGTTCAGGGGTCTGGGCCCCAGTATTTATATCCCCAAATATTTTGATCTTTTAGGCACGTGCCCAGCCAGAACCAGTTCTGTCTTCTCTGCTGTGACTTCCTGGCAGGAGTGGAGACGGCATGGTCAGAGGCAGACCAGGCCCTTTGAGGTGCAAGGAAATCTCCTCCCCTTCCCCAATTGCAGCCCAGGTCTATGCAGGCCTTTCCTGACCCACCTAGACTATCTGGAGCCACTCCTGCTCCCCAGCCGTCTGTTATCCAAAACCCAGACAGGCAATTCACATTCCAGCAGAGGCACACGGGATGACTGAGCAAGAAAATACCTACTTTCTAAAAGTGGTATTTTCAAACACAGAATGTAAAAATCACCTTCACTAAAAGATGCATCTTTAGATTCTGATTTCAGGCATACTAAATTTTATTTTCCTACCCAATTCCCCGGGCTAGTTATGTTTATAAGATGTTATAAACAAACTCCCCATTCTGTCCTATAGGGAACAGGTAGCCTTGCAATAGAGAAAAACGAAATTGGCTGTAATTCACTATCAGGACATTCCATAGACACCAGGGCATGTCCTACCTTTCACATACACTGCACTCGGCCCATAGGGGTACCTTGGGCATACCTTAGAGGTGGCTGACATGTAAGAAAAGGGAAGGTGAGGGACTGGCAAGTGTGTGCACTGGCCAAGACGACATGGCAGTTACAAACTGCGAGCAGAATCCGCAATGGCAGGTCTGAGTTACCTTTTCAGGGCTACTCACGTGGGTGGCACAATCAGTGCTGCAGGCCCGCTAGTAGCATTTGATTCACAGGCCCTGGCACACTCAGTGAACTTTACTAGGAACTAACAAGTAAATCAAATATCCAAAAATGGGGACACCAATCCATAACACAATTTACCACAGGAGCACTTGAGTGAGAAAAGTGCACAGAAACACTAAGGGGCATATTATCAACGGCCAGCGAAAATTATCGCTGGCCGTTCATAGCGATAGAAAAATTATCGCCAGCTATCGCTGAATATTATCGCCATGATAACGCTATATTTACAACGCTTAGCGCTATGGCGATAATAGCGGTGTTTTCAATGGAACATCGCTGGTTTTCCAGCGATGTTCCATTGAAAACAGCGATACATTGCTGATAGGACCCTGTGGTCCTATCAGCATAATCCATATCCTATTAAAAGTATGCCTTAGTCAGGAATTTAACAGGTGTTAAATTCCTGAGTTAAGGCTGAGGTAGCGTGATTTTTTTTTATCGCTGCACCTCCTTGTTAATATCGCGAAGCTGCCTTCACGATATTAACATGTGTTGTTTTCACAGCCACGCCTCTTTTGCATCTCATTAGCGATGCGAGGCGAGGCTGTGAAAAACGGGCTCTACATCAAGGAAACACGCGTTAGCGTGTCCTTGATGATATTGCGATAAAATTATCGCCGCTTTTCGGCCGAAAACGGCCGCAAAAGCGGCGATAATATTTTATTGCCTCGTTGTTAATATGCCCCCAAGCCAGCAAAAACAGAGTCAAAACTGGGGGGTCAGAAAGCAAAAACTCAGGGGAAACACACCAAAAGATGCCAAGTCTAACACATGTCCCCTCCAGCTGAAAGAAGGGAGAACTACCCACCCTTCTGGGCGTTCTCTTCACTAAGGCGGAAGAACCTGGACAGACCATAGGCATTGGCGTGCTCTGTGCCGGCACGATGTTCCACCATGTACTCTATTCCCTGTAGGGAGATGGACCCCCTAAGCAGTTTGGGATTCTCTCCCCTCATTTACATCAACCATCTGAGGGATCTGTGGTCTGTCTGAACCTGGAAGTGAGTCCCAAACAGGTATGGTCTCAGCCTCTTCAGTGTCCAGACCACAGCGGAAGCTTCCCTTTCTATGGCACTCCACCTCTGTTCCCTGGGGAGTAGTCTCCGGCTAAGGAAGACTAATGGCTGGTCTAGGCCCTCTTCGTTCAGTTGTGAGAGCAACGCTCCCACTCCATGCTCTGAAGCGTCAGTCTGCACGACAAATTCCTTGGAGAAGTCAGGGGCCTTGAGCACGGGTGGCGTGCACATGGCAGCCATCAGGGAATCAAAAGCTTTCTGGCAGGACTCAGTCCAGATCACCTTCTTGGGCTGCTTCCTGGTAGTCAGCTCTGTTAAGGTGGCAACAATGGTGCCATACCACTGTAGTACCCGGTGAGTCCTAAGAAGGCCCTCAACTCTGTCTGGGTCTTGGGGGGCTTCAAGCCAGCCAGAATGGCGTCAATCTTGTGTTATAGGGGCGCCACCTGGCTGCTTCCTACCTGGTGTCCCAAGTACAACACCAAACTCTGCCCGATCTGGCACTTACTGGCCTTGATAGTGACGCCTGCCCTCTGCAGCGCCTTCAACACTTCACCTAGGTGCTGCAAGTGTTCTTCACAACTGGATCTGAACACTGTGATGTAACCCATGTAGGCGGCATTGAAATCCTCCAGGCCAGCCAACACCTGGTTGACCAACCTCTGAAAGGTGGCAGTGGCATTCTTCAACCCAAAGGGCATCACCTGGAACTGGTAATGTACTTCTGGGGATGAAAATGCTGCCCTCTCCTTGGCCCCATCAGTTAAGGCAGTCTTCCAGTACCCAGAGGTTAAATCAAACGTGCTGAGGAACTTGGCAGCTCCCAACCGATCAATGAGCTCATCAGCTCTGGGGATGGGGTGTGCATCAGTCCTGGTGACGTCATTGAGCCCACAGTAGTCCACACAAAACCACAGTTCTGGAGTGGCACCAGGTGCAGCAGCCTTTGGGACCAAGACCACTGGGCCCAAGGACTGTTGGAAGGCTAGATCATCCCTAACGCCAACATCTTAGAGACCTTCTCTTTAATGCTGGCCTTGACCCGGTCAGTCAACCTGTATATCTTGTGCTTCACAGGAGGGCTGTCACCGGTGTCCATGTCATGGGTACACCAGTAAGTAACACCTAGGGTCAAGGAGAACAGTGGGGCAAACATCCCAACAACTGGTGGCAATCGCTCTGCTGTTCTGGGCTCAGTGTAGGGGAGAGGATCATACCTTCCACTGACCCATCGTGCCCCTTGGTGGACAGGAGGTCAGGGAGAGGTTCACTCTCCTCTTCCGTCCCATCATCTGTCGCCAAGAGCATGCTCACTGCGGACCTCTCGAAGTGGGGTTTGAGGCGGTTCACGTGGAGGACCCTCAAAGGGTTCCTGGGGGCCCGCAAATCCACCAGGTAGGTGACATCACTTTTGCACTCCACCACCTCAAACGGCCCAGTCCACCTGTCCTGCAAGGCACAAGGTTCCACTGGGTCCATGACCCACACTTTTTGCCCAGGTTGAAATTCGACCAGAGTGGCATTCTGGTTATACCACTTCTTCATTTCTTCCTGGCTTGCTTCTAGGTTTGCCTGAGCGAGTTTCCTGAAGCAGGCAGTTTGGTTTCTGAAGGCCAGCATGTAACTAAACATGTCCTGGGGAGTTTTCCTGGGAGCTGCCTTCCAGCCTTCCTGCACGAAACTCAGAGGTCCTCTCACAGGGTAACCATACAGAAGCTCAAAGGGACTGAACCCAAGAGACTTCTATGGTACCTCCCTGTACGCAAAGAGAAGGCACGGCAAGAGAACCTTCCACAAACACCTCATGGGTTCTGTTAGACCCTTAATCATACCCTTCAAGGTCTGGTTCAATCTCTCTACCAGACTGTTACCTTGTGGGTGGTAAGGAGTGGTGAACTTGTAGGTTACACCACATTCCTTCCACAAGGATGTCATATACTTGGATATGAAATTGGTCCCTGTTATACCTGGCACTTCTTGGCGTGATTACCCCTGACTTTCTGCCTCTACCTCCGCTATTTTTGACTTAGATGCTTTGGACACTTTGCCACTGCTGATCAGGGTCAAAGTGCAAGTGCTCCCTATATAAAGTGTAATGGTAATTGGTTGTCCATGATTGGTATGTTTGCCTTACTACTAAAGTTCCAAGTTAAATGCAATATGCGTGCTAGGGCTGGTAACGCAAATGCTACTAGTGGGCCTGCAGCACTATTTGTGCCACCCACACAAGTAGCCCTAAAAAGGTAACTCAGGCCTGCCATTGCAGGGCCTGCACGAAGTCTGTTAAACTGCCATGTTTTTCTGT
Source organism: Triturus cristatus (assembly GCF_964204655.1). Classification (NCBI taxonomy): domain Eukaryota; kingdom Metazoa; phylum Chordata; class Amphibia; order Caudata; family Salamandridae; genus Triturus; species Triturus cristatus. The sequence goes on along the minus strand of NC_140579.1, from coordinate 10,884,979 downwards.
CAAGTGCACTCACTTGCCAGACCTTCCTTTTTTAGGCACATCAGACACCCCTATGGGAGGTCCAGGGTACCCCCTGGACAGGGTGCAGTGCAGGTGAAAGGTAGGACATGTACTAAGGTGTGTGTCATGTCCAGACAGTGAAATAAACTCCATTTAAGTTTTCACTGTTGAAAAGCCATCCTGCCCATAGGAGAGAATGGGAAGGCTGTGCAATATGTTTTCCAGCCTATCTTCTCAAAGGCTTAAGATGGAAAGGTGAAGTTTAGTATGCCTGAACTCACAATTTAATAATACATCTTTTTATGTAGGTGGTTTTTGCATTGTGTGTTCGGAAGCCACTCTTTTAGAAGTGGCTGAGTTTTTGTGCTCTAACATTCCTGTGTGTCTCTGCCTGGCTGTGGATTGACTGCCTGGATTTGAAAGCAATAGGACCTGGGGAATGTCTTGCCGCAGGGGAGGAGGTGAGACAGCAACAGGCTGACCTGCATCTGGAGTGTAGGGGGAGGAGAATCCCCTAGAGGTGAAGAGGCTTGGGTTGCTGCTATAAAACAATTGGCTTATCTCCTGCTGAGTGATTGAGAATCCAGACCCCCACTAATCAAAGGAAGAAAGGTGTCACTGGCAGGGAGGTACCCAGAACTGGTCTGAAACACAAAAACTTCAAAGCCATTGAGGGGTATAACTATGAGAGCTGAAGCTCCTGAACTATGGAGAATGGCTTGATCAAGTGTGAACAAGACTGGAGCTACTTCGTGGTCATGAGGACCTTTGCCAAGGAAGAAACAACTGAAAAGACTGAAGGATAGGACTGACTCGGTGTGTTTTCTGGTGATGGCCTGCAGTTTGCTGTTTTAAGCAAGGAAAGGCTAAAGGGACTTTGCTGTGTGCTGTGTCCTCCTGCTTGAAGGTCTTTGCTGTGTGCTGTGTCCTGAAGTAACTCATCCCCAAGGGCCTGAGGTGAGCTGTCTACCTGTTCGGAAACATAAGGACATAAAAGTTTCCATGAGAGTCTCAACGGCACTGTGTGCGCGTGCTTGTTGCAGCCCGAGACCCTCGTAAGGCATGCCAGGTGATCGTGGGCACCTGGAGTCCAAGCAAGGATCAGCGATGCGGTGTGTGTGTGCTTTGTGCAGCCTGAACCCCTTTGTGAGGATTGTCCAGTGATCGTGTGCACCGGAATCCAAGTGATTCTCAACGCCGCTGTGTGCGGGTGCGTTGTGCACCGTGAGACCTTCGTGAGGATTTGCCTTGTTATCGTGTGCACCAGAATCCAAGTGAGTCTCAAGGCCACTGTGTGCGGGTGCGTTGTGCACCGTGAGACCTTTGTGAGGATTTGCCTTGTTATCGTGTGCACCCGAATCCAAGGGAGTCTCATCTCCATTGTGTGCGGGTGCGTTGTGCACCGGGAGACCTTTGTGAGGATTTGCCTTGTTATCGTGTGCACCGGAGGAAAGTGAGTCTCAGCGACGCTGTGCGAGTGATCTTCATGCAGCGTGAGACTTGTGTGTGAAGTGCCCAGTGGTTGTGCAGCCGAAGCGTAAGGAAGACTCAGCAACGCTGTGTGCGTGTGCTTTGTGGCAGCCTGCGATCTTCGAAACGTAAGCGGCCCGGACCGGCAGTCCCGGAGGAGCTGAGTTGCCGGCCCGAGCGGCCGTTGACATTTCACAAAGCTGCATTGGAGGCCCAGCCGCTGGATGAGGAGAGGAGAGTCAGTTCACGTCCTCCAGGTAACGTGTGTTGACTCCTGGGGCGCGGGCATGGAGGGAGACCCTCTTGGCCTCTCTCTCGTGTTGGCACTGTGAGCCTCTGCTTCGGCTCGGATTGCGGCCCATATTGCCAAAGGAGTTGCGGTACAGGGGCAGGAGTGCGAACCTGCACTTTTGAGATTACATCATACCGTGTTGGGGGCAACTGTGAGAGGCTGACTGCAAGTCAGGAGAGGCGGAGAGACCACTTAAGGCCGGTGATCGGGCTTGAGTGTACTATGCATTATTCCATTTCTGCAGAATGGAGTACCTGTCTGTAGTATTACACATTACATCATTTCTACATAATGGAGTACCTGATTAGAGTATTACGCATTGTATTATTCCTGCATAAAGAACTACCTGATTAGTGTATGACGCATGGCATTTTATCTACATAACAAACTACCTGATTGTCGTATGACGCATTGCCTTGTTTCTGCATTACGAACTATCCGATTAGCTTATTGCGCATTGCATTATCCCTGCATAATGAATTACCTGATTAGTGTATTACGCATTGCCTTATTTTTGCAGAATGACATATCTGGTGGATGCATTATGTTACCTTGCAAAGTGCGTGATTGTTGCGTTAGGCATTGCATTCTTTTCATTTCAGAGTGTCAGATTGCTACGTTACGCATTACAGTATTTTTACATTGCAAAAGTACCTGATTCTAGCATTACAAACTGTATGACATGATTTTAGAAGTACAGGAGAATGTTTAGAAATGCTCATTGATATTCACAGAACTGACAAGGGCTGGCTGGCCTAACAACCGTCCAGGAGAAATATTATACAATCTCAAATTATGGTTTTATATCGTGTGGTCTTATCGTATATATTTTTACATAAATGTTATACTTGTTTTTATAAAACTCGTGTGGAGTCTATTTGTGGTGTCATCATTGGGTTATTGTGAGCGTGGTTGCAAGTACCTTACACATTTGCCTTGAAGATAAGCCTGACTTCTCATGCCAAGCTACTGAGGGGGTGAGCGGGGCTATCTAAAAAGTGACCTTCCTTTCCGTGACGTTGGAACACGGGTCACTACTTGGCCTAAGCTACCTACCTCAGCCAACCAGGGATCCCGGGTCCAACAGTCCCTCTGTCAGGAAAAGATCCCCATTAACGCCCAGCCCACCACTGGCGCCGTTGTTGTTCTGAGAGGGATGGCCTCCGGGTACCTGGTGGCATGGTCCACCAAGACCATGATGTGCCTGTTGCCCATGGCTGTCCTGGGATCCAGTGGCCCCACAATGTCCATCCCTACCCTTTCAAAGGGTGTTCCAACCACTGGAAAAGGTTGAAGAGGAGCTTTGACCTTCCTTCCACTCTTACCACTTGCCAAGCAAGTCGGGCAAGACCTGCAATGGCACTCTGACTGCTTTCGCATTTGGGGGTCAGAAGAAGTGTGTGACAGGCCTGTCAAAGGTCTTGTCCTGCCCTAAATGTCCTGCTAAAGGCACATCACCAGCCAGACCCAGTAGGAAGGTACAGAGGCGCTGGAGTACCACCAGCACACGGGCTGACCCAGGCTCAGCGACCTTAGACTCACTGTACAGAAGATCATTCTCCCAGTAGATCCAATGTCATCCAGACTGATCACCAACTGCCTGGTCTGCAGCCTGCCGCTGCAGACCCTCCAGAGAAGGGGACTCCTTCTGCTCCTTGCAGAATTCCTCTCTGGTGATACCCCCTTCTTGATGCCAATGTGTCAGCTCAGAGATGTCCCCCAGTTCAGCTACCTGCTCCCCTGTAGGCACCGGGGCTTCCGCCTCGAGGTCCGCTTCCTCTCGGTCCGTGGGAACTTCAGGGGCCGGTTTCCCGTGCCCCTTGCCCTTTCTCTTGGCAGGGACTTGTGCCACTGTTTCAGGTCCCAAGTCCCCTTGGCCGCCATTGACCGAGTATACACGCATGCCCACTCTGGCAACCCAAGCATCTCCAAGTGAGACCTAAGCTCAACATCCTTCCATAAGGACTGCTCCAGGTCGTTACCTAGCAGACAATCTACAGGCAAGAAAGGGCTCACAACCACCCTCAAGGGACCTGAGACCCCCTCCTACTCGAAGGGAACCTGCGCCACCAGACACTGGCGCTCTGAATTGTCCACCGCAATTACTTGGTGGAATGCGCCTGGGACTACCTGCTTCTCAGAGACCAGATGACACCGGACTGAGGTTATACTGGCCCCAGTATCTCTGAGAGCCTCTACCCTTTTCCCATTGATGGTTACCCAGGTGCTGTATTTCTTTGTGCTAGGGGGCACCGGGTTTCCAGGGACCATCTCACTGTCCCCTAGTGAGACGAGGGTCATTTCTGCAGGGTCCCCACCCTCCTGTGGGTACTCCTCCTCTCCAAGCACTACACTAGTCAACACCTTGGACTGCCCACCGGTGGGGGGCTGTGCCCCATTAGGGCACTTGGGGTCCCCCTTCATGGGACCCACTTGGTCACATGAAAAACACTTGTGGAGGCCGGTATCAGCAGGCTTTCCTGATGAGACCTCTTGTGTTTTATATCCTGGGGGATGGGAACCTTTACCCTAGGTCTTAGATTGGGGCCCTTTAGAGAACTCCTGTGCTTTACCCTTGCCTCCTTCACTTTTCTGCTGGGGACCCTGCCCACCTTTGACTGAGTCTCCCCCAAATGATTTCTTGTGGAGATGAACAGCGGTATGCCTCCATAGCAAGCTTCCTGCGGTCAGTCAGCTTACTATCAACTAGGTGCTGGTGCAGATCTGCAAAACATATACTAGATAAGTGCTCCCATGCAATCAAATTGTAGAGCCCCTGAAAATCTGTCACATTATTGTCCTTCACCCAGCCATCCAGTGACCGGCAAAACACATCCACAAATTCCAACCAAGTGTTGGCATCAGACTTCTTACTGAACCTGAACTGATCCTTGTACTTTTCAGGAGTAAGACCATACTTAGTTAGAAAGGTGCCCTTCATGTCGGGATAGGTGAGGTGCTACCCCTTACCCAAAGCTATTAACCCCTTCCATGCTCATGACGGAACGGTTCCGTCATGAGCATCGGTTGAGCTGTGCTCATGACGGAACCGTTCCGTCATGGCCCCGCCCGCGCTCGAACCCTTCAGCACCGCGGAGGAATCCGCGCAGCGCTGAAGGGGTTAAAGTATCCTGGGCTTTTTCCAGAAAGAGAGGCCACAATCCTACTCCCCAATTCTCCTCAGGGACCCCATTCATGTGTATCGCTGCCTCATAACCCTGAAACCACCTTTTTATGTCATCCCCCTTCTTGAATTCCTTGCCTACATGCTTAGAGATGAGTACAATTCTGTCTGCCTGTCTTGACGAATTGCTGCCACCATCTGAGCTGGGCCTATGTCTTAGCTTCAGCTCCTTAAGACTTCGCTCATGGTCTAGGATCCTCTTCCTATCCTCCATGGCTATTCTTTTGTCTTCCTTCTCACTTTCTATTCTGAGTTCCTCTAACTCAAACGTCCTTGCTTCCTGCATGTCCTCCAGCTCCTCTTGGGACAGGCCATTGCTGCCTGGCCTGAAGGGTTCTCCCCCTCCCAAAAGCACATCCACTCTTGGAATAGGCTCCTCCGCCTCTCCACTGAGATCACCAGACTGCTCGCTGGCATGTCTGGCTGCTACCAGGCCCGCAGCGCCTTTCATAGCTCCTCCTTCCAAGTGAGGCCTCTGACTTGGACTTTTAGGTTTTTGCAAATTGATTTTAATTCCCTAACATTGTAGGATTCCAACCTATCCTGCTCAAAGGCAATTTCCAGGGATGCAACAGATGATGCTCTTGATTCAGGCATTAGGAAGTAGCAAGTTCAAACTGGCAAGATCAAAAATAGGCCAAAAAGAAAAAGAACCAGTATGTGGCACGTAATGGGCTGTGATATGGTAGTAGTGCACACCAATCACTGTAAGTCAAGTGCAAACGCAAGTCCTAGCCTCACCGCTGACAACCAATGTTAAAAATGGGATTTTTGGTTGGCTAGGGATTGTGCCAAAGTCGGGCAGAAACCACAACTCTAGTCTGGATAAAATAACCCCTGCTCACACCCTTGGTAGCTTGGCATGAGCAGTTAGGCTTATCTTCGAGGCAGTGTGTAAAACATTTGCACATAACCAACAGTAATGCAGTGTAAGCACTACGAAAGGGCACCACACCAGTTTAGAAAAATATATATACTTAAGACAAGACCAAAACAATAAAAATCCACACTACAGTACTTAAAAATCTTCGGTTATCAAAACATGCTTGAAAAACAGTTCCTTGATGTCGATAGCTCCGTCCGAGGCTATCACGGCGTCGTGAGCAAACAAATCCAAACAGTTCTGGCTGACCGCAGTGTCGCAAGTAGCTACGGTGTCGGGCAGACCCGCAAACAGTACCTTTTAGAAATGCAGGGTGTCGCGACCTATCGTTGAGCTTCCGAAAGAACGGAGTCTGCAGGTGTTGGTTCTGGAGGTCGGTGCAGGAGTCGTCGGGGCCCTCGAATCCACATGCATTGCAGATCGATCTCCTCTTGCTGAAGTCAGGAACGCTGGCGTCAGCAGGCGTCGGGTGCCGTGGTGAATGTATGACATTGTTCTGCATTCTGTCCATCAACTGTTGTTTTTGCATTTGTCACCCCGAGTGGGAAGGGTATGCCCAGACGTGGGTCCCGTGCTCTCCATGTAAGGAATCAGGGTCCGAAGCGCCTACCCAGCGCTTAGAAACTACAATTCCCAGCAGCCCCGGGGACCGGAAGTAGGCGTCTATTTAACGACGTCAAGCCTGGCAGGAGGCGTGCGTTATTCAGAAATGAATGGAAGATCGGAGGCTCAGCGGCAGGACTGCGCTGCGTTTGAACCGCGGGGAGGAACCACGGAAGAGAAGCCCTAAACGGACAAGAGGTGAGAAAATGGTGTGCTCGGAGGAGCACGAAGAATCGAGCGGCTCGGAAGAGCGTCGCTCTCACTCGGCATCCGCACCGGTGCCGGTTCCTAGTCCCCAGGCTCGGAAGAGCACCCGACCGGAGCTAAGACTGTCTCTGTGCTCAGAGGAGCTGTTGCTCCCTCACAGCACCAGCTTAGGTGCCACTTCTTGAGACACAGTGCTCGGAGGAGCACGACGAATTGAGCGGCTCGGAGGAGCGACGCTCACGCTCGTCACCTGTTTTAAGTGCCGCTTCTTAGTGGCTGTGCTCGGCGGAGCACGAGAACTTGCGGTGTTGATACACCTACCTGGAAAGACATTGGGGTGGCTAGTGGAATTTCCCTGACTCGACGCAATACTAATGGTTGGGAAAGCCACGGGTAAACCACCAAAAGCGAACCTCTTGGGCTGGGACTCCTAGCGTGTTGATCCTCACGCGTGTGTAGGAGCGCTACATCGTTGGAGGTCACAGGCGGCGGTGTACTCACCGTGGAAGCCATCCTTTGTGGATTTACATACATCTGAGGTTGTGGTATTACGGATTGGAGCCATGGTCTGAGAGAAGACTGTAGTTCCTCATTTATAGGGGTTGGTTCTGACCAAACTTGGGGCTGATTACTTTGGAAACACAGTGAGTGCCTGTGTGCTTTGGATATTATTTGATTGTCCTGAGAGAGGAATCTTAGGGATTGGTATGGTGTTAACACAAGAGAACCAATGGTAATAATATGTTCTAGTGAGACCTACACGAGAGTAGATTGTACAAAGTGAACTGTGTGTGAATGTTCTTCTTTGTCTTTTCAGGTTCTTGTCCCAGCTGCCCCTTCCCCTTTATCCCTTCCCTCGCCTGATCACCTTTGGGCTCCGTAACCTTCGGTTGGAGCCTGGGGATATCGGGAGGTGGACCTGCATTACGTCACCCGGATCCTGAGGAGCTCTGTAAACCTAACAGAATAACGCACCCACGATAGGTGCTCCTCCCGGTCCGGGGGTGTAAGGCATGGCCTCCTTAGAGGATGTAGTGCAGGCACTGGCCTTAGTCCAACAGGATCTAGTGGCATCGCGAATAGAGATGGCAGCGTTGAGGGACAGGGTGGATAGGCTGACCCGTAACCCTTTCGATGCTTCAACATCAAGTGGCCAACAGATCCAGGTGACGGTGCCCCCGCCTATTCCCTTAGCTAGCCCAGAACGGTATGCGGGGGATCCACAAAAAATCCAAATATTCCTTACCCAAGTTATGCTGCATTTTTCTTGCAAACCCTCTTCCTTCCCTACCAATCACTCCCGGGTGGCGTTTGCAATTTCATACCTGGTGGGGGATGCTGCGTCTTGGGCAGTTCCGTTAGTCAGGAACAACGATAGCATCCTGACAGACTGGGACGCGTTCAGAGCCGCTTTTGAAGGGGTGTTTGGTAGACGGACCACCACGTTTAGCACAGACAGGGAGCTCATATTCTTGCGACAAGGTAGGAACGATTTGGTTACCTATCTCACCTCTTTTAACCGGTTGGTGGCAGAGGCAGCGTGGCCAGAAGAAAAGAAAATGTCCCTGTTCTCTCAGGGTTTATGTGATGAGCTAAAGGATGTGGTGGCTCAGATCGACCCACAGCCTAACACCTGCGCGGCTTTGATGAATCTGGTTTTACGACTGGATGGTCGCATGGCAGAAAGAGGGGGAGACAGGTACAAAGGGGGCGGGTTCACTTCCAGGTATCCTCGGAAAGAGCAGGCTCCCACGGCCACAGCCAGTGAACCTATGGAGGTAGGGGTGGTCCGAGCGCCATTGTCTAAGGCAGAAGGGGAAAGTCGTCGCGCCCTGGGACTATGGATGTATTGCGGGAAACGAGGGCATTTTGTACGCGAATGGCCCGCCAAGCCCAGATCCCCCGCTGTTCCATACAAAGGAAAAAAGGCAGCAGTATCAACCGTGGGAAAGGAAGCAGGTAACCAAGCGCAGGACTCGTCGTTGACCCCGGCTGACAGGGAGTGGAGAATACCTTCTTTAGCCACGAACAGGTCTACGGACACAGAAGCACATATAGTGCTGCAAGCAGGATTGGAAGTAGGCACGCAGGTGCACCGGGTGCTAGCGATGTTAGATTCTGGCGCCACTGGTAACTTTATCGACAGTGGGTTGGTTAGAACACTGTCCATAGGGGTGGTGCCGCGGGGGTCCCCAGAGGAGGTCCTGGCCGTGGATGGTGAGCCTTTGAAATCCGGTCGGATCACTCTCCACACCGAAAATTGAAGATGTCTTTAAGGGACGGTGCTAATCAACACCTAGAAGAAATTGTGTTGTACATCATAGAGGCCCCGCAATATGAAGTCATCTTAGGGATGCCGTGGTTCTGTTGCCACAATCCAACGGTGGATTGGAAGGAACAAACTGTTCGGTTCCTTTCGCCGGGCTGTGCAGAACGGTGTCTAAGAGAGCATCAATCGCAGGCCCTCGCCTTGACATATCCTTTTCGTGTTGCGACAGCCGCGGAAAAGGACGTAGAGCTGCCAGTGGAGTACACCGGTTATGCCGATGTCTTCAACAAGACGCATGCGGAACGCCTCCCCCCACATATGTCATATGACTGTCGGATTGACCTGGTGGAGGGAGCGGTCATCCCCACGTGTAGGGTCTATGCGCTGTCGGAACCGGAAACACGCCATTTGAGGGAATACCTAGATCACTACTTGGCACTAGGGTTTATTAGGCCATCCCGCTCCCCGGCGGCGTCACCGCTGTTTTTCATAGCTAAGGCAAACGGAGAGCTGAGGGCGTGTTGCGATTACAGGATGTTAAATAAAAATACCGTTAGGAATAGGTATCCGTTGCCACTAATCAGTGTCCTGTTGGATCAAGTGCGAGAGGCAGTGGTGTACACTAGGCTAGATCTACGTGGGGCCTATCATTTGGTGCGAGTCAGACAGGGGGACGAATGGAAAACGGCGTTTAAGACCCGTTTTGGGCTGTATGAATACCTGGTGATGCCGTTCGGGCTATGTAATGCCCCGGCGGCATTCCAGTTTTTCTTGAATGAAGTAATGAGAGAGTACATGGACATCTTTGTGGTCGTCTACATTGATGACATTCTGATTTACTCAGCAACAGTGGAGTAACACTCCAGTCACGTTAGTTTGATACTGGAGAAGTTAAGGGCCAACAAATTATTTTGTAAGCTCAGCAAGTGCGAGTTTGGGGTGACGACTGTGGAATTCCTGGGAGTGATTCTGAGCCCAGAGGGTTTAAATATGTCTGAAAGGCCCACTCCAGTTTCTGTTCGGGACGTTCAGTGCTTTCTGGGGTTCGCGAACTATTATCGCCGCTTCATACAGGATTTCTCTCAGATCGCAGTACCCATAACTCGTCTGCTTCGTAAGGGAGTGCCTTTCTTGTGGACAACGGAGGCCACTACCGCATTTGATCATCTAAAGACAGCATTCACATCGGCTCCTATACTCTGGCACCCTCAGACGGATGTTCCGTTCATCGTAGAGGCAGACGCATCAGATGACGCCATAGGGGCCGTTTTATCACAGAGAGACAAAGTCACGGGTCGGCTGCACTCCGTAGCATTCCTCTCCAAGAAACTAGACAAAGCGGAACTGAACTACACCATAGCCGAGAAAGATCTCTTATCAATAAAGAAGGCATTCCAAGAATGGCGACACTATCTGTGGGGAGCGCAACATCCAGTAACAGTTTACTCCGATCACCGAAACCTTCAATACATGAAGACAGCTCGGCATCTAACACCAAGGCAAATGAGATGGACACTTTTTTTTGAGGAATACGATTTCTGTATCACCTTCAGGCCTGGCACCGATAATCATAAGGCAGACACCTTATCCAGGCAGTCCATGGAGGAAGGCCACCTATCACCTGCACCGGTAGCTATCATTAACCCAGCCAAGGTTATCTGTGTGTTAAGGGCCGATCAATTTTTGGACGAGGTGAGGGTCAGCCGTTCCGTGGAGGAATGGAGGAGGTGGTCCGAGGATGATAAGGTGCGTAACATCAAAAGAGGACTTCCTTTTCACAGAAACAGGCTGTTCCTTCCTACGAAGATACTACAGAGAAAGGCGTTTCAATGGTGTCATGTCTCGCCTTTGGCAGGTCATCCGGGGATCCGGAAAACATTGGATGCTGTGACCAGGTATTTTTGGTGGGCCTCCCTGACCACAGACGTCCGCCTCTGGGTAACCCAATGCGAAGTGTGCGCCAGAACAAAAGGAGAACGATGCAAAAAGAAGGGGAAGCTGCTCCCTCTGCCCACTCCTCAACAACCGTGGCAGAACATAAGCATGGATTTCATCACCGGACTGCCTGTTGATCAGGGGTGCTCAGCGATCCTTGTCGTAGTGGACAGTCTGACCAAGATGGGTCATTTCATCCCTTGCAGAAACCTACCTACGGCAGGACAGACAGCACAGCTGTTGTTGACCCACGTGGTGAGACTCCATGGCTTGCCGGCCGTGATCGTTTCTGATAGGGGCCCCCAGTTTATAGCTAGCTTCTGGAAGACATGGTGTAAGGCGTTACAGATCGAGTCCGCAACATCTACCAGCTTTCATCCGCAGACCGACGGACAGACCGAGCGCCTCAACCAGTCATTAAAACAATATCTGAGGTGTTACGTGTCCGATTCCCAGGAGTCGTGGGTCTCCATGCTATGGTTGGCAGAACTGTCATACAAAAACATACTGCATAGTTCGATAGGAGTATCCCCATTCATGGCCAATTTCGGGTACAACGCAAAGACACTCCCGGTTGTGATCCCGGTGGAGGTGAAAAACCAACCGTCTGTCAACACCCGCTTACGGGCTCTACAAGAGCTTCACCGGAAGACACAACATGTGCTACGGGCGGCCAAACAAACATATAAGAGGTGGGAAGACAAGAAAAGAATCGATGGGCCAACTTATGCTGTGGGAGATAGAGTCTGGCTATCCACCAAAAACATTAGGTTCAAGCTACGCAGCGTCTTCCATCCCAAGTACATCGGTCCATATGTGGTGGTGCGGCAAGTCAATCCTGTGGCATATAGACTCCGGCTACCTGGCTCTCTCAGAATCCACCCTGTCTTGCACTGTAGTTTGTTGAAACCCGCGGTTAAGGCCAGAAGGAAAGCCCCTCCACCGGTGTGGGGGGAAGGGGGATTGGAATACGAGGTGAGGAGCATCCTCGACGCCCAATACCGCAGGGGCAAGTTATGGTTCTTGGTCTCCTGGAAGGGGTACACCACGGAGGACGATTCATGGGAACCCTCGGAGGCGGTGCACGCGCCGGCAGCGGTGAAACGGTTCTACGAACGGCATCCAGGGAAGCCGGGCGCTAGGAGGTGCTTGGGGACAGGGCCTACTGTAAGGAATCAGGGTCCGAAGCGCCTAGCCAGCGCTTAGAAACTACTATTCCCAGCAGCCCCGGGGACCGGAAGTAGGCGTCTATTTAACGACGTCAAGCCCGGCAGGAGGCGTGCGTTATTCTGAAATGAATGGAAGATCGGAGGCTCAGCGACAGGACTACGCTGCGTTTGAACCGCGGGGAGGAACCACGGAAGAGAAGCCCTAGACGGACAAGAGGTGAGAGAATCCCTGGTGTGCTCGGAGGAGCACGAAGAATTGAGCGGCTCGGAAGAGCGTCGCTCTCACTCGGCATCCGCACCGGTGCCGGTTCCTAGTCCCCAGGCTCGGAAGAGCACCTGACCGGAGCTAAGACTGTCTCTGTGCTCAGAGGAGATGTTGCTCCCTCACAGCACCAGCTTAGGTGCCACTTCTTGAGACACAGTGCTCGGAGGAGCACGACGAATTGAGCGGCTCGGAGGAGCGACGCTCACGCTCGTCACCTGTTTTAAGTGCCGCTTCTTAGTGGCTGTGCTCGGCGGAGCACGAGAACTTGCGGTGTTGATACACCTACCTGGAAAGACATTGGGGTGGCTAGTGGAATTTCCCTGACTCGACGCAATACTAATGGTTGGGAAAGCCACGGGTAAACCACCAAAAGCGAACCTCTTGGGCTGGGACTCCTAGCGTGTTGATCCTCACGCGTGTGTAGGAGCGCTACATCGTTGGAGGTCACAGGCGGCGGTGTACTCACCGTGGAAGCCATCCTTTGTGGATTTACATACATCTGAGGTTGTGGTATTACGGATTGGAGCCATGGTCTGAGAGAAGACTGTAGTTCCTCATTTATAGGGGTTGGTTCTGACCAAACTTGGGGCTGATTACTTTGGAAACACAGTGAGTGCCTGTGTGCTTTGGATATTATTTGATTGTCCTGAGAGAGGAATCTTAGGGATTGGTATGGTGTTAACACAAGAGAACCAATGGTAATAATATGTTCTAGTGAGACCTACACGAGAGTAGATTGTACAAAGTGAACTGTGTGTGAATGTTCTTCTTTGTCTTTTCAGGTTCTTGTCCCAGCTGCCCCTTCCCCTTTATCCCTTCCCTCGCCTGATCACCTTTGGGCTCCGTAACCTTCGGTTGGAGCCTGGGGATATCGGGAGGTGGACCTGCATTACGTCACCCGGATCCTGAGGAGCTCTGTAAACCTAACAGAATAACGCACCCACGATAGGTGCTCCTCCCGGTCCGGGGGTGTAAGGCATGGCCTCCTTAGAGGATGTAGTGCAGGCACTGGCCTTAGTCCAACAGGATCTAGTGGCATCGCGAATAGAGATGGCAGCGTTGAGGGACAGGGTGGATAGGCTGACCCGTAACCCTTTCGATGCTTCAACATCAAGTGGCCAACAGATCCAGGTGACGGTGCCCCCGCCTATTCCCTTAGCTAGCCCAGAACGGTATGCGGGGGATCCACAAAAAATCCAAATATTCCTTACCCAAGTTATGCTGCATTTTTCTTGCAAACCCTCTTCCTTCCCTACCAATCACTCCCGGGTGGCGTTTGCAATTTCATACCTGGTGGGGGATGCTGCGTCTTGGGCAGTTCCGTTAGTCAGGAACAACGATAGCATCCTGACAGACTGGGACGCGTTCAGAGCCGCTTTTGAAGGGGTGTTTGGTAGACGGACCACCACGTTTAGCACAGACAGGGAGCTCATATTCTTGCGACAAGGTAGGAACGATTTGGTTACCTATCTCACCTCTTTTAACCGGTTGGTGGCAGAGGCAGCGTGGCCAGAAGAAAAGAAAATGTCCCTGTTCTCTCAGGGTTTATGTGACGAGCTAAAGGATGTGGTGGCTCAGATCGACCCACAGCCTAACACCTGCGCGGCTTTGATGAATCTGGTTTTACGACTGGATGGTCGCATGGCAGAAAGAGGGGGAGACAGGTACAAAGGGGGCGGGTTCACTTCCAGGTATCCTCGGAAAGAGCAGGCTCCCACGGCCACAGCCAGTGAACCTATGGAGGTAGGGGTGGTCCGAGCGCCATTGTCTAAGGCAGAAGGGGAAAGTCGTCGCGCCCTGGGACTATGGATGTATTGCGGGAAACGAGGGCATTTTGTACGCGAATGGCCCGCCAAGCCCAGATCCCCCGCTGTTCCATACAAAGGAAAAAAGGCAGCAGTATCAACCGTGGGAAAGGAAGCAGGTAACCAAGCGCAGGACTCGTCGTTGACCCCGGCTGACAGGGAGTGGAGAATACCTTCTTTAGCCACGAACAGGTCTACAGACACAGAAGCACATATAGTGCTGCAAGCAGGATTGGAAGTAGGCACGCAGGTGCACCGGGTGCTAGCGATGTTAGATTCTGGCGCCACTGGTAACTTTATCGACAGTGGGTTGGTTAGAACACTGTCCATAGGGGTGGTGCCGCGGGGGTCCCCAGAGGAGGTCCTGGCCGTGGATGGTGAGCCTTTGAAATCCGGTCGGATCACTCTCCACACCGAAAATTGAAGATGTCTTTAAGGGACGGTGCTAATCAACACCTAGAAGAAATTGTGTTGTACATCATAGAGGCCCCGCAATATGAAGTCATCTTAGGGATGCCGTGGTTCTGTTGCCACAATCCAACGGTGGATTGGAAGGAACAAACTGTTCGGTTCCTTTCGCCGGGCTGTGCAGAACGGTGTCTAAGAGAGCATCAATCGCAGGCCCTCGCCTTGACATATCCTTTTCGTGTTGCGACAGCCGCGGAAAAGGACGTAGAGCTGCCAGTGGAGTACACCGGTTATGCCGATGTCTTCAACAAGACGCATGCGGAACGCCTCCCCCCACATATGTCATATGACTGTCGGATTGACCTGGTGGAGGGAGCGGTCATCCCCACGTGTAGGGTCTATGCGCTGTCGGAACCGGAAACACGCCATTTGAGGGAATACCTAGATCACTACTTGGCACTAGGGTTTATTAGGCCATCCCGCTCCCCGGCGGCGTCACCGCTGTTTTTCATAGCTAAGGCAAACGGAGAGCTGAGGGCGTGTTGCGATTACAGGATGTTAAATAAAAATACCGTTAGGAATAGGTATCCGTTGCCACTAATCAGTGTCCTGTTGGATCAAGTGCGAGAGGCAGTGGTGTACACTAGGCTAGATCTACGTGGGGCCTATCATTTGGTGCGAGTCAGACAGGGGGACGAATGGAAAACGGCGTTTAAGACCCGTTTTGGGCTGTATGAATACCTGGTGATGCCGTTCGGGCTATGTAATGCCCCGGCGGCATTCCAGTTTTTCTTGAATGAAGTAATGAGAGAGTACATGGACATCTTTGTGGTCGTCTACATTGATGACATTCTGATTTACTCAGCAACAGTGGAGGAACACTCCAGTCACGTTAGTTTGATACTGGAGAAGTTAAGGGCCAACAAATTATTTTGTAAGCTCAGCAAGTGCGAGTTTGGGGTGACGACTGTGGAATTCCTGGGAGTGATTCTGAGCCCAGAGGGTTTAAATATGTCTGAAAGGCCCACTCCAGTTTCTGTTCGGGACGTTCAGTGCTTTCTGGGGTTCGCGAACTATTATTGCCGCTTCATACAGGATTTCTCTCAGATCGCAGTACCCATAACTCGTCTGCTTCGTAAGGGAGTGCCTTTCTTGTGGACAACGGAGGCCACTACCGCATTTGATCATCTAAAGACAGCATTCACATCGGCTCCTATACTCTGGCACCCTCAGACGGATGTTCCGTTCATCGTAGAGGCAGACGCATCAGATGACGCCATAGGGGCCGTTTTATCACAGAGAGACAAAGTCACGGGTCGGCTGCACTCCGTAGCATTCCTCTCCAAGAAACTAGACAAAGCGGAACTGAACTACACCATAGCCGAGAAAGATCTCTTATCAATAAAGAAGGCATTCCAAGAATGGCGACACTATCTGTGGGGAGCGCAACATCCAGTAACAGTTTACTCCGATCACCGAAACCTTCAATACATGAAGACAGCTCGGCATCTAACACCAAGGCAAATGAGATGGACACTTTTTTTTGAGGAATACGATTTCTGTATCACCTTCAGGCCTGGCACCGATAATCAGAAGGCAGACACCTTATCCAGGCAGTCCATGGGGGAAGGCCACCTATCACCTGCACCGGTAGCTATCATTAACCCAGCCAAGGTTATCTGTGTGTTAAGGGCCGATCAATTTTTGGACGAGGTGAGGGTCAGCCGTTCCGTGGAGGAATGGAGGAGGTGGTCCGAGGATGATAAGGTGCGTACCATCAAAAGAGGACTTCCTTTTCACAGAAACAGGCTGTTCCTTCCTACGAAGATACTACAGAGAAAGGCGTTTCAATGGTGTCATGTCTCGCCTTTGGCAGGTCATCCGGGGATCCGGAAAACATTGGATGCTGTGACCAGGTATTTTTGGTGGGCCTCCCTGACCACAGACGTCCGCCTCTGGGTAACCCAATGCGAAGTGTGCGCCAGAACAAAAGGAGAACGATGCAAAAAGAAGGGGAAGCTGCTCCCTCTGCCCACTCCTCAACAACCGTGGCAGAACATAAGCATGGATTTCATCACCGGACTGCCTGTTGATCAGGGGTGCTCAGCGATCCTTGTCGTAGTGGACAGTCTGACCAAGATGGGTCATTTCATCCCTTGCAGAAACCTACCTACGGCAGGACAGACAGCACAGCTGTTGTTGACCCACGTGGTGAGACTCCATGGCTTGCCGGCCGTGATCGTTTCTGATAGGGGCCCCCAGTTTATAGCTAGCTTCTGGAAGACATGGTGTAAGGCGTTACAGATCGAGTCCGCAACATCTACCAGCTTTCATCCGCAGACCGACGGACAGACCGAGCGCCTCAACCAGTCATTAAAACAATATCTGAGGTGTTACGTGTCCGATTCCCAGGAGTCGTGGGTCTCCATGCTATGGTTGGCAGAACTGTCATACAAAAACATACTGCATAGTTCGATAGGAGTATCCCCATTCATGGCCAATTTCGGGTACAACGCAAAGACACTCCCGGTTGTGATCCCGGTGGAGGTGAAAAACCAACCGTCTGTCAACACCCGCTTACGGGCTCTACAAGAGCTTCACCGGAAGACACAACATGTGCTACGGGCGGCCAAACAAACATATAAGAGGTGGGAAGACAAGAAAAGAATCGATGGGCCAACTTATGCTGTGGGAGATAGAGTCTGGCTATCCACCAAAAACATTAGGTTCAAGCTACGCAGCGTCTTCCATCCCAAGTACATCGGT
This sequence comes from Triturus cristatus, assembly GCF_964204655.1. Classification (NCBI taxonomy): domain Eukaryota; kingdom Metazoa; phylum Chordata; class Amphibia; order Caudata; family Salamandridae; genus Triturus; species Triturus cristatus. Next base: position 10,867,723 of record NC_140579.1, on the reverse strand, counting down.
CCATATGTGGTGGTGCGGCAAGTCAATCCTGTGGCATATAGACTCCGGCTACCTGGCTCTCTCAGAATCCACCCTGTCTTGCACTGTAGTTTGTTGAAACCCGCGGTTAAGGCCAGAAGGAAAGCCCCTCCACCGGTGTGGGGGGAAGGGGGATTGGAATACGAGGTGAGGAGCATCCTCGACGCCCAATACCGCAGGGGCAAGTTATGGTTCTTGGTCTCCTGGAAGGGGTACACCACGGAGGACGATTCATGGGAACCCTCGGAGGCGGTGCACGCGCCGGCAGCGGTGAAACGGTTCTACGAACGGCATCCAGGGAAGCCAGGCGCTAGGAGGTGCTTGGGGACAGGGCCTACTGTAAGGAATCAGGGTCCGAAGCGCCTAGCCAGCGCTTAGAAACTACTATTCCCAGCAGCCCCGGGGACCGGAAGTAGGCGTCTATTTAACGACGTCAAGCCCGGCAGGAGGCGTGCGTTATTCTGAAATGAATGGAAGATCGGAGGCTCAGCGACAGGACTACGCTGCGTTTGAACCGCGGGGAGGAACCACGGAAGAGAAGCCCTAGACGGACAAGAGGTGAGAGAATCCCTGGTGTGCTCGGAGGAGCACGAAGAATCGAGCGGCTCGGAAGAGCGTCGCTCTCACTCGGCATCCGCACCGGTGCCGGTTCCTAGTCCCCAGGCTCGGAAGAGCACCTGACCGGAGCTAAGACTGTCTCTGTGCTCAGAGGAGATGTTGCTCCCTCACAGCACCAGCTTAGGTGCCACTTCTTGAGACACAGTGCTCGGAGGAGCACGACGAATTGAGCGGCTCGGAGGAGCGACGCTCACGCTCGTCACCTATTTTAAGTGCCGCTTCTTAGTGGCTGTGCTCGGCGGAGCACGAGAACTTGCGGTGTTGATACACCTACCTGGAAAGACATTGGGGTGGCTAGTGGAATTTCCCTGACTCGACGCAATACTAATGGTTGGGAAAGCCACGGGTAAACCACCAAAAGCGAACCTCTTAGGCTGGGACTCCTAGCGTGTTGATCCTCACGCATGTGTAGGAGCGCTACATCGTTGGAGGTCACAGGCGGCGGTGTACTCACCGTGGAAGCCATCCTTTGTGGATTTACATACATCTGAGGTTGTGGTATTACGGATTGGAGCCATGGTCTGAGAGAAGACTGTAGTTCCTCATTTATAGGGGTTGGTTTTGACCAAACTTGGGGCTGATTACTTTGGAAACACAGGGAGTGCCTGTGTGCTTTGGATATTATTTGATTGTCCTGAGAGAGGAATCTCAGGGATTGGTATGGCGATAACACAAGAGAACCAATGGTAATAATATGTTCTAGTGAGACCTACACGAGAGTAGATTGTACAAAGTGAACTGTGTGTGAATGTTCTTCTTTGTCTTTTCAGGTTCTTGTCCCAGCTGCCCCTTCCCCTTTATCCCTTCCCTCGCCTGATCACCTTTGGGCTCCGTAACCTTCGGTTGGAGCATGGGGATATCGGGAGGTGGACCTGCATTACGTCGCCCGGATCCTGAGGAGCTCTGTAAACCTAACACTCCATGCCACTGGAATCAAGCTATCCTGGATGAAGAGGGGTGAAACCCCGAAACCGGTCCTTGGATGATTTTTTCCAGTCCAGGGAGGACCTGGCTTGGCAGTTCGGGCTGGACTGTTCCCATGAGGCACAGGGTCAAGACTGATTTGCATATGGCTGGGCTCAAACTGGAACGGCATGGTAAGCAAAAAAACGATGGACTTAGGCCCAGATCTCTGTACTGGGGTGAATGTATGACATTGTTCTGCATTCTGTCCATCAACTGTTGTTTTTGCATTTGTCACCCTGAGTGGGAAGGGTATGCCCAGACGTGGGTCCCGTGCTCTCCATGCCACTGGAATCAAGCTATCCTGGCTGAAGAGGGGTGAAAACAACCTTGACCAATACAATCAGATAAACAATTAAATCAACAATATAAAAGACACACTAATTTGATCAACTAAATATGTAAAAAAACAATAAATACTGCAAGATGAGGAAACTCTTTCAGATTCTTCAACCAGACTCTTAAAGAAAAATATATACATCTTCAAAACTAGCTAACCTGTAAGTAAAACTTATATCTAAACTAAAACTTATTTCTAAATGTAAAATAGGAAAAAATTATCAAAACACTCTCCAACTTCTAACTCTTTACATTCACTTCCTAGAAAAACTCTACAAGTTCAAAAAGTAATATGCAGCCAGTAAAGAAAAGATCAAAAACCAGAAAAAAGATTGAACAAATGAAGTATACATTTAAACTTACTCCAATAGCGAGTAAAAATAAACCTAACGATCTGTTGCTACAAGCTAACAACAAATAAACATTTACCATGAAACTGACGCTTTTCTTCTTCAAACCGAAAAGACACATATCTTATCAGAAATCTGAATTTCTGACATAATTTTAGGAATTTCTGACATATATTATGTGCATCAAGTTGTGTTTCCCTGACTTTTCCTTATGAATATATAAGGTAAAAGGAATTTAATTCAGACTACACTATTTTGGTTAAATGTCTGTAGTTTTTCTAATATACTCTTTGATCTGACGAAAAGTAGGCATTTGACCCAGATAAATGTTGTATCGAATATTGTATCTATGTCATTAATCAAATTACTTCAAGCTTTCATAGTTCTAAGAAACATAGGGTCAGGCAACATCTGCTTCTAATGTCAGACATGACAATGATTCTGCATAAATCGGGGAACAGGGTGACTTCCACTGTCTATGACTGAGAAGTTAATGACCTACCTCTATTATCCAAGATGAAGTCCGGGCCTATTTAAAATAGAGTAGGTCCTCAGGGGCATTACATAATCCCTGGCTTGTATGTCTGAATGTGATGTTATAGGGGCATATCTAACCAATGGCGATTTATTTAATGTCTATGGAAGGAAAAACATGCTCTCAGCTACTGATGTTTAGAATACTTAAGGTTTTATTACGAGTCTGGTGGTCCATGGACTGCCAGACTCACGGGGGCGTAGTAGTGGCGGTCTTCTGCCAAAATATGACCAGGCCAGACGGACTGCCCTGGGAACGCCAAAGATCTGCCCGTCAGACAGGAGAAAACTCCCAATCTGGGGATGTACATGGGTTTGGCGGTGCGGAAGTGGGGTGGTCCCGCTTCCGCACCGCCAAACTCTTAATAAGGCTCCTAGACTAGAGAAGCCATAGTGAAGACAGTTTTTTTTTAGTTGAGAAGGTGCGTTTTTGTTGAAGAGGTGTGGTCTAGTGGAAAGAATTGTGTTTTGTTTAAAATTCTTCAAGTTTAATGATGTTTACACCTGATTTGTCTACGTGCCAAGGCTGTGCAAGCTTCATTTTAGTAAGGAGCATGCAGTCTTATAAACAAATAACTGTAAGGAAGCATCGGGAATCGCGAGCATATATTTAGAAAATGCAGACATGCCATATGTATGGGATGGGTTCACTGAGACTTGTCCCTTAGCAATACCAGCCATGGTCATGCTTGGCTCACGCATGTTACCAAGACATCTGCCCTCATGATTTTAAAACTTTCATCCATACAATTACAAAGGAAAGGTATTTCAGTGCCTTTCAACTAAGAACCTAAAAAATGTGGAGAGCAAAACCTGTCATTTGCAACTTTTCCCTCATCTAGTCCAGACTCCTGGCTGTTTTTGACTCACCTGCTCCACAGACCACAGTAAACAGCGTCAAGGCACAAAAAGCCGACATGGTGTCAACGAGTGGCATCCAGCCTCTTCCGAAGTATCTGCAAAGGAAACACACTTAAAAGGTAAACCTCGGTGTGGCTTGCCTGCTTGATGTCTCGACAGCTAAGAAGGGTATTCTGCAGCTTTGTTAAAAGTAAGCACATCGACCAGTTCTCAATTGACCATGGATGTGCTGCTGTTATTGTGCTTCATAAATACCTAAATCATAAACATAAACATACAGTACTGTTCTTTAATTCACTGCGTGCTTTTATAAGGTCTCAGTCTTGGCTTCTGTTGTAAGACCTATTGTCTTCAGTACATTCCATATACTTACAATGGGCTTTGCGTCAACTATTTGCATATGAGTGACTTCCTTTGTTGTTTATCCCCAGCGCCTTGAGACCCTCATGGGTGAGTAGCGAGCTTCACAATTCCCTGGTTGATTGATTTGTCTCACTTTTGTGTTGCTGATTTGATGGGTTTCCTTCTTATTCTTATGCTTGTCCCATCCTGGGAACATTTTGGTCTCACAGCGCTGTGAGGACCTCATCTAAATGGAACAAGCACCTGTATTCTAATGGCAATCCCCAAGCCTCCACACTACACATATGCATGGATCTGCTTGGAAGCCCTGCTCTCTGTTGGGAAAAATGAGGGAGAGGTTTGAATAAGAGTGATTCTGTAGGTGACCTAACACTAACAAACTGTGCAACAAATTGCTGTGGGTGCAGTTCTAAGGCTCCGGCCAGGCCCAAATCTTCCTTTTTTAAGAAGGCTCCGTGGCGGGGCCATGTGACATCTCTTCCCTTTAAAAACCATATGGCCAATGGGAATGCTGTCCCCGGGCTTAGTGAGGCTAAGGGAGAGGGGCTGCTGCACCGCACCCCACCCCAATCCTTTTTGTAACTTTCAGCTCCGGTGTGGGCTCCCCATGCTTATAATGGCCGCGGCCGATCTCCCCCCAAAAAAGATGGTGCTCCCAGGGCCTAATAAGGCTCAGGAATGAGGGCCATGCAGCCCCCTCCCCTTTTTTTATTATAGTTAGCCCTGGGGAATTGGGTCCCCGTGGCCTTATAAGGCTTGGGGAAGAGGTTCCACACCATCTCCCCCTAGATTTTGAACCTGGGGGGATGGGGTTCCTGGGGCCTGTTAAGTCTGAGGGACGGGGCTGTGCAGCACCCCCTTCCATTTTAAACAAAACAAGGCTTTAGGGCATGGGTTCCCAAAGGTCTAATGAGGCTTGGGAAGTGAACTATGTGGCCCCTTCCCCTTGTTACTTGTATTCGTCACTAAGATGGGGTCCCTGGGCCCGAAAGCCAACCTTATGCTGCACACAGCAAAAGCCATGTGCAGTGTGGGGATGGCTACCAGCTGGAGATTTGGCTGCAGACCCCAACGACAGGAGGAGCTGGCTTTACGTATGGTAATAAAATATTATTTTACATTAAAAAATCCCTCAAATTTCGCTAAAAAAAACCTAAGGTTAAAGCAACTTTATAGTTAGATGTGATAAAATGATCTGTTTTTGTTAAACCAAAAAAACCTTTAAAAATTCACTGAAATAAACAAAGGTTAACATAACGTTACAGTTAGGTGAATATGTCAGTGACAACATTAATGTTTTGGCTAAAAAATACATAACAATTTATCAGTTATAGTAAGCAGAGCTATAACCTGCGGCCCTGCCAAGCACTGCTAATGACCTCACAAAAGACATCACTCGTGGCATGTTCTATGACCTCTTTTATGACATCACTGATGACATCTCACATGACATTATTGATGACATCACAAATGACATCATCCACGCTTCTTTTGTACATTTTGCTCCATAGGCTAGTACGACATTAGAGGCATGAAAGTAAGTTCAGGATAGCTCAGAATAATATGAAGCATCATTAAGGCCATCGAAGATACAACTACCTCGGTGTAGCAAGCACGGGGAATGTGTAAGACTGACTGCATACCATACACTTCATGGGTAGCCTAGCTCACATTAACAATCAACCACAGATATATGGGAAACCCTCATTGCACATGGGGTTCAATATGTATATCACTGTTCATAGAAAGCCAAGTTGCAAAAGATACTCAACGTCTGCTGAATGAATTCGCTACTACCAACCCTTTTTGTCTATATCAAACTCCTAACAGTCACCGAACACACAGTGAGAAATGAAGTTGATATGAGCAGAAAAGTGGGTACTGTAAAGAGTGTTCACTCTATGGAGAGAGTTTACTCTGTACTACACTGGTTAAAGACAGTGAAACCCTCATGAGAAATACACCACAGATTATTACAAGTATCTACTAAGAACAGTTTATACGCTCTGCAACGCTTGTCAAAAATACACTATTCACTTAAAGTAACCAAGATCTGAAGGTGAAAACTTTACAAAGAGCCCATTTTCTGAAGCAAAAGAAACACATTTACATATATTAATACTTGGCTCACACAGTCTTCTACATTATGTTAAAATTGCCGGGCTAAGACGATTCTGTCTAATAACTCAAGGCTGCTTATCATACTTAGAATCTACTATGTAGAATCTTTGCCCTATTGGAAACGTTTTCTGCAGAATCAGAAAATGTGTGTGTAACATACAGGACACAAGTCGTCAACTATCCTCTGCACACAGAGTTACTCTTCAATACACAGATTTATAATGTGTTGGTTACCTCTATACACCTACCATGCATTAGGAGCACATGTGTTTCGGAAACACTCACACCCATTAGCTGGACACAGGCATCACAACATTGGGTGAGGAAGTAATATGGAGGTTACCCACCACAATGTAAACAGTAAACCAAACTAGCCCACTCAGTGGATGATGTCATCAGTGACGTCATCAATGAACTCATTTGAGATGCCATGAGTGATGTCATAAATTATGTTGTACAACATGTCATGAGTGATGTAATATGCGAAGCCTTAAGCAGTGCATGTTGGGGGTGCAAGATATAGTCAGCTCTGCTAACTATAACTGGTGAATTTCTGTGTTTTTGTTTACCTCAAAAATGTAATGTTGTCACTAACATATTCACCTAATAAAAACATTACTTTAGCCTTTGAGTTTTTTTCAGTGAGAATATATATAGTTTTACGTTTATTGTTTCTTTTCTTAGCATTATCCCCCATAACATTACCCACACCTAAACCCAAAACAATCCATTACCACCCTACAGCCCTACACATCTCTAAACCCTAAAAATATCCTTACCACCTATGCCTCTACCCACTTCTCAACTCTAAAAATTCTCTTACCAGCCTATTCCCCTACCACTCTGCCCATACCCAGTCCTAAACCCTAAAATACCCTTACCACCTTATACCCCTCTCCAACCCTAAATATATACAATCTTAATTATAGTTAGGACTATGTTTCCATAGGGAAAGCCTTTTTTGACATGCCTATATCTTTAGCGCTGTTATACAAATCTTCGCCAAATTTTCCATAATCAACATACCTGTAATTCTAGATGAGCATGGAAACTTATGCGGTGATCCGTTAAGCGGGATGAGAAAAAGAGAGTAAAAAAGTGCATTTCCCATGTTAAATCCTATAGGAATTTTAGACCGTACTACAGGCTGAACTGCCAAACGGAATTACACATAATTTGGCAGAAAATTAGCTGTTGGTCCAGAAAGTTAACTTTTTACAAATTGGTTCAAATCCGTTTAGTAGTTTCAGAGATAATAAAGAAAAAACAAATGTGGATATCTAGCAACCCGAAGGCTCCGCGAACCCTCCCTCTCTCGTGCTGAGATCTGATTGGCTACCAACACTACAACCATGAAGTGTTGGAAGTGTTGGCTGAAGCCGAGTCAAGTTGGCTCAGAGTCATCCAAATCCCTGAAAACAGGTTAGAAAAAAAGAAAAAGGGCAGGGTTGGAATATACTGGCCCCTTAAGTCTGCTCCTAGGGTCCCAGAGGTAATCTTCCAGTGCAAAAAAAATATTTAAAAAAAAATATTTGCCACAGAAAGCCGACGGAGCCACAAATCAAGATTAGTCTCCAGCGCTTGTTAACAATATAGCCTCGGTCGGGCCAGGTCCCGGGGGCATTTCATAAATGAAGCAGGGGGATGCACAAAAATATCAATCAAAATTTAGCTCTGGAGTTTTCCGATAACTTGCCTTCATCTCAAATATTCAGCCTCTGCCTCTATGTTCTGCATCGCTTGGCCACGGGCAGCGCGGGATTCTGCAGATTTACCCGTGTAAACCATCTCTTCAGAGGCAGAGCACTGCTGTTCCAGAGTCAGCCCTGGTCTAAGCGCACTCTCTGTGTTGTGTTGTACTTAGGCTGGGGCTGAACTCATTTGGGATGAATCTAGTGTTCCATTCTGATGTCATGGCCTTTGGGGACTCTTTGACAGTTGCTTCCAGCTGTGTCTGGTAAAGCTGTTGTGTGGGGTTTTCTCTGTCAATAAACTGTCATCAAGAGGAAACTGTGTCGGTGTCTGCCTTTGGAACATAACAATCCCTTGACCGGTGTACCAGGTCAGATGCTATGAATGGCTGGTGAGTGTTTGCTACTGAGATTTGTTGCCTTGGTGGAAGTGAAGGCCAGAGTACACTTTTCCAGAATAGTCAAAAACAAGAGCAATTGGAGATAGGATAATAATTCTAAACTTCATGGCTTGCAGGATGTTCTTCTACGCTTAAAGGAATCTACTATCATTTTGTTGTGAATGATCAATTTAAGACCTATTTGTAAATGCTATAATAATAGAGAGAAGTTCCTCCAGACCGATGCCCAGTCCACTACATGAACAGAGATCACTTGGGCCAATCCCTTAATTAGGGATGAAAATCATGGAGCTCACATCTTCCAGTCTGGCTAGAGAGTAATTCCTTGTTTGCCCTATGCTGGTTGTGCCGGGAGATTAGAAAAAGGAAGGCCACAGTGGGATTTCCAATGAAGGTTGCCTCAAAATGGTAAATGGATGATGTAGGTGGTTCCATCTCCCTGTTTAACCACACTGCATATTATCATTCACTGTCACCGTCATACACAATGATGCAATAACGTGCATTAGTCAGACGAAGAACATCTGGAGGCGCAAAGAGCAGTAAGGTCATGGAATGACACCAGTGGAACAATGGCGCACACAAACATACGTTGCCTTGACAAAAGCAGACTTTGCTTTGTTGCTGGAAGGTGTTCCTACTGAGGTACTGATGCAGAATTATAAAAAAAATAATACTCATTGTGAAGTTTAGATAGACACCTAACAGTGAAGCACGCTTTTGTCTGTAGCAGTGCATAAACCTCTAAGAAGGGCTTTCGATCAAGGAAAGCATGCAAGAGGGTTTTGAAAGCCCGTATTCAGGAAGAAGGTTATCACTCATTTCTTCCTTGAGACAAAGAAAGGGCCTTATTATGAATTTGGTGGTTCGACCGCCATATGACCGCATCTGCCCCTGCCAGCAGCCCATGGGTCTGGCGGTCTAAACACCGTCGTATTGCGAGTTGACCAAGGGGCCGGTCATGTGGAGGCGGGGAGCTTTGAGCACTGGTGAGTACTGCTACCAAATATATTGATGGCTGTGTGTGCATTTTGACTGCATATGTGTTGGATGCACACATATGGATGATATATGTGGAACAATACCATATACCCATTACAGGGGTTCAGTCCAGGCAATGGGTATATGGTATCAAAAAGACTCTCCTGTAGATTGCCCCACAAAGGGTGTATTCCTCCTTGTGAAGATCCTGCTGTGAAGGGGTGACCTGGACAGAGGGACCAATGTTGGAATCTGCCTGGAAGAAGAAGAAAGGGGAGCGTACGCACCCCAAATCCTTCATCACCACCACCTTGAAGCGGGCTGTCAGACCGCAGTAGTCTGCCTGTGGAACAGGCAACTCGTATTACAAAAGACGGTTCAGCTCCCCTGTACCGCCCTATGGTGGCTGTCTTTCCCCAACCACAAACCCGGCCTGTGGGCAGTCTTGCCGGTCCAGCGGCAGTCTTTGCAAAGCTGATCCATCCAACTCATTATATGGCAGTCAGACCACAAAGATCACTGCGCTCAGATCTCCACCGCCGATACAATGGTCCACGGGACCACCAAATTCATAATAAGGCCCAAAGTCTCTCTTCCTCAAAACAGCAAATGATCCTTCTTTCCAGAGAGAAATGGTTTTACCAGCCAAAAAAAACCCCAGTTTTTATCCCAACATGTGAATTGCAGCCATGGCCTTCCTAGACGGATCACTGGGCAGTGGCATACTAATTTCCCTCATCACAACAACTGTCTGTGTTCCATGTATTCTAGAAGTGATATGAAGCTGTACCTCAATTGGGAGACTTTTGTGTGGCATTTTGGAGGCCTCATCGAAAATGTGGTTAAAATGCTGTAAGCCCAGGAGGACAGTACGGAGTCATTCGCATGCTAATCTGGTGCATCTGGAAGACCAGCGGTGATTCAAAAATGAAGAGCTCTCAAGTTTCACAGTTTCATGGGTAAGAAGCTCATCTTATCATGAATTCTGTGACGAGTAGTTCTGGTTTTCTAATTGATCAAACAGTACTACTAATCCCAGGTAGTAATAAGAAAAAGAGCTTTTTACCCATGAAGCTAGTTATCTTGAGGGCTCTGAAAAGTCATTCACATGTCAGGCTCCCTTATTATAAGCCAGAATGTCTGAGTTTTTTGTAAGAAATTCAGAGGCCTTCGGTCACTTGTATACTGCTCGTATGTGGAAAAGAAAATGTATGCATTTCACAAGGCAAAGCATGTGATAAAACAGGACTGGATAAGCTACGCAGACGCCTCCCGTCGGATGCCTACAACGATTTGAGCACTCATTGTAGAAGTCAGTGAGCTGCATCTGAAAAGCTGCCAGATTTGTTTAATATTAATCAGTTGCATTGCAGGACAGTCAAAATGTGATGTTGCTAGCTTATTCAGGTTCATGTAAACTCAGTGATTGTCACAGGAGCCACGAAAAACTCAGTCACATGGCAGTGCAGCCATGTCATTGATAGCTGGAGAGTTTGTTAGAAAATTCTGTCGATCTCAAACACACACCTACTCACAATCCTACTCAGACACTTATGCACCCACTCACAGATGCATCCATTCACTGACCTACTCAGAAACTTATGCATCCACTTACCAACCAATTCTGACACTCAAATACCCACTCAGAGACCCACTCAGACACTCCCACACCCAGTCACTCACCCATGCAGACAGTCACATGCTCACTCACAGGTCCACTCTGGCACTCACAAACCCAGTCACACACCCACTCTGACACATACACACCCATTGACAGACCCACACAGACAGTTACTTACCCACTCAGAGACTCTGACACACACACACACTGACCCTGTGAGAAACTCAAGCAACTACACAAACCCACACAGGCATTCCTGCACCCACTCACAGACCCACACAGGAACTCACATACCCACTCAGAGTGTCATACTTGCACTCACATACCCAGTCATACACCCACTAACATACTTATGCACCCATTTACAGACCCACTCAGACACTGACACACCCATTTGCCGACCCACTCTGAAACATGTGCATCTACTCACAAACCCATTCAGACACTCATTCACCCACTCAGAAAGACCCACTCAGTCACTCACCCAGTCACTCACCCACTCAGACTCGTGCATCCACTCACAGACCCATTGACACACATGCACCCACTCAGAGACCCACTCAGACACTCAGCGCACCTATCATACACCCATGCAGACAGTCATGCACCCACTCACAGACCCACTCAGACACTCAAACACCCAATCACACACCCACTCAGACACATACATATCCCCTGACAGCTCCACTCAGGCAGTTACATACCATCTCAGAGAGCCACACATGCACTCACACACCCAGTCATACATCCACTAACATACTTATGCACCCATTTACAGACCCACTCAGACACTGACACATCCATTTGCCGACCCACTCAGAAACATGTGCATCTACTCACAAACCCATTCAGACACTCATTTACCCACTCAGAAAGACCCACTCAGTCACTCACGCAGTCACTCACCCACTCAGACTCGTGCATCCACTCACAGACCCATTGACACACATGCACCCACTCAGAGACCCACTCAGACACTCAGCGCACCTATCATACACCCATGCAGACAGTCATGCACCCACTCACAGACCCACTCAGACACTCAAACACCCAATCACACACCCACTCAGACACATACATATCCACTGACAGACCCACTCAGGCAGTTACATACCATCTCAGAAAGCCACACATGCACTCACACACCCAGTCATACATCCACTAACATACTTATGCACCCATTCACAGACCAATCCAGAGACTGTCACACCCATTTGCAGACCTACTGAAACACTCCTGCACCCACTCAAACAACCACTCAGATACTCAGACACCCACTCACAGCCCCATACAGCCACTCACATTCACTCACTGACCTATATGGTCACTCACACACCCACTATCAAAGGTTACAGATTACAGTTAGGAAATAAAATGTAAAAAAACCTTAGAAATTATGCAGGTGACAGGGATTTTGTAGTTAGGAAATAACATTAAAAAAACATAGAAATTCAGTGAAAAAACAAAGGTCACAGGGGAGTTACAATTACGAAATAGAATTAAAAAAACTTAGAAATTAACTGAAAAAAGCAAAGGTATACACGGCTGTTATAGTTAGGAAACATAATTTTTAAAAACATAGAAATGACCTGATAAAAGCCAAAGGTTACAGGAACGTTATAGTTAGGCTCAGATGTTACTCGTAGAAAACCATAGAAATTCAGCAGTTAAAGTTAACTGAGCTAACTATAACTTATGGCCCTGCAATGCACTGCTTATGACCCCATAGACCCATAGAAATGACCTGATAAAAGCCAAAGGTTACAGGAACGTTATAGTTAGGCTCAGATGTTACTCGTAGAAAACCATAGAAATTCAGCAGTTATAGTTAACTGAGCTAACTATAATTTATTGCCCTGCAATGCACTGCTTATGACCCCATATACCCATAGAAATGACCTGATAAAAGCCAAAGGTTACAGGAACGTTATAGTTAGTCTCAGATGTTACTCGTACAAAACCATAGAAATTCAGCAGTTATAGTTAACTGAGCTAACTATAACTTATGGCCCTGCAATGCACTGCTTATGACCCCACATATTACATCACTCATGTCCTGGTCAGTGACATCACTGATGATATCACTGATGACATCTCAAATGACATCACTGATGACATCATCCACAGAGCCACTCACACACCCAGTCAAAGCACCATACAACCTCTCATACACTCACTCATACACCCATACATCCACTCACACACCCACTCACAGACACATACAACTACTTATACACCCACTCACTCACTGACACAACCACCCACACACCCACTTATAGGTTGATGCAACCACTAACACACCCACTCACACACCCAACAACCACTCACATACATATACAACCACTCACACACCCACCCACAGACACAACCACTCATAGACCTACTTACACACTCATACAACCACTGAGACTTTCATGGGGTCACAGCCCCTATCTTTATACCTCTTTTCCCCTTTGTCTACAAAGCACAGGGCTTGGGGAAGTGAGTCCCAACTGGTGCCAGAGCACTCTGTTTACCAGGCTCCTCTTCCCTATTGTTAGGTGGGGGCTCGTCATCAGACACACCACAGGGGGGCAGAGCCAGAATTCACTAGGGCAGGCACAATCCTATTCAGGGACCAGGGACTTCCCCTCCCACTACTCAAAATGTAGATGTCCCATTCAGCCTAGCGCTGACTCACCCTGCCCCTCCTGGAGCCACACACACCTCACCAGCTCCTGTCACTCACAAGCCAGACATGCAATTCACTTCAGGCAGGCAGACACATAGCACACAGAAATGCCAACTTCTAAAAGTGGCCTTTCTAAAATGGTTATAATAAATCTGCGCATACCATTGCGTAGCATTTATTATCACTATTCCAAAAATACTAAACTTGACCAAGCTGCACCTCTCATATAAGGGATTACCACTGAAACACTTATCAGGGAATCCCCAATGTATTCCTATGGGAGGGCAGCCCTACAGTTGTGAGAAACCAAAATGGCTGTTTGTCACTACCAGGACATGTCACACACTTAAGGTACATGTCCTACATTTTACCTATAATGCATCCTGCCCATAGGGCTAGCTAGGGCCTACCTTAGTGGTGAGTGACATGCAGTAAATGGGAATCATAGACATGGCACACACTTTAGGTGCCACGTCATAGCGGCAGTAACACTGCATGCACAGGCCCTGCGATGACAGAGGTCTGAGATAGGTTTGCAAGGCTACTTTGGTGGGTGGCTCAATCAGCGCTGCAATTCCACCAGTAGCATTTAATTTATCAGCCCTGGGTATAGGAGTCCTGACATGGTGAACACCACAGTGTCCTACGTAACAGGAGTCAAAGGGGAGACCCGGAACTTTACCTCCAAGATGTTCCTGCACACCAGAACTTACCTTAAAAAGTTCTCACAGGCTACATGATTCGAGATGTCTGTAGAGCAGACAAAAGAACAGGAAGTGTGTTTGACAAAGGGTGTCTCTGATTTACATTTTTTGATTGACACCAGGTAGGTCACGTGGTGCCTAGTTACAGGTTAGACACCTCATTATGGGCCATATTATCAAGGAACGGCGATAACATTATCACCGCTTTAGCGGCGATAATGTGCTTGATAGTGTGACCTTGTGGATTCCCATAGAAGCCCAGGTGCACACTAGATCCTGGGCTGCTCCTTCATAATATGGCCCAGAGTAAGTATTGGTTAGAGAAAATGGGTTGAGGAGGTAATGCCTGGTCAATAAAAGGAACATATGGATTTTGGTGCAGTAAGCATCATGACAAGCACCTTATGCTCCATTTTGTACAATAAATGTCTTTGGTCGCAGTTTATTGCAATCAATGAACTTCAAACCATGCAGTTTCAAAATACAAAAGGTGCAATAAAACCTATTGCACCTTTTACAGGATCGCATGGGCGTTATAGGACTCATATACTTCACTCAGTAGATACTTCCCTGTCCCCTGTTTCACAGCTCGTACGTCTTCGATCGTTCACTGAAGCGTTTGTAAAGCTGTAGAAAGAGACCGTGCCAAAACAGATATTCACTCAGCCAAATATTACTTCTCGGGAAGGATTATTAAAGACTTTTAGCTGATATGGAAATCCCCAGTAAAGGCTAAAGAGAATTTCCTGGTCCAACTTCCTTGAAGAAAGTGCATTGTCAGGAACTTTGTCGAACCTGTTTCTCAACAGACATCAGTGTGATGAAATATTTATTAAAAGAGAATGATTAACCTTGCAATGAGGATTAGAATGTGCCCTCTGTGGTGGCACACAAATATAACTTCAGTCTTCCTTCCTGGTACGTTGCCCATCACCTGGTTCCATGTTCAAGTCTTGATCTTTGATGTGACAAACAAATGCATTTTGGGAGCTAAAGACTTCGGCCCATATGTAAAAACTCAGATTTTGCGATTCCGAAATAGTGAATCTGTAGAAATCGTTATTTGGGAACCGCAAAATGGAATGTATGTAATTTGCAATTTCCTGATAGGGATTCCTATGGAGTCGCAATCGTTATTAGTAAATCGCAAATTAGGAATTTGCTAAATTGGTATTTCCTAATAGGAAATCGCTCAATGTACACATATGGGCCTAGATTCCCGTGGAGGTACATCATTTCATCTTTCATCACCACCTAGTCATTTTCTTTTTGACTGTAATTTGGATTAAAGAAACCTCTTCACCAGGGACCTACAGAGCAGTGACTCCAGAATAACAAGCATTTGCAATGCAATAGGTCTCGCATTTATGAAAACTAGAGCTCTTGGTGTTGAAAATGACAATGTTTTTCACTTTTGTTTTTTGTATGCAGTGGAGTGATGATATTTGCATAGCTATACTGCCATTCGTATGACCTTGCGGCGCTAAAGAACCAGAAGATGGGAAATAGGTTCTGAGGAAGGGGAGACGAGAGTAATATGCTGCCTGGAAAAACAAAAGAACAACGCTGGAATTATATGAAGCCACAACATTTTATTCACGACTATGTGTTTCACAAGCATGACATATAATCCACAAACTACTGCAGAAACTCAGATTACAACAACAAACACATCATAGCTAAAACACAAGCAAAGAAAAGCAGGCCAGGTGGTGCTGGGCACTGGCATGTTATCTCCAAAGTTTAATCTGTCACCGTACAGTTGCTGATTGTTGAATTCAAGTACTCAAATGGTACTAATGAGGCCAATCTTTTCCCCAGCCAGTAGCTATTGTACCACATATTGTTCTTAGTGAGGCGCTCTCACCCACCCCTGGGCCTTTATGTGCAATAAATAAACCTTAAACATAAACATAGATGCACAGATAGACCCACACAAACGTGCAAGCACAGATACAAAGAAACATGCATGCACAGACAAAAACGTGCACACAGACATGTACACATTTAGAAACACAGCCACCTGCAGCTGTACACGCAAAGAGATGCAACCACACAAGCACACACACACACACACACACACATACAGTCATGTACACTTATGCATGCAGGTACAAGCACATACAAACACAGACACGGGCACACAGACATGCACATTACCAAGAGGAGATATATTTGCACACTCACACACGCATGCACATATACAAGCACACACACACACATACACACACACACACAGGCATTCCTACATACCTACACATATGTGCACACTGAGACACACTCTTGTGTGTCTTGGTTCAATGATTGGCACTGAGCCCAACACTTTTCAACCTTTCTGTTGCACCACTCGCGACAATCATCAAAAACGTGGGCTTTCATCTGGTGTCCTATGCCAATGACACCCACATTGTGGTGTCACTGGCAAAACCGGTAAATGACTCGGCCATGGCACTCAGAACATGTATGAGCAATGTGAGTAAGTGGATGGACTATAACTACCTTAAATTAAATGCCACTAAAACTGAGGTCATCCTTTTTGGTAACAACCCCTCACTCTGGACGCTGGAATGGTGGCCACCCGAGCTGGATTCACTTCCTGAATCCTCTAAGTGAGCCAAAAATCTAGGCATCCTGAGAGATAAAGAGCTGAAGTTTAAGGACCAAGTAAATAAAATGACATCCACCTTTGTTCTTTCGCTAAGGCTCATAAAAAAGATTGAAACGTTCTTGCCCCCTGAACTCCTGCGAACGGTTCTCAGCGCCTTGGTTCTCACTAAGCTAGACTATTGCAACAGCCTTTATCTTGCTCTCGCAGTGGGCCTTGAATAGAGGCTCGAGACGCTGCAAAACTCCGCTGCTCGCTTTCTCCTCAAAATCCCCAAACATGATTCAGCAAGAGGGGCCATCAGGAAATGACACTGTTGGCCGATTAAACAACGATGTCGGTTTAACGCTCTCTGTCTGGCCCATAAGGCATTGCATGGTCTGGGGCAGCCCATTTCAGAGAGAAACTCAATTGGTACGTCCCAGCAAGGACTCTCCGTTCCGGCTCCACCACGAACCTGATTGTTCCTCCTTTCAGGAGTGTGGTAAATAATTTAATTACCGGTACTTAATTTGATGCGGAAAATTAATAAGGATAGCTTAGTAAAATAAGAGGCAGAATCCGTGGTATTAGAGATTCGGAACGGGCTTTATTCCTATACAAAGGAACATAATTCGAATTATGGGCCTTCTATTCCATCACCACGAAAGTTCAGGAAGGAAGGAACAATACATTATTGACAGGTAATCATTTTTATAGAAGAGGCATTTACAGTGAAACAGATGCAGGAGGCGTAACAGTTGATAACAGAGATAAAGACATACATGCGTAACTAAAATGGGTGTAACTGGGCGTAACTAAAGAACGTCATTAGGTATGATGTCACAAATGGGTGGTTCCATGAAAGAATTTCGCAATGTCAGCAGAAATATGTGGCAGAGAGGCGCGCGCAGCAGCATGACGTGTGATTGACGTGCAACGAGAGGGTGAAAGGGGCTTGACATTTAGCTCTACATGTGGAGACAAAAGTCTGGGGTTATGTCAACCTAATCCCAAATCATATCTAATATCCTATGTTTAAAGAACTGTGGGGCATATCAACAACAACCGGCGATAATTATCGCTCAGCGCTCTTAGCGTGAGGATAATTATCGCCGGCTAGCGTGAATTTTTATCGCTGAGATAGCATGCTATTAGCAACGCTTATCTCAATAGCGATAAAAATCTACACGCTAACAGGCTAACGTGAGATTATCGCTGGAAACCCAGAGATAATCACACGTTACCTTGTTGATAGGGACAGGCAAACTTAGCCATGATATCCTCCTTCCATAGGATATCATGGCTAAGTCTGAAAATTAGCAGACGTAAAAAAGCAGCGTTAACCGCGGTTAGCGCTGCTTTTTTTGTCTCTAACAGGGTTAGCGACATTCTTGATAATAGGAGAAATGTCGCTTAGCGACATTTCTCCTATTATTTTACTCTGGAACGCCCCCTTTGCATCTCATTAGAGATGCAAGGGGAAGCGTAGAGTAAAAGGGTGCTAACATGCCAATTTGCGTGTTAGCACCCTGTTGTTGATAGGGTGCTAGTTTTATCTCTGCTTTTTTGGCTTTTAAAGCCAAAAAAGCAGAGATAAAGCCCTTGTTGATATGCCCCAGTGTTATCCAAAAAGAGAGGTCTCTTAGGATAGAATCTTTTTCTATACTGACTATACTGACTGTTAGTGCGTGTACAAGCGTCTAAGTGTCTACACTAGATGCGAGGGGGTAGGAATATTCCATGGTAACAGGGCTATGAATTACTTGCATGAGGACAGCGAGGCCTGGTCCTTTGCACGGTAGCTGGAGGAATGTTTACCTAAACTACTAGACAGGAATGCATTGGATGAGGAGCGGAGCAGAGCAGATAATCTTGAAGGTGAAATACAGTTTTTGGCAGGCAGACAGGCCGAGTCAGTCATCGTTAGCCGCGCAGGGAGTAGGACAAAGTTCATGGATACAGATGCAGGCTCAGACTGGAGCTTTCAGAGGCAGAAGGCAGAAAAAGCTTGGTGGCAGAATCAGGGCCTACTCGCCTGGACTGTAAAATGGGATAAATGAACCATATAAAGCCGGTGGCCTTTCATACTTAGGAATAGAATATCCGGCCCATTCATGGCGGATCTGAAAGAGGACATGTTGATGGTGGACGCACATGTATTTGCGTCTTCATAACTGGAACTGGAGGGAACATACATGTACTTGTGATTTATACATGAAGCCGTTGGGGTCCAAGATAGGGGACATAACCGACCATAAAAATCCATATTTCCACATTCCCTCCTTGTCCCCTACTGGCCCTTAGGAGATATCAATCTTCATCAATCCATCGATCTGTTCATATAACATCATTTGTTCTTCTTTCTTTTTCCGGGATCTTGAACGAAAACTTGGATGTGGGATACACGAGGTGGCACACAGACCACAAATCGCTGGCCCACATTGTAGACATAAGCAGCAACTGAATAATATGAGAAAGCCAATACCTAGGAAGGAGAGCATTCTCCATCCCCAGGCTGACAACACGCCCCAGAACCAACCGGACCAAGTCCAGGTGCCTGGACTCTGGTGTATCTGGCTTACAATCTTATGAAGGCGGGTTATGGCTTTATATACTGACGGTGAATTTTCTGGTATGAAAATGCAACAACTTGATCCGATGACCCTACAAGCTCCGCCCCTATCGGCCAGGATGACGTCAAGGACAAGACGATTTTGAAGCACAACAATCCGCATAGCAGACTGTTCTTCTGTTAAATTGCCTAAGGCGGAAATAGTTTCGTTCACTACTGCTTCAAGGGTTCTGGTTAATCTACGTATCAGCTTACTATTGGTGACTGTACCTATATAGGGGAAGAAACCTTTATTGAAATCTGTGTATTTTTCCCATGCTGTTTCAGTGTAATCGACGATTGGGAGATCTCTCTGCTGTCTATTGTGTACTAAATGGGTATTTCTGTGATAATCAGGAGGAGCTAGGAAAACAGGTGGTAGGAGGAATGCTATATAACAGGTACCATCCCAATCTAGAGGTAGGCGTATATGCGGTCTGGCCACATATAAAGTAGGAATGACGAGAAGCTCTAAATGTAGACTTGCCTTGATCACTGAATTTTATCACAGTGGTGCATTTACTATGGCCCATGTGTATGGAGCCATTCTTTCTTATACATAGTTCCCCTTTTACTGGGAATACGGACATGGCGGACAAGATTGGTGTAGCTTCAGATTCAACGTTCAGGATCATGAGGTTAAGTGTAAAATTACCTAATCCGTATACTTCATTTTCTAGATCAGTTCCTGTTCTTTTGGGAAGTCCCTCCTTGTTAGGGTAGCAGACTTTAAGCAAAACTAAGTTCAGGTTTCCCCATACCCAGTTGTCTTGATAAACTGCGGAATTCGAATCTAGGGAATTGATCAAACTAAACCATGCTCCACAGGAGCCATTGTGTGCGAACGGATAGGGAAAGAGGGGCAAAACTCCCTTATAGTTCTGATAGGGAGGGAGTCGGCCACATATCCAACAATTTGTAGCATTGCTAGTCTGATGGGAATGATGTAACATACTAATAAAAGTGTTATTGCGCAGCGCAAATCTATATGACAACTCATGCGGAGGAAATTCACTAAAAGAATGTTCTGCAGTTATATTATAAGCATGCTTAGGAATAGGGTAATACATGTGCAATAGGATGCTGACAATGATGATCAAAAGACTTAGAAAAAACAAAATTAATAATGTTACTGTACAATGACTACGAAATGATTTACAATACGCTTGCTTTTTGAGCAGCATTTGATTATTTCTTTCTCTATTCCGGTCCAGAGGATACATGTCAGAGACAAATTCAACCGATTCACCTTGGAGAGGACTTAAACAATCAAATTGTCTGACTGACTGGACCTCAATTTTAGTCTATATAGTTCTGAGTTCGATTGCTCAACCAAAGGGAGCTTTGAGTCTGTCTTTGAGGAAATACAGGGTTTAGTCTCTATATTGGATGGTAGTCCATAAAATTTCTTGATATGACTCGAGTGCAACCATCCTTTTCTTCCCTCGATTTTCACGGCTGTCCTCGTGGTGAGTAGTACAAGTTGAGGCGATTTCCACCTAGGATCCAGCTGAGTCTTCCGGTCAAAATTCCGCACTAACACCAGGTCCCCGGGAACTACGTCATGGGGTTTCACCTCGGTGTTGTCGGGAAAGGCTGCAGCTACCTGTGAACGACAAGATTGTAGTGCAGACATCAAGGAAGCCAGGTAATCTGTCAGCATATTACAGTCAACGTCAGTTATTTTACGAGGTATAGGCGTCCCCCACATATTTGGTGGTCTACCGAAGATCACCTCATACGGGGATAGCCCTGTTCGAGAATGTGCTACCATTCTCATGTAAAAGAGCGCAACTGGTAAGGCTACTATCCAATCGACTCCTTTTTCTCTACATATTTTGGACAATCTAATTTTCAAAGTTTGATTATGGCGTTCTACGAGACCTGCTGCCTCGGGATGTCGGACACAGTGAAATTTCCATTGATATCCTAATAGAAGGGAAACGTGTTTCATTAGTTCGGATGAGAACGGCTGGCCGTTATCTGAATAGACAACACGTGGTAAACCGTACCGTGGGAAGAATTCTCGGACTAACTGTTTGGCAGTAGTCGGGGCAGTGTAATCTGAAACCGGATATGCTTCTGTCCAACGGGAAAGAGCACAGACAACTACGAGAACATATTTGAATCCTCGACATCGTTCCATCTGGATATAATCCATCTGGAGGACTTCAAAAGCATGATTAGGAGGTTGAAATCCACCCTGTTCTACGGGGATGCTTTTACCTGGATTAAACTGACAACATATCATACAGGTACGAACTTTTTGTTTAGCTGCGGCTCGCAAGTGTTTGTTAAACCAAATGTGTTGAATGCTGTCTAGCATAGCTTTTTCTCCTAGGTGCGCTGGACTATGTATTGTATTAATGATAACTTGAACCATAGAGTCGGGAAGAAACCATATAGATTTTTCCTTCGTCATCCATCCCTGATCTGTTTGGATCCCTCCTAATTCAGTCCATTTCTTTATTTCTTCTGGTGTAGCGTGTGTCTGTATGTCAATTACGTCAAGAGCGGGATCCTTAACTGTCATGCAATGTGTTGGTGTCGGAACTATTGTCTTTGTCATGTCAGTTGCGTGAGTCTGATTCTGAGCAGTCTGTTTAGCTGTTCTGTCAGCTAGGTCATTACCCTGAGAAATGATATCAGTAACTTTCGTATGAGCTTTACATTTCATAATTGATATTGCAGTAGGTAGATGTATTGCATCTAATAAGGCATGAATGAGGGGTCCGTGCTGAATGTGGGCACCGTGAGAAGTTAAATAACCTCTCTCTCGCCACAGCACGCCGAAGTCATGTACAACTCCGAATGCATAACGTGAATCAGTGTATATGTTGACTTTCTTATTTGTGGCTTGAATACAGGCTTGTGTCAGAGCGATGAGCTCTGCTGCTTGAGCTGACAAGGTATTTATGCAATATGTTTCAATGACTTCAGTGTCTGTTGTAACTGCATACGCGGCCACTAGCTCTCCTGTACTTGTTCCCATACATGAACCATCTACATACAACGTCAGGTCTGGATCTGATAATGGGACGTCTGTTAAGTCTTGTCTGGGTTTCGTCGTGATAGTAATAACTTCAATACAATCATGTGCTAGTGGATCTGTTCCGTTTACTGGCAAAAGTGTGGCAGGATTCAATGTACTACAACGTCTGATTTCTATGTGTGGCTGAAACAATGTCAGTTCGTAACCGGTGAGTCTCGCTATAGTCAAGTGTTGTGTTTGCGTGCGGTTCAAGAGAACTTCTACTGCGTGTGGTACTTGTACTGTCAGTTGGTGTCCTAACACTATGGCATCGCTTTGTCTGATTGCTAAAGCTGTTGCTGCCACTGATTTCAGGCACGCTGGAAGAGCCTGAGCTACTGGATCTAATGTACTAGAGAAATAAGCACATGGTTTATGTGATCCTGCTTGTTCCTGAGTGAGTACTGACAAAGCAGTACCTTCGCGTTCTGTAACGAAGAGTGTAAACTGTTTATTGTAACATGGTGTTGCTAGGACTGGTGCTTGGCATAAAGCTTTCTTTAAGCTTTCAAAGGCGTGTGTATGTTCTTGAGTCCAAGGGAGGACAGTCGATGTGGCTGCCTCCTGTGTTGTCAACTGGATGAGTGATTTTGCTAGAAATGCATATTGAGGGATCCACTGCCTACAGTATGAAGTGAGGCCTATAAAAGCCCGTACCTCCTTTTGTGTCTTGGGTATTGGCATGTTAGCGATTAACTGGATGCGGTCGGATGTAAGCTGCCTTCCCTCCTTGGACAGCGAGTGCCCAAGGTAAACAACTCGTTGGACACAGAATTGCAGCTTAGAAGGGGACACCTTGTGCCCCTTGTCGGCCAGAAATTTTAAAACCGTCAGTGACGCTTTTTCACATTCAAGTTCGCTTCGGGCGGTGATCAGCAGATCATCGACATATTGAAGCAAGGCAGTGTTGACTGGCATGTGGATACTGTCAAGTTCTCGTTTCAGTGCTTGGCTATAGATGCTGGGGCTTTCTGTGAATCCTTGAGGTGCGCGTGTGAATTTAAAGCTTCGTCCATTTAAACTAAATCCGAACAAGTATTGGCTTTCCGGATCTATTGGGACGCTGAAAAAGGCATTCTTGAGATCAATTACAGTAAAGAATGTTGCTTCGGAATCAATGGCTGTCAGTAATGAAGAAATGTCTGGGACTACGGGGTATTGTGGTACAATACATTTATTTAATTCGCGCAGATCAATAACCAATCGATATACTGGCGGGGCTTTTGGATCAGTTCGTTTAAGAATCGGAATTATCGGAGAATTACATACATTGGAGTCGGTTTCGACAACCACTCCTTGTGCAATGAGCTCGTCAATGATTTGCAGTAAAGCCACTACAGCATCTGGGGGTAACTTGTATTGTCGCATTCGTGGTAGTACTACTCCTGTCTTTAGTGTGACTCGATATGGTGTAATGTTCATGCAACCAACATCTGTAGGGCCTTGTGCCCATAAATGTGTGGGTAAAGTCTGCAGTCGGTGATCTATGTCTCGGGACACATAGTGCCCTTTGAAATCACGTAAAAACAATCTTACTCCTTCCGGAGAACAACATATTATAGCTCCTAGAGCTTTCAGTGTTTTTATACCTAACAGGTTTTCTGGACATGATTTAGTAAGCAATAAATCTGTAGTTCGTGTCAAGGGACCAATCGTAAGTGGAAGAGGCTGTGATACTTCGTTAATGATGGGTTTTCCTGAAAAACCAAGGGAAATATTCTGTGAGCCTGAGAGGGGTGCCCCTGGTACTTCACTACGTTTTATGGTTGTTCGGCTTGCCCCTGTATCAAGTAAAAATTTTCTATCTTGGCCTAATAGTTCACTGTGTACATAAGGTCCTTCTTGATCAACAGGGACCTCGATAAGGGGTAAACCAACTTCCCTCTCTAGGCTGTTTCATGAGTATCGTTGATAATCAGGGTAGTCATACTGTGCGGTCTGGTACATCTGTCGTGTCGTTGTTGGTGTGGCAGCAATAGGCTGCGGTGGTGGAGCTGGCATAGACTGTTGTGGAGCTGGCATGGACTGTGCATGCTGCGGGGCTCCTTGTTGGTTCTGATCCTGTCTAGGTGGCCGTGGTCTTTCTTTTGTAATACCTATGGCGATATTATGTTTTAAGACTGGACAATCGTGTATATAATGACCTGACTGTTTACAATAGTTGCATGTCCCTTTTACAGACCCTGCTGAATCACTGGACTGTGTCATACCCTTTTTATGACCGTCAGCTGGAACTGTCTGGGAAACTAGCATTTTCATTTTCGTGTCTTTCATGCGTCTTTGTTCATGTTCTTGTTCCTCTCTAATTCTATTGTGGTGGTACTGTAGCATTTGTAACATTTGTGACGGGGTGTTACCTTGCCAGGTACTCTCGAATTTCAATACTCTATTCTTAACTTGGGGCAAGGAATTTTCAACTAATTTTGTCACAAACAGATGTGGATACGATTCGCTACTTGCTTTTATTCCACTATTTATACCAAAACATTTTTCGAATCGGGCATAGAAATCACTAGTGTCTTCATCTTGCTTTTGTTTACAGGCTGAGATTGCACCCCAGTCTTCCTTTTTCGTAGTTAATAAACGTGGCAGTACCTGTACTAATAAACCTGGTAGTATTTTGGTCTTTTCCCCAAGCCCTAAACCTGGACCTTGAGCTGTTTCTTCGTTTTCTAATGCTGTCCAATCTATCTTTTGGTCTCCCACCTCCCAATCCTTTTCTTTGAGTTTTTCGTAAATGCCCGCAGGCATTAATACCTTTAATATTTTCATAATGTCGGGATAGGTATACTCTCCCATGAGCAACATATCTTTAATTTCACGGTGGAAACCCGCTGGGTCTTTGTCATGACTGGGTACCACTTTCTTCATTTCTAATAGTTCCATTTTAGATATGGGTGTGTATACAAACACACGTTTAAACTGATTGTCATCACCTTTTATCGGGTGGACTTCGCATAAGGGATTCTGTCTATCCATATAATACGTCGTTCTTTCCTTGATGGGCAGTGAGACATGTTCGGGGCATACAAAAAGAATGTACTGCTTTCTGGATTCTAGTATTTCTCTAATTAACTCAGTACCTGAACCTCTCCATTTATTCGTGAGTAATTCAGTCAATATATCAGGTAAGGGACCAGGATCGGAGTGTTGGCTTTTATATAATATAAGGAGTTGTTGAATCATGTAGATACCAGCTAAACGCTGTTCATCTGGGGTGAGGTTCAAAAACGTGTGCGCTAGTGTATCATCAATATATTTTCCGGGACTGTCAACCCAGTGAACGGCTGACCTGGCTAATTCTTGTTCGTCCATAGAATCTAGTATATGATAACCCCTTCGTTCTCGAAGTAATTTGTCAGCGGCTTGGAACGAATGTTCGGGGGACCTTATATTTATTATAGGGGTTTGGAAATCTCTGTTATTAACTGGACGTATCGGACGTATCGGATCAGTAAAGCATCTAGTATTATTACAAGATCTTTCTCTACCTACATAGGCCATGGTTTATAACTGTCCTGTGGGCAGTTCCAATTCTTCCTCCTCCTCGTTTTGTTCAGGCTGGTCTACCGCTAATCTCTCTTCGTGTATTCGTTCTACTTCTTTGCGGATCTTTCGGCACATAGCTACTATACTTAATAGTTTATCATGTCTCCCCTCTGATATATTCCGACTCCATGTGGTAAGAATTTGCATTTCTTCCGGATTTACCCCTGGTCGGTCTTGATTTCTGATCACACAATTTATGAGGAAACGTAACAGTTCCCCCTGTATCTCCACTTTCTGGTACTCCATGGCTCTATTAATACTTTCAGAATCTCGCCCTGACTGGACAAAGTGATATATATTTTCTAAATGTGTAGTCATTCCTGGTAGCCTCCCTAAATATATTGCAGCTCGTCGGATACGTAATGATGCCAGCAGCATTTCGTCCTCTTTGCCGGGCACAGGGTCATATCTACAATCTACTAGAAGTTCCTTAAGCATGTCGGGAGTTACTAGTTTGGGCGTACGTTGGTGGGCTAATTCTTGAAAGGAAAGTTTATTTACTCTGGGTGGCGTGGAAAAAATGTTTGTTGTACCTCCTGTAGCACCGCCTGGGGTGCTGGATGGGAAAGGATTCGTTGAACGTGATATAGCAACCATAGGTGTGGGTACAGCTGTAGAACCAGATGTGCTTGCCGGAACTTGTGTCGGAGTTTGTTGTTGCGGAGGTACAGACGGAGGGTCTTGGCGTTGAACCCCCTCGGCAGGCGGTCTATGTGGTGCAGTATTAGCATACTCGGGAGCTGCGTCGTCTAAATAAGAGGAAAGGAAAAACATCTTCTGCGGTTCTGGGATGCCCTTTGGGATGTGCTTTTATCGGAAACAATGGAGGTGGCAAGTCTTTGGGTATCTCCAGAGTAGCCTTAGGTAACCCTTCGGCCAGAAGAGGATACATACCATTCATAAGGGCATTTCTTTGTCTGTCTACTTGTTCTGCTTTTGCTCGGGTACCTTCTTCAATTAATAGATTTTCTCGGACTTTATTTGAATTCTCCTTACTTTTCTCTTCTTGTCTGAGTGCTTTTTCTGTACGTCTATATGATTGTTTACGCCATAATTCAATGGCATCTTTCTGTGATTGTCTAACTTTCTTTTTCCATAATTCTTCCTCTACTTTCATGATGCAATCTGCATCCCAGGTCCCAGATGCGGGCCACCTCTGACTTTCTGGTAATTCCTTGGTGTAGTCTACCCATAAATCAAGAAATAATATGGCGTCTAGGCCATGTTTATGATACATGAAGTACCCTGGAGTGTCCCTAGGAGGAATGGGAACAGCTTCTTCGAGTACCCCTTTTCTAGTTTTGATCTGTCTTAATTTTGAAAAGAGCGGCATATTGAGAACTGATCTGATACCTAATTTTGAACACGTTTAATACAACAAAACACAATAATGAACAGTCATTCACACCACAATATGCAGAACGTATTTAAAACATCTAACATTTAACATAATAATGAACAACAATGATGGCCATTTAGGGAACTAGTCACTAAGCCTAATACTCGGCACTAACTAGGTAATTCTGAATTATATACTAGACATACTAGATATACTGCTAAACAGTACAGATACACTGCTGAAACAGTGCAGACCGGATTTGTGTACCCAAACCCGTCTTGACCGGCACAACCTATGTGCACGTCAGAACGCCTCCCCGGCAATGGTACTCACCGGGTAGCTCGGAACGGAAGGCCTCGGAACTGAACTTGAAACTGGACCGGACTGGATTCGACTCGACTGGACTCGGAACTTCGGAACTTCGGAACCTGGTGGGCCTCTGTATACCTCGGATCTTGCTCTCTCAGCTAGGCTCTGGTCGGGATACTTCGCACTTCTCACCGCCTCGTCTGGGTGTTGATCGCAGCCTCAGTTACCCCCGCTCGGCAGGAGGGAGATACAGGAAATCCTGTGGGTACGCGTTGTTGTCCGTCCAGCTGTGGCAGGAGACCGGGCCTGCAACGCACCTCCGGCGCGTGAGATGAGAAAGTGTCCCTATTCGGGCGCCATATATGTGGTAAATAATTTAATTACCGGTACTTAATTTGATGCGGAAAATTAATAAGGATAGCTTAGTAAAATAAGAGGCAGAATCCGTGGTATTAGAGATTCGGAACGGGCTTTATTCCTATACAAAGGAACATAATTCGAATTATGGGCCTTCTATTCCATCACCACGAAAGTTCAGGAAGGAAGGAACAATACATTATTGACAGGTAATCATTTTTATAGAAGAGGCATTTACAGTGAAACAGATGCAGGAGGCGTAACAGTTGATAACAGAGATAAAGACATACATGCGTAACTAAAATGGGTGTAACTGGGCGTAACTAAAGAACGTCATTAGGTATGATGTCACAAATGGGTGGTTCCATGAAAGAATTTCGCAATGTCAGCAGAAATATGTGGCAGAGATGCGCGCGCAGCAGCATGACGTGTGATTGACGTGCAACGAGAGGGTGAAAGGGGCTTGACATTTAGCTCTACATGTGGAGACAAAAGTCTGGGGTTATGTCAACCTAATCCCAAATCATATCTAATATCCTATGTTTAAAGAACTGTGTTATCCAAAAAGAGAGGTCTCTTAGGATAGAATCTTTTTCTATACTGACTATACTGACTGTTAGTGCGTGTACAAGCGTCTAAGTGTCTACACTAGATGCGAGGGGGTAGGAATATTCCATGGTAACAGGGCTATGAATTACTTGCATGAGGACAGCGAGGCCTGGTCCTTTGCACGGTAGCTGGAGGAATGTTTACCTAAACTACTAGACAGGAATGCATTGGATGAGGAGCGGAGCAGAGCAGATAATCTTGAAGGTGAAATACAGTTTTTGGCAGGCAGACAGGCCGAGTCAGTCATCGTTAGCCGCGCAGGGAGTAGGACAAAGTTCATGGATACAGATGCAGGCTCAGACTGGAGCTTTCAGAGGCAGAAGGCAGAAAAAGCTTGGTGGCAGAATCAGGGCCTACTCGCCTGGACTGTAAAATGGGATAAATGAACCATATAAAGCCGGTGGCCTTTCATACTTAGGAATAGAATATCCGGCCCATTCATGGCGGATCTGAAAGAGGACATGTTGATGGTGGACGCACATGTATTTGCGTCTTCATAACTGGAACTGGAGGGAACATACATGTACTTGTGATTTATACATGAAGCCGTTGGGGTCCAAGATAGGGGACATAACCGACCATAAAAATCCATATTTCCACAGGAGAACCAACTGGGGTGGGAAGAGCTTTTTAGGGCCACAGCAGTGCAGTGGAAATGCCTCCCATTGACACTAAAAGCTGCCCCCTCCCTAATTACTTTCAGAGAAGCCTTAAAGACCTGGATGTTACTGCAGGAGTAACAGGTACCCAGCCACTGGCTAAACTCGACTGGACAACTACCACAGCAACTTTTTATTGTGTTCCTACAGCGCCAAGATGCCTACCGGCATTACTTGTGCTTTATAAATTATATAAATAAAAATAAATGAAATATTTATTTTACACCTTTGGAAAATGCAAGCATTTGAAGTGTTCTGACGGAGCAGTGGGCGGGTGGAAGCAGCCTCGATGTGGCAGTTGTGTGGGAGCTGGTGCAAGTGAGGACGCGAGAGGAGCCGGAGACAGGTTGCTAGAATATGCAGTCTCATGCAGCTCAACAACAATAAAAATTTAAATTATCTACCGAAACCTTCACTGTGATGCATAATGGCTTAAAACCCCAAAAAGTGGTGATACAAACAAGAAATAAACTACACAAAAAAACATTACTGTGCCCTTATAGTGATATCACGAATGGAAAACACTTATTGTAACGTGAAAAAAAGACGAACGACCAATTGTTACTAAATTACTAACAACCAGGCAGTTTACCTGCGATGGCCGAGCCCAAGAGTAGGCTTCCACCCCTTCCTGCCTTTGTTGCACTCTGTTATGGATTGGCTTGTTGTTTTGTGCCTGATCCACCTTTCATGCTTGTTTTATTACCTTTCCAAAATTTGTGTAGGCCCGGTGTATTGTCTCTTATCTCCAGCCCAAGGCTTTCAAGTGATGTCAGATGATAAAGGAAACACGCAAGGGGTTAACAGAAGGAGCGGTGAATGGTAGCGACAGTTCCTGGCTAGAAATGAGGAGTTAGATTTAAGACTGGGAGGTTGTAAAGATGACACGTAGGAGGTTATGTATTAAGTAAGTTTATTACTTACAGGACGACACACTCAACCGGAGGCTAAGTGCACCAACACAGATGACATAAATACAACCGTTCCAACTGTCACCTGGAACGTCCAGCTGTCAACATTCCAGCTGGGAGCTACCACGCGCAGGAGGGAGGGGCGCGCGGGGAGAGGAAGCTAAAGGATGCAATGTGAACAAGGAATCAACATAACACATCTCCCTTTCTAGAAGAGAGAAGAACTCAGAGGGTAGAAAACCTCAGATACATTAGTGAACCAGAAGAATCATTCGCAAACAAAATCCTTGTATTTGCTTGGTTTGACCACGCAGCGCCCACATCTACTTGTGGTTATCTCTTCTTCCAAATTGTCCTTTTCCATTCCTGGTTCTCTTTTAGGGTCTTGACAGTCACTAGTATCCAATGGATCACCCGTAGTTTCAGTACTTGGAACACATCCTTCTACGCCTTCCCTAATGGCTTCCCGATCCACCTCTGACTCATGGTCATTGCTATGTCCCAAAGAGGTCTCAGATTCGCTAATGTTCAGTTCACTGTTGGCTCCTATGTTTTCAATTTCTTCATCTCTCAGAACTTCTTCTCTGATTATCCCCTCGCGTTGTTGTGATACATGAACACCATCTTCCTCCGAATCTGTAGAATCAAGCTCTATTCGACCCAGTTTGTTCCATCTTCCATCGACCTCTTCCATCCTCCTTTGTAGATGACTGGTTGTGACCTTAGCGTCACTCATCACCCTTTTACAAACAGACAGTGCGGAGGCATGCCATACTTTCCCATCGCTAAGGCGTGCAGAATTGCAAAATACTTTTTCCACTAATAATGGATCAGAGAATCTGTTTTGCCCTTTCACAATGTTACCACTTCTCCTTACTCTCACAAAGTCTCCTTCCTCCAGGGTGGTTTCCTTGCACTTATGTTTGATGTCAAACTTCCCTTTACTCTGGTCTTTTGCCTCTTGTATTCTTTTTCTCACATTTTCTACAGTCCATTCAGATTTCCTTGCGTTTTTCATCCACCCTATATTGTCTTTAGATACGGGAGTCCTCCCTCTAAGAATCTCAAAAGGGCTTACCATAGTTTTCTCTCCTGGTGTTATTCTATAACTCCACACCATTTTTTCCAATTCCTTTCTCCAGCATTTATTATTGTTGTTAGCGAGCTGGATAATGCCTTTCACCACCCTATTAAACCTTTCAACTGCGCCGTTACCCGCTGGGTGGTAGATGCTTGTAGTTTTGTGTTTTATACCATTTCTGTCCACAACATTTTTGAAGATCTCAGATGTGAACTGACTTCCGTTATCACTAACTATGGTTTTAGGTATGCCTTCCCTATTAAATACTTTTTCCAAAAATTTGATAATGTCTTGAGCATCCACTTTACTGCAAACCTTAATCTCTGGCCATTTCGAGAAATGATCAACCAAAACCATTACGAACATCTTTTCTTCCTGCCATCTTACTGGACCCATTACATCCACTCCTACTCTCTCCCACGCCATGTTAGGGCACTCTAACGGTTGGAGAGGTGGTTTTAGGACAATTTGGGTTTTATCCGAATTCTCGCAGGGTATGCAGTTTCTCACAGCTCTCTCGATCTGGATGTCGCACCCAGGCCACCAATACCAGCTCTTTATTCTTTGTTTTGTTTTATTAATGCCGAGATGTCCTTCATGGCATATATCAATAAGTCTCTCTCTTAGGGTTGTTGGGGGTATTACCTTACCCTGTCGTAATATCAGATCATTTTCTATAGATAGCTCATACCTCAACTCCCAGTAGGCTCTCAATTCTTTCCTCATGACTTCTTTCTTAGGCCATCCCTTTACAATGTGCCTTTTGACTTCGTCTAAGTTTCCATCTTTTGCATATTCTTCCTTCCATGTCTCATTAGTTATACTTGGAAACTCTTCATTTACGTTCGCGACACATAGTTCTTCCTCTTTCTCTTCTTTTCCCACATGTTGCAAGGGTAACCTACTAAGGAAATCTGCTACGACGTTCTTAGTTCCTGGTAAATACTGTACTTCATAGTTGTAATCCAAAAGTTTGATTGACAATCTAGCCAACCTGGGTGACGCATTGAATAATCCTTTTACTGTGAGCACTTTTGTCAAAGGTTTGTGGTCACTGCGTAAAATGATTCTCTTCCCCCATATGTATTGTCTGTAATGATCTAGTCCCCATGCACAAGCCAACGCCTCACGCTCAATTACGGAATACCTTTCCTCTGTTGGCGTCAAAGAACGGGAGGCAAAAGCGATGGTGACTTCCTTTCCTTCTCTCTCAACCTGTGTAAGTACTGCCCCTATGCCCTTGCCACTGGCATCAGTGGTGACTACACATGTTAATTCATTGTCGAAGCCTTTAAGAGGTGGTGCGTCACAGATCTCTTTTTTTAGGTTCTTGAAACTGTCTTCACAGTCTTGTGTCCATTCAAATTTGCTTTTATTCTTTAGTAGGGTTCTAATATGGTATGTTTTCATTGAAAAGTTTCTTACGAACTTGGAATAATATTCCACTAGACCCAAAAACGCTCTGAGTTCCTCCTTATTTTGTGGCACAGGAGCATCTTTGATAGCCTTAATCAATTCCTTCTTGGGTTTCACTCCATCCTTAGTGATTTCATGTCCTAGGTAGGTGACGGTATCATTGCTGAACTTGCACTTTTTGTATTCAGCTGTCAACCCACCTTTCTCCAAAATTTTTAGTACCTGTATAAGTCTTTTGTCATGCTCCGTCTGGTCTTTCCCCATTATGAGAATGTCATCTTGGAAGATGAGAATGTTCTTTACTCCCTTGAATATTTCATGCATCAGTCTTTGAAACAAAGCTGCTGCAGATGCTAGTCCAAAAGGAACTCTTTTAAACCTGAAGCACCCAAAAGGTGTTACAAAAGTGGTAAGGTGTCTGCTCTCAGGATGTAGAGGTACCTGATGGTAAGCCGCAGCTAAGTCAATAGTTGAAAATACAGTCATGTCCTTTGTTAGAGATAACATCTCATTTATCCTTGGCAAAGGGTATTGGTCAATTAGAATGTTTTTGTTCAGGTCGTGTAAATCTATGCATAATCTCAACTTTCCGTTGGCCCTTCTAGTGACAACCAAAGGTGCGACCCACTCTGACGATTCCGTTGCTTCAATTATCTCTGCTTCTAGTAGCTTGTATATTTCCATTTTCACTTCTTCCCTTAGAGACAACGGAATTTGTCTCACCTTATGTACACACGGTACCGCACCTTCCTTGAGCTTGATAATGTGTTGGAACCCCTTAAGTTTCCCGATTTTGCCATTGAAAACTTTTGGGAATTTTTTTACTAATTCACAGTCCTCCTGTTGTGTCACCAGGACAGGTTCAGCACTGTTAGGGTTCAGAGTTATTCCAAGTTTCCCTTGGTCCCTCCAACCAAGTACTGATGGACCATTTATGGCTACATATAATTTGCTGCTCGTTTCTCTTTCTTTGAATGTGAATTTTAGTTCCTTGTACCCCATAAGTTCAATAGGTTCACCTGTAAATGTCTTGAGGGAGATATCAGGTTTCTCCAACTGTCTTCCTACCTTCCCTCTGAATTTCTCTTTCCAAACTTCACGGTTTACTATTGTGCATGGTGAACCAGAATCAGCTACAATATTAATACTTATTCCACCTATTTCCACCATGCACGTAGGTTTTTTCTTCTTGCATTTCTCTTCCTCTTCCATTGTTGTCTCCTCATTTATTTCCAGCATACATAAGTTGTACACTGACTCATCTGAGGATTCTTGCTCATACTCTCCTTCTTCATCGTCTTCCACATATTTTACTTTTTCCTTACTTTTCCTCTTGCATGCTCTCTGGAAATGGCCAATGATGCCACATTGGGTACACTATTGTTTCTCGCTGGACATTTCCAATCGTTAGCTAAATGTTTTCCACTACCACAACGGTAACATCTTAATTGTTCATACTGTCCTGAATTGCCTTTAAATTTAGGAGTATCTTTCATTTTATTCTTTGTATGTGTTTTTCCACCACTTATCTTTGCCACAACGTTTGTTTCTTCCGTTTTATTTTTTCCTTCATTTATTACCTCCTTTGCGCATCTACCAGTCAACTCTGCTTTCTTGACTATTTCTATTACTTGTAGAAGTGGTTTCTCACCCTTTGCCCATAATGCATCTTGTATGTTGGAATTAGCTGCACACATCACGATCTGATCTCTTATAAAATCGTCGTGCATATTTTCAAATTTGCAAGATAGTGCCAAATTCTTAAGCGCCGACACATAATCATCAATGCTCTCATCTTTCCCCTGTTTTCTTCTGTAAAACTTGTATCTATGTACTGCAACGCATACTGTAGGTTTATAGTATCCATCAAGGTCCTCCATTGCTTCATCATACACATTTCTGTCACCTCCTGCTCTTACTTTTTTAGTTATATTATTATACACTGTCAAACCTCCTGCCCCCAAACAATGTAACAAGATTTTTTTCTTTTCTTCCTGTTTGAGAGGCCCATCCTCCTTATCAAATGTTGATATGTAATTGCAAAAGTATTCTTTCCAATTTTCCCATTTGACACTTGGTACACCTGTACCCTTCAAAAATGCTTCTGGAGGCTGGAGATTGTACACGTTGCCTGATGCCATGCTTAAATCTTTTAATGTCTCTTATTTCAGAAATACCTTTACACTTCTCTGTCAATTTATCTATATTTTTTTAATTATTCTCACCTGCCGATAGTAGGAATCACCTTCCGATTTCTGCTTTATACGCTAGGATCGCGCTGGTAGAATTCCTTGTATTTCGCAACCCAATAATCTTTTGAGATTTGCGTTGTATAATCCACCTACTTCCTCATTAAAATGGCGGCACGCTGACTTCCTGTGCGTGACATTGCGCTGGAGCTAGACTGCTAACTCACTTCCTGCGTAGTCTTCATGCTGTTGCGTCACAACGTTCTATGTTGAACGCCCGATTCTGAGGCGATTTTCACCGTTCGCTATGGTTCCCAAGATTAGTTCCTCAGAGAGTCGGTATGCAGCACAGCTTTGAGTGAGTACATTAGTTAAATTTTCAAAGTCTTACCTCACTCGTTGTTCACCAGATGTCTTATTGATTTCTGCATCACTTTGCGCAAAGATGCCTTTATTCATACAGGTCACTCATTTATTTCATCGATGCGCACACCTTTACTTAGAAAGTTCCTTTCTTCATAAAATGTACACGTCGTCTCCGGTTCCACTTCAGAATTTTGTTCTGCGTAAACTTCTTACTTATTTTTTTAAATCTTACTTTACTCCTTTTGATCCATTTAACGGTTTGCAAATATGTTAGTCCTCCCTTGACTTCATATTTTTGTTGGTTCCATCAATTTCATTTTCTTCCGAAAACACACACTTCAGTGGTGGTCTCAAGTGGTAAAGTCTTTCAATCTTCTTAATAATTCTTTTTTTTTTTTCAATACCTCATATTATGTTCCTCTTCTTGTGGGTTCAAACGTGCGTCGTCCTCTCACTGCTCGTCGCCAAATTGTAAAGATGACACGTAGGAGGTTATGTATTAAGTAAGTTTATTACTTACAGGACGACACACTCAACCGGAGGCTAAGTGCACCAACACAGATGACATAAATACAACCGTTCCAACTGTCACCTGGAACGTCCAGCTGTCAACATTCCAGCTGGGAGCTACCACGCGCAGGAGGGAGGGGCGCGCGGGGAGAGGAAGCTAAAGGATGCAATGTGAACAAGGAATCAACATAACAGAGGTGTGTGTGGAAAGGTTGTGCGGAACCAAAGGCAGGTGATCAGTATCATTATAACAGGGTGAGCCTTTGGATGAATGAGACAAACGTGCAATAATCACAGACACTACATGCACTCACATACCACTCAGATATCTGCAGTTAATGAGATAACAACAGGATTACAGGAGAAGATGGGTGCAGTAAACGGAATTACAATGGCGGCGCCATTGGTAATAAAAAAAAGTCAGACGAGCTATGCTTTGTGAAAATATCATGCGCGTCCGCCATTGGTAATAAAAATGATGGGGCATATCAGCAACAACCGGCGATAATTATCGCTAAGCGCACTTAGCGCTAGGATAATTATCGCCGCCTAGCGTGGATTTTTATCGCTGAGATAGCATGCTATTAGCAACGCTTATCTCAAAAGCGATAAAAATCCTAGCGCTAACTGCCAAATGTGAGATTATCGCTGGAAACCCTGCGATAATCCCACGAAGTTTGGCGATAGCTTGCTGATAGGGCCTCACATACTTAGCCATGATATCCACCTCCCATAGGATATCATGGCTAAGTCAGTTTCAAAGCAGGCGTAAGGAAAGTAGCGATAACAGAGGTTATCGCTACTTTTCTTGTTGCTATGCTGCTTTGCGTGAGGCTTGATAATAGGAGAAATGTCACTTAGCGACATTTCTGCCGTTATCCTGAGGAGGACTGCCCACTTTGCATCTCATTAGAGATGCAAAAATGGGCGTTAGGAATTCAGGCGCTAAGGCAAGGTTTCACGCGGTAGTGTGACCTTGCTGATATAGCGATAAAATTATCGCCGCTTTTCGGCTGAAAACGGCCGCAAAAGCGGCGATTATTTTATATCGCCGCCTTGTAGATATGCCCCGAAATGCGATAGCCATTGCTAAAGTGAAGGTGCCCACGGTATGATGCATATACAAACAAGAAGTGACCTCCATTGCTAAAGTTGGGATCCCACGAGTGCTGTGTACATTGATTAAGCAAATAGTTCTCCCATAGGGCTAATAAAAGCTAGATAGAAAGGACACATCTAAGAGGGTCTGTCCTTCTGGGGGTTAACAACAGGAGAGCGGGAGTTACTAAGGAGGGACTACAAAGCCTATTGACAAATAAAAAGCCTTCATTTACAAAGGACAAGAAGAGGAGCCAATTGTAAAGATGGGCGGGACATGGGCGGAGCTTAATGCCCATATACTGGATACTGCGTGTCTCGAGGAGACAGTGCAAGCGCTGCCTATGCAAGACCTAAAACTACATATATTGACCAAAAGTACAACACCTATGGGGGATATCGCAATTATTTATCAAAATGATTTGACTGTTTGCACCCTTGACTCCGAGGGATATCTAATGGCAGAACACATTATATTTAACATCTCCTCTAATGCTTCTACATCCCTCACGGGTGCTTTGGTATGTCACCGTTCTGCCGCCCTCCACACCTCCCCCAGAAATGATACAGATTTCATCCAATAGTTTGCCTGTTTTATTTCTCCTTTTGTGCTTACTGCCTTTACGTTTTTGGTTGTGGGAGACAGAGGCCCCTAATCTTCAACCACCAGCAGACTGTTAGTAGTGTCTATAGCTCTGGACCTCAACCAATTTGTCTCTGAACCTATACATGTTGCAGGGTACTCTATCGGTTTGTTGTTTGCATCTGCTGATTTCATCAAGAGTATGGCTCACCTCCTGGTTTTCTGGTCCTATCATACTGCTCTTTCTTGCTTACCTATACTAAATCAGTCCCTCTCTCAGGGCCCTTCCACCATAGTCAGGGTTAAATGTGAATGTTTTGAAATTAATTAATCTAGGCTCTCATGACATCTCACATCGAGCCTTTGCAAGGGGTCTCTTGATCCCGAGGCTAATAATGACAGTGTCAACAGTGGGATGACTTCAGCCGTAGACATCCTCACTGCATTTAAAACCTTGGTGTCTCATTGAGCCAGACCTTCAGGCCACTAGTTCTCTACGGCTCTTGCAGAGACTAAGCAAGCTGTTATGTTTGGTATTTACTTAAATGTTTTCTGGGGTATGGTGCTTTAAATGCACATTCTAATTTCATGTTCCAAGGTTGCCATGGCATGTATTGTAGATGTGTTGCTTCTCAGGCAGTTGTTTGCTGGCTGCATTGGGAACACCAACGCTACTCCTGTGCTCGCAATAAAGTATGTATACCCTGGTATCACGACTACTCTGATGGTGCTTATTTGAGATTACAACATTGGCGACAGTCGGCCAGCAAGTACTGCACGGAGTGAAAGCAGCGTTGGTAGATTGGAACTCACGCGGTGTTATGGAATCGACCTAACACGACGAAGCCTTGGAAAATAAGTAAATCAAGTGGAAGGTGAAGGCGTTGACAGTATTTGAAGAGGCGTGAATCCTGTTCAACATATCACCGGGGCTGATTTACTAACTTTGTGTATGTCCGAGGAGGAAATCGGAGCGAGTGATCTGACTTTGACACTGTGGAAGTAGCTCAGTGGTCGGAGGCAATTTGTGTGGTGATTTCGACGGTTGGTGTAGTGACTTCGTTGATTGGAAAAAAAAAGCTATGTGCTGGTAAGACGATTGGATTTGAAACATACTACGAGTGCAACCGTTACCTGGATTCTTGAAAGATAACATCGGCGCGCGGATTATAAGTTCGACGAGAGGAATCTTACGAGTGTCTTCACACTGAAGTTCGCAAGCTGCTGTGAGGTATAGAGAGTCACTGGAACGCATACGCTTAAGCGTGAATACGTGATCACGTAAGGTGTGCAGCCATATTTGTTGTGCCGTATCCTAGGAAACTAATCTTGTGGGCGCGTTCACGCAAGCGTTACGGATACATTGGTGTGACTAAAAGAAAACAAACAAAGAAACAGTACTACGCGGACATCGCTCGTATTCAAGACTGAAGTGTATTTGAGAACGTGGAGTCATCGGTATTTGCACAGTTTGGCGAGAGTGTGTGAATTGATTTGACTTACACCATATCCACCATATGAGTATATTTAAACAACTGGTTGAAACGAATATCGTATACTATTTGTGTTTAAAAAAAAAAAAAGCATTGGTAAAGGAAATTATTTTTTTTTTTTATCTCTTCTTTCATTTTCTCTATTTCTTCTATCCTTGAGTGTGTAATTGTTTCAAACCATTGTACGGGGTGATTGTTGTAATTGAACTTTATCATACAGTATAATGGATAATCCCACAGTAATAGCGCCACCGTTATTTCTACAACAACCCGGAGATCCTCCTATCGAGTGGGATGAGTGGATAGAAATATTTGAAAATTATATAGAAGCTCTGGATGGTAAAGATTTCAGTGCTTCAAGGAAGAAAGCTTTGTTATTAAGTACATTAGGAAAAGAGGGACAGCATGCTTTTAAATTCTTGCCAGTTGGGGTGGATGCAGAAGGAAGGGTTTTAACTAATGTTTATTTAGAAGCGAAAGAGAGACTTAAGAAACAGTATGCTAAAGAAATAAACATAGTAATGTGTAGGCACAAATTCTATACGCAACCACAAAAATGCGATGAAACAATTGACCAATTTGTAACACGATTACGAGAATTGTCTCTAAATTGTCAATTTGGTGGCATGAGGGAAGAGATGATACGTGATCAATTTATTGTACAGTGTAGGAACAAAAAAATGCAGGAAAGGTTATGGGCGGCTAAGAATCCTACATTGTCCAATGCTATTGATATAGCTAAAGTGGTAGAGCAATCTGAGACATGCATGAAGGAGATGGAAAAGAAGGAAAGCTCGGCGGAAGTGACATACATAGATAAGGATGAGGTGGCAGCATTAAGTGCTAGTAAAAATACGGATGTTAATAGTAAAAAGGGTGTATATGGGAAGAAATACACTAATAGCTCGAGTTCAAACTCGGACACTAGCAAATTGAATGAAAAAATGTATACTAGATGTGGAAGCACTTACCATACAGCAGATTACAAGAGATGTTATGCCATTGACAAGGAATGTAAGAAATGTGGTCGTAAAGGTCATTTCTACAAGATGTGCAAAATGTACAAACCCAAGGTATCAATAGTGCAGAGTGAGATAGGAAATATTACGTCACTGTGTGATGTGGAAGGGAAAAATAAAATCCTGTGTGTAGATGATGAGAATGTTGTAGACCCGGTGGGAAGAAGAATAAGACCAAAGGCTTTATTCATGATTCACGGAAAGGAAGTGGAATTAATGGTGGATTCAGGGTCTTTCTGGACGATTATTCCCCGGGTATTGTTTGAACAAAATTGGCCTGATGAAAAATTACTTCCAAAAGATATCAACCCAGGGGGGTATCAAGGGGAGAAAATAGATATCATTGGGTTTATGGTTGCGGATATTCATTTTCAGGAAAGATGGGTAAAGGGGAAAGTGTATGTGGCTCACAGTGGACCACCTATCCTGGGTTGGGCACACCAGTACGACTTACACATAATTTTAAACCCGAGAGCAGAGCACCAAGTGATGATTGTGGATGAGATTACAACGAATACCATTGTGGAAGGAATGAGTAGTGTATTAGCAGATAGGATTGGTGAACTTAAAGGGTATGTTCACAAAATTATACTGAAACCTGACGCTATACCAATGCAACACAAGGTTAGGAAGGTACCTATCATTGCGAGACAAGAGGTCAATCGAATGCTAGGTGAGATGGTAGAACAGGGCATCATAGAACAGATTGAGACATCAAGATGGATTTCACCCGTTGTTATCACAGGCAATCCTGATGGGAGTTACAGATTTTGTGTGGACTTGCGCACACTAAATCAGAACATTGTAGTGGATAGTTACCCGTTACCAAACATAAATGAACTTATTCTCTCTCTTAAAGGAGGGAAGTATTTTTCAAAATTAGATCTGCGCAGTGCGTATCACCAAATAAAATTACACGCAGAATCGAAACCACTGACAGCGTTTATCACGACTGAAGGGATTTTCCAGTTCACGAGGATGCCGTTTGGATTGGCATCCGCTGCTGGAGTGTTCCAACGAATGATGGGTTCAGTCTTGGAAGATACAAAAAATGTTGTTTATTTTCAAGATGATGTTTTGGTATTCGGGGAAACAAAAGAACAACATGATTTGTTCTTGAAAGAGGTATTGCATAAAATGGATAATGCGGGTTTAACACTTAAAAAAGAAAAGTGCAGATTTGGTGTAGAAGAAGTGGAGTATTTAGGTTATACCTTGTCTTGTGATTGTATTAAACCAAAACGTGATTTGGTGGAGGCTATAAGGAAAGCTCCGGCACCATCAGACAAAGATCAGCTTAGATCCTTCTTAGGACTCATTGAGTACTATGCTAAATTTGTACAGAATTTTGCACAGAAGACAGAGAAAATTAAAATACTTCTAAGGAAGGGTCACAAATTTGTTTGGGATATAGACCAACAAAGAACCTTTGATATGATTAAAAAAGAGATTTGTGAAGCAAAGATTCTAACACCATTTGACACAAAATTAAAATCAGTTCTCACGGTAGACGCTAGTGCGGTGGGTGTAGGAGCTGTATTGGCACAGGTACATACATCTGGTATTAAAACAGTGGCATTTGCTTCAAGATCCTTGACTAATTCTGAAAGAAATTACTCGGTAATTGAAAGAGAGGCTTTGGCGGCGGCCTGGGGTGCTGAGTATTTTCGGATGTATTTGTGGGGATTTCAGTTTACGTTGCAGACGGATCACAAACCTCTTATTAAGATCTTATCTCCTGGTGGGGCAGGCAAGAGATCGGCAAGGCTAGCTAGACTTGCAGCTTGTTCACAGGAATACTTGTACAGGATTGAGTATATTCCGGGATGGAGAAATTGTCAGGCGGATGGGTTGTCCAGACTGCCTTTACCTTGGAAGGAAGTGGATAGAATGAAGGTGGAGGCATTCCAGTATGAAGGTGCGGTTGCAGCTGTTGACGAGCTAGTGGAACTATGTAATGGTGCTATAGGTAGGGATCAATGGAATGACTATATGGTGAAGGATGGAGTCCTTCAGGGAGTTAAAGATTTAATTACCAAGGGAAATAGGAGGGAGAGCACAGTTTCAATTGGTGTGAGGCCTTTTGTGAAGGTTTTGGAAGAACTTTCGGTGTTTGATAAAGAAGGTTATATCATCATGAAAGATGACAAATTTGTTCCTCCACAAGGTTTGAGGTTTTCTTTGTTTAAATTAGCTCACGAAGGTCATATGGGGCAAACCCTTACAAAGAAAAGGTTAAGGGAGCATTTTTGGTGGCCTGCAATGGATCAGCAAGTATCTGATTGGGTTGAGAGGTGTCCTGACTGCGTAGAAAGTGACAAAAGGTTGAAAGTAGGCAGTCAACATGATGTAGGTAAAATAGATGTCCCAGAGTTACCGTGGCACACTATTTGTTTGGACTTTATTGGTCCATTTGTTGGTCTGGGTACAGAATTAAAATTTGGGGTAGTGATTGTTGATGTGATGTCCAAATGGTTGATCGTGGAGTTTGTAAGGGAGATTACTATGAAGAATACTGTTGCAATTAAAGAAAGCTAGGTAGTCCATAGATGTGGTCCAAGATCTTAGCTTTATTCTTTAGATAGGATCCACAACAAGTTCAGATTAAGCCTTGATTAATATCCATAAATGCCCCACCAGGAGCAGCCTCCCTGCTGCTCAGCCCATCTCACCAACTGATCTTTGCTTCCACTCAAACCCACTCAACATTCCGATGACATCACACAGACTGAGCAGCAAGGCAAGGACAGCAACAGAGAGTAGATGCATTATAAACTTCCTAGATTACAACACATCCCCCCCTCATCAAATTAGAGAAAATAAGAACATGCAAAAACAATGTACTCTTGTGCAAATTGTGAAGATAGTAAAATGCAAAAACAAAGTACATTATGCAACAAGGCCAAATAAATAACTGTGCGAAGATAGAAAAACACACATCCCAAAAACCAATGAGCTTCAAGTAAAAACTTGAAAAGGGTAACATTGAATCCCCTGACAAACAAATCAAGATGATAAAAAGATAAACAATTTCTACGCGTGCGCTCCCATGACGCACAGACCAATCATTCTAACCAAGTGACCTATTAAAGGGTACAACCAGACATACGTCTGAGAAGGCTCACATTAGGAGTCTTCTAACGTGCATATTGATAACACGCAGACCAACACCTCACACGAGGTAACCACTAACCCAAACGTAAAACCAGACAGTAAAGTCTGAGAAGCCTTGACAAAGGTCTTCTAATGTGCGCACCCACCACGCACAGGCCAACACTACACACAAATAACCAACATTCATTGGTAAAACCAGACAGGTAAGTCTGAGAAGCCTTAGTAAGGATCTTCTTACGTGCGCACCCATAACACACAGACCGACACCTCACACGAGGCAACCACCAACTCATGGGTAATACCAGACAGGCAAGTCTGAGAAGACTTAAAACAAAGGTCTTCTTACATGCGCACCCATAACACATAGACCGAGACCTCACTCGAGGTAACCACTAACAAATGGTAAAACCAGACATACGTCTGAGAAGACTCACATTAAGAATCTTCTGACGTGCGTACTCAAACACACAGACCAACACCTCGCACATGGCAAAGTTAACAAAACATACACTAAAAATACTAGAGACACACAAAACCAAAGACACAATACCCTCTTTCTCCCTCTTTCCATACAAACACACACAAGAACAACCCTCATGAACACCAGCTCCCAGGACTGGAAACACGAAACACCTCCCCTACAACACCCATTTACGCACTACAGTGCAGTAACACTTGCAGGACTTAGAAGGTAACACAAACACCTCCCCCTTCTGAAAAAACCCAGAACTTAGGACATAGGTAATCCATCAACTGCATACACCACATGGAGGTGATGCCATACATAATACAACATTCACTATCACTTCAAATATTTCTTCAAGAGAACATAGTAAGTATAAATATGGCATTAGACATAAAGCAAAACATAGACTTGGCAATAAAATAGTTAGTTAAACAGTCAAAAAACGACCGGTGAGCGACTTCTCACCCGAGGTTCACAGGTGCCTTATGACAGTAAAGACCAAAGGAATTCCTCAAAGTGACTTCTGCATTCCCGCTGCAACTCAAGACAAAAAGAAATCTGTCTAGTTGGCTGCCTTCTAGTCCTGGACTTGTAACATTCCTTCCTTAAATCTTTGTCAGAGAAACGGTGATCGGAGTTCTACAACAGAAGTCTACAAAAGCTCAAACCTTGCAAAAACACCGCTCCATTACATGCGACACTGCGTTACCCCGCTCCATTGCATGCGACTCTGCTTTGCCCCTGATAACCAGAGGAAAGTCTCTTCTCCTTCCCCGAATCCAAAATGGTGGCACGTAGGTGACGGCGCGTCGGGTGGCTTACGGCACGTTGTTGCATGCAGGCTATGGAACAGGCACCGGCAGCGCTCAACGAAGAGGATCCATGGCAACCTCCCCGCTCACCAGCTCACAGGTACTTCTGCGCGCGCTACCCAGGCACGAGCGTTGTTTTCAAATTACAGCGTAACGGCCAGCAAATGAATCCAAGAAACGCTTAAAACAGGAACAAAACACTGTACAAATACCTCCACAGTCCAGTTACATCCAAGAGCAGTTGTAGATCCAACACTCCTCCGTGCTGACACACGCTGGTTTAGACACACCCCAGATAACAACTTGATCCGCTCTTCAAAGCAAAATGTCACGAACACTGGGGTATTACATCCGATATTCGACTGGAAACGGCTAAAGTCAGCAAGAGCAGGAAGTG
Source organism: Triturus cristatus (assembly GCF_964204655.1). Classification (NCBI taxonomy): domain Eukaryota; kingdom Metazoa; phylum Chordata; class Amphibia; order Caudata; family Salamandridae; genus Triturus; species Triturus cristatus. The sequence continues at coordinate 10,822,981 of NC_140579.1, read as the reverse complement.
GAGCTCTTTCAGTAAAATAAACAATAGGATCTTAGGAGAGTCTTTCACAGCAACATTAGAAAGAGTATGGTACATCACAGCAGACCAACATAGAAGAGGGTAGATAGGCAAACAGAAACCGGCACGTCGTGGGCGACCGTTGACAAGGTCACTGGTGGGGCATTAGGTGTGCCAGGTTTCTTCAAATCCAGGTGATACACTAACAGAAATTGATTTCTTCACCTTAAAAAGTCCAATCAGCACGCAGGTTCTTCTAACTCGTCCCCAGTGTTGCAATTAAAGAAAGCTAGGTAGTCCATAGATGTGGTCCAAGATCTTAGCTTTATTCTTTAGATAGGATCCACAACAAGTTCAGATTAAGCCTTGATTAATATCCATAAATGCCCCACCAGGAGCAGCCTCCCTGCTGCTCAGCCCATCTCACCAACTGATCTTTGCTTCCACTCAAACCCACTCAACATTCCGATGACATCACACAGACTGAGCAGCAAGGCAAGGACAGCAACAGAGAGTAGAGTAGAGTGTTTTGTCCAGTATTTTCAAAGAAGAAGGATACCCTGTTAGGTTAATTACGGACAATGGCACGCAATTGACGTCTCATGAGATGACTCATTACTTGAAGTCTTGTGGGATAGTCCACACTAGAACATCCTTTTATAACCCACAGGGAAATGGGGTGGTGGAGAGAGCGAACCGCATGGTGAAAGGTGTTATTCAAATGGCAATAGTAAACAGGAAGGATGTGAGATCTATGGTGAATGATTTGGTGTGGGCATATCGCACAACAGTGAATACGGTGTCAGGGAAAGTTCCGTTTGCTGTCATGAGAGGGCGTCCTGCCAGTACCAAATTAACTCCGGCATGGATGAAGGAATGTATTGGTTTAGCTAATTTAGATTACGACAAAGGGGTGGAGTGTAAAAAATCTCCGCATAATATTTCTATAAGACCCAATGATTGGGTAAAGGTTAAGCCTGGACGGATTGGGGCTGGGTTTGCCAAATTTAGAGGTCCATATAAGGTTAAAAATGTGCACAGTAGGCATGTTACTTTGTACAATGGAGAGAATTGGAATCTGAGAAGAGTTGCTCTGTACAAAAAAAATGTCAATCCAGGAAAAGATGTGATAGTTGAAGACAAGGGTGATTTAAATCCTTATCTATTTATTAGTGATGAGGAAATGTGTAAAACTCAATCTCCTCTGACTAATCAGGATCGGGGGGAGGGTATCAATAATAGAGTGGGGCTGCAGAGATCTAGGTGCCCACCAAGGTACCTTCAAGATTATGTATGTGGGGATAGATACGTTTTCAACTTACTTGTGTTATGTAGCAGCTCATATGATGTTTATAGCTTTTTGTGTTATGTAGTAGCTCATATGATGTTTACAGCTTTTGTGAAAAGTCATGAAGGGAAGAGGATATGTTATGTTTGGAAAGTGATAAAGGTTTGGGAAAGTGATAAAGGGAAGAGGATATGTTATGTTTGGTATTTACTTAAATGTTTTCTGGGGTGTGGTGCTTTAAATGCACATTCTAATTTCGTGTTCCAAGGTTGCCATGGCATGTATTGTAGATGTGTTCCTTCTCAGGCAGTTGTTTGCTGGCTGCATTGGGAACACCAACGCTACTCCTGTGCTCGCAATAAAGTATGTATACCCTGGTATCACGACTACTCTGATGGTGCTTATTTGAGATTACAACACAAGCTTGTTAATGACTCGAAGTGGTCAGGTATCGTAATTAGTCTCAAATTAACAACAGCCAGTATCACTGCACTATGTGTATAGGGATTAGAGGTCACTTGCTTCAGTTTTTTAGAATTTGCTTTTTTCAAATCTGCAAAACAGATATTTGGATGCATCAAGGTGAAGTGTTCTTGTGCAATCTGGAGAGGAGAAAAATAACTTGATGCTTGGATCCCCAAAAATAGGTTTTAATGGTAGAAAGCTTTAAAAACCGTATTTGATATGGGGTCGAGCATAAGGTCTTCATCCACTGTGGATGCTATAGTGGGAGGGTGCCAAGTGATATCAGCCATTGGAGTGCAGGCAGAGAATGAGGAGGAGAAATATTACCTGCTTTACACGAGTGCATGTTTTCATACAGAAACACAAATTACAAGTTCTTTACTATGCACTTTTAATACCAGCAGCAGACTTCCGTGGTGAGCAGTAGCTTTACTACAGTGATCTAATGAACAACTAGAGTGCTAGTATTCAGAATTTATGGCAAATGTGTGACACATCTGAATGCCTTCTTGATGGAATCAAAGTAAAAAACTGAAAGTATTCCTACTGAGGAGACTGTAGTAAATGAGGAAATTAGGAAACTTCATAACAAATAAGTCTCCCAAGATGCCCACCAGAGACAAAAGAGCCCAAATGTAGCACAAATATCACCCAGATGTAGCCCAAGTATAGGCCAATGACAGAATGTCCCAGAGTGTTCTAAAGAACAACTAGAGCGCTAACAGTCTTACTTATGACAAAAGTATGGCACACTGAAGCCATCTTGATTGGAATAAAATGGTAACACTTAAAACATTTAAATTGCAAAGGAAGAAAATGAGGAGGTTCATTTTGCCATAGAAATTATGATTAGTGCTGCAGAAAGAAAAATTAGGGCACATTTTGACTTCTCAAATCCTCTTCTATTTCATTAAAAATTCTGACATGCAGACTGAAAAATGCACTTTGAATACCAGCAGCAGACTTCCCTGGTGAGCAGTAGCTTTACTACAGTGATCTAATGAGCAACTAGAGTGCAACCATTCAGAATTTATGGCAAATGTGTGACACATCTGAATGGCGTCTTGATTGAACCAAAGTAAACAAGCATTGAAAATACAATAGGTCTCGCCCTCGTTTAAGTTAAAGCAATTCTGTTTGTAATTAGGTGGCTTTTTAGCTTTTCTTGTATTAGTGTTTTTCAAACTTTCATGTACATAACATGCATATCTATGCATATATGTATATGTATATGTATGCATGCATTTATATTTGTATTTATATAGATATGCAGATTATATATATGTTTTTATATGTATGTACATATATATACACATACATATATATTAAATGTATATGCATATATATATTCACTTAAAAAACCATAGGTTTCACACATGTTATAGTTAGCTGGACATTTCCCTCAGATATTACATCACTGTATTTAGACACCTATTTACCCATGTCTTCTTCCATTAATCTTTAGCTATACATATATTACAAATATTTATTTTTCAGAAAGACACATATGTCATCAGTGATGTAATATCTGACATCATCAGCAGAGGATTGCGGTTGCGTGAGTTATAGTTGCCTGCAATAACTATAACGGGGGAATTTCATTGGTTTTTTACGAGGGAAATATCCAGCTAACTATAACATGTGTGAAACCTTTGGTTTTTTAAGTGAATTTGCAAGGTTTTTTAAATGCTAGTTCCTAACTATAACGTGTGTGAAACCTATGGTTTTTTAAGTGAATTTGTACGGTTTTTTAAATGCTAAGTTATGTATTTATTAATAAATTATTTTTTTTCAGGTTTTTCACCGTGCTTCGCGCACCGTGCGCGCGCTGTGGGCGTTCGGTGCGCTGTGCATGCCGTGCGCGTACGGTGCGCGCACCTCACGCTTTTTTGAAGAAAAAAAAACATGTTTTTTTCGCCCTGGGGGGTCCTTCAGTGACCCCCTGACAAAGGCTAGGGGGTCAGGAACTGTCCACCCTGCCCCCTTTTCACCTTCTCCACCTTTGTTTTTCACTGCCTCAGACTGCGAGAGACAAAATGGCGGCCGACACTTCCTGATTTCGACCGATTCGAATGTTTACTGACATCTAACAACCAATCAGAATTGCGCTCGCGCACGGCAGCGTGCGCGTACGGTATGCTTACCGTACGCGCACGGTGCGCGCCTATAGATATTTACAGAGACGTTTTAATACTGGGGCAAAGTGGGCTCTGGCCCAGGGCCCCAGCCTTTCAGAGTCAGCTCCGTTCTCCAGAGTTTTGCCCTAATGACCTTGAATATTTCTTAAACAGATTGTTTTAAATACTGTTTTCCTTTAATTTATTTTTTACGTGCCTGATGTGTGAGAGTCTAGTACAGAAATTTTGTACTTATGTTTCATGCAATATACATAAAAAAAGTTTCTTTTAGATTAAAACAAGGTCTAACATATAAGAAAGGGGAAGGTATCACAGAGACTATTTTCAGTAATATTGGTGAGCTGCTGCTTTGTTACAATATTGAAAACACACATAACTATCCCTGAATATTAGATGTAAACACATTTAGGGCCTTATTTATGAGAAGTGATGCACTGCTGTGTGAAAACAGGGATGCTTCACTTCTTAGTGCGCCCTCCTTGCGATATGAGGCATGCGTCATATTTACTGTATGACGCATCATGTCGCAAGGAGTTACAGATACGTCAGTATTTCTGACGTATCTGTAGGTGCAAAAGTGATGCATTGCTGGGGTGTGTCTGAAAATAGACGCAACTCCAGCAATGTGTTTTTTCACATGGGGCAAGCCCCATGGGAAAGGGCCTGCATCAGTCTTACGCCTGCTGTGAGGCAGGTGTAAGATATTAACGCAATGGCGTCCTAGAAGTGGCGCACTGAGTTCTCATATATTTCAATGTGCCACTTCTACAAGGCTTTTTGCGGGGGAACACCCACCCTGCATACATTATACCTGGCGCAGGTATAATGTGGTGCAGGGGTTTACAAAGTGACGCATATGCCTAGATGTATCACTTTGTAAATAGGGCGCAACATGGCACATTTTTTACGCTGCCCGTGCGTCACAAAAAGTGATGCACCTGCGGCATAAAAGTGAAGCAAGGCCTCATAAATAAGGCCCTTAGAATTTGGACGAATGTTCCTTTGCACTGTCAGGGACCTAATGAAATGAAATGAAATAGTGTATTTAATAAAGCGTGCAGCTACTCAGACTAGAGTGTCCTAGTGTGTGACAGCGGGAGGAAAACGTGCGTAATATACCTGATTAAAAAGTCAGGTTTTTAAGTTCTTCCTGAAAGAGTCTGTGATTAGTCTCAGAGACTCAGGGAGTCTATTCCACAATTTTGCGCCTAGAAAGCCGAGGGATCTTCATCCAGTACGGGCACGGCATATTTTAGGCACAATGGCCAGGTTGGCATTGGAAGATCTTAGGGGTCTAGATGTTGTGTGGTGATTAAAGCGCTTATTTAGGTAGCCGGCTCCTATGCTGTGGAAAGCTTCGAAGAAGATGGTCATCGCTTTGAAGTCAATCTGTTCTTTTTTGCAGAGCCAGTGTAGAGACTTAAGAATAGGGGTCATACTAGATCTGGGTTTAGGTCTCAGGATGGCGCATTCTGTACCACTTCTAGGAGCTGGATAAGGGATTTGGGAAGACCGAGGTACAAGCTGTTGACAAAGTCAAGCTTTGATGTCACCTGAGCCTGCACCACGATCTTTCTGCTCTCAAGCGGTGACAGTGGCAGGAATTTTCTTCGCATCCGGAGTATGCCAAAGCAAGCGCCAGTTAGATTTTGGAATTGAAAGCGCATGGAGAGTGTCTTGTTTATGACAATTCCTAAGTTTTTAACTTTCTGCTTTTTCCGCGGGCGGGGGCGGCAGATCTTTTTGCCACCAAGAGCTCCAGTCAGGCGTTTCTGGATTACCAAAGAAAACAACTTCAGTTTTGTCAGGATTGCACTTCAGCTGATTGATCTTAAGTCAGTTAAAAACCTTTGTGAGGCAAGACCTAATCATTGCCCCGTCAAAGTGGGTTCCTTTTTCACGTGTAAAAATCAGCTGAGTGTCATCAGCTTAAGAAACACTTTTGGCGCCCTCTTCCTCTACCAGAAATGCAAGGGGGATAGATATATATTAAAAAGGGCAGGACTGAGAATGGAGCCCTGAGGGACACCTACATTCGTGCCCGGATCCGGGGATGGGAAAGGGGGGTGGGGGCAGATGGCCTGAGATCTATTCGCCAAGAAGGAGGACATCCATGTTAAGGCGGCCCCCAGGCCGATGTTAGCAAGTCTCTCCAGGAGCCTCTCATGTGGGACCATATCGAAGGCCACCGACAGATCGAGCAGTAACAGAACAGCCTTGCCTCCCTGGTCCAGCTTACCCTTAAAAAATTCAGTCACTTCCAGCAGAGCGGACTCCGTACTGTAGTTAGCCCTAAAACCGGATTGGGACTCATGAAGGAACTTCCCATCTTTAACGTGTTTTTGCAGGGCCTTGTTTACATGCTTCTCTAATACTTTGGAGGGGGCCGAAAGAAGGGAGATTGGCCTGTACTTGGCAGGGTCTTCCAGTTTGGCGTTAGCCTTTTTTATCAGTGGAAGAATCTTAGCATTCTTCCATAATTTCGGCATGTTGCCTTAGGAGAGGGAAGCATTAAAGAGCTGGTTTACCGTGGGGTTTATGGTGGGAGCTAATAGGTGCAGGATATTCGCTGGCCATGGGTCGGTAGGAGAGCCAGACTTAATGCTTTGGAGAAGGGTCAGTGACTCTTCAAGCTGAAACTCAGGGAAAGCTAGTAAAGATGGTGGATCCAAGAGGTGAAAATTGCTATTAGAACTAAGGTAGAAGGTCAGTTCTTCCTCTGAGATGTTAGTTAAGGCTTGTTGGATCACGGAGATCTTTTTGTGGAATAATTGAGCTATTTGCTTAGACAATTCTTCCGTGCACAGCCCTTCCTTTGTGCCGGCTTTCGGGGCGGTGAAGGATTTAACTATGCTAATGATTTTTTTACTCTTATTTTGGGCATTTTCTATCTTGGATTGAAAGAAGTTTTTCTTTGCTGCCTTCACGAGAAAGTAATGAGCATTTAAGGTGTCTTTACACACCTTCCTCTCCTCAGGTAGATAGGATTTACACCTTTTCCGTTCCATTTTTCTACAATTTATTTGCTACATCTGAGGGAATCGTTAAGGCATGGAGATGGTGGGGCCAACCTCTTTAAGGAGCGGGAAACAACCGGTACCACTGCACCAATGTTGGTTCGGAGCCATGAATCTATTGAGAGGGCGTCCGAGTCGGGGCAGCCAGACAGCTCCGGTGAGGAACAATCGAGGGCATCTGCTAACATCGGGATGGATATTTTATGGAACATCCTGTAATTAGGGACCCTCTGCCCTGCGTTAACCCAAGGAGCTGTGGCAGAGTTGGGAATGACGAATTTCAATAGGAGGTGGTCAGACCAGGTAATGGGAAGAGCTAGGCTTACTGATATGTCAAAGTTGTGAAAGATTTGGTCCTTCTCATGGGTGGCAGAAGAAATAGATGGAAACATGTTACAGGCCTGCAGCATCTCCAACAAGGAAATTGTTTGAGGGTCTTTTCCATTGTCCGTATGTATATTGAAATCTCCCAGAATAAGGCAGTTGTTGTATTTTAAGTCCAGGGAGGTGATGGCTGTATTAAGTGTAGTAATAAAATTTCCAATTGCACCGGGAGGTCTGTAAATCAGAAAAACAGCTATTCTATGATGGGGGTATAAGGTACAGCAGAAGCCTAAGGACTCTGCACCCTCTATGTTTTCCATCAGGTTGGGAGAGCAGTCTAGTTTTTGATTGTAAATTATGGCAAAACCGCCCCCCTTAACACTCGGTCGGTCCCACCTAAGGATTTTATAACCCGTAGGGATGGCTGAGGTGATAGTAGGGTTGAAGGCTTCAGACAGCCAGGTCTCAGCGAAAATAAAAGATCGGGCTGTTCGTCTGAAAGTAGGTCATAAATGTGTGGTTCATGCTTTTGAATAGAGCGACAATTTAAAAGGGTGGCCTTTAAGTCCTCTGTTTTCATATTGTTTTTACACTTATTGTTGCATGGGAGGATCATAGGTGTTAGTTTCCTGGGCTGGAGGAGAGACAAGTTGCACTTATTGCATCAAAAGTCTACCTCCAAGCTTGGATCAGCCGCTGTACACTGATATAATGGTAGCCGCCTAAGGCTAAGCAGTTTTTCGCTAGTGTAATATAGTGGAAGAAACTCACCGGGAGGGAAACTGGGCAGCATGGCCGGCGCTGGACGCCTCCGAGACGCTGACGGGCACAGACGGGCTTGCCTTTGGCATGCCAGGGGCGCACCCGCTGCACGCCCCCGTTTGCATCAGGAATATATAGGCTAATGCCTATGATGCAAACTTGATCGCTAATGCAGCTGAGGAAGCGGAAACTGCGTGGGCAAAAGTGAGGAGCCCGATAGTAGCACCAGCCCTCCGCACAATCGGTGTATCAGCCGCGGCGGACAAGGACTGGAGGAAAAGCGAGATGCGAATCGGAGCAGCTAAGGAGGTGTAGGCAAGCAAGATCAAGTAAAGTGCTAGTGAGCGTAGGTAGAAGAAATTGTTAAAATACACAGAGTAATTCAGACACACATATACAATTTTAAAAGTATTAAAAACCTAGTAGCAGGGCAGGAAACATTAAATCCTACCGCTGTCAGCTGCGCGCGTCCGTTTGCATTGGGAATATATAGGCTAATGCCTATGATGCAAACTGGATCGCTTACGCAGCTGAGGAAGCGGAAACTGCGTGGGTGGAAGTGAGGAGCCCGATAGTAGCCCCAGCCCTCCGCACAATCGGCGTATCAGCCGCGGCGGACCAGGACTGGAGGAAAAGCGAGTTGCAAATCGGAGCAGCTAAGGAGGTGTAGGCAAGCAGAATCAAGTAAAGTGCAAGTGCGCGTAGGTAGGAGAAATTGTTGAAAAGCACAGAGTAATTCAGCCACACATATACAATTTAAAAAGTATTAAAAACCTAGTAGCAGGGCAGGAAACACTAAATCCTATTACTGTCAGCTGCGCGCGTCCGTTTACATCAGGAATATATAGGCTAATGCCTATTATGCAAAATGGATCGCTAACGCAGCTGAGGAAGCGGAAACGGCGTGGGACACAGGGGCTCAAATTGGATCATAAATTCAAAGTTGTTCTGAACAGGGGCCCCCAAAATATGTTTGGCCCAGGGCCCCCAAAATCCTTAAGATGTCCCTGGATATTTATGTACTTTTAACTGCAATTTTCTCAGGAACTAATGAACAGATTGACTCCAGACCTGCAAAAGGCACATCCCTGACCTGAGGACTACCTCTCTGCCAAATTTCAAGTAATTCTGTTCAGCCGTTTGGGCTGTACCTGGGACTAAAGGTCCCTATGGAAAAATGAATGGGGAAAACGCGTTTTGGGACCCCCCTTTTTTCTCAGCCCCACCTATTTTGAAAATTTCGCGAGGATTCATCAATCAGCGCCAAAGTTATTCCAAATAGAATGTTGCGGATTTCCTATGGAAACACGGTCCTAACTATAACTATCTACTGGCGACCGCCAGTAGATAATATGTGCATATGTGTGCGTGTAGAGAGAGGTAGAGATAGAGAGGTAGAGGGTGGAGAGTGAGTAACAGAGAGTAGAGAGTGACTAGTAGAGAGTAGTAGAGAGTAGCAGAGAGTGAGTAGTAGAGAGTAGTAGAGAGTGAGTATTAGAGAGTGAGTAGTAGAGAGTGAGTAGTAGAGAGTAGTAGAGAGTGAGTAGTAGAGTGAGTAATAGAGAGTAGTAGAGAGTGAGTAGTAGACAGTACTAGAGAGTGAGTGGCAGAGAGAGAGTATTAGAGAGTAGTAGAGAGTGAGTAGTAGAGTGAGTAGTATAGAGTAGTAGAGAGAGAGAGTAGTAGAGAGTGAGTAGTAGAGAGTAGTAGAGAGTGATTAGTAGAGAGTGAGTAGTAGAGTGAGAAGTAGGGTGAGAAGTAGAGAGTACTAGACAGTAGTAGAGAGTAGTAGAGAGAGAGTAGTAGAGATAGAGTAGTAGTGAGTAGTAGAGAGAGAGTAGTAGAGAATAGTGGAGAGTGAGTAGTAGAGTAGTAGAGAGTGATTGGAATAGAGTAGTAGAGAGTAGTAGAGTGAGTAGTAGAGAGTAGTAGAGAGTGAGTAGTAGAGAGTGAATAGTAGAGAGTAGTAGAGAGTGAGTAGTAGAAAAAGAGTAGTAGAGAGTGAGTAGCAGAGAGTGAGTAGTAGAGAGTGAGTAGTAGAGAGTGAGTAGTAGAGAGTAGTAGAGTAGTAGAGAGTAGTAGAGTAGTAGAGAGTGAGTTGTAGAGAGAGAGTAGTAGAGAGTAGTAAAGAGTGAGTAGTAGAGTAGTAGAGAGTAGTCAGTCAGTGTCAGTCAATCAGTGTCAGTCAGTGTCAGTCAGTCAGTGTCAGTCAGTCTCAATCAGTCAGTGTCAGTCAGTCAGTGTCAGTCAGTCAGTGTCAGCTAGAGCAGCTCTGCTGACCTGGTTCTCTGGCTCTAAAGCAGCTCTGCTGACCTGGTTCTCTCCCTCTAATGCAGCTCTGCTGACCTGGTTTCTCTGCCTCTACAGCAGCTCTGCTGACATGGATCTCTGGCTCTAGAGCAGCTCTGCTGACCTGTTCCTCTCCCTCTAGAGCAGCTCTGCTGACCTGGTTTTCTCCCTCTAAAGCAGCTCTACTGACCTTGTTTATCTGGCTCTACAGCAGCTCTGCTGACCTGGTTCTCTGGCTCTAGAGCAGCTCTGCTGACCTTGTTCTCTGGCCCTAAAGCAGCTCTGCTGACCTGGTTCTATGGCTCTAAAGCAGCTCTGCAGACCTGGTTCTCTGGCTTTAAAGCAGCTCTGCTGACCTGGTTCTATGGCTCTAAAGCAGCTCTGCTGACCTGGTTCTTTGGCTCTAGAGCAGCTCTGCTGACCTGGCTCTCTGGCTCTAAAGCAGCTCTCCTGACCTGGTTCTCTCCCTCTAAATCAGCTCTACTGACCTGGTTCTCTGCCTCTAGAGCAGCTCTACTGACCTGGTTTATCTGGCTCTACAGCAGCTCTGCTGACCTGGTTCTCTGGCTCTAGAGCAGCTCTGCTGACCTGGTTCTCTGGCCCTAAAGCAGCTCTGCTGACCTGGTTCTCTGGCTCTAAAGCAGCTCTGCTGACCTGTTTTTTTGGCTCTAGAGCAGCTCTGCTGACATGGCTCTATGGCTCTAAAGCAGCTCTGGTGACCTGGTTCTCTCCCTCTAAATCAGCTCTACTGACCTGATTCTCTGCCTCTAGAGCAGCTCTGCTGACCTGGTTCTCTCCCTCTAGAGCAGCTCTGCTGACCTGGTTTTCTCCCTCTAAAGCAGCTCTATTGATCTGGTTTATCTGGCTCTACAGCAGCTCTGCTGACCTGGTTCTCTGGCTCTAGAGCAGCTCTGCTGACCTGGTTCTCTGGCCCTAAAGCAGCTCTGCTGACCTGGTTCTATGGCTCTAAAGCAGCTCTGCAGACCTGGTTCTATGGCTCTAAAGCAGCTCTGCTGACTTAGTTCTTTGGCTCTGGAGCAGCTCTGCTGACCTGGCTCTCTGGCTCTAAAGCAGCTCTGCTGACCTGGTTCTCTCCCTCTAAATCAGCTCTGCTGACCTGGTTCTCTCCCTCTAATGCAGCTCTGCTGACCTGGTTTCTCTGCCTCTACAGCAGGTCTGCTGACCTGGTTCTCTGGCTCTGGGGCAGCTCTGCTGACCTAGTTCTTAGGCTACAGAGCAGCTCTGCTGATCTGGTTCTCTGGCTCTAAAGCAGCTCTGCTGACCCGGTTCTATGGCTCTAAAGCAGCTCTGCTGACCTGGTTCTCTCCCTCTAGAGCCGCTCTGCTGACCTGGTTTTCTCCCTCTAAAGCAGCTCTACTGACCTGGTTTATCTGGCTCTACAGCAGCTCTACTGACCTTGTTCTCTGGCTCTAGAGCAGTTCTGCTGACCTTGTTCTCTGGCCCTAAAGCAGCTCTGCAGACATGGTTCTATGGCTCTAAAGCAGCTCTGCAGACCTGGTTCTCTAGCTCTAAAGCAGCTCTGCTGACCTGGTTCTATGGCTATAAATCAGCTCTAATGACCTGGTTCTCTGCCTCTAGAGCAGCACTGCTGACCAGGTTCTATCGCTCTAGAGCAGCTCTGCTGACCTGGTTCTCTGTCTCTAAAGCAGCTCTGCTGACCTGGTTCTATGGCTCTTAAGTAGCTCTGCTGACTTGGTTCTCTGGCTCTAGAGCAGGTTTGCTGACCTGGTTCTCTCCCTCTAAAGCAGCTCTGTTTACCTGGTTTCTCTGGCTCTACAGCAGCTCTGCTGACCTGCTTCTCTGGCTCTAGAGCAGCTCTGCTGACCTAGTTCTTAGGCTGTAGAGCAGCTCTGCTGACCTGCTTCTCTGGCTCTAGAGCAGCTCTGCGGACCTAGTTCTTAGGCTGTAGAGCAGCTGTGCTGGCCTGCTTCTCTGGCTCTAAAGCAGCTCAGCTGACCTGGTTCTATGGCTCTAGAGCAGTTCTGCTGACTTGGTTCTCTGGCTCTAAAGCAGCTCTGCTTATCCGGTTCTATGGCTCTAAAGCAGCTCTGCTGACCCAGTTCTTAGGCTCTAAAGCAGCTCTGGTGACCTGGTTCTCTCCCTCTAAATCAGCTCTACTGACCTGATTCTCTGCCTCTAGAGCAGCTCTGCTGACCTGGTTCTCTCCCTCTAATGCAGCTCTGCTGACCTGGTTTCTCTGCCTCTACAGCAGGTCTGCTGACCTGGTTCTCTGGCTCTGGGGCAGCTCTGCTGACCTAGTTCTTAGGCTACAGAGCAGCTCTGCTGATCTGGTTCTCTGGCTCTAAAGCAGCTCTGCTGACCCGGTTCTATGGCTCTAAAGCAGTTCTGCTGACATGGTTCTCTGGCTCTAGAGCAGCTCTGCTGACCTGGTTCTCTCCCTCTAGAGCAGCTCTTCTGACCTGGTTTTCTCCCTCTAAAGCAGCTCTACTGACCTGGTTTATCTGGCTCTACAGCAGCTCTACTGACCTTGTTCTCTGGCTCTAGAGCAGTTCTGCTGACCTGGTTCTCTGGCCCTAAAGCAGCTCTGCAGACCTGGTTCTATGGCTCTAAAGCAGCTCTGCAGACCTGGTTCTCTAGCTCTAAAGCAGCTCTGCTGACCTGGTTCTATGGCTCTAAATCAGCTCTAATGACCTGGTTCTCTGCCTCTAGAGCAGCACTGCTGACCAGGTTCTATCGCTCTAGAGCAGCTCTGCTGACCTGGTTCTCTGTCTCTAAAGCAGCTCTGCTGACCTGGTTCTATGGCTCTAAAGTAGCTCTGCTGACTTGGTTCTCTGGCTCTAGAGCAGGTTTGCTGACCTGGTTCTCACCCTCTAAAGCAGCTCTGCTGACCTGGTTTCTCTGGCTCTACAGCAGCTCTGCTGACCTGCTTCTCTGGCTCTAGAGCAGCTCTGCTGACCTAGTTCTTAGGCTGTAGAGCAGCTCTGTTGACCTGCTTTTCTGGCTCTAGAGCAGCTCTGCTGACCTAGTTCTTAGGCTGTAGAGCAGCTGTGCTGACCTGCTTCTCTGGCTCTAAAGCAGCTCAGCTGACCTGGTTCTATGGCTCTAGAGCAGTTCAGCTGACTTGGTTCTCTGGCTCTAAAGCAGCTCTGCTTATCCGGTTCTATGGCTCTAAAGCAGCTCTGCTGACCCAGTTCTTAGGCTCTAGAGCAGCTCTGCTGACCTGGTTCTATGGCTCTAAAGCAATTCTGCTGACCTGGTTCTCTCCCTCTAAAGCAGCTCTGCTGACCTGGTTTCTCTGGTTCTACAGCAGCTCTGCTGACCTGGTTCTTAGGCTCTAGAGCAGCTCTGCTGACCTGGTTCTCTGCCTCTACAACGGCTCTGCTGACCTGGTTTGTCTGGCTCTACAGCAGCTCTGCTGACCTGGTTCTCTGCACTCACGATGCACGCATCCGACTTTGCGAACATATATTTAAAAATAATATGTTTATTATAGGTACAAATATATTATTTTTAAGAATACCTTAGAAAATCTCTTGCCCTAATATGTATATTAAAGACACATACATATCATTTTGGAACAGAACACGTATGTGACGTCATGCGGGACCTGCATCTCGTACCGTAATGCGCATGTGTCGCGAATGCATGGGAGCAGGATTCGCGGACTGGTCCCATACCAAAAGCGCACATCACGTAATATATGTATATGATGTAACTGAAAAATACGCAGCCGTCGCACACCGTACAGGGACCCTTCACGACTTTTCTAAAAGGGCGGCTAGAATGTGCGCACCCACCGTGATGTGTACGCTTTGAGTGTGCGACTCAGAAAAAAATTGGATTTTTTTTTAAAGAAAATAATATAAATGTATTAAAATAAAAAATTAAAACAAGAAAATTAATCAATATTTCAGTTTGAATTTTTTTATGTTTTTTGCAATTTTCAGAAAAATATATAACGTTATTAATTAATAAAAAACTGTAGAAAATCAGTACAAAAAAATAGGTATAACTACTATCACACTTAAAAATTAGCATTTCAAAAACCTTTGAAATTCACTGAAAAAAAATCATAGGTTTCAGAGACGTTATAGTTAGAAATTAGCATTTAAAAAAGCTTTGAAATTCACTGAAAAAACCATAGGTTTCGGAGACATTATAGTTAGAAATTAGCATTTAAAAAAACGTTAGAAATTCACAGAAAAAAACATAGGTTGCAGGGGTGTTATAGTTAGCTGGCTACATCACTCGTACAAAACCATAGAAATTTCTCCGTTATAGTTAGTTCTGCTAACTATAACTTGCGCGCCCGCAATGCACTGCTGATGATGTCACATATGGCATCATTCATGACATGGTCAGTGACATCACTGATGACATCACTGATGACATCTCAAATGACATAACTGATGACATCATCCATGGGACAATCTGATACACCTCATCATACACTAGTATAACCTTTCATCACTCACTGTAAAATACAGAGTACCACATTTGAAACCATTGACACACCAATACCAGTTTCTACATACCCACTCACTGATTCCTAAGTCTACACACACAACTACCCATTCAACAACATAATCATTTATACATGCAGTCACTAATTAATAGAACACTATCAAATGCACTGATACACATATATAGACATTGACACATCAGCAGTCATCTTAGTCAGTTATGCAGTCATCCTACTCACTCATGAAAAAAATTAATCACACTTACATTTACTCACTTACACAATTATCCAACAACGCCTCATTTATTCAAACACATAGTAACTCATAGTTAATATGTTAAGAAACCTCCATTACAATTATACACTCATTCATATAGTTACTCTCACAATCCCTGACTCTTACAAATACTTATGTATATACACCAACTCTCACATACAATGCCTTTTTTTTTTTACTTTGCTGAAGATGTACAACTAAAACATATATTCGCTCACCAACACAAATAAATACACTCAGTCAACCAAACAACTGTTTCCACATGCACTCTTAAACCTATACACCTAGTCAATCAACCATTCACACATCTATGCATAGAGTTACACACACCCCATCCAACCACACGCAAACTGTGTCTCATACAAATACTCACCCAACTAATCAATAACTAATATACACACTCATGAAGTTAGTGACCAACTGATGCAGCATGTTATACAACAACAGAGACAGTGCTGCACACATTCACATAGTTTAGTTACTAATCTATGTATTAAGTGAGACACTTTTAGTTACTCACTTAAACAGACAGTCAGACAACTACTAAATCCTCCATCCAGACAGTTATATATTCACTCAATCTTTAATATAGATTGGAATATATATAATGCATATTTAAATTTCGAACTAAACCACATTAACTGGATGATGTCATCAGTGATGTCATCAGTGATGTCATTTGAGATGTCATCAGTGATGTCATCAGTGATGTCACTGACCATGTCATGAATGATGCAATATGTGACATCATCAGCAGTGCATTGCGGGCGCACGAGTTATAGTTAGCAGAACTAACTATAACGAAGGAATTTCTATGGTTTTGTACGAGTAAAATGGACAGTTAACTATAACACCCCTGAAACCTGTGTTTTTTTCTGTGAATTTCTAAGGTTTTTTAAATGGTAATTTCTAACTATAACGTCTCTGAAACCTATGTTTTTTTCAGTGAATATATATATATGTTGTTGTATAACATGCTGCCTCAGTTGGTAACTAACTACATGAGTGTGTATATTAGTTATTGATTAGTTGGGTGAGTATTTGTATGGGACACTGAGTTTGTGTGTGGTTGGATGGGGTGTGTGTAACTCTATGCATAGATGTGTGAATGGTTGATTGACTAGGTGTATGGGTTTAAGAGTGCATGTGGAAACAGTTGTTTGGGTGACTGAGTGTATTTATTTGTGTGTTGGTGAGCGAATATATGTTTAGTTGTACATCTTCAACAAAGTAAAAAAATAAAAGGCATTGTATGTGAGAGTTGGTGTATATAAATAAGTTTGTGTAAGAGTCAGTGATTGTGAAAGTAAATATATGAATGAGTGTATAATTGTAATGGTGCTTTTTTAACATATTAACGATGAGTTACTATTTGTTTGAATAAATGAGGTGTTGTTGGATAATTGTGTAAGTGAGTAAATTTAAGTGCGATACATTTTTTTCATGAGTGAGTAGGATGACTGCATAACTGACTAAGATGACTGCTGATGTGTCAATGTCTATATATGTGTATAAGTGCATTTGATAGTGTTCTATTAATTAATGACTGCATGTATAGATGATTCTGTTGTTGAATGGGTAGTTGTGTGTGTAGACTTAGGAATCAGTGAGTGGGTATGTAGGAACTGGTATTGGTGTGTCAATGGTTTCAAATATGGTTCTCTGTATTTTACAGTGACTGATGAAAGGTTATAATAGTGTATGATGTGGTGTATCGGATTGTCAAGTGGATGATGTAATCAGTGATGTCATTTGAGATGTCATCAGTGATGTCATCAGTGATGTCACTGACCATGTCCTGAATGATGCAATATGTGACATCATCAGCAGTGCATTGCGGGCGCATGAGTTATAGTTAGCAGAACTAACTATAACAGAGGAATTTCTATGGTTTTGTACGAGTGAAATGGGCAGCTAACTATAACACCCCTGAAACCTATGTTGTTTTCTGTGAATTTCTAAGGTTTTTTAAATGCTAATTTCTAACTATAACGTCTATGAAACCTATGTTTTTTTTCAGTGAATTTCAAAGGTTTTTTAAATGCTAACTTTTAAGTGTGATAGTAGTTATATCTATTTTTTTGTACTGATTTTCTACAGTTTTTTAACTGTTTATTTATAAATATTTTATTCATTAAATAACATATATTTTTCTGAAAATTGCAAAAAAACATTTTTTAATTTAAACTGAAATGCTGATTAATTTTCTTGTTTTCATTTTTTTATTTTAATATATTTATATAATTTTCTTTAAAAAAATTCTATTTTTTTCGCAGTCGCGCACTCAAAGTGTACACATCACGGTGGGTGCGCGCATTCTAGCCGCCATTTTAGAAAAGTCATGAAGGATCCGCGTATGGTGTGCGACGGCTGCGTGTT
Organism: Triturus cristatus; assembly: GCF_964204655.1. NCBI lineage: Eukaryota > Metazoa > Chordata > Amphibia > Caudata > Salamandridae > Triturus > Triturus cristatus. The sequence goes on along the minus strand of NC_140579.1, from coordinate 10,805,601 downwards.
TTTCAGTTACATCATATACATTTATTATCACGTGATATGCGCGATTGGTATGCGACCAGTCTGCGACTCCTGCTCCCACGCATTCGCGACACATGCGCATTACGGTACAAGATGTTTGCGCGCTTGCGGGTCCCGTGTGACACCATATACGTGCTGGGGCGCGCTGGGTGCGCGACTCCCGCAAAAATAAATTATGTTCCAAAATGATATGTATTTGTCTTTAATATACATATTAAGGCAAGAGATTATGTAAGATATTCATCAAAATAATATATTTGTACTTATGAGAAACTTATATTATTTTTAAATATATTTTCGCGAAGTCGGGTGCGTGCGTCGTGAGTGCAGAAGGTCAGCAGAGCTGCTTTAGAGCCAGAGAACCAGGTCAGCAGAGCTGCTCTAGAGCCTAAGAACTAGGTCAGCAGAGCTGCTCTAGAGTCAGAGAACCAGTTCAGCAGAGCTACTCTAGAGCCGGAGAACCAAATCAGCAGAGCTGCTTTAGAGCCATAGAACCAGGTCAGCAAACCTGCTTTAGAGCCAGAGAACCAGGTCAGTAGAGCTGCTCTAGAGCCTAAGAACCAGGTCCACAGAGCTGCTCTAGAGCCAGAGAACCAGGTCAGCAGAGCTGCTGCAGAGCCAGAGTAACCAGGTCAGCAGAGCTGCTTTAGAGAGAAAGAACCAGGTCAGCAGAGCTGCTTTAGAGCCAGAGAACCAGGTCAGCAGAGCTGCTCTAGCTGACACTGACTGACTGACACTGACTGACTGACACTGACTTACTGACACTGACTGACACTGATTGACACTGACTGACACTGATTGACTGACACTGACTGACTGACACTGATTGACTGACACTGACTGACACTGATTGACTGACACTGACAGACTGACTGACACTGACTGACTGACATTGACTGACACTGACTGACTACTCTCTACTACTCTACTACTGACTCTCTACTACTCTCTACTACTCTCTCTCTACTACTCACTCTCTACTACTCACTCTCTACTACTCTCTACTACTCACTCTCACTCACTCTCTACTACTCACTCTCAACTACTCACTCTCTACTACTCTACTACTCACTCTCTACTACTCACTCGCTACTACTCTCTACTACTCACTCTCTACTACTCACTCTCTACTACTCACGCTCTACTACTCTTTACTACTCACTCTCTACTACTCTCTACTATTCACTCTCTACTACTCACTCTCTACTACTCACTCTACTACTTTCTACAACTCTCTACCACTCACTCTCTACTACTCTACTACTCACTCTCTACCACTCTCTACTACTCACTCGCTACTACTCTCTACTACTCACTCTCTACTACACTCTCTACTACTCTCTCTCTACTACTCTCTACTACTACTCTCTACTATTCACTCTCTACTACTCACTCTCTACTACTCTCTACTACTCACTCTACTACTCGCTGCTGCTCTCTAGCACTCACTCTTTACTACTCTACTACTCTCTCTCTACTACTCACTCTCTACTACTCTCTCTCTACTAATCTCTACTACTCACTCTCTACTACTCACTCTACTACTCTCTACTACTCACACTCTACTACTCTCTCTCTACTACTCACTCTCTACTATTCACTCTCTACTACTCACTCTCTACTACTCGCTCTCTACTACTTACTCTCCACTACTCACTCTCTACTACTCGCTCTCTACTACTCTCTACTACTCACTCTCTACTACTCTCTACTGCTCTCTACTACTCAATCTCCGATACTTTCTCTACTACTCTCTACTACTCTCTACTACTCACTCTCTACTCTCTATTACTCGCTCTCTACTCTTTACCTCTCTACCTCTCTCTCTACTACTATCTACCTCTACCTCTCTACCTCTACACCTCTACCTATACACCTCTACCTCTCTACCTCTCTGTACATGCACACATATGCACATATATATATGCATATATATGCATTGGCAGAGAGGTAGTCCTCAGGTCAAGGAAGTGCCTTTTGTAGGTTTGGTGTAAATCTGTTCAGTAGATTCTGAGAAAATAGCCTTTAAATCAATATATATATCTGAGCCAGCTTACGGTGCGCTTACGGTGCGCTTACCGTACACGTACGGTGACGTGCGCGAGCGCGATTCTGATTGTCTCTTAGATCTTAGTAAACATTCGAATCGGCCGAAACCAGGAAGCGGCGGCCGCCATTTTCTCTCTCTCACTCTGAGTGGGGCAGCATAAATGAAGCCCAAAAATGTGTAAAGGGGCAGTATATTGAGATAATAATGACCCAGCAGTGATATACGGGCCCCCAAACAACCCCCAAGGCCAAAAGAAAAAAAAATGTTTTTTCGAAAAATCGCCGATTACGCTTACCGTACGCGTACGGTAAAAATTTAAAAAAAATAAAAAATTATCCACACTCTCCCCACCCCATGTGCAAATGGTGCCCGAAGGGCACCCTTTGTGCATGGCATATCAAAGCAATGAAAATAATAAACAAAACATTTCACAACGATGCGCATAATATGTCCCCCATGTGCGCACGGTGCGCGGCGCACGGAACGAACTGCGTTAACTGGGCGCGCACACCACGAATGGCGTAAAGTAAGTTAGCATTTAAAAAACCGTACAAATTCACTGAAAAAACCATAGGTTTCACACACGTTATAGTTAGGAATTAGCATTTAAAAAACCTTGCAAATTCACTGAAAAAACCATAGGTTTCACACATGTTATAGTTAGCTGTACATTTTACTGATAAAAAACCAATGAAATTCCCCCGTTATAGTTACTGTAGGCAACTATAACTCACGCGACCGTAATCCTCTGCTGATGACATATGTGTCTTTATGAAAAAAAAATATTTGTAATATATGTATAGCTAAAATTTAATGGAAGAAGACATGGGCAAATAAGTGTCTAAATACAGTATTAGCATCAGCAGAGGATTGCGGTCGCGTGAGTTATAGTTGCCTACAGTAACTATAACGGGGGAATTTCATTGGTTTTTTATCAGTAAAATGTACAGCTAACTATAACATGTGTGAAACCTATCTTTTTTCAGTGAATATATATATATATATTATCTACTGGCGGTCGCCAGTAGATAGTTATAGTTAGGACCGTGTTTCCATAGGAAATCCGCAATATTCTATTTTGAATGACTTTGGCGCCGATTGACGAATCCTCGCGAAATTCTCAAAATAGGTGGGGCGCTCCGCTCCGCTCCTTCCCTGAAAGTCTCAGGGGGATTCGTCAAGCAGGGGCTGAGAAAAAGGGGGGGTCCCAAAACGCGTTTTCCCCATGCATTTTTTCATAGGACCTTTAGTCAGAGCTACAGCCCGAACGGCTGAACAGAATTACTTGAAATTTGGCAGAGAGGTAGCCCTCAGGTCAGGGATGTGCCTTTTGAAGGTCTCGTGTAAATCTGTTCAGTATTTCCTAAGAAAATATATATCTATAGGCGCGCTCCGAGCGCGTACCGTAAGCTTACCGTACGCGCACGCCGCCGTGCGCGAGCGCGATTCTGATTGGTTGTTAGATCTTAGTAAACATTCGAATCGGTCGAAACCAGGAAGTGTCGGCCGCCATTTTGTCTCTCGCAGTCTGAGGGGGTTAAAAACAAAGGTGGATAACGTGTAAAGGGGGCAGGCTGGACAGTTCCTGACCCCCTAGCCTTGGTCAGGGGGTCCCAGAAGGACCCCCAAGGACAAAAATGTATTTTAAATTTTTTACGAAAAATCGCGGAGTGCGCGTAGCGTACGCGCACGGTAGAAACGGAAAAATTCCGCGAACTACGTAACGTGGGTGCTCGGTGCGCGAAGCGCACCGAGCGCCCACAGCGTGCGCACGGTGCGCGAAGCGCACGGTGCGCGCACGGTACGCGCACGGTGAACAACCTTAAAAAAATAAATAAATAAATACATAACTTAGCATTTAAAAACCGTACAAATTCACTGAAAAAACCATAGGTTTCACACACGTTATAGTTAGGAAATAGCATTTAAAAAACCTTGCAAATTCACTTAAAAAACCAAAGGTTTCACACATTTTATAGTTAGCTGGGCATTTCACTCGTGAAAAACCAATGAAATTCCCCCGTTATAGTTAGTGCAGGCAAATATAACTCACGCGACCGCAATCCTCTGCTGATGACCTCAGATATTACATCACTGATGACATATGTGTTTTTCTGAAAAAAAAAATATTTGTAATATATGTATAGCTAAAAATTAATGGAAGAAGACATGGGTAAATAAGTGTCTAAATACAGTGATGTAATATCTGACGTCATCAGCAGAGGATTGCGGTCGCGTGAGTTATTGTTGCCTGCACTAACTATAACGGGGGAATTTCATTGGTTTTTCACGAGTGAAATGCCCAGCTAACTATAACATGTGTGAAACCTATGGTTTTTTAAGTGAATATATATATATATATATATAAACATATAATCTGCATATCTATATAAATATAAATTCATGCAAACATATACATATACATATATGCATACATATGCATGGTATGTATATGAAATTTTGAAAAACACTAATAAAAGCAAAGCTAAAAAGCCACCTAATTATAAACAGAATTGCTTTAACTTAAACGAGGGCGAGACCTATTGAATTTTCAATGCTTGTTTACTTTGGTTCCATCAAGAAGGCATTCAGATGTGACACATTTGCCATAAATTCTGAATGGTAGCACTCTAGTTCCTCATTAGATCACTGTAGCAAAGCTACTGCTCACCATGGAAGTCTGCTGCTGGTATTCAAACTGCATGTTTCAGTCTGCATGTCAGAACTTTTTAATGAAATAGAATAGGATTTTAAAAGTCAAAATGTCAAGAGATAGATATCACGCACACCAATTGTTTGTCAAGAAATTAGTTAAATCCTTAGCAGGTAATTTGCGTGCAGCTAGAGGAGCGACCCCTGAACCTAGGTCGGTAGATAAATGTTAGTTGCACTGCCCCATTCGGGGTGGTGTCCCTCTATGCGCACAGCACTATGGGGTAACGAAGTTACTAATCTTCACAAGCATGAGTTTGAGTCAAAAGTTCATTTATTCATAATGAAAAGTATGTTGCCATATTGTAAACTTCAAATGTTAAGTCACAACGATATCAACGGATATCCTCTATGCATTTCGGGTAAAACCCTTCATCAGGAGGAATCCTGTAACAGAAATAGGAGAACATGTTGCTAATCCCCTTAAAATGCAATAATTAAACAAAGCATACAAAAGAGTAAATGACATTGCCCTTCCGTGAAAGGTCAAAATTAAACTGAATAGAGTTACTCGAAAGAGTATATGTGACAGTGTTGCAGTAAAAACTGAAACGAGAAGAAGCACAGTAACGGTGAAACTTAAGAGATAATAACGGTGAGAAGTGAAAAATAAAATACAAATAAACTTGGATTGTGAGAGACACCACGCGTTGTGATGCGACAGTAAGTTCAACATATATGCGAAAAAATCAAACTTTGAATGAACCTGGGTCAAACACAGGTGCATGAGTTAATACGTGAAACTGCGTGTGTGAAGTTGTACGTTTGAAGCGCTGGGGTGAACGCTCAAGCATTGTAAACAGGCTAATAAACGTGATAAAATCAAAGGAACAGGGTCAAAGGAATCAGGGTTAGAAGAGAAAATTACCTCGATTCGTTGGTGAAACGAGCATGGTGAAATTGTGCCGATCCGGAAGATCGTGAATTGTAACGGTCACCATGTTAAATAGGAGATTGAGTGATAAACAAAAAAAGAGGACTCAAAGTGCGGCGGCCATCTTAAAGATGCAAAGTGTATTAGTAGTTGTACTATTTATCGGCAAATGTGAACCAAAAAAAAAAGCAAGAGATTTATGTGATAACAAAGGTTTACCAAAAAAGGGAATGTTGAAATGAAAGACATGTCGGAAACAATAAAGTTAGGAAAGTAAATAAAGTTGAAAGGGATAACAAAGTTCAAAAGAAATGTTCAAGAAAATAAAATAGGGAAAAAAGTTCGGAAATGTTAGAAACGTTGAAAACGAAAGTATAGAAAATAATGGTTGAAGAAGGTTAAAAGAAAAGATTACGAAAAAAACAATAACATTGAAAAAAGCATTAAAAGGTAATCAAAACATTGTAGAATTAAACGTAAATACATGAATTTTCACACAGGCATCGATGCAAAGTCAAATAAAGCAACTGAGTTCAAGGCGGTCATTCAGACCATGTGGTACCATCGAGTTCATTTTATATATCCAAGATGTTTCTCTTTGGATCAAGAATTTTCGATTGTCACATCCATCTTTTAGTGGGACTGTCTCGCACACCAAAAAGCGTAGTTGACTGACATTGTGTTTGTGTTCGTTGAAGTGTATTGCTACTGAAGATTTGAGATTGTTGTTGCGGATATTACTTTTATGTTCATTTAATCGTATCTTCATCTTTCTTTCCGTCTTCCCAATGTATGGAAGACCACATGGGCATTTCAACATGTACACGACGTTTTTGGAATCACAAGTTGCAGACACAAAGAGTTTAATATTGTGACCCTTAGTTGGGTGCTGTATGTTGTTGCCTTTGATAATGTTGTTGCAGTTGCCGCAGTTATGGCAGGGTATGGTGCCCTTATATTCAGAAATACACTGTGGTGAGCTTGTTGGTTTCAGAAGATCCATGAGATTTTTGCTCCTTTCATAGGCGAACAGTGGTTGATCTGAAAAAATTTGGTTGAAGTCAGGCTCCATACGTAACAAACGCCAATGCCTAAGGATTGATTTTCGTATGTTGAAACTTTCAGTTGAAAATTTGGTCACCATAACTAATCTCGCATGTGGTTCTGAGGATGTCGGTTGTTTGTTTAATAATGATCTCCTTGGTTTGTTTAGCGATTTCTCAATAGCCTTCTCTAGAATTTGTGATGGATAGCCCCGCTCAGTAAAGCGTCGTTCCATGTCTGAAGTTTGTTGGTTCAGTTGATCCGGCTCAGAGATGATGCGTTTTATCCTGAGGATCTGTGAGTATGGTAAGTGACGTTTCAGTGATGGCTGATGAAAACTGAGGTAGTGTAGCAAGTTGTTTCTATCAGTATCCTTCCTGTACAGGGTGGTTTGAATGTGTTGATTAACAATGTAAATGGAAACATCAAGGAAGTTTATGTGTGTATCACTGATTTGAAAAGTGAATTTCAATCTGTCGTTGATGGTGTTGAGATCCTCAATCGCTTCACTCAGGATGGGCTTGGGACCCTTCCAAATTAAGAAAATGTCGTCAATGTAACGAACAAACAGTAACAAGTGGTTTACCCATGGTGTGGTGTGTAGAATATGATCCAACTCAAACTTATGCATGAACAGGTTGGCATAGCAAGGGGCTGCACAATTGCCCATCGAAGTTCCATTCAGTTGAAGGAAGAATTGATTATTGTAACAGAAATAGCTGTGGTAAAGTGTAAAATGTAGAAGCTCCATTAAGAAAACTTGTAGATCGTGAGGAGTCTGTGATTGCAAAAGAAAATGTTCCGTGGCCTCCAGCCCCATGTCATGGGGGATTGAGGTATATAAAGAAGTCACATCTATAGTGCAGAAGTACATATCAGTTTCCCATGGAATATTGAAGTTCAAGAGGATATTCAAAAAATCCGTGGTGTCCTTAACAAAGGTAGACATGGCCTGCACTAAAGGTTGAAGATGTCTGTCTATGTACTTGCCAACTGGTTCATGGAGCGAGCCTCTGGTGGAAACAATGGGCCGCATAGGAGGATCCAATAAGTTCTTATGTATCTTGGGTAGCATGCGTAAAGATGGATTTTTTGGGAATCTAGAAATCAGAAATTTCTTTTCCGTATCACCAATGGTACCAGATAGGACTGCTTTGTCCACCAAGATCTGTAATGTTTTCAAAATAGCCGATGTAGGGTTGTAATCCAGTCTAGAGTAGGTGTTTGAATCTAGCACATGTTCATCTAATTTTCGAATGTAGTGTGTAGTATCCATGGCGACAAGTGCGCCGCCTTTATCAGCATCGAGGAAGGTGATGTCAGGATTATTTGCCAGTTGTTTGAGCAATGATTTGTCTTTTGTCGTAATGTTAGGATGTCTAGGTTTGCGATGTTTGAAAACCGACTGAAGATCTTGTTTTACCAAAGTCTCAAAAGTATCAAGAATCTTGTGGCTCACTGGAGCCACAAAAGTACTCTTTGATGATAGTCCTTTTAATGTGTTTTCGGTTTTTTTTGTAGGTTCAATAAGGACGTTCTCAAAGAAGTGTCTAAGTCTGAGTTTCCGCATGAATTTGTGGAGGCTTACTTCTGCTTCCATAAGGTTACTGGAATAGGTGGGAACAAAAGATGACCCCTTCTGTAGTAAGCGTAGTTGTGATTTATTAAAGGTGCTTGTAGAAATGTTAATAACCAAGTTATCACAATCCTTCACCGCTGGCTCCTTGTAGTTCTCTTGTCTAGTGGTGGAACTGCTTTTTTTGCCCCTCCTGGGTCTCCTTGATCTTTTTGGCCTGTCCCTAAAAAAGGGACCGCAGAAGATAAAGGGGTGGAAGTTGAGGTTGAGGGAATTTCAGTATCTGTTGTTGTTTGTGGTTGTTGTCGATCTTTTTGAGAAACATTTCTTGGTTTTCGACGAAAAGTATCTGAGTCACTAGAGACTGGAGATGTATCAGTATCAGATGCTTTTGACGTGGATTTGAACTGTCTTCTTCGGGCGTATATCTCCGCCCAATTATAAACCTCTCCCAGTTTATAATCGATCGTGTCACGTCGGAACTTTCGAATTTTTCTCTCGTTCACTTCTTGTTTGTGTTTCTCGAGTTGTTCATTGATATCATTGAGAGTCTGAGATAGATCATCTGAAGACATTTTTGTGGCCAATTCATTTTTGAGTTGAGTGATTTCTGTATTCAAGTCTTCTAGGATGTTGGATAATTCCTCGATTATCAGTAATATGAGATCCAGAGAACATTTATTAAGGATCCCATACCATCTGTCGACAAATTTTGGGTCATTTTTGCACAAGGATGGTTTGAGAGGGATACGTAGGCCTCTCGGAATTCGTTGTGCTCGGTGATATTGAATCATTGTGCTAGCGTGCAGACGTTGATTGATCTCACGTTTCGTCAAGTACAGAAGTTGCTTAATGTTACTTTGTATGGTGCCTGTGCCTGAGGGGGTTGCTTCGATGTCTCCTATTAATGAGTAGATCCTTTGAGCTTCATCTTCGCCGAACGCGAACGTCTCGGCTCGTTTATCTGTGAGGTTGGTGATGTCTTGATAGGCCATGGGTGCTGTGATAGTGGTTGAGCGATGTAGAAAGTCAAGAGATAGATATCACGCACACCAATTGTTTGTCAAGAAATTAGTTAAATCCTTAGCAGGTAATTTGCGTGCAGCTAGAGGAGCGACCCCTGAACCTAGGTCGGTAGATAAATGTTAGTTGCACTGCCCCATTCGGGGTGGTGTCCCTCTATGCGCACAGCACTATGGGGTAACGAAGTTACTAATCTTCACAAGCATGAGTTTGAGTCAAAAGTTCATTTATTCATAATGAAAAGTATGTTGCCATATTGTAAACTTCAAATGTTAAGTCACAACGATATCAACGGATATCCTCTATGCATTTCGGGTAAAACCCTTCATCAGGAGGAATCCTGTAACAGAAATAGGAGAACATGTTGCTAATCCCCTTAAAATGCAATAATTAAACAAAGCATACAAAAGAGTAAATGACATTGCCCTTCCGTGAAAGGTCAAAATTAAACTAAATAGAGTTACTCGAAAGAGTATATGTGACAGTGTTGCAGTAAAAACTGAAACGAGAAGAAGCACAGTAACGGTGAAACTTAAGAGATAATAACGGTGAGAAGTGAAAAATAAAATACAAATAAACTTGGATTGTGAGAGACACCACGCGTTGTGATGCGACAGTAAGTTCAACATATATGCGAAAAAATCAAACTTTGAATGAACCTGGGTCAAACACAGGTGCATGAGTTAATACGTGAAACTGCGTGTGTGAAGTTGTACGTTTGAAGCGCTGGGGTGAACGCTCAAGCGTTGTAAACAGGCTAATAAACGTGATAAAATCAAAGGAACAGGGTCAAAGGAATCAGGGTTAGAAGAGAAAATTACCTCGATTCGTTGGTGAAACGAGCATGGTGAAATTGTGCCGATCCGGAAGATCGTGAATTGTAACGGTCACCATGTTAAATAGGAGATTGAGTGATAAACAAAAAAAGAGTCCTCTTTTTTTGTTTATCACTCAATCTCCTATTTAACATGGCGACCGCCAGTAGATAATATATATATATATATATATATTATTATCTACTGGCGGTCGCCAGTAGATAGTTATAGTTAGGATCGTGTTTCCATAGGAAATCTGAAAATTCTATTTTGAATAACTTTGGCGCCGGTTGACGAATCCTCGCTAAATTTTCAAAACTAATGGGGCGCTCCGCTAAGCTCCTACCCTGAAAGTCTCGGGGTGATTCGTCAAGCAGGGGCCGAGAAAAAGGGGGTCCCAAAACGCGTTTTCCCCATGCATTTTCCCATAGCACCTTTTGTCGAAGGTACAGCCCGAACGGCTGAACAGAATTACTTGAAATTTGGCAAAGAGGAAGTCCTCAGGTCAGGGAAGTGCCTTTTGCATATATGGAGTCAATCTGTTAAGTATTTCCTGAGAAAATTGCATTTAAAAGCATATAAATTTCTATAGGCGTGCACCGTACGCGCACGGTGCGCGCACGGTGCCGTGCGCGAGCGTAAATCTGATTGGTGGTTAGATGTCAGTCAACGTTCGAATCGGTAGAAATCAGGAAGTGTCTGCCGCCATTTTGTGTGTGACTTGTGTGAGAGAGAAAAACAAAGGTGGACAATGTGGAAAGGGGGCAGGGTAGAGAGTTCCTGACCCCCTAGCCTTTGGCAGGGGGTCCCTGAAGGACCCTGAAGAATGAAAAAAACCTCTTTATTTTTTTTTTTTAAATCGCGGGGTGCGCGCACCGTGCAAGCACCGTGCGCGCATGGTAGAAAAAAACATAAAAAAATAGAATTTAAAAAAAAAATGTGCGTTTAGATATTAGGTGGCTCTAAAAAGAGCCGTTGGGTTAATGGAGGAACAGAGGAACAAAAAAACAAAAGAATGAAAAAATTATGGCGTGGAGCATGTGTGCTGCTGTATCTTCCTCTCTATCAGGTTAATGCTGGTGTCACCGTAAGATAGAAGAGCGTAGCACACATTGCACCGTATATGTACACCCTTGAAGACAGGGCACACATCCAGAGGGACAGAAGAAGGTGAACCTGCGTCCGCAGATGAAGTGCTCAGCTGAGCTGCCGATGATGTGCTCGGCTGAGCTGCTGCGGATGTGCTCGGCTGAGCTGCTGGAGTGTTTTCTCTAGCAGCTCGAGCAAAAGCCACAGGATGTAGTCCACTAACGTGTCTAATCATAGAGAAAATACTAAAAGAATACTTCTTTTTAGGATCTCCTCTTGATAAGATCACTCCACAAATAATGCAGGTGACTTTTGGAGCATTCACCTTTTTCTGCCCCTCTGGATAAGTGAAAAACTGCCATATGAAAGAGTCTTTCTGTTTCCTCCTCCTCTGTAGCACAAGGCTCTCCTGCTCACTCTCAGATGGAGACTGCTGCTCTGCCATTCTTAAGTACTGCAGTACTAGAAAAGCTGCTCAGCTCCTTCTCCAAGGGAATCAGAAGAAATAATGAGGGGAGTGGGAGTGGTGTTGGAAGATTATGGAACTGAAAGTACTATTAACCAATGAAAAGTGTTGTTTGGTAATCACATGACTTGCCTTGGGAGTGGTGTTGGAAGATTCTGGAAATGAAACTACTATTAACCAATGAAAAGTGTTGTTTTGTAATCACATGACTTGCAGTGCGCGCACCGTGCATGCACCGTAAGCGCACGGTGCGCGCACGGAGCACGCGCGCATGCGCGTACGGAGCACGCACGCAAGGAGCACGCGCACATGCGCTTCCGAAGCACACGCGCAAGGAGCACGCGCGCATGCACGTACGAAGCACACGCGTGCGCAGTACGCAACGACGTACGCATGCGCACATGGAGCACGTATGCATGCCCACACCGTGCGCGCACGGTGCTTGCACCGTGAGCGTACGGTGCGCGCACGGCGCACGGTTCAAAAACCATAAAAAAATAAATTTAAAAAAAACTGTTTATAAGTTTATAGAAGATATTAACTATGCTGTTCAACTTTATCCAAATTCAAAAAAAAAAAGGAGCTGAGCCATTCCATATTACAGGATTCAGTCAATCTATAACTACATACATAGGTAGCTTATTGTAAAATAAATATTAAAAAAATGAAATAATACATTCATAAATTAGCATTTAAAAAACCTTTGAAATTCACTGAAAAAACCATAGGTTTCACACACGTTATAGTTCGGAATTAGCATTTAAAAAACCTTGCAAATTCACTGAAAAAAACATAGGTTTCACACACGTTATAGTTAGCTGGACATTTCACTCGTACAAAACCAATGAAATTTCCCCGTTATAGTTAGTTCAGGTATCTATAACTCACGCGACCGCAATCCACTGCTGATGACGTCAGATATTACATCACTGTATTTAGACACTTATTTGCCCATTTATTCTTCCATTAACCTTTAGATATACATATATAAAAAATATTTATTTTTCAGAAAGACACATATTCACTAGATGATGTCATCAGTGATGTAATATCTGACGTCATCAGCAGTGGATTGCGGTCGCGTGAGTTATAGTTACCTGAACTAACTATAACGGGGGAATTTCATTGGTTTTGTACGAGTGAAATGTCCAGCTAACTATAACGTGTGTGAAACCTATGGTTTTTTCAGTGAATATATATATATATATATACATAACCTACTGACGGTTGCCAGTAGGTAGTCACAGTTAGGACCTTGTTTCTATTCAAAAAGCGTTTTTTCTTTTGCCAATATGTTTTGTGCCGTGTAACGAATCTTTGCAAACTTTTCCAAACTAATGGTTCACCCAGGTCAGCTCCTGTTTTGAAAGTTTCTGGGTGATTCATCAAGCGGGGGCCGAGAAAAACGGGGGGTCTCAAAACTTTAGACAAAGCTACAGCTCAAACTGCTGAAGATTCGCGGAGCCTCCCGAGCACCAGCTTCATTTTGTTTGGCTGCCGACACTCCAAACCAGGAAGTAATGGCATCCATCTTGTGACTCGGTAACAGAGTCACAATAAAAAAGGAGTAAAAAGATTTTAAAAAACAAGAAAAGGGGGCAGGGTAGAAACACCCTGAACCCCCAGGCCTGCTCAGGAGGTCCCACAAGGACCCCCAGGGCCAAAAAAAGCATTAAAAAAAATCAGCCAAATTAGTGCTGGGTGCGCGAATCTGTTCGAAATAAAAATAAATGAATTGCGGGCTCCTGTGCTTCATTTTCTATAGGCCCCAGGTGGGCCAGGTCCTGGGAGCTATTCCTAAATATGGAGTGGGGTCCCATGGCAGCCCCCACAGCCCCGGGGACTGCCACCTTTGATCATAGTGTGCGAAGGCACATGGCCCCCTGCAGCCCTGTGGACTGCTACCTCCCCAGGGCGTTTTTGAAAAAATGCATGGGGGGCTCCTGCTCCCATGCTGCCCTAGGCACTGTCACCTCCCCAGGGATGTGCTTTAATAGTGGGTGGGGGAGCCTCATGGGCCCCCCATGCCTCAGGGACCGCCACCTCCCCGATGGTGAAGACCTCAGGACTACATCAGGAGGCGCATTTGCAGAGTTGTGTAAAAAGGGGGCGTTGCCTCGGATCACTCTCAGCAATCCATCTGTGTGGGGCTTACTGGAGGTACCTAGTGGGCTAGTTGGCCCCTGGGGACACTAAGGATTCAAGGGAACTTAATTCCCCAACCCAGAACATGCAAGGAGGTGTATTTGCAGAGTGGTGGAGAAAGGGGGCGGGCGTGTGTCCACCTGTCAGCTATCCCACAAACTGGGGCATACTGGAGGTATCAGGTAGGGTAGTTGGCCTCTAAGGACGCCAACAGCGAAGGGGATTTTAAACCCCATCGAAGAGCTTGCCAGGAAGTGTGTTTGCAGAGTGGTGGGGAAAGGGGGCATGGCCTACTATGAGAATTTAGAATCCTTCTGTGTGGGACTTCCTGGAGGTACTAGGATGGATAGTTGGCCCCTAAGGTTGACCTTAGGGGCTGTCTACCCCTCCTGTTACCTCTAGTAAATCCCACATTGTGAGATAGCTAAGAGGTCTTCGGAGGCCATGCTCACCTTTCTCCACCACTCTGCAAATGCACCTCCTGGCACAGTACTGGTTGGGGGATGAAGTCCACTTTACTCCTAAGGGACTTTGGTGGCCAAGTAGCCCTCCTGTTACCTCCTGTAAGTCCTACGCAGTGGAATTCCAGAGTGCTGGCTGGAGGCCCAGCACCCTTTCTCCACCACTCAGCAAACGTGACTACCAGTTAAAAATCATTTGTAATGTAATAGGTCTCGCATTTGCAAGAGTTAGAGCTATTAGTGTTGTAAATCTAAAAGTGTTTTATAATGTTTCTTGGGGTGGAGTTGATGTAGGTTGTGTGTAGTGGCATTATGTGGTATGTTGTGCAATGAAATTATGTGGATAGAAAGTATGTGGCATTTAGTGTATAGGAATTATGTCAAGTGGGATTATGTGTTACGAAGAGTAATTATGTGGTATGGTAGTCTGTGTTGTGGTGTGGCAACCTCAGGTTTAGTCTTCCTCATTTCCATAGAAGCTAAACTATGAACTCGATGAGACAAAAAAAAAGAAGGAATCACTGAGGAGCACTTCTGGACCTAGCCAGAGGTATCAGCAGGGCCACTGGAATTATGTGACTGTTTGGCTGCACCAACTTTCGCACAATTATACATTTTCCTCATTAACCACATAATTCATCATCTGCTGTCTAATCTCCAGATTTGAATTAAGAAAAGCCTTGTTTCTAGCTCAAATGGCTCAAACGTTACCAAAAATGCAGTGACACGTGTTACAGCATGGTGGAAGGTCCTTTGTAAACCTAGAATGGTCACCTATTACTTATTGCTAAATGTGGGTATTAAATTGGTACTAATGGTGCGCAAGTCACTCTTACTTCTTTCTGTGCCTCTCTTGCCTCTTTCTGAATTTCTGTTGCTTATTTCTGAACTTTTTTTGTTTCTTTCTGCACCTCTCAAGCTTCTTTCCGCACTTTTCTTGCTTCTTTCTGCACCTCTTTTGTTTCTTTTCACATCCCTTGAGCCTCTTTCTGCACCCCTCTTCCTTCTTTCTGCACTCCTCTTGCCTCTTTCTGTACCTCTGTACCTCTGTTGCTTTGTTCTGTATGTCTCTTGCCTCTTTCTGCACCCTTTTTCCCACTTTCTGCACCCCTCGTGCCTCTTTCTGCACCCCTGTTCCCTTTTCCTGTACCTCACTTGCCTGTTTCTGCAACTCTCTTACCTCTTTCTGTAGTTCTCTTGCCTCCTTCTGCAACTCTGTTGCTTCTTGCTCTACTTCCCTTGCCTCTTTCTGTACCCCTGTCGCTTCATTCCGTACTTCCCATGCTTCTTTCTGTACCTGTCTTGCATCTTGTTGCACCCCTGTTGTCTCTTTCTGCACTCATCTTCCCTCTTTCTGTACCTCTCTTACCTCTTTCTGCATCTTACTTGCCTCTTTCTGCACTTCCCTTGCTTCTTTTTACACCTCTGTTGCTTCTTTCATCAATTCTTTTGCATCTTTCTGCACCTCTGTTGCCTCTTTCTGCACCTCACTTGCTTCTTTATGCACCCCTCTTGGCTCTTTCTGTACCCCTCTTGCCTCTTTTTACACCCCTGTTCCCTCTTTCTGTTCCTTTCCTGCCTGTTTCTGCACCTCTTTTGACTTTTTCTGTACTTCTGTTGCTTATTTCTGCACTTCTCTTCCTTCTTTCTGCATCCCTCCTGCCTCTTCCCGTACCTCTTTTGCCTCTTAGTGCACCTCTCCTGCCTCTTTCTGCACCCCTCTTGCCTCTGTTTGCACCTCTGTTAGTTCTTTCCGCACTGCTCTTGCTTCTTTCTGCACATTTATTGTAAATTTCTGTATCCCTCTTGCCTCTTTCTGCACCCCCTTCTCTATTTCTCAACCTCTCTTGCTTCTTTCTGCACTTCTCTTGCCCCTTTCTGCACTACACTGCTCTTGCTTCTTTCTGTACCTCTCTTGCAAATTTCTGTACCCTTCTTACCACTTTCTGCACTCCTGTTCCCTCTTTCTGTACCTTTCTTGCCTGTGTATGCGCCTCTCTTGCCTCTTTCGACACCTCTGTTGCTTCTTTCTGCACTTTTCTTGCCTCTTGTGCGCCTCTGACTTAAAGGTAGTTTTAATCCCCCTGCCCTAATATGCACTAGGGCCTTACAGGGGAGGTCATGCCAATCACAGGGGTGTCCCAACCCATAGTGTACCCAGTGTATGTAGGTGTTTTTATTGTATTCTAAGTGTCTTTCAGCATAGCAATGGCTCTGGGCCTGGTTAGTCAGAGGCAGTTACCACGAGTACCAGTCAGCACAAAGTTGGGGGCACAGGATGACTTTGCAACAAGGCTTCTTTCTGCACCTCTGTTGGTTCTTTCTGCACATCTCTTTCTTTTTTTTCTGCACCTTTCTTCCTGTTGCTGGACATCTGTTGCCTCTTTCTGCATTTCTCTTGCTTCTTTCTGCGCCTTTCTTCCTCTTCCTGCACATGTCCGACCTCTGTAGGCATAGTTAGAAATTAGCATGTAAAAAACCTTAGAAGTTCACTGAAAAAAACATAGGTTTCAGGGACGTTATAGTTGAAAATTAGCATTTAAAAAACCTTCAAAATTCACTGAAAAAAACATAGGTTTTTTTAGGGGGGTTATATTTAGTAATTAACATTTAAAAAACCTTTGAAATTCAGTGAAAAAACCATAGATTTCATGGACATTACAGTTAGAAATTAGCATTTAAAAAACCTTTGAAATTCACTGAAAAAAACATAGGCTGCAGGGACTTTATAGTTAGAAATTAGCATTTAAAAAACCTTAGAAATTCACTGAAAAAAACACAGGTTTCAGGGACGTTATAGTTAGTTGGACATTTCACTCGTACAAAACCAGAGAAATTTGTCCGTTATAGTTAGTTTAGCTAACTATAACTCGCGCCCCGCAATGCACTGCTGATGACATCACATATCACATCACTCATGACCTGGTCAGTGACATCACTGATGACATCACTGATGACATCTCAAATGACATCACCGATGACATCACTGATGACATCATCCACATGATAATCTGATGCATCTTCTCATACCCTATTATAACCTGTGATACACTCACTCTAAATTACAGACTGCCATTCTCAATACCATAGACACTCCAACACCAATAACTACATACCCACTCACTAAATCTTAGATCTACACACACATCCACTCACTCACCCATACAGTCACTCATATATGCAGTGACTCATCAATACAGCCACTATCATATGCACTCATACACCTATATAGTCACACACCACCACTCACCTTTAGAGTTACAAATACAGCTACTCAGTCATGCAAAGAATCAATCACACTCCCATTTACTCACCTATGCAGTTATACACACACCACCTGACTTATTCATATAGATACTAACACATACTTACTCTCTTATACAATCACTGACACAAGCACACACTCATCCACACAGCCACTCTCAGAATCACTCAATCTCACATATAGTAATTTATATACTCCAACACTAACATATACTGCCTTTCACATATATTGTTTATCACACATGTACCACTGAGACAACCATTCACTCACCAACACAGCCATACACACACTCACCCACCCATACAGCCCCTCACAGATGCACTCTTGAACCCATACACCCAGTGAATCACCCACTCATACATCCATGCAGGAAGTCACAGACCCCGCACCCACCCACACAGACACTCAGGCACCAACACAGATACTCAGACAACCAATCAATAATCCATATAGACAATAATATAGCTACTCACCAACCCATGCAGCCACTTTCACACCAACAGACGGACTGATACAGACATTCACACAGTTTAGTCACTAACCCATGCATTCAGTAAGACACATTTAATCACTCACTTATACAGTCATCACGCACCTACTAAATCATCTATTCAGACAGTCCTACACCCACTCATTCTTCAATACACCCTGATCTATATATATTAAACATATTTAGACTATACAGAAACCCACAGTCACAGGATGATGTCATGAGTGATGTCACTGACCATGTCATGAGTGATGTAATATGTGATATCATCATCAGTGCATTGCGGGGGCGCGAGTTATAGTTAGCTCAGGAAACTAGGTCTTCTGAATTTCTCTGGGTTTATACGAGTGAAATGTCAGCCTGACTATCACATTCCTGTAACCTTTGTTTTTTTCTGTGAATTTCTAAGTTTTTTAACATGATTTTTTCCAACTATAACATCCTTGTAACCTTCGGTTTTTAAGTGAATTCTAAGTGTTTTGATATTCTATTTATTAACTTAAATGTCCACAATTTTAACGCGAAGGTCAAAATGTCCTCGCAACAGTACATGGGGGTTGCGATGGTCATCGCGAATTTCACATGTGATTAAAACAATCTATTTTGAACACATAACTTATGTTACTAAAACCTCAATTTCTCAGATTACCTCCACCCTGACCCCTTATGTTAGCTTTCACAGAAATGTTCAGCCCTGGGAACTGTTCCTGATTGATAAAATGGGAGCTGCAACTTTCTGTTCGGGTTGTGTCCAGCCAATCACAGCATTCCTGTTGGAGCGCGTAGTCGCAATTAATCGTTGGGAAATATCCGTGGCCAGAGATATTGCTAACTTTTTCTTCTTACATTTCAGAAAAATGACTGATGGGAATTAGCATGGAAAAACACACTTTTTGAGCCCCCTTTTATACAGCCCCCACTTGACACATTACCCCAAAACTTTCCATGCACAACAGGATTTAATATGACACTATTTTGATAATATTTTGAGAAGATTCATCAACCGGCGTCAAAAATATATATAAGTCAAAAAATGCTTTTCCTTTGTATGAGTGTTTAGGAAGGTATTGTTGAAGTATGCACTGTATATTTAAGTAGAATGACTAGTATTTTCATATTTGAAATCAAGAAAATATTAATGTAAATAATTACTTGGTTGTTTATATCAGTAATCATATGTAAGTATTTCCAAATATTGAATAGATGTAAGAAACTATTGAAACTGTTCTTTGTTTTTCAGAAAATTATTTTGTTTAGATTACAAATTCAAGATGGCAAAAAAAGATGAAAAGAAAACAAAACAAAAAAGAGATCGACTTAAAGAGAAGTAAAAAACTGTGTTATAAACAAATGACAATGTCACTAAGGATAAAGTCTGTTTAGGTAAGAGCACTAAACACTTTCTTAAAAGAGTTGTCGAGAAATTACATGAAGAGAATAGGAATGAAATGAAGATGAAGAGTTTTTCAACTAAAGAGAAGGAGAATGACACTCCAAATGGTACACAAAAATAGTTTGTGAGGAAAAAACACATGTTACACAAAGGCAAAAACAATTGCAACAGATTCGACAACGACTCTTACGAAGTAGAGTAATTCAGAATTTATTAAAAGATTTTAAGAAGTATAAAAGATTACTAGCATACAAGCAGTAACAACAGATTGAAACTGTAGTAGATACTGCTTTTAATTTGAAATGAAAATTGTTTATTTTAATATTGAAGAGAATGAAAGCATTGGATAAAATAATGAAGTTTCTGAAAGACAAAAGCAAAAGAAAAAGACTTGTTAATAGAAGTAACTTTTGTAAAAGTTTCTCTGGTGAATGGAAACACATTACTACTAGTGAGCCTTTCTTTAATGAAGAAAGCTACTTTCAACAAAACTCATTAGCGTTTTCAGTTGATACTCGTGGTCGATGTTATCAAATTAAGAATGGTTGTCTCATTCCAAAAGAAGAAATGGTTGTTAGGAGTGCAGAAGAATTATTAGCTAAAGAAGTGCAAGGGAATCGCACACAAGGTCCTGTATATAAATGGGATTGTAGCAGTATTTGCAGTTTTCAACAGGAATCTATTGATATAATGCAAAATTATTTAGGATAATATGCAAACAAAAGTATTAAACAGAAGATTAGGTTGTTACAATGACTAGATTCATGTAATGTAAGAAAATATACTAAATTGCACAGAGATTTGTTTCTGGCTTGTCTTTCAAGAAAAGTGTGTAAAAGTACTTTTCTCACTTAAGAATGTTAGCAGTACACCACTCAGGAATGCGAACGTCTGTAAGGAAAGTGTACTATGTAAAAACTCCTGAATTATGTTTAAGTGAACTATACAGTTTATCAGATGTAGAAAAAATGGGTGATGAAATTAAGTCTAGTTTTATTTGGTTCAGAACAGCAGTGTGTAGAAAGTGGGAGCTTGACAAGTGCAGATGTTAAAGAACATGGGAAAGAGATTTGCACTGATCATTTTGTAGAAGAAATTAGAAAGTTTAAGATAGTGTCTTCTGAAAAACCAAACTATGTTTGTCGACGTACTCATTATTAGGCCTGGGTGGTAAATTCCGTTGCGCTTGTGGAATTTGGGTAATTGGGGTAATTTTGCATTACGCGGAGAACGCGGAATTGCCCAAAATTCTGCGTTCCGCGGCTTTGCAGAAATTTTTGCTTCTTCGCGTTCTCAAAATGCGTGTTCGCAAGATATTTCCCCCCGAGCACGCAAACAGCATTCGTGAACAGGAAAAAACCATCTCAAACAAGCAATTCCGCGTGTTCGTAGAATTTCTGTGTGTTCGCGGAGATTTTTTACTGTTTTGTGGAGCTTTGCGTAGCGCGACTACGCAAATTCCGCCCACCCCTACTCATTATAAAAGTCAAACTGGAATGTTAATTTATCTTTAAAAAGTGAAAAGGAGAACAATGCTACGTGGCAGCAATTTGGAGCTCACTTGTTGGTGGAAGGTTGATTTGAGTTGGGTACTGATCAACGTATTTGTAAATATTGTTACAACAAATTAGAAGAGAACAAAATGCCAGCTAGAAGAGTACATAACAACTTAGAATTAGTAGCTATCCCAGAGGAACTGGCAGATTTTAATACATATGAGTCAGTTCTTATTCAATCTGTTCACCCATTTCAAGCTATAATTCGTATGCCACCAACAGATTTACGAAGAGGTCTGAAAGGAAGAGTTGTGTGCTTACCTTTAGATTTTGAGAAAAATATTGAAACTGTTGGTGGAGACAAAGAGGAAAATGCGCCAGTAGTTATTCTAGTAAACAGTGTACCAACAAAGAGTCAGAAAATATGGCCAGAGTATGTAGATGTTAATAAACTTCAAAAGGCTATGTTATATATTGTAGAGAACAATATTTATTATAAAAGTGTTAATGTTGATGAGCAGGTAATATGTTTAGAAGATGAATCAGAAATTTCAAGTGGTCAAATGGAGAAAGTTGACAAGTCGAGGAGTGAAGAGATTTATGAACATTACACAATATGTCCTCTACAGTCAAAAGAAGTAATAGGAAACAGCATTGAATTATTTCAAATGAAAAAAGCAAAGGGAACTCCAATGAGTATATAGGAGAAAAGCTTAAAATCTTGTTGTTTTCCACAGCTGTTCCCCACTGAACAAGGTGGACGATTTGATGAGTGACCTGTATGGATTCCAGCTTCAGAATATAGCTCAACAAGATTATACTCTGAAGATCCTAGATTTCGACAGTGCATTTCATATATATTTCACCTTTTGTTTGAAAGTGATTTGTCTTCTCTTTTGTATGCAGTGAACCACATACTTAAAGCAGGAGTTCATCAATCACTTGTTTCAGCCCAAAAAATCATGAACAAAGTCCAACGAACAGATGAACTTAAGTGTATTGTAAGAAACTTAGGTACACCAACATTGTTTGTAACACTTAGCCATGCTGAGTATGCATGGGAAGATTTACTTGAATTTCTACAAGAAGCAAATTCCAATCTAAAAAATATTGAAATGAAGACACCTGGAGAACTGTGTTCATTGGATCCTGTTAAAATGTGTGCAGGTATTTTAATCTAAGGCTTCAAACTATGATGTCTTTTATCTGCCATAAAAATAATTGTCCTCTTGGAAATGTTACAGATTTTTTTGGGCAAAAGAGTACCAAGCGATAGGTGCTCCAGATAAACACATGCTATTATGGATAAGGAATGCTCCGAAATTTGGAATGGATACTGCTGAAACAGTATTGTCTTTCATCGAACAGTATATTCCAGTTTATATTCAAAATTATGAGGAATCATTTGGATAAGTTTAGGTCTTGCCTTCACACGAAATAGAGTGTTGAAAACATTAGAAGAAATTGAATACTTAGCAGTGAATGAACTAGAAAGTACAGAAATTCTTAAAACTAATATGTTGGAAACATACTATCCCAAAAGGAGTCCACATCTGGAAGAGCTATGTCTGTACTTCAACATAACAGCTTTGAAAGAAATGTTACACCAAACGTAAAACAAGGAAAATATGCAGTAATTGGATGTGACGGTTGTTTAGTAAGACATGCCAAAGGAAATCTTATTAACCACAGAAAACTCAGTTGCGAAACTCCAGATAAGAGAGAAATATTCTATTTAGCACGTCTGCAACCGTTCAAACGATGGTGTAGCAAAACTGAATTACTTCGGTTTTCAACTGCTATGAAGATTCTTTTAATGCATGTAATGATAGCATTGCATGTACAATTTTCCCTACATATCTACAAATGTTAAATGATAAAATTGAACAAGAAAAGACTATTGCTGCTGAAATAGCTAACAACAGTTCTCAAGAAAGTCAAAGTTCTGGTCCACTGGGACAACCAATAATCGAAAATGAAGCAGCAATAGCAATAGCCATGAATGAAGTAAAAACTTGCAATGCAACAAGCACAACAGGAGACTACTACATTAGAAAACTTAGAAGAACAACTAAATATTGAACAGAAAGAAATATATCTACAAGTGACAGAACAGATACAACATAGTTTTTTGCATGAAAAAAAGACTGTCTATGTTCATCATTTAAACCTATTCTTATGTATCAGTAGTCAGGCTGAACAGGTAAAAGTTTTTTGATTAAAGTTTTGACCAATTATCTACAAAAAACTACAGATTCACATTGATCTTGTGTTGCATCAGCTCCGACTGGATTAGCAGCGCACAATATTAAAGGAATTACTTTGCATAGATTACTAATGCTACCTGTCTAACATGATAATAAATTGGAATATCAGAAGCTGTCTGGAGATGCTTGTTACGAAGTGTCAGGAGTACTGAAGAAAATGAAACTTTTAATCATTAATGAGGTGAGCATGGTCTCAAACTTAATGCTCGGCCTTTGTACACATGACAATGCAACAGGTTTTAAAAACAGATTATGATGTTCTGTTTGGAGGAAAACATTTCATTGTATTTGGGGATCTACTACAGCTAACTCTTGTAAAAGGACAACCAGTTTTGAATACACTTGTGCATGAAGACAGGAAAATGTTTGGGAAGAATTGGAAATTTGAACATGTGGTTACATTTTGAATATAAAGAACTTATAAAGAATATGCGACAAGCAAGTGATGAAGATAATGGAAATATTCTCAAAGATATCACAATTAGTGTCCTAACGAAATATGGTAAACAAACTTTAGAAAGTCGGCTACTAAGGAACTTGTTTACAACTGAAAACACTGCTGCTGAAGTAATGTACAAGAAAATTGGAGAAAAAAAGAAGTCTATACTTTGCCTAATGCCGACACTGCAAGATTGTTTTACATTTAATCAAGAGCTTTTGAAATTGGAAAAACAAGAACTAGTTCACATTGAAGCTATTGATAAAGTAGAGCACCAGGGAGTGACATTCTTCTTTCAGAGAAACTACAGACTAAATTGCACTCTTTAGAAAAGACTGCTGGCCTAGAAAAAACTTTAGATGTATGTATAAACTGTCGGGTAATTTTGCGGCGTAATTTGAATGTAGAAGAAGGTTTAGTAAATGGAGCAATGGGGAAAGTTGTTGATTTTGTAAAATATCAGAACAGAGATGGAATAGAATTCTTGAAAACAAAATTTGATCAGATTACAGAGGTAAGACAGATTGGGCATTGTGCTGTACGTTTTTGCTCGTAAAAGACTTGTATGTTTGCAGAAAACAGTTTCCTTTGTCTTTAGCATATGCAGCAACTATTCATAAATCTCAAGGTTAAAGTATAGACAGTGCTTTGGTAAATATTGGACGTACAGTGTTCAAAGATGGAATGGCATATGTTGCATTATCTCGAGTAAGAACATTGGGGCATATTCTCAAGGAGCTATTGCTGAGTAAAAGGCACTTTATTGCAGCCAAAGTCACGATAATATTACGGCCCCATCCACAAGCAGGTGCATACAGCTAATATCACCAGATTTTTGGCGATAGCATCCTCAAAAAACATCACCACAGATGACACCGGCAACTATCGCTAATGAGATGCAGAGTAGGCGTTCCCGAGCAAAAAGCCATGACAAGACCACCCCACAACATTCACAACAACCAGCCAGATCTGCAAAAAGAACACAAAACAGGCAATAAGGCACGTTAGCAGGAGGAAACTAACACCTGCTCTGACCTGGTGCAAAGTCGGACGACAACCGGCAACAAAAAAGGAAGCCCAGACCACAGCCACACTTGAAGTCCAACAGATGCCATGGAGCCACTGATCATGCAGCTCGGAGCCCCAACAGGGCCACAACACCCACCGCCATCACACCCAGGACCGCAACCCCCTTCCCGTAACTCCCCCCAACCACCACAGAGGCAGTGTGGACAAAGACAGCGGACCCCCAGGAAATGCACCAGCCTCACAGACCCAACAGCTGACAATGTCATTGCCCAGTACAGGCTCAAAAGGACAACCATCCATGCATCCTGACCATCATCTCCCAACAGTTTGACGACACCAACACAGCGGACAACCAACATTCCACCCCAGACAAAGCTGCTGGTCGTGCTGCACCTGTTGACCTCTGATACCTCCTAACCAACAACCGCCAGAGTCAGAGGAGTGTCAGAGCCAGGCACATCCAAGTCCATCACACCTGCCCCGTATGCCCTCATAAGCCTGGTACCCCAGTACCTATACGTCCACCACAATGTGCAGGAATAGCTGAAGACCAACCAAGGACTATACGCCATAGCAGTATGCACGCACGTGTTGGGGGCACTCGACTGCACACTTGTCCTACTTGTGCCCCCTGGTGACACAGCACACAATCACCACAACAGAAAGCACACGCCTCACATCAATGTGCAGGCAACATCCGAACACCGTGGAATCGCCACCAACGTCATTGCCAACTACCCAGGCAGTGTGCATGAGACCTTCATCTTCCGACAGTCCAACATCAACCAGTGCTTCCAGGATGGCACCAAAGGAAATGCAAAGCCCGTTGGCAAGTACCAAATGAACACCCCACACACCTCAACTCCACAACCATGCAACTCACAACTCTGACAAAGCACATGTCACAAAATCACATACAACATGCAAAACAACATGCCTACCCACCAGACTTGACAGCACAACTTATTACGGTAACCTGGGATAGCCATGAGCCATCAACGTCATGGCACCCCAGCCACACAATAGCAGAATGTGGGGTGAGGTGGGAGCCAGCCATGTGTGGAGGAGGCAAGTGAACCATGAATGGGAAAGTACACAATGCCAAGTGTGGTGGAGATGTGCTGGATAGACTGCAGTATGCTGAATACACCTATATCCATGTCAACATACACCTCTGGTGTATGGAGTGTGGTGGATAGTGGCCATAACCATGTCAACCCAGCCAGTGGGGGAGTAAGCAGAAGTTTAGCCTGTTACGTCCCCCCGGAAGCGTGTGCGGAGTGGGCTGGCACGGTGTATGCCAGGCCAGCATAGGGGTGTGAATTAATGTGTGATTATAAATGCATGCATCAGTGGTAGTCATTATGGTTGGCATAAGTTGTGTGTGTGACCACAAATGTGACTGTCACAGTACACATTGCTGTGGTGTTTGCTCCTGTGTGGCGGGCTTGCAACACACATGGACATGAACGTCAGGCATTCACTACTTGAAATTCAGATTTGGGATGCAGCAAACAATGCGAAGGCTTGACCACACATTCACATTTGAGTATTTACGCTGCTGTATTTGCAGATGCGCACATTTACAACGGGCTGTACAAAATTACTAATGGGCATGATTCTAAGAGGTTGTGGGACGCAATAGGGATTTTGCAAATCGTTGTTACATGGTGTAAGGAACAGCTTGTGTCAGACACAGTTGCCCATCAGTCTAGTGTGACAGCTATACACAGCTTGAAGCTAGGAGAGTAACGATATGACGGCTGGAGAGGGATAGGACCAAAAATGTATGTGAGTGAGCACTGCGTCCCTTTTCAGCCTCTGTAGGCGACAGGAGCTTATGGAGGCACCTCAGATGTTGTTTCCAGTAATGTATGCACCAGAATGCAGAACAGAGCAGCCAGGTGCAAAATATGCAGAGGTCAACAAGCCACACAAGTCCATGTCAAAACATGTTGTAGACCTAGAGTCCCAAGTGGGCAGGACATTGTTGGCTGGAAACAGCAATTCAGCACTTTACAATGCGCCCTCCTTGGAACAGCATGGCGTCCAATGCCGGTAAGCACAGACAGTCCCCATTGACATGAAACAACACTGTGCTTTTGTGTAAGACCCATAGTGGTAGACACAGGTACTGCAAAATGACGTTGAAGGCGGTGCCTGCGTCATGCACAAGTCTGTGGGCCCTGGCAGTGGACATTGAAGCATTAGCAATGACCCTTAGCTATTGTCAATGTCTGGCATGTCAGATGTAGACACATTGCTGACAAGGGAAGCCCGCATGGTGCACCTTGTAGTGGTGAACAATCAAGGTACTCCTGACCAGGTACCAAGAGTAGTCTGCATTGCATGGCACGCACCAACACTTCACTGGGGTGACAAGGAAGACATCCTATTTTGTGCTGCACCTCTCAACATCACCATGCAGGAAGATTTTGTGATGCCTCTTAGCTATCCTGGACAAATCTTGTGTGGCAGGGGACCTGTGACTGGGGAACTTGGAGAGGCCATTTGCATCTCCTGCACCTGTGGGTTCCCCTGCATACTCGGAGTCTCCTGCTCTTCACAGGCTTGTGTAATCCAGACTGACAGAGGATTCAGCTGGCTGAGTCACTGATTAGAAAAGTGTGGCGTGGTTTGAAGCCTGGTGTCGCTGTCTAGGTTGTGAGATGGTTGGTTGTGAAGCGGATGAGGCCCAGGGATGGTATCTTCTCACAAGACATGGCCACACTGTTTGTACATCCCTGATTTACGGGGGCTATTTTTCGCATGTAATCTGCTTGCCAAAGTTGCCATACAGGAGGCAATCGGGAGGGGCTGCTTTTCTTCAACACATGTTATAGATCTCTTGGGTGTGCGGTGGTTTTCCCTTGGTGCTAAACAGACAGAGATTTCTGTCTTGCGTACATCTGACTGATTTGAGGGTCTGTTTGGCCACACTGGACTGCAACACATGCCATACATGGTGGCCGGCCATCTAGCGCAACAATGTTTTTTAAAGAGTATGTTGTACATTTCTTGAGAGATACAACAATATGTGACATTGACATTAATTTTTAGGTGGTATTTTGTCTATATGTTCAAATGTGCCTGCAGATGTCTGGTTATTTTGATGGGTGTAGTTGTGATAAATTCCTGATCTACACACATGCAATTGGCATTAGTAAATTTGTAGTGACCATCCAGAGATAGGTGGTGCAACTCCATGGCGCAGCCATTTATTTTCTGGTCCGTCTAACCCAGAGGTCTTCAAACTTTTGGATGCCGAGACCCCCCTGTCAACATTTTGAGGCGTAAGGACCCCCTCCTGACAAAAATGTCTAAACCTGTTGACTAAATTGCGTGGGATGAAAATGTAAATGAGGTTATGTGATGCCGCGTATTTTGGGATAGCATTGCTTCATTATTTTGATATTTGTTACACACAGTAACGCTGAGGAAAGATTTCACCCAATCAGTACCCATTTATAACCAAAATACAGCAATTATCATCAGAAAGATTTCAAGTCATCCTTTGTGAAGGGCCTTCCACTCTGCAGCAATACGTGCTGCCACATTAGAAGCTCACCTGGCCCTGACCGGAAGAAGAGGGGGGCCCTTAAAACCCTGGCGGTTTTGTGTAGAGTTAAGCCGTTTACCCATGCAGCTTTCCTCTCACCCCCTCCCTTCCATCCCTCTCTCCTCTCCTAACCCCGGATCCCTCTCTCACTTTGCAGGTCATTTTCTTTCACCCCTTTTTACAACTTCTGAACTCTCCCCATTCAACCTCTCACTTCACCTTTAATCACCTCTTGCCATTCTGTCCTTTCACTGCCCTCATCTCTAACAGTCTCTCACATGTATCTCATGGCCTCTCTGGCCCTGTCACCTCCCGTGCCCCTCAGCACTTCTCATTCACCTCGTCTCTTCATTCAAATTTTTGTCTATTTGTATCTTACACCTCTCCAGTCCCCCCATTCCTCTTTCACATCTCTCCTTTGTTCTAACAGAAGCCCTCCCCTTTGGATCACACTCACTTCTTGCGTGTCCACACTTTTCTTCGGCAATTCACATTTCTCCTCATCCCTGACCTCTTCAATCAAATTCTCTCACTCCCTTGCTGTCCTCTCTCATTTTGGGTGCGGATGCAAGTTCAGAATGGGATGAATGAATGTATGATTACTGATGGGCTTGTTTGAGTGAGTTGCATATTGAGTAGTGAGGGGGACAGATGAGTGAAGTGTCACATGAGTGCAGGATGAGTAGTGTACTCGTGTGACTGCAGGTTGAGGTATAGTGTGAGCAGGACAAGTGCATGTTGAGTGCAGAGTGATCACTGTGAGTGCAAGGTGAGCGGGTGAATGGTGCAAGTGCATTGTGATCAGTGTGAGTGCATTGGGATCACTGTGAGTGCAAGGTGAGCATGACAATAAAGGGCGAGAATGAGGAATGAGTTGTCTGAATGCAGGGTGCATTCCCAGACCCATGAAGTAACTCAGCATGTTATTGACGGGGCGTAGACTTTAAGATCTAAGTTAAACTATTGCGGCATTAATCGGGGATCGAGGGTGAAGGAAATGAATAATGTGCTGATCCTGCAACAAACTTCCAGTCCTATGGTTAGGGTTACCAGCAGATTATTTTGATGGCCCAGTCGGTACAAAAAAAAGCAGTCACCTAAAGCGGTATTTTCAGCGCTTATCTGTGCATACTTCCCAGGGCCGGCTTTAGTGCTGGTGGTGCCCTGTGCGACAATGTTTGTTGGTGCCTCCCCAATGACCACCCCCACCACGGATTCTCTCACTAGCACCCTTTAACAGTGACCAAGTCTCCATAACCCCACACTCTCAGATGCATTGAATTAGTTATATAGTGCCACTCATACCAGTGTAGGGTGTCCGAGCACTTTGCATCACACCCACATTACACAGAGACAATCAATCATAAGTGTGTAAATCAGTGTATAGGAAATGTTACATAAGCCAAAGGACTAAATGTATAGGAGTCACATGTCATCCATACTGGTAGGCAGTATAGTTCAAGAGTGCTTGGTGTGGAGAAGCACAAACTCAGAGTCGAAAAAGAAACAGCATAGTTGGGAGTTTCCTTTAATAATAAGAATTGATTTCTAGCCAAATTAACCCTTTTTGCAACATTAATCAATGGTCTAATAAGGTATTCTTTGTAGTGTGCATGCTGTTCTAGGATGAAAGTTAATAGCTCACTATTCTCTATTAGGACTTTAAGTTATAAATTGCAAGTAACAAAAGGATGTCTCTTTTGAAAGCAGTAACCTGCTGATCTCTTCACATCATATGCACTCTGTAATCTACTTGGTACACGTTCTTTGCAGCAGGCATATTAACCCTCTGCACTAACTTCACCTAAGTCAAAACCTCAACTATACAAAATTCTGATCTCTCTCCAGGAAGATAATTAATCACACGAGTTATCTTGACATTTATGTGAGGCCTGGTGATTGCCGGGGAAAGAAACGCTGCAGCAGGTGCTTCAAAAGCACAATAAACTTTCACACACGGCGCCCCCAGGAAGCCAACTTTGTATTCCTTTCCATGAAATGCATTCTCACACTACGGCAGTGAATGGAAAATCCAAATGTAAGGAATAGGCACAGTGGGGACCCAGGGGGCACTGAAACCAGCAAAAAAACCTAAGCCTCTGTAAGCAGTTTACAAAGGCATGTTAAATGGTCTTTAAAGACCTGTGAAAAAACACGGGGGTGCCGGAGATAGGAATCCAGACACTGCCCAGCTGAGCCCCCAGCAGCTCAAGTTGCACTGCAGCAGCCCGGCTGAGACACAGGACGGGGGAAGGGGGGGGGGGGGGCTGAAGCCCTTGGGCCTGGGCAGAAGTGTGACTGGGAAGGCGCGACCCCCTTTGCATCACTCCACGGCCCCCCTGGGGGTCGCGCCCCACAGTTTGAAGACCCCTTGTCTAACCCAATATGATGTCCATTCCTGCTGTAATTGGTTGTATGTTACTTGCATGTTTTGACTGTATTTATTGGTTTCCCTGTTGCACTTCACTCATGTGTATGTCTGTTCTCTGTGTTGGGGGTGTCAACACAGAGATGAGGATGTAGCCAAATATCCACCTTCATTGCCCTGCCATTCTAATGTTGTTGTGCATGTTACTTCAACACTTTCTTGCCATTGCATTGCCAGGTTCATAGTCCTACATACACGTTGTTGATTGATGATGCCTTGCTAGTTGCCCCATGGCTAACCTATATGTCATTGTTTGTGCTTATTGTACTATAGCATTGTTGGATCAGAGCAGTGTTGATGGATGAATCATGCACTGTGTCAGTGATGCAAGACATGTGCTTATCTGCCATTCCAGAGAAACATGTGTCAGCCAGGGAGGTACTGTCACTTGCTAACATAGACTTATTGTGTTTGCTTGGTGTTAGAAGCATTCCCTGCACTGTAATGATGCATCCATTAGTTTTCATCCTTGACACCTGTAAGTGGATCCATTCCACAATTGTCAGTTACTTTTTTTCCTGTGGCACAAAATTCACATATGTATTGTCTTTCAACTTTTATGATGGTTTAGAGCTATGTGGATCCAGCTAGAAGGATCCATCAGACACAACTTGTATGTTGTACAACACTCTTGTGTGAAGACCGAATTGATTGTGCTCCTGTGTAGACACAACACACAGTTTTTGATTCTCATTGAGAAACCATACACAGTTATCAGTTCAGATGCCCAATACATCGTCCCTCTCCCACCCTTTCTTTGATTAGTGTCATATCCCCTGCTAGGTGAGTGATCTGTGTGACACTGGTATTTTGTGTACGTGACTCTACATGATTGATCATCTTCTGAAGTCACAAACCAAGCATACAAGACATCGTTGTAGTGATAGTTTATTTTTCTAGCACACAACGCGTAAACTTTGTTTGAAAGAAATGCTTGTGACGAGACATTTGTTAACATGGATTATGAAAAAAGTTGTGGATGTAGCCATCCCACCTTGCTGTTCCAGCTGCAGAAGCTGTGGTGTGCCTTACATCAGCTTCTTCCTCCCGCTCCTCCTGGTCTTCTGGCAGTAGTGTGTTGGTCTGTACACAGATGTTGTGCAAGTGCAACACGCAAGTATGTTTTGCAGACCAGTTCAGGCCTGCACAGGAGTCTTCCCCCAGAAATGTCAAGACACCAACAACTTGATGTCAGGACTCCGAAGGTCTGTTCCACAATCGCCCTTGTGCATCTCAGTGCCACATTGTAGTCTCTACGGGCCTGTGTGTGGGTCACTTTGATGGGGGTCATCAGCCATGGTGACAGTGCATATCCTTGATCACCTGAAATGGAAAATGGAGAGGTGTCCATTAGTATTCAGCGCTGGTGTTTTTTTTTTCATTTTGTGTCCATGGTGCAGCTTTGCACTTTCTACGTCGTCCTGTTGTAGTACATACAATTGACCT
This sequence comes from Triturus cristatus, assembly GCF_964204655.1. Taxonomy (NCBI): domain Eukaryota; kingdom Metazoa; phylum Chordata; class Amphibia; order Caudata; family Salamandridae; genus Triturus; species Triturus cristatus. The sequence goes on along the minus strand of NC_140579.1, from coordinate 10,773,516 downwards.
GCATCATTAAATTGGCTGTACTTTACAGTCTTCACATCACCACGATGCCATTGGCCAGGTCCTGTGTGTTACCTACATCTTGTAACTGTCAGGATGTCTGGGTACCTCAGAACACTTTTGTGGTTGTTAAGATGCCCCTTGCACCAATAGTACATCACTTTGCACATATTGTAAATGAGGCACCAGTGGCGCATGGGGCTTGTGACATTTGGCACATTACTATGTGTGTGCATCAGCAAGATAGATCATTGTGAGTTATTATACTGGGGGAAGCTGGCACCAGAAGTACTTGGATGTGTCTTGTCATTGTGGGTTATTTACATTCCGCTTGCACCCAAAGTGGGTCACTGTTTGAGAAGCAGTAGCACTGATACCTGGTGAACTTGACTTACCGGGACATTGAAGACAACGCACACGTCTATTGATGTCCTTTGGCATACGGTAACTGTGAATCTGCTCGTCTGCTTGTTGGGGTAAGACCATGGATATTGCCATGTGGGTTCCAACTCAACACACATTTATTTGGCTTCATTTGTGCATCTGGTATTGGTTTTCCACCAGGAAATGCATCAGATTGATACACCTCACCAGGGGAGGCGTAGAGATGCGCAACATGGAGTGAGATTTGCATGTATCCTGTTTTTATACTCTTTCTATGCATGCTACATTCTGACACGACCCGGAGTAATGCTAATTCAACTTTTGTGATTGTTTGTGTGTATTTCGGTGTCCCTTCATGCGCGTTTACTTTCCTCGCCATCACACAGTCACACTTGCAGCATGGGGCATGGATGCCTTTGTTTGTGCATGTCAGCTAATTGTGCACCAGAGCAGGGAATAGCTGAGTGATCTGTCATTTTGTCATACGAATGACACATGTCTTTGTTTCAGATTGAATGCAGCACAGCACAAGCATCTGTCTTGGGGCACAAGATGCATTTATTCCTTGCAATTCTTTTCTGATTAGTCTGCAAGATCTATATTCCGAGAGTGACTTAGTGGTTTGTGAGATTATTTCTAGCCTACTCCCTTGTTGGGCCTACTTCCATGTGTGTTGTTCTTTGGCATCAGGTGTTTGTGTAAAGTAGTAAAATGTATGCAGAATTCTATTTGTACATGTCCATTCTGACATAGTTGACATGATTGGTGACTTGAGGTGTGCGGTGTGTTCAGTTTGTACTTGACAACCATCTGTCCATTTCCATAGGTGCCATCCTCAAACCGCTGGTTGATGACAGATTGGCGGAAGATGTATGAGTCATGCACACTCCCTGGAAACAAGGCTATCACATTGATAAACAGGCCAAGGTGGTCCGCAATTGCCTTCACATTCATTGAGTGTGTGTGCTTCCTGTTCCGATAGATGTGTGCAGTGTCAGCAGTAGGCACAAGCTGCACATGGGTGCAGTCAATTGCCCCCGAAACATGCAGAAAACCAGCAATGGCATAGAAGCCTTGGTTGTTGGGGAAGCGTAGGTTCTGCGGCGTCAGGCTGATGATGGCATCCAAGACAGTGGGGAGGATCCTTGAGAAAGATGCCTGGGACATTCCTCTAACTCTGACAGTAGTGGGCTGAAAGGTGCCTGAGGCCAACATGTGCGGCACAGCTAGTAGCTTGGTATGTGGAAGAATGTTAATGCTGCGCTGGGATGGGGCCTGAAGCCTTGGTCCTATCTGACTAAGTAGTCAGAGGAGCGAGGACCTTTTTGGCCTGTAATGGGCTATCACCTCCTCTGGTGGGATGTGTATGAGGGTGATCCTTTGGCAGTAGACCCGCTCTCTTCTGCGGCGCTGCCTCTGTGGTGGTGGTCTTCTTGGAGCTCCAAGTTGCAAGAGTAGTACCTCCATGGTGTCGTTGAAATTTTTCAATGAGGGTCTGGGGTTGTCTTGCTTATACACCGGTGTGTTTGCACCATTTTTAAGACCAGCTATGTTTTGGTCTAAAACAACTGCCTCTAACTGAACTTAGTGGCAGTTTTGGGGGGTAACCAACGGACGGGGATTTCATTGTAAATATTGTGAAGTGTGGTTAGCGGCAGTTTTTCCACAGGAACGCCTACCTTGTATGTCATTTCCGTTAAGTCCTCCTAACAGAAGTGGCAATCCTGAAAATTCCCGTTTACGCTGAAAAAGTGCTGCTAACCACAGTTAGCAGCACTTTGTAAATAAGGAGATAAAAAAAACACCATAACGCTGAAACATTTACGCTACGGCGGTGTTACGTTCTTGTAATGGTTATATGTATACCTGTTTACCATCTAATTTGTGCACAAAGTTTCCTGGACAGAATGAATAGTAACCACCTAAAACGGAAAAAGAAAATGAGTACACTGAGTTTTACTTCAGAAATACTTCCACCTTTAAAGATAGTGCCAATGACAGTGGTGATAACTCTAAAAGGATTCAAACTGGCCCTGTGCAGCCCATAGAATCATCAAGGATTGTGTGTCGGCGATCTTTTCATCCCGGTTAATGGCGTATACCAGATGGTCTGCTAAATGTTGTCCTGATTGCTGGAGGGACTGAATGTGGACAAAAAAGGTACGCGGGTGTGACTATTAGGTCTGGAGTGAGGACGTTGACCCTAGGGCAATACCATACACATTTAGGTGCACAGAAGACTGGTCAGCTAGGGTTGCCACGGTGAGTGAGTTTATCTGTCAGGACCGCAGCTTCTTGCAAATAATCCTTTTTCAACTTGCAGTTTCTGAAGCAGGACTAATGATCTACCCTGCCTGGACATCACCCTCCATACCGAAGTTGAAAATATAGGCATCTTGCTCTACCGCAAGCATATTTAGAGGAACACCATCCTTCTATATTCCAGCTACCAACCTCGCAGTCTAAGGGATGGACTTCTTTATGGACAGTTCCTCCGTATTTGCAGAAACTGCAAGTGGAAAAATGATTTTTTCAGAGATGCTGCGGTCCTTCCTACTGTACATTGGACAAACCACCCAGATGATTACGCAACGTATCATCTAACACAAAAGCTATATCAGATGCAAACTGGACAACCCCTCGCTTGTCTCCCTTTACATTGCCGTGAACCATTCTGAGACAGAGATGATCTGGCAAGTAATGGACCAACCATCTCTTCCACTTAGTGGTAGTGACCTTTCGCAACTACTACAAAGATGCGCATGTCGCTGGATCACAAGATGTAGCTCTGTTAACGAGGAGCTCAACCCATTGGATGAGTAGAACCACACTGTTTACACTTAAAACGTATCACCCTACATGACGTTCCTGCTGTTCCCTTATACTGTGGTTAGATCAGTTTTTTGGCCTTTGAGTACCTACAACTTGGGTTCTCCACGCTCATGTGCATTTGCCAATGTTTGCCTGTACATTAACATGTGTACTACAATCACCCATAGTGCTATGAACATTATCAATATGTTGATTGTAATAGCCCCTGTGACCGCTTTTGATGTGCATCTGTAAATATGTATATAATCTTTCTATTCAACGTTGCATATCTGTAGAGATGTGTATAACTTTATTTTGTTAACTGATGTTTTATTTTATCAAACTGGTGGGACTAACCATCGCTCCTTGTTTCCGCATTTCGACGGGGAAGTATTCTTTTTGCATTTGTCACCCCGAGTGGGACGGGTATGCTCAAACGTGAGTCCCGTGCTCTCCATGCCACTGGAATCAAGCTATCCTGGCTGAAGAGGAGTGAAACCCCGAAACCGGTCCTAGGATGCTTGTTTCCAGTCCAGGGAGGACCTGGCTTGGCAGTTCGGGCTGGGCTGTTCCCATGGGGCACAGGGTCAAGACTGATTTGCATATGGCTGGGTCCAAACTGGAATGGCATGGTGAGCAAAAAAACGATGGATTTATGCCCAAATCTCTGTACTGGGGTGAATGGATGACATTGTTCTGCATTCTGTCCATCAATAGTTCTTTTTGTATTTGTCACCCTGAGTGGGAAGGGTATGCTCAGACGTGAGTCCCGTGCTCACTACGCCACTGGAACCAAGCAATCCTGGCTGAAGAGGGCTGAAAGCCCGAAACCGGTCCTAGGATGCTTGTTTCCAGTCCAGGCAGGACCTGGCCTGGCAGTTCGGGCTGGACTGTTCCCATGGGGCACAGGGTCAAGACTGATTTGCATATGGCTGGGTCCAAAATGGAATGGCATGGTGAGCAAAAAAACGATGGATTTAGGGCCAGATCCCTGTACTGGGGTGAATGTATGACATGGTACTGCATTCTGTCCATCAACAGTTCTTTTGCATAAGTATATATTGGTACCTTCAGAAATTCGTATAAGCATAATTAATTTTGTGAATACGTATAAAAATGACCAATGTTACAGACCTGTAAAGATGCACAGAATCCCTTTCTTTCTGTCGGTGCTTATTTTGATCATACGACTGGTATTAACTTTTGTTCGTGTTTTCCGCCTTCTCCCCAGGGACATGTATATTGGTTCCCCTACACATTCTTATACCTTATTTTGTGACTATATTAAAATGTAACTATGGTTATGTATCTAAATATGCATGTGCATGCAGTTTGCTACCTTTTACTAGCAGGGATATGGCTTCATTCTACGCTTTCCTTGTCCTGGCGATTCCTACGTCAGCCTTCTCCCTCACTCTCTTCCATTATATGCCCCTGGCGCACTTTTTGAATTCTTCTGCCCCATTCCGCCTGATGGTCTAATTCTCCAACCAACTGAGCCATAAACCTTCCCAGCGCGTTCACCCTCAGCTGCCAATTCCATTGCACGCGGGCAGAGCGGTCTCTGCCTATCACTACCCCTCACAGATGAGGTTGCCCTCATGATACATTATACACGGTAGGTCTTGCTTTGAATTTGCCCTTATGGATAAGCACCATTTATGCTCCATCTTTATGACAGCTCTGACCTGGTCAGGTTTACCCCCGTATGCTGACTACTATGCCCATAGAAGCTATGGCACAGAGCAGACAGGCTTAAATTAGAGGCAGGGTGTGAAGTATCCAAACAGTAATAAAGTCAAAACACAATACAGGAAAAATTCAAAGTCAATTTAGATTGATAGAGTAATTTTAATAAATTAAATTTCACCAAAACAACAAAAATCCAATTAGGGAAACAGGAGTTTTAAATTTTTAAATGTTCAATATAAAAATTGTGATAAAAAGCATTGAACATCAACCAAAGTCACCTGGTTGAGCTTCACCTTTAAGTGGGAGCAAGTTAAGGCTGAAAGCTATGGATCGTGGGACAGACTTAGCCTCTGCAATGGAAGTCAAAAGTCCTGAGTGAAGAAAGGCTGCAGGCTGTGGTCAAAGAGGGCTCCAAATTGTCGCACAGCCACTGAACGAGGTGCCGCTGAAGCAATTGACTTTTGTAAGAAAAGCTCAGAAAAGGAGAAACCTAGCCCCAAGATGGCAAAGCACTTTTTCTCTAGTGCAGAGCATGTGTGCCCCCCCCAGAGGAGTGAACAGGCAAATGAGCAGCGTCCCCCCTGTGGTTAGACTAAACCAGTGCTGGGGGCAGCCCCTCTCCTACTGGAATTGGTGCCGGCCTTTCTTGTGGAACAAAGGAGGGCCTTGCCCAGGTCTCGGCTAACATTTGTCTGAGACAGGTTAGAAGAAACACACCTCCCCACACCCAAAGCCTTTGTCCTGCTCTGGGAGCAGTTTTCACATCTCATCAAGGGGGCTAATCTGCCGTGCGGTGACAGTTGGATCCCACGCAAATCGGGCTCCAGAGGCTTTAAAATGTAACTTTTAAAAGTATCTTTTCATCATCATCATCAAGATAGCTTTATTCGACTGAGCAAGGAGCAAGTCATAAAGTCACATACAGGTAAAAACAAATAGATTAAAAATGGCTCCAGAAAACAAAAGTTAAGTTCGAAGTTAAAATCTAAGTCAATACATTTGTGCAGAAAAGCGAGTAGAGCCATCTTTTCAAGAATTACATATTAAAACAAGATTAAAAAATATCACATCGATTGAAATCGATCTCAGACGCCCGGTTGAGCTTAAATGATCCCTACTTAGCCTAGTTTACCCTCATATTCGTGTTGGATAATAGGTGGTTTCAATGAGGGGAATTGCTAGCCTTAGCTAATTAAGAGCGGATCTGCCACATCCACCTCACAAACTTGGCCATAGGGATTGCATACCTGGGAGACGAGTTGGAGCGTAGAATTCGTAAGGCTTCTTTGTATAATCTTGTGGCCAGATTCTTACACAGTTGGGCCAGCCAAACTTTCCGAGGCCTCGCGTAAGCAGGGAAGGCAAAGATCACATGGGAATATGATTCCACTTGTTTGGCTCAGACAGGGCATTTGTTATCCCCAGTGCAAAGCCATTTGGATGAGAAAGACTTCAACGGTAAGGTGCCAGATCTAAATTGGAAGTAAAGTTTCTGATACAAAGTCTTTGTGATTTTATCCCAATATGACTCTTGACTCGGGTATGGTTTAATTTGAAGTAAGAGCCCTGTGAGTGTGGAAGGGTAGTAAGTTCTGAATTCTTCTTGTGCAACCATTTCCCAGCAAATCTCTTTGAGAATGTTTTTCGAAGGGAATGCCGAAGTGAAGGGGAGATCCCACAAGTTTGATAGACCCATTTTATAAAGCGTGTCTTTCAGATCTCGGAGCCAACTGATTTTATTAAATTGATCTGTGTTAATAACATCCCTTAAGCCCTCAGTGTATACTGACAGTTCCTGCGTGGCCCACAGTCGTCGCCAGTATAGAATCGGGCATAGCCTAGCATGGTCCTTTAGAGCTTTCCTACCCAGATCATTCCTTAGGGGGAGGGTGGGTGTTCTCTTTGGGAGGCTAGTGATTACACGTAAAAATGATTTCTCTGCTAGTGTGAGCGGATTCAGGTTTTCTAGGCCCCACAGTTCAGCCCCATAGAGGGCTGAGCTCACCACTTTGCTACTATAAATTTGAAGAGCTTGGGTAATGGGTTTCGTCATAGAGGTCTTAACTTCCTTTCTAAGAGTGCCGGTTAACTGTCAGTGCTTTAGTGCCATAGCTTCATTGTGAGGCTTCCAACTCATGTCGTTATGAAGTTTGATGTCCAGATAGACAAAAGTGTCCATCTGCTCTAGCCCATCCATCATTATTTTCCCCCTGAAAGATCGATGCTGGTTAAATGCCATGAGTTTGGTCTTTGCGGCGTTGATTCTAAGGCCTCTCAAAAGACAAAACTCTTCGTAGCCTTTACACAACTCTTCAAAGCGGTTTAAAAGTATCTTTTCCAAAAATGCTATTGCACCTCTAACTACATTAGTGAATTGGGTTTATAATAAATTTTTCAAAAAGCCCAAGAATTGCATTTGTAATAGTTTCCCATCCAGAGATAACATTATAAAATGTAATACTGATTCTCAATGCTTTTCTATGAATCAGACAGCCTCTGCTACAATAAAAATAGATTTTGGAGCCTTGTCACTGTAAGAATATGCTTAACAATACACTTTTACATGTCCTGTTTTTAAATACCATGCCTTATGGGCATTAATGCCTAGTTATGGGTGACTTATAAATATTTAAAAGAAATGTTTTGTCCTGTCAAAAGTTTTTTTTTGACAGATTGAATTTGCAGTTTTAAAACTGCAACAGTCAAGCTACAATGGTGGTCCTGAAGCCATGTTTGTATAGTTACTGTAGTGGATGGCACAGTAGGTGCTGCAGACCATGATTGAAATTTAACTTATATGTCCTGAATATATTTGGTCCCATATATTTGTAACTTATAGGTAACTTAAATGTATATTTTAATATGTGAAATGTTATCATGTGGAAAGGGGGAGCACAGACACTTTACCTTTGGTTGCCATTTGAGCAAGCTTTTCTGTCCCCATGCTTCTGTTTGATTTATTCATTTGAGCATGTTTAAACTACTGTGAAGTCCAAGTCTACAACCATGTTGCAACCCAATTCACATGCAGTCTGGGTATCAATAAACATGCCACTTGTCTCAGTTCTCACTCTGGAGCCTGAACTTCATTAGGTATCTTTTGCATCACCCTATGCATAAACAGTCCTGAAAATAGTTTTCCAGATTGTATACACTTGAAACTGAAATGTCAACAGTGGCCACTCTTGTCTGCCATGAATCATCATCCCGGGATCAATACCCAATAATCCCAGTGTTGTTGAATTCCCTATCAGGAGTGGATTGGTCATACATTTTTCCATTGTTACCACATATATTCTAATGCCCGTTATTTGCACATGATGGGTGTGTGGTTGTTGCTAGTCTTGTACCCCATGTTGATATAGTCCTTACATTTTGTCTCCATTATAAAATTAATCAACTGTATATTGGGATATGTGTACATCTTTCTTATTCTATATCCTTAAGTTGTTCCACTTTTTACTTTGTTATCAGAGATTTCTCCAATGATTCAGCCTCTATGTCAATTTTGGGGACATACAATTAATTTATAATAGAGTGAGTATTTGAGTGAATGATCTATTTTTTGGCCATTTACCTTGATATATCCTTGATAGATACTCTTTTAAACCACTAGGGACGAAGCACACTAATACCAGCAGTTAGTCGCCCAGTAGTAGTGCGTAAGTATGTGCTAGGCACTCGCAAAAAATATATATTTTTTAATAAATCTTTAAACAACCAAAAACATATTTACTACCAGCACTGGTTATGAAGCAGATTTTTTTTTGAGGTGCCTATTAGCACAGGGAAAACGCTGACACTCACACAGAGATATTCAATGGATGAAGTGAGCTGATCCACTGACCCCTGCTGTATGATCTGGTGGGCAAAACCAAAATACGATTGACACTAAAACGGACCAACAGGTGCACAGGGGTGAATGAAAGTCCCTCCGTGTAATTATATATGTATGTATTCGAGAACTGTTCTTTCCCAAACCAAAATGTCTTGGCCAACGCCAAACCAAAATCCCTATTTTTGGTCTGCAAAGTTCTTACTATACTCATTTTTTATAATTTTGACAGAAATAAGAAAGACAGCTCTACTACTAATAAGAACTAGATTCAAGTGCGGGTCTGGCCAGTGTAGAGTAGACATGAGCAACGAGAATCTGAAACCATGGTCTTTGGCAAATTTCCTTAGCAATTGCATAGTTTTTTGCATGAAAAAAAGACTGTCTATGTTCATCATTTAAACCTATTCTTATGTATCAGTAGTCAGGCTGGAACTGTGTTAAATTATGACAAAAATCTGAAGTTAATAGTAATAGCCCTAAACCATGATACTGATGCGGGACTCTTGTTGCATCTTGGGGTCAAATGGTAGAAGGCCCGTGTGTCTGAAGCTCTGCTGTGGTCTGTGGCAGCCATGCACCATGATTTTATTACATTTATTTTTGTATTTATGTATTTCTGATATTGACATTCTTTGGACTTACCTTTGGGAGTAGCATACCACCTCGAATTAGCAATGAAGCACGGGAGCCCGCGCCTCGTTTTTTTTTTCTATCGGCAGGATCTGTGCACCCAGCGGGGATTTTGAGGATTTTAAAGGCTTAGGGGGTCAGGGTGTTTCTACCCTGCCCCCTTTTTGCGTTCTACACGCTTTTTCTTCTGTTTTCTTGTGCCTCGGTTCTACTGAGGGACAAGATGGCTGCCAACACTTCCTGGTTTGGAGTGTTGGCAGCCAATTAGCATACAGCTCGTGCTCGGCAAGGTGCACGGATCCACCGTGCCCATAGATATATCTATGATTTTACTTTTGATTTTTTCAGGAACTACTGAATGGATTTACACCATTTAACCAAAAGGCACGACTATGAACCAAGGGCTACCTTTTTGCCAAATTTGGTGAAATTCCGTTCAGCAGTTCGGGCTGTAGCTGCGATTATCCTATGGAAAATTGCATGGGGAAAACACGTTTTGGGACCCCCTTTTTTCTCGGCCCCCGCTTGACGAATCACCCTGAGACTTTCAGGATAGGAGCGGACCGGAGCGCCCCACCAGTTTTTAAACTTTTGCGAAGATTCATCAACCGGCGCCAAAGTTATTCCAAATAGAATATTGCGGATTTCCTATGGATAATAGGTCCTAACTATAACTACCTACTGGTGACCGCCAGTAGGTAATATATATATTATCTACTGGCGGTCGCCAGTAGATAGTTATAGTTACAACCTAGTTTCCATAGGAAATCAGAAAATTCTATTTTTAATAACTTTGGCGCCGGTTGACTTATCTTCGTGAAATTTTCAAAACTAATGGGGCGCTCCGCTCAGCTCCTACCCTGAAAGTCTCAGGGTTATTCGTCAAGCGGGGGCTGAGAAAAAAGGGGGGTCCCAAAACGTGTTTTCCCCATGCATTATCCCATAGGACCTTTAGTCGAAGGTACAGCCCGAAGTGCTGAACGGAATTACACCAAATTTGGCAAAGAGGTAGTCCTCAGTTCAGACTCGTACCTTTTGCTTAAATGGTGTAAATCCGTTCAGTAGTTCCTGAGAAAATCAAAAGTAAAATCATATACATATCTGGGCGGAGCCTAACCACACATCTCATCGTGAGATCTAATTGGCTGTCAGCACTTCATCCAAGAAGTGTTGGCAGCCATCTTGAGACCAATATACATGATAGCACTTCATTAAAAAGCATTGCAGTTAATAGAAGGTTTTAAGGGGCAGATTTATGTTCCCTGGCGCATCCCTGCAAATCAGCAGGGATGCGCCAGGGAAGATGCGTCACGCAAGTTTGCCCTTGCGCCACCGCAGATGCGCCGCATTTACAATGCGGTGCATCGTGGCGCAAGGACAAGCAGATGCGTGACGCATCTGCCGGCGTAAGGTTTGCGCATTGCTGGAGTTGCGTCGCAACCGCGACGCAGCTCCAGCAAGGCTCGGGTTGCCCCTATCCCTAACATGCTGCGTCAATCCTTACGCCTGCTTCAAGCAGGCGCAGGGATTTGACGCAGCATGGCCGGAAAAGTGACTGACTGAAATCTTGTAGATTTCACTCAGCCATTTTTCGGAGGCGTTCCTGCGCCGGAACGCCCCCCCCTGTGTAGGTACGCCCACATGTGGCGCAAGCTTTACAACGTGACGCATCTCTCTAGATGCGTCACGTTGTAAATCTGCCGCAGCATGGCGCTGGCTTTGCGCCTCTGCTGCGTCACAAAAGTGACGCAACGGCGGCGCAAAAGTGACGCACAGGGCTTATAAATCTGCCCCTAAGACTTTAGTTACATTATAAATCATTTGTTGATGGTACCATACTCATTTTAGGAATTGTGGTGTGTTCTAAGGTGATTTTACCATGTGAAAAAGCATTCTGCTGTGATATCATGAATCATGTTTGAGAGAAAATTATTTTCTCATGCTTTTCCCACAGAGGTTTGGAAGGTGATCTATAAGCTAAACTGAGAGCATATTTTCTGTAAATTCACATTATCTTTCTCAGTCATGTGAGAATGAAGTCTGACATTCTCAGTAAAACATGTACATCCAACAAGGACAGAGACTGTCAGTTGATTCCTTTGTGTTCTATTGCAGCTTCCCAGAGTGTTCTAAAGAACAACTAGAGCGCTAACAGTCCTACTTATGACAAACGTATGGCACACCTGAAGCCATCTTGGTTGGAATAAAGTGGTAACTCTTAAAACATTTAATTTAAAAAGGAAGAAAATGAGGGGGTTCATTTTGCCATAGAAAGTATGATCAGTGCTGCAGAAAGAAAAATTAGGGCACATTTTGAGTGACTTCTCAAGTCCTCTTCTATTTCATTAAAAAATTCTGACATGCAGACTGAAACATGCACTTTCAATACCAGCAGCAGACTTCCCTGGTGAGCAGTAGCTTTACTACAGTGATCTAATAAGCAACTACAGTGCTAACATTCTGAATTTATGGCAAATGTGTGACACATCTGAATGCCTTCTTGATGGAATCAAAGTAAAAAACTGAAAGTATTTCCTACTGAGGAGACTGTAGTAAATGAGGAAATTAGGAAACATCATAACAAATAAGTCTCCCAAAATGGCCACCAGATACAAAAGAGCCCAAATGTAGCCCAAATATCACCCAGATGTAGCCCAAGTATAGCCCAATGCCAGAATGTCCCAGAGTGTTCTAACGAACAACTAGAGCGCTAACAGTCTTACTTATGACAAAAGTATGGCACACCTGAAGCCATCTTGATTGGAATAAAGTGGTAACACTTAAAACATTTAATTTACAAAGGAACAAAGTGAGGGGGTTCATTTTGCCATAGAAATTATTATTAGTTCTGCAGAAAGAAAAATTATGGCACATTTTGACTTCTCAAATCCTCTTCTATTTCATAAAAAAATTCTGACATGCAGACTGAAACATGCACTTTGAATACCAGCAGCAGACTTCCCTGGTGAGCAGTAGTTTTACTACAGTGATCTAATGAGCAACTAGAGTGCTAACATTCAGAATTTATGGCAAATGTGTGACACATCTGAATGCCTTCTTGATGGAACCAAAATAAAAAACTGAAAGTATTCCCACTGAGGAGACTGCAGTAAATAAGGAAATTAGGAAACTTCATAACAAATAAATCTCCCAAGATGGCCACCAGAGACAAAAGAGCCCAAATGTAGCCCAAATATCACCCAGATGTAGCCCAAGTATAGCCCAATGACAGAAGTGTGCAAAACACTTATTTTTTGTGTATTTGCAGTTTTATATAGTGCAGACTAGTCAGGTATTGGAGTGCTTTACATGAGAATTGGTTCCATCACACAAGATCAAATTCATTTTGGTTGTAGCAATGGGGAGATTAAGTGATTTGACCAGAATCACAGAATGTTGAGCTGAAGCAGAAACTCCAACCTGGTTCCCCAGTTGCAAAGTCTGCAGCTCTGGAAGTAACACCACATCCTCTCCCCTAGGTGCAACATTTAATCAAGTGGTCAACTGGATAAAAAAACATAAAGATTACAAATAATTCAAAAAAATGTTGTCGCTATTTGAAAACTCAGAAAATATGTCCTCATTTTAGTTTTTTAGAGCACTAACCATAATTTTGATGCTAGTAAGACCCTCTCATATATGTAATTTCGAAAGGAAATACTCTAGGTATTACAGTTTTGATTACATCAAGATGACGTCAGACGTTCCACACTTTTGTAATAAATATAGAATGTTAGCAACTAGTTGTTCATTGGGATACTGTTGAGAGGCAGAGGCCAGGGGCACGGACTCTGAAAATTGAAGGAAGTAGGAGAGTGCAGATGCAACAATTTGACCACACTGGGCAGGCAGGAAGGGCAGTGGCAGCACAACAGACTATGGAGGGCAGTGGAAATGGGGGCAGGGGTACAAACCAACAATACAGGACTGGCAAGAGAGGCTATGGCAATATAATAGTCCATTGTGGGCAGAAGGAAGAGGCAGTGGTAGTGCAACCATACATGCCAACAGACCCGTTTCAGCCAAGAAACGTCCAATGTTTTTAAGCTCAAATGGGCTTTATTTGATCTGTCTCCTGTCTACAATCTCCTCTTTTTCAATGTAACTCAAAGGGGAAAATCAATACCCCAGTTTTTTTTCAAAATCTCCCTCTTACCATGTTCAAAATGTTCGCAAGTATGGTACATTGGATCATGGTAGGCAGGAGGAATTGGGGTAGGGACATGGACTGAAATAACAGAGGACAGGAGGGACATGGAGAGGTGCACCAAACTGACCCTACAGGGCAGGCATCAGGGTTTGCAGCAGCACAATACACCACACAGCGCATGCGGGACGGGAGTGCAGCACAACAATCCATAGAAAGCAATAGGGAGGGGACAGGACCATGCACATGGACAACAGAGAACAGAGGGGAAAGAGGCAATGGTAGCTAGCTGACCATAATGGACAGACAGGAGAGAAAGCTGCAGCATAACAGACCATAAAGGGCAGGAGGGACGGATCAGGGGCATTACAATGGAACAGACCATCCAGGAGGGAGGGAATAGGGGCCTGGAAATGGAAACAGAGGGCTGGGTACAAGGGGGCAGGGCAGGAGCAGCAAGATGACCATGGAGGTCAGGCAGGATGGGCACTAGAAACAAGACACACCATGGAGAGCAAAAGTGAGACTATGATGCCATACACACAGACAATGGAGGGAAGGTGGAAGGGGGTCAGGGGCAGCTAGCTGACCACACAGGGAAGGTGGGAGGGGCCATGGTAGCACAGAAGACCATGCATGGCAAGCGGGAGGGTTAGTGGCAGCACAATGGCTATGATGGGCAAGAAGGAGGGTGCAGGGGCATGCACAAAGGACCATGGAAGATAGAAGGGAGGGTCATGACCTGGGCACAGATAAGAGAGTTCAGGGGATGGGGCCTCACAACAGACCGCGCGGGGCAGGCAGGAGGAGCAGTTGCAGCACAACAGACCAGGGAGGGCAGAAGGGTGTGGCATTAAAATGGACCATGGAGGACAGGAGGAAGGGGATAGGGGCACGGCATGTGGACAGGCAGGGTGGAGGTGGCAGGGACAGGTTACAGTCATTTGACAATGCTAGGCAGGTGGGAGGGGAGTGGCAGCTCAACAGAACACTCAGAGTAGATAGGAGTGGCAGGTCCATGGAACATGGTGGGCAAAAAGGATGGAGAAGGAGAATAGGGGCAGCAATCTAAGCACAGAGGCTAAGCAGGAGGTCAATGATGGGCCATAGAATTGGGCAATGGAGGGCAGGAGGAGTGGACTGGTACATCATGCTAAATGGAGGGCAGTGGCAGCACATCAAACCATGCATGGCAGGAGGGAGGAGGCTAGTCCATGGATTCAGACAACAGAGGATAGGGAGGAGGGGGATGGGACAGCAAGCTAACTTTTCAGAGAAGGTGGGTATTAGGAACGTTATTGTTTTTAAAATGTGCGAACTACTTAAAATATGAACAAGTATGCAGCATAATCTCACTTTTATTCAGGAAGAAGAGCACGTTTGTGACAGTGACTCCGGGCTCACTTGGCAGAAACACCCCCTGACCCTCCACCCCCCATCGCAAAATGTAATGCCAGTGAAAAGGGTAGGTGGATACAGTGTTATATAGAACATAGTCCTGAGAGCACGATTGAAAATGAAAATTAGATGTGGTATATGGTATAAACTATGCACGAAAAAGTGTGATATAAGATGAACCGGGGCGTGAAATATAATATGCAATACATTGTGCGCAATGACAGATTCATTGGAGAGTGCGAGATAGCACAGGCACTAGCGCGTGCTATGCGATATGTGCCTTGGAGTGTAATATGCACAGGCCAGTGTTGTGTAACCTAACTAGTCTCTAAAGTTGTAATATAAAATATGTGCTGGGGAGTGTAACGTTGCATATGCACTGTGACAAAGATATGGATCCCATATTGTAATATGTATGGCATAGCGCTGTGCATTATAACATAGGCATCGAGGAAGGCACGTTAGATGGGGCAATATAACCCGTGCGAAGGCAAGTGTGGTATGACA
Source organism: Triturus cristatus (assembly GCF_964204655.1). Classification (NCBI taxonomy): domain Eukaryota; kingdom Metazoa; phylum Chordata; class Amphibia; order Caudata; family Salamandridae; genus Triturus; species Triturus cristatus. The sequence goes on along the minus strand of NC_140579.1, from coordinate 10,758,112 downwards.
TATTCACGGGGTGGTGTTACAGTGCACATGGGCTAGAGAGTGTCATAGCATACGTACTAGCTGGTGGAATACAACACAGAGGTGTGAGGCACTCGGCGGGCACTGGTGGGTGTAACACAGCATTGGGCTAAGCCAGGAGCACGCTGTGACTCTCAAGTGAGGTTTGTCTCCTTTCCAGAGAGTAAAATAAAAAGTATTACACATCCGGCGGTGGATGTGTGTTTTATTAACCGTGAGGGGGGTTTCTTGCATAGTTTGGTCGAATTTTTGTCGAGTCCCCTTTGAATGGCTTGGTGTGCGTGTATATTAAATGTGCCCGTCAATAGCTACCCATGTTTGTATAAATAAACGACAAGGGTGTCTACTTGGAGAGTACCCACCGGCGGGGGCACCGGGATTAGGCACGGTAGGGCGTCAGACACGTCAGAGCTTCACTAGCGGTGTTAATACATTCCATGTGGATTCATTCTATGCATAGTCGCCTTTTAATGAATATCACGCAAATCGTCATGGTGATAGGTACATATGGTTTGTCCAGCATGTCCTAGGTGTTTCTCTAAATATATATTTTTTAAAAATAATAAAAAACAAAGGCCGGCCCCGGGGGATGGGGTCCCCAGGGCCATAAGTGGCCTGAGGAGGGGGCAACGCAGCCCCCTCCTAAAGAATTAAAAAACAAAAAAAGGCCATGACCCGAGGGTTGGGATCCCCGGGGCCGAAGGCCTTGGGAGGGCCAAATGTATTTTTTTCGACAAAAAAAATTAGGGTGCAGGCCCTGGGGGATGGGGTCCCCAGGGCCAATAAATTAGAAAAAGAAGGGGGGCCACACAGCCCTCCTTCTTTAAAAAAAAAAAAAAAGAAAAAAGACCGGCATCGCGCCGGAGGCCATGCCCCCTCCTTGCAGCACTCTGCAAACGCGCCCCCTGGCCAGTTGTAAGTTGGGGAATTAATTCCCCTTCAGTACTGAGGGTCCCTGAGGGCCAACTAGCCCAACAGGTATCTCCAGTATGCGGCAGGGAGCTGCGTTGCAGACAGGTGTTCTGAGGCCACACACCTTTTTACACCTCTATGAAACGCAGCTCTGTGGCGCTTACTGGAGGTACCTAGTGGGCTAGTTTGACCCTAGGGACCCTTAGGATTCAAGGGGACTTAATCTCTCAACTTAGAACGGCCACAGGGCGCATTTACACAGTGGTGAAGGGAGGGGACTGGGCCTGAGGTGACGTGTGCAAACACGCACTGTGGCGCGTTTTAAGTTGGGGAAATAATTCCCTTTCAATCCTGAGGGACCCTGGGGGCCGACTAGCCCACCAGGTGCTTCCAGTAAGCGCCACTGCTCTGCGTTGCAGAGAGGTGGTGCAGGCCGTGCCCCTTTTTACACCTCTCTGCAATGGCGCTTACTGGACGTACCTAGTGGGCTATTTTGCCCCTAGGGATCCTCAGGATTCAAGGGGACTTAATCTCCCAACTTAAAAAACGGCCACAGGGCGTGTTTACACAGTGGGGAAGGGAGGGGACGGGGCCTGAGGTGACGTGTGCAAACACGCCCTATGGCGCGTTTTAAGTTGGGGAAATAATTCCCCTTCAATCCTGAGGGCCCCTGGGGGCTAACTAGCCCACCAGGTGCTTCCAGTAAGCGCCACTGAGCTGTGTTGCAGAGAGGTGGTCCAGGCCGTGCCACTTTTTACACCTCTCTGCATCGCAGCTCTGTGGCGCTTACTGGGGGACCTAGTGGGCTAGTTGGACCCTAGGGACCCTCAGGATTCAAATGAACTTAATCTCCCAACTAAAAACGGCCACAGGACGTGTTTACCCAGTGGTGAAGGGAGGGTACGGGGCCTGAGTTAACGTGTGCAAACAAGCCCTGTGGCGCATTTTAAGTTGGGGAAATAATTCCCCTTCAATCCTGAGGGACCCTGGGGGCCAACTAGCCCACCAGGTGCTTCCAGTAAGCGCCACTGCGCTGCGTTGCAGAGAGGTGGTCTAGGCCGTGCCCCTTTTTACATCTCTCTGCAACGCAGCTCTGTGGCGCTTACTGAAGGTACCTAGTGGTCTAGTTGGACCCTAGGGACCCTCAGGATTCAAGGGGACTTAATCTCCCAACTTAAAATGGCCACAGGGCGTGTTTACACAGTGAGGAAGTGAGGGGACGGGGCCTGAGGTGACGTGTGCAAACACGTCCTGTGGCGAGTTTTGAGAGGAAGTTTTAATCCCCTGCCCTATTATATACTAGGGGCTTACAGAGGAGGTCATGCTGATCACAGGGGGACCCCAACGCATAGTGTTCCATAGTGTATGTAGGCGTTTTCACTGTATTCTGAGTGTCTTTTAACATAGCACTGGCTCTAGGACTGGTTAGTCAGACTCAGTTACCACCAGTATCCGTCTGAAAAAGTTGAGGGTACAGGATTATTTTGCAACAAGGCTTCTTTCTGCTCTTCTGTTTGTTCTTTCTGCACATTATCCTTCTTCCTGCACTTTTCTTCGTCTTTGAGGACTTCTGTTGCTTCTCTCTGCATTTCTTTTTTTTCTTTCTGTGCGTTTTTTCTTCTTTCTTCACATGTCCTATCTCTGTAGGCATAGTTAGAAATTATCATTTAAAAAACCTTTGAAATTCACTGAAAAAAACATAGGTTTCAGGTACGTTATAATTAGGAATTAGCATTTAAAAAACCTTAGAAATTGACTGAAAAAACCATAGGTTTCAGGGGCGTTATAGTTAGCTGGACTTTTCACTCGTACAAGACCATTGAAATTCCCCCGTTATAGTTAGTTCAGCTAACTATAACTCGCGCGCCCGCAATGCACTGCTGATGACGTCACATATTACATCACTCATGACATGGTCAGTGACATCACTCATGACATCACTGATGACATCTCAAATGACATCATTGATGACATCATCCTTGTGATAGCGTGGCAGACCTCCTCTCCCCCTAATATAACCTTTGATACACTCATTCAAAAATAGAAACTAAAAGTTTCAAAACAATGGACATACCAATACCAGTTACAACAACCTATTCAGTAAATCTAAGATCCACATACACATCCACGCATTCACCAACAGTCCTATACAGTCACTCATACATGTACTCACTCATCATATGTACTCATACACCTATACATCCTGTTACACAACGCCACTCATCCATAGAGTTACTCACACACATAGTCACTCATGCTAATAAAGAATCAAACATCCATTTACTTGCATATACAGCTATACACACACCACCACACTTACTTCTACAGAAACTTACACATACTTAGTCTTTTAAACAATCACTTATAGAAACACATACTTATTCATACAGGAACTCTTTCAATCTCTCACTCTCACATATACTCACTTATATACATCAATAGTCACATATACTATTTTAAAACATATGTAGTTACTCATAAAGACACTATTGAGACAGTCATTAACTCACTAACACACCCATGCACATACTCATCCACCCATACAGTCTTCAACACATACAAACAGTGAGTCACTCATTCATGCACCTATGCACTACGTAATACCCCCCACCGAACCATTCAGACACTCAGACACTCATACTGATACTCAAAAAACCAACTAATAACCTATATAGACACTCATGTAGCTACTCACCAACCCATGAAGCCACTTATACACAAAGTGAGAGACTGATACAGATATTTACATATTTAAACATTACTCACTAAGCCATGTTTTCCCTAAGATACACTTAATCAGTCAGTTATATTTTTCAAAAGCAAATCATCCATTTAGACACTTATATACCCATTTATTCTTCCATCGACCTTGAGATATACATATATAAAACATATGTAATTTTCAGAAAAACACACATTCACTGGATGATATCATCAGTGATGTCATCAGTGATATCATTTGAGATGTCATCAGTGATGTCATGAGTGATGTCACTGACCATGTCATGAGTGATGTAATATGTGACGTCATCAGCAGTGCATTGCGGGCGCGCGAGTTATAGTTAGCTGAACTAACTATAACAGGGGAATTTCAATGGTTTTTTACGAGTGAAATGTCCAGCTAACTATAACATGTGTGAAACCTATGGTTTTTTCAGTGATATCTATATATATACACACACACACTGACACATAGCTGCATATCATGGTAATTAATCTATGCAGAAAATACGAGGCGGGGCTTCGGCAGACTTCACTTGACATTATGTATTCATGAATGCTGCTTACTGGAGCAGAAGGGCATTCTAGAGGTGCCTGGTGCCAGGGCTCGAGGCACACGCCTGTTTTATGGCTCCGACTGCAGATTATTAAACGATAAACTGTCCGGGCCAGAGGTGAACATGGCCTCTGTCCACCCCATCTGGGCGCTATTTATGCCCTGGAAGTCCGTAGGGGCCGCGTGCCCCCTCGTGTTTGTTGCTGGCATATGTTTCCTTTTAGGAAAGCCTAATTTAAAGCCACATGATTGACAAAAATAAACAGACAGGCAGTGGTGTTCTGAGGCAGACTGAAAGGAGATGGCGGGTTCCTTCTCCTCAGCAGTTCTAGCCCCAAGCGAACTGGCACGCGAAGTGAGGGCACAGGTGTTCGGCCACTAGTGACACTCCAAGAAGAGTCCCCCGGAGGCACATGTCACAAACGGGGAAACAGTACAAAGAAAAACACTTCTGCTTAAATCTTTAAATATAAAGGGGCAGATTTACAAGCCCCTTGCGAGACATTTACGCTGCCGTTGCGTCACTTCTATGACGCAGCGGCGGCGTAAACCATGCACCATGTTGTGCCTTATTTACAACGTGACGCATCTAGGAAGATGTGTCACGTTGTAAAGCCCTGCGCTACATTAAACCGGCGTCAGGTTTAATGTATGCAGGGTGGGCGTCGGAAAAGTGACGCAGTGAAATCTACAAGATTTCACTGAGTCACTTTTCCGACGCTTCTGCGTCAAAACCCTGCGCCAGCTTGAAGCAGGCGTAAGGCATGACGCAGCATGTTAGGTATGGGCAGCCCCTGAGCATTGTTGGAGTTGCGTCGTGCTTGCGACATGACTCCAGCAATGCGCCGCCCTTATGCCATCAGATGCGTCACGCATCTGTTTATCCTTGCGCCACGATGCGCTGCATTGTAAATGCGGCGCATCTGTGGTGGCGCAAGGGTAAACTTGCGTGACGCATCTTTCCTGGCACATCCCTGCTGATTTGCAGGAATGCGCCAGGAAACATAAATCTGCCCCAAAATATTTTAAGCTGAAAGTGTGTTAATTACAAAATTTTAAAAAGTGACTTAAGAAGACAGCTCCAACAGATAAATGTGTGCAGGAATCAATGTCTGGCACTGTTCGAGGCCTCGCATATTGTTCATCTTTTGAAGATAGATTTATTGTAACCATCGCAATTAATCCCTTCGACATTGCGACCGTGCGAACCTCTTTCTCGCTTTAGATACTATATCTTGAAAAGTCCAGCGTGACCTTTAGGAGGAAGCGTGGATGGGAACTACGGTTCTAGAGTATTTCTTAGATTCTGAGGCCGAGACCATCCGCTATTTGCTCCATCACAAACTGTGCTGCCCCCCCACGCTTCCAGTCCTCGGTCCTACTTACCTCTGCTTCCAATCTTCAGTGCTACTTACGTCTTCTTCCAATCCTCCGTGCTGCTTACCTCTGCTTCCAGGCCACGTGGGTGCTCATGCTTACTGCTGCTTCCAGTCCCCGCATACGTCGTCCTTCTCTGGGCCCCTGTGGTTTCTGACCCCATTGAAAGGGGTTGTCAACTCTTCGTCTGGCTGCTGTCCCTGCTGCCTGCCCCTCTTTGAGGGTGCTGTCGCTGCTGTCGCTGCTGTCCCTGCCCCTCTTTGAGGGTACTGTCGCTGGAGTCCCTGCTGCCTGCACCTCTTTGAGGGTGCTGTCGCTGGTGTCCCTGCTGCCTGCACCTCTTTGAGGGTTCTGTCGCTGGAGTCCCTGCTGCCTGCACCTCTTTGAGGGCGCTGTCGCTGGAGTCCCTGCTGCCTGGCCCTCTTTGAGGGTGCTGTCTGGAGTCCCTGCTGCCTACCCCTTTTCGAGGGTACTGTCCTGGTGTCCCTGCCCCTCTTTGAGGGTGCTATGTGCTGTTGCTGGTGTCCCTGCTGCCTGCCCCTCTTTGAGGGTGTTGTCGCTGCTGTCCCTGCTGCCTGCACCTCTTTGAGGGTACTGTCGCTGGAGTCCCTGCTGCCTGCACCTCTTTGAGGGTGCTGTCGCTGGAGTCCCTGCCGCCTGCCCCTCTTTGAGGGTGCTGTTGCTGGTGTCTCTGCTGCCTGCACCTCTTTGAGGGTGCTGTCGCTGGTGTCCCTGCTGCCTGCACATCTTTGAGGGTGCTCTGGCTGGTGTCCCTGCTGCCTGCCCCTCTTTGAGGGTGCTGTCACTGGTGTCCCTGCCCCTCTTTGAGGCTGCTATGTGCTGTTGCTGGTGTCCCTGCTGCCTGCCCCTCTTTGAGGGTGCTGTCGCTGGAGTCCCTGCCGCCTGCCCCTCTTTGAGGGTGCTGTCGCTGGAGTCCCTGCTGCCTGCCCCTCTTTGAAGGTGCTGTCGCTGGAGTCCCTGCTGCCTGGCCCTCTTTGAGGGTGCTGTCTGGAGTCCCTGCTGCCTAGCCCTCTTCGAGGGTGCTGTCCTGGTGTCCCTGCCCCTCTTTGAGGGTGCTATGTGCTGTCGCTGGTGTCCCTGCTGCCTGCCCCTCTTTGAGGGTGCTGTCGCTGCTGTCCCTGCTGCCTGCCCCTCTTTGAGGGTGTTGTCGCTGGTGTCCCTGCTGCCTGCACCTCTTTGAGGGTACTGTCGCTGGAGTCCCTGCTGCCTGCACCTCTTTGAGGGTGCTGTCGCTGGAGTCCCTGCCGCCTGCCCCTCTTTGAGGGTGCTGTCGCTGGTGTCCCTGCTGCCTGCCCCTCTTTGAGGGTGCTGTCGCTGGTGTCTCTGCCCCTCTTTGAGGGTGCTGCCTGCTCCTCTTTGAGGGTGCTGTCGCTGGTGTCCCTGCTGCCTGCCCCTCTTTGAGGGTGCTGTCGCTGGTGTCTCTGCCCCTCTTTGAGGGTGCTGCCTGCTCCTCTTTGAGGGTGCTGTCGCTGCTGTCCCTGCTGCCTGCCCCTCTTTGAGGGTACTGTCGCTGGAGTCCCTGCTGCCTGCACCTCTTTGAGGGTGCTGTCGCTGGTGTCCCTGCTGCCTGCACCTCTTTGAGGGTACTGTCGCTGGAGTCCCTGCTGCCTGCACCTCTTTGAGGGTGCTGTCGCTGGAGTCCCTGCTGCCTGCCCCTCTTTGAGGGTGCTGTCTGGAGTCCCTGCTGCCTACCCCTCTTCGAGGGTGCTGTCCTGGTGTCCCTGCCCCTCTTTGAGGGTGCTATGTGCTGTTGCTGGTGTCCCTGCTGCCTGCCCCTCTTTGAGGGTGTTGTCGCTGGTGTCCCTGCTGCCTGCACCTCTTTGAGGGTACTGTCGCTGGAGTCCCTGCTGCCTGCACCTCTTTGAGGGTGCTGTCGCTGGTGTCCCTGCTGACTGCACCTCTTTGAGGGTACTGTCGCTGGAGTCCCTGCTGCCTGCACCTCTTTGAGGGTGCTGTCGCTGGAGTCCCTGCTGCCTGCCCCTCTTTGAGGGTTCTGTCGCTGGAGTCCCTGCTGCCTGCCCCTCTTTGAGGGTGCTGTCGCTGGAGTCCCTGCTGCCTGGCCCTCTTTGAGGGTGCTGTCTGGAATCCCTGCTGACTACCCCTCTTCGAGGGTGCTGTCCTGGTGTCCCTGCCCCTCTTTGAGGGTGCTATGTGCTGTTGCTGGTGTCCCTGCTGCCTGCCCCTCTTTGAGGGTGCTGTTGCTGGTGTCCCTGCTGCCTGCACCTCTTTGAGGGTACTGTCGCTGGAGTCCTTGCTGCCTGCCCCTCTTTGAGGGTGCTGTAGCTGGAGTCCCTGCCGCCTGCCCCTCTTTGAGGGTGCTGTCGCTGGTGTCTCTGCTGCCTGCACCTCTTTGAGGGTGCTGTCGCTGGAGTCCCTGCTGCCTGGCCCTCTTTGAGGGTGCTCTGGCTGGTGTCCCTGCTGCCTGCCCCTCTTTGAGGGTGCTGTCGCTGGAGTCCCTGCTGCCTGGCCCTCTTTGAGGGTGCTGTCTGGAGTCCCTGCTGCCTACCCCTCTTCGAGGGTTCTGTCCTGGTGTCCCTGCCCTTCTTTGAGGGTGCTATGTGCTGTTGCTGGTGTCCCTGCTGCCTGCCCCTCTTTGAGGGTGTTGTCGCTGCTGTCCCTGCTGCCTGCACCTCTTTGAGGGTGCTGTCGCTGGAGTCCCTGCCGCCTGCCCCTCTTTGAGGGTGCTGTTGCTGGTGTCCCTGCTGCCTGCCCCTCTTTGAGGGTGCTGTCGCTGGTGTCTCTGCCCCTCTTTGAGGGTGCTGCCTGCTCCTCTTTGAGGGTGCTGTCGCTGGTGTCCCTGTTGCCTGCCCCTCTTTGAGGGTGCTGTCGCTGGTGTCTCTGCCCCTCTTTGAGGGTGCTGCCTGCTCCTCTTTGAGGGTGCTGTCGCTGGTGTCCCTGCTGCCTGCCCCTCTTTGAGGGTGCTGTCGCTGGAGTCCCTGCTGCCTGCACCTCTTTGAGGGTGCTGTCGCTGGAGTCCCTGCTGCCTGCCCCTCTTTGAGGGTGCTGTCTGGAGTCCCTGCTGCCTACCCCTCTTCGAGGGTGCTGTCCTGGTGTCCCTGCCCCTCTTTGAGGGTGCTATGTGCTGTTGCTGGTGTCCCTGCTGCCTGCCCCTCTTTGAGGGTGTTGTCGCTGGTGTCCCTGCTGCCTGCACCTCTTTGAGGGTACTGTCGCTGGAGTCCCTGCTGCCTGCACCTCTTTGAGGGTGCTGTCGCTGGTGTCCCTGCTGACTGCACCTCTTTGAGGGTTCTGTCGCTGGAGTCCCTGCTGCCTGCCCCTCTTTGAGGGTGCTGTCGCTGGAGTCCCTGCCGCCTGCCCCTCTTTGAGGGTGCTGTCGCTGGTGTCCCTGCTGCCTGCCCCTCTATGAGGGTGCTGTCGCTGGTGTCTCTGCCCCTCTTTGAGGGTGCTGCCTGCTCCTCTTTGAGGGTGCTGTCGCTGGTGTCCCTGTTGCCTGCCCCTCTTTGAGGGTGCTGTCGCTGGTGTCTCTGCCCCTCTTTGAGGGTGCTGCCTGCTCCTCTTTGAGGGTGCTGTCGCTGGTGTCCCTGCTGCCTGCCCCTCTTTGAGGGTGCTGTCGCTGGAGTCCCTGCTGCCTGCACCTCTTTGAGGGTGCTGTCGCTGGAGTCCCTGCTGCCTGCCCCTCTTTGAGGGTGCTGTCTGGAGTCCCTGCTGCCTACCCCTCTTCGAGGGTGCTGTCCTGGTGTCCCTGCCCCTCTTTGAGGGTGCTATGTGCTGTTGCTGGTGTCCCTGCTGCCTGCCCCTCTTTGAGGGTGTTGTCGCTGGTGTCCCTGCTGCCTGCACCTCTTTGAGGGTACTGTCGCTGGAGTCCCTGCTGCCTGCACCTCTTTGAGGGTGCTGTCACTGGTGTCCCTGCTGCCTGCCCCTCTTTGAGGGTTCTGTCGCTGGAGTCCCTGCTGCCTGCCCCTCTTTGAGGGTGCTGTCGCTGGAGTCCCTGCTGCCTGGCCCTCTTTGAGGGTGCTGTCTGGAATCCCTGCTGACTACCCCTCTTCGAGGGTGCTGTCCTGGTGTCCCTGCCCCTCTTTGAGGGTGCTATGTGCTGTTGCTGGTGTCCCTGCTGCCTGCCCCTCTTTGAGGGTGCTGTTGCTGGTGTCCCTGCTGCCTGCACCTCTTTGAGGGTACTGTCGCTGGAGTCCTTGCTGCCTGCCCCTCTTTGAGGGTGCTGTAGCTGGAGTCCCTGCCGCCTGCCCCTCTTTGAGGGTGCTGTCACTGGTGTCTCTGCTGCCTGCACCTCTTTGAGGGTGCTGTCGCTGGAGTCCCTGCTGCCTGGCCCTCTTTGAGGGTGCTCTGGCTGGTGTCCCTGCTGCCTGCCCCTCTTTGAGGGTGCTGTCGCTGGAGTCCCTGCTGCCTGGCCCTCTTTGAGGGTGCTGTCTGGAGTCCCTGCTGCCTACCCCTCTTCGAGGGTTCTGTCCTGGTGTCCCTGCCCTTCTTTGAGGGTGCTATGTGCTGTTGCTGGTGTCCCTGCTGCCTGCCCCTCTTTGAGGGTGTTGTCGCTGGTGTCCCTGCTGCCTGCACCTCTTTGAGGGTACTGTCGCTGGAGTCCCTGCTGCCTGCACCTCTTTGAGGGTGCTGTCGCTGGAGTCCCTGCCGCCTGCCCCTCTTTGAGGGTGCTGTCGCTGGTGTCCCTGCTGCCTGCCCCTCTTTGAGGGTGCTGTCGCTGGTGTCTCTGCCCCTCCTTGAGGGTGCTGCCTGCTCCTCTTTGAGGGTGCTGTCGCTGGTGTCCCTGCTGCCTGCCCCTCTTTGAGGGTGCTGTCGCTGGTGTCTCTGCCCCTCTTTGAGGGTGCTGCCTGCTCCTCTTTGAGGGTGCTGTCGCTGGTGTCCCTGCTGCCTGCCCCTCTTTGAGGGTGCTGTCGCTGGAGTCCCTGCTGCCTGGCCCTCTTTGAGGGTGCTGTCTGGAGTCCCTGCTGCCTACCCCTCTTCGAGGGTGCTGTCCTGGTGTCCCTGCCCTTCTTTGAGGGTGCTATGTGCTGTTGCTGGTGTCCCTGCTGCCTGCCCCTCTTTGAGGGTGTTGTCGCTGGTGTCCCTGCTGCCTGCACCTCTTTGAGGGTACTGTCGCTGGAGTCCCTGCTGCCTGCACCTCTTTGAGGGTGCTGTCGCTGGAGTCCCTGCCGCCTGCCCCTCTTTGAGGGTGCTGTCGCTGGAGTCCCTGCTGCCTGCTCCTCTTCGAGGGTGCTGTCCTGGTGTCCCTGCCCCTCTTTGAGGGTGCTATGTGCTGTTGCTGGTGTCCCTGCTGCCTGCCCCTCTTTGAGGGTGATGTCGCTGCTGTCCCTGCTGCCTGCCCCTCACTGAGGGTGCTGTCGCTGCTGTCCCTGCTGCCTGCCCCTCTTTGAGGCTGCTGTCGCTTCCGTCCCTGCTGCCTGCCCCTCTTTGAGGGTGCTGTCGCTGGTGTCCCTGCTGCCTGCACCTCTTTGAGGGTACTGTCGCTGGAGTCCCTGCTGCATGCACCTCTTTGAGGGTGCTGTCGCTGGAGTCCCTGCTGCCTGCCCCTCTTTAAGGGTGCTGTCGCTGGAGTCCCTGCTGCCTGGCCCTCTTTGAGGGTACTGTCTGGAGTCCCTGCTGCCTACCCCTCTTCCAGGGTGCTGTCCTGGTGTCCCTGCCCCTCTTTGAGGGTGCTATGTGCTGTTGCTGGTGTCCCTGCTGCCTGCACCTCTTTGAGGGTACTGTCGCTGGAGTCCCTGCTGCCTGCACCTCTTTGAGGGTGCTGTCGCTGGTGTCCCTGCTGCCTGCATCTCTTTGAGGGTACTGTCGCTGGAGTCCCTGCTGCCTGCACCTCTTTGAGGGTGCTGTCGCTGGAGTCCCTGCTGCCTGGCTCTCTTTGAGGGTGCTGTCTGGAGTCCCTGCTGCCTACCCCTCTTCGAGGGTGCTGTCCTGGTGTCCCTGCCCCTCTTTGAGGGTGCTATGTGCTGTTGCTGGTTTCCCTGCTGCCTGCCCCTCTTTGAGGGTGTTGTCGCTGGTGTCCCTGCTGCCTGCACCTCTTTGAGGGTACTGTCGCTGGAGTCCCTGCTGCCTGCCCCTCTTTGAGGGTGCTGTCGCTGGAGTCCCTGCTGCCTGCCCCTCTTTGAGGGTGCTGTCGCTGGAGTCCCTGCCGCCTGCCCCTCTTTGACGGTGCTGTTGCTGGTGTCTCTGCTGCCTGCCCCTCTTTGAGGGTGCTGTCGCTGGAGTCCCTGCTGCCTGCCCCTCTTTGAGGGTGCTCTGGCTGGTGTCCCTGCTGCCTGCCCCTCTTTGAGGGTGCTGTCGCTGGTGTCTCTGCCCCTCTTTGAGGGTGCTGCCTGCTCCTCTTTGAGGGTGCTGTCACTGGTGTCCCTGCTGCCTGCCCCTCTTTGAGGGTGCTGTCGCTGGAGTCCCTGCTGCCTGGCCCTCTTTGAGGGTGCTGTCTGGAGTCCCTGCTGCCTACCCCTCTTCGAGGGTGCTGTCCTGGTTCCCTGCCCCTCTTTGAGGGTGCTGTCGCTGGTGTCTCTGCTGCCTGCCCCTCTTTGAGGGTGTTGTCGCCGGTGTCCCTGCTGCCTGCACCTCTTTGAGGGTACTGTCGCTTGAGTCCATGCTGCCTGCCCCTCTTTGAGGGTGCTGTCGCTGGTGTCTCTGCTGCCTGCACCTCTTTGAGGGTGCTGTCGCTGGTGTCCCTGCTGCCTGCCCCTCTTTGAGGGTGCTGTCGCTGGAGTCCCTGCCCCTCTTTGAGGGTGCTGCCTGCTCCTCTTTGAGGGTGCTGTCACTGGTGTACCTGCTGCCTGCCCCTCTTTGAGGGTGCTGTTGCTGAAGTCCCTGCTGCCTGACCCTCTTTGAGGGTGCTGTCGTTTGGTGTCCCTGCCCCTCTTTGAGGGTGCTGTCGTTTGGTGTCCCTGCCCCTCTTTGAGGCTGTTGCCTACTCCTCTTTGAGGGTGCTGCTTGGACAAGAAAGCCAAGTACATTCTGCTGATGGACATCGTGGCGGCCGACGACTGCCACTACAAGTTCCAGAACTCGCTCTGGATGGTGGCAGGCAAGGCCGACCCCGAGATGCCCAAGTGCTGGAGCGGGTAATTCTATAAAATATTTTGTATACCCTCTTCATAATACATGTTTATATTAATATGATTAATTAACTAATAGTAATCTTATTGACCGATTTGCCGTGGATATTTACCAACCTTACTAATATATGAATTACACGTGGGGTTTGCTTTTGCATGGCCTAATTAATATGTTAACTAAAATCTGTACGCATACTAATAATAGACTATTAGAATATTGCATGATATATGTTGCTTTTGTGATGTATTTGTGATTTGTGCTTATAAAGTGAGTATAATTTGCATTGAATGTTTCTTCTGCTAGATAAATACACACACATATGGGTATTAGCGAGGGAATAACATTTTAGAGAGAAGAGGCAGCAGAGAAGAGGGGGAGTGAGTGGATTCATGGGAGGAGAGACATTGCTAGAGGAGATGAAGGGAGCAGAGAGAGAAGAGGCAGCAGAGAAGAGGGAGAGTGAGTGGATTCGTGGGCGGAGAGACATTGCTAGAGGAGATGAAGGGAGCAGGGAGAGAAGAGGCAGCAGAGAAGAGGGAGAGTGGGTGGATTCGTGGGAGGAGAGACATTGCTAGAGATGAAGGGAGCAGGGAGAGAGAAGAGGCAGCAGAGAAGAGGGGGGTGAATGGATTCATGGGAGGAGAGACATTGCTAGAGGAGATGAAGGGAGCAGGGAGAGAGAAGAGGCAGCAGAGAAGAGGGAGAGTGAGTGGATTCGTGGGCGGAGAGACATTGCTAGAGGAGATGAAGGGAGCAGGGAGAGAGAAGAGGGAGAGTGGATGGATTCATGGGAGGAGAGACATTGCTAGAGGAGATGAAGGGAGCAGGGAGAGAAGAGGCAGCAGAGAAGAGGGAGAGTGAGTGGATTCATGGGAGGAGAGACATTGCTAGAGGAGATGAAGGGAGCAGAGAGAGAAGAGGCAGCAGAGAAGAGGGAGAGTGAGTGGATTCGTGGGCGGAGAGACATTGCTAGAGGAGATGAAGGGAGCAGGGAGAGAAGAGGCAGCAGAGAAGAGGGAGAGTGGGTGGATTCGTGGGAGGAGAGACATTGCTAGAGATGAAGGGAGCAGGGAGAGAGAAGAGGCAGCAGAGAAGAGGGGGGTGAATGGATTCATGGGAGGAGAGACATTGCTAGAGGAGATGAAGGGAGCAGGGAGAGAGAAGAGGCAGCAGAGAAGAGGGAGAGTGAGTGGATTCATGGGAGGAGAGACATTGCTAGAGGAGATGAAGGGAGCAGGGAGAGAGAAGAGGCAGCAGAGAAGAGGGAGAGTGAGTGGATTCGTGGGCGGAGAGACATTGCTAGAGGAGATGAAGGGAGCAGGGAGAGAGAAGAGGGAGAGTGGATGGATTCATGGGAGGAGAGACATTGCTAGAGGAGATGAAGGGAGCAGGGAGAGAGAAGAGGCAGCAGAGAAGAGGGAGAGTGAAAGGATTCATGGGAGGAGAGACATTGCTAGAGGAGATGAAGGGAGCAGAGAGAGAAGAGGCAGCAGAGAAGAGGAAGAGTGAGTGGATTCGTGGGCGGAGAGACATTGCTAGAGGAGATGAAGGGAGCAGAGAGAGAAGAGGCAGCAGAGAAGAAGGAGAGTGAGTGGATTCGTGGGAGGAGAGATGTTGGACAGGCCACCCAGAGGACTTGCCCCCTCCCCGCACGACCGGGCCCGAGCTCCGGCCCACCCGGCATACCCCCGCGACAAGCACCTGTACCCCGTCCCCCGACGGATCGTCTGCCCTCGGACCACTACTCATCACGGGGTCCAGCCCCACCGGCTTCCCCGACCGAGCCAAGCCTCCATCTTGGGCCCTGCACCACGCGGCCGCGTGGCCTCATCCCGACCCCAACCCCGGGCCTGGCCGGCCCCGACATCCCGGCACCACCATCCACCCAGGAGGTGAGCGGACCCCTTGACAGGTCAATGGGAGAACGAGGTGTCAAGGGCTCTTCCCCCGCCAGGTGCCGATCGCCCCAGCTCCCCCAGGCACTGGCTCCACCCCCTGCTGGGTGTCTGGACACCTTCATCCCGGACCCTCCGACCTCCAAGTGCGAGGGTCCGGACATCAAAGGGCACCAGCCCTATAACTGGGGCAGCTCCGGAGCAGGAAGGCAGTTGTATCCTGGAGTCGAGAGACACCGAGTGAACTCAGCCTGGACGGTCTACTGGCGCTGCCGTAGCCCGCTCTTGTGATCCATCGTCCTGCCTGCTGGCGCTGCCGCGGCCTTCTGCAATCACCATCTTCCGGGGACCTGCTGGCGCTGCCGCGGCCCGTTGTAACAACCATCTTCACCGGGACCTGCTGGCGCTGCCGCGGACCGTACCTCGACCATCTTCCTGGGACCTGCTGGCGCTGCCGCGGCCCGTTGTAACGTCCGTCATCACCGGAACCTGCTGGCGCTGCCGCGGACCGTACATCGTCCATCCTTCTGGGACCTGCTGGCGCTGCCGCGGCCCGTACCACCTAACCCCCAAGCTCGAGGATTGTGAGCTCATCATATCATCCGAACTACCTGACTGGTAAACAGACTGTCCCGCTACCCCCTTTCCTACCTTGCAAGACTCTACTCGAGGGGACCCCTGAGTCCAGACCTCCTTGTATCATTCAACCGTATCTTAAGAAGTGCTTATAAAGAACACTGAACCTTATCCGTGTGTGGTATCCGTCTGTGGGGGGGGAAGTTACTTGTCTGTACGATCGCTGGAGACGGCTCTCCCCGGAGACCTCTCCTCCTGACCCCGGCCGACCCTCCCGGTCCGTCTACCTTTTCTAACATTGGTGGCCAGCGGCGCGATCCGAATCAACGCGTAATCGTACAGAGAGTAGCTCAACCCACGACAAAGCACGATGTCGACCAAAGATAGCAGCCCCACCGAGAAGTTCCAAATGGAGAAATTAGAAGAATACAACCACCGCGAACTGAAACAATTTTGCATAGAACTTGGCATTGCTACCACCGGCCTAAGTACCAAGGATGATCTAAAGCGCGCCCTTGAGTCATGGACGGAAACGGGGATCACAGGACCCTCCAACCAAAACAGCATCACACCGGAGGAGAACGCCACGGCTCCCGAGGAGCGGGGAACGGGCCTCTCACAGGAGGAAATCCGAGAAAGAGACAGGGTCAGATTACACGAGTTGGAGATGGCACGACTCAAGATGGATGGGGAACTCAAGTTAGCGGAACAGAAACTCAACCTCGAGCATATGCGGCTCCGAGAGGAACGAGAGGAAAAACAGAGACAGAGAGAGCTGGAAGAGAAAAAAATAACGCTCGAGCACGAACGCCAACTAGCGGAGATAGAACTGCGAAAACAAAATAAGGAACTGGGGGTGCCGGAGCGACCACACACCCCGGGGCCAATTGAGAAAAAAGTCCATATCCCCAAGGATGTTGTCCGCGAGTATGTCCGAGAAGACGACATACAGCAGTGGTTTAAAGCTTATGAGATCGCCATGACCTCCCACCGGATCGACCGGAGTGATTGGGGAGCCGGACTTTGGGGGAGGTTCATCAACGAGGGTCGTGATGCCCTACTGCAGCTCCCAGATCACCAAATGACGTCCTACGACCACATGAAGGCTGCCCTCCTCACCCGCTACGGCCTCACACCCGAGATGTACCGCCAGAGGTTCAGGGATTGCACCCGGATCCCAGGTACAACTTGGGTAGAGTACGTGAACTATTTCAGCCGCGCCTTCGAGGGTTGGATCAAGGGGAGTCAGGTCACCACCTACGAACAACTCTTCAACCTGATGGTATGGGAGCACCTATCAAACAACTGTTTCGTCGAGCTCAGGCAGCACCTCCTCGACAGTAAGCTGACTGACCCCCGGCAGCTCGCCGCCGAAGCTGACCGATGGGAAAGCACCCGAGTGGGCCGGAAAGGGCCACACGACCAGAACAGAAGCAGCTAAGGCCCGCACCGTCCTCGGGGAGGAGGAGGGGGCCAAGGTCGAGGGAGAGACACCTTGCCAGCAACCCCCGTGGCCAGCACCCCGCCTCCGGCCGGCCGGGGCAACCCCCCGTTGCGGCCTGGGTTCCGAGCCAACATCACGTGCCACCGGTGCCAGCGACTAGGCCACTACGCCAATGACCCGAGCTGTCCGCTAAACCAAACGCCCAAGCCCCGCCAGGTAGCGGCCGCCACCCTGGGGGAAGAGCGACTATCGGAGGAACCCGAAGAGTACGAGCCGAACCAGCAAGGGTGGGAACCGGCCGCCATGGTCCTGGCATGCTTAGGGGGAAGGGACATGGTCCCGCGGGCTCCCCTACCCGCCAACACCAAGAAATACGGTCAATGGGTGACCATTAATGGACAGAGGGCCGAGGCCCTGCGTGACACCGGCGCCAGTGTGACGGCCGTCCGCTGTCACCTGGTGAAGCCCGAACAGATCCTGCCGAACATTCTCTGCCCCGTCCGCTCGGCAGATAACTCTGAGAGTATGTGTAAGATGGCTTGCGTTCCATTCGAATGGGGAGGGGTCTCCGGCCTGCTGAAGGTGACGGTCCGGGACGATGCCCCCGTGGACTGCCTCCTGGGGAATGATCTCGAGAGTTCCCCGTGGGCCACCGTCGAGAGAAGAGAGCACCTGGGGATGCTGGGCCTCCCGGACTGGGCCTGCATAGCCACCCGGTCCATGGCCGCCCGTGCCGCCCCCCGATCAGAAGAACCCGAATGGCCAGCACCTCCACCCCCGGTCGCCCCAGTAGAGGACAATGGCGAAACTGGCCTCCCAGACCCGACAACCGAAGAGGACGCGCAACCCCAGGACCTTCCGGATCTGGCTCAGTGGCGTCAAGAGGGGGGGCCCACCCAAGAACAGTTCCGCCAGGAACAAAAGACCTGTCCCTCCCTCGAGGGACTCCGCCAACAAGCCAGCGCCCAAAACGCAGGGGACGCCACCGGAACTCACTGGGTCTACTGGGATAACGACCTGCTCTACAGCGAGCAAAGAATCGCCGAGCTGGGGGGCAGTCGAGTTCTGGTGGTACCTCTCCGCTTCAGAGACTTCCTGCTCAACTTAGCCCACGATGTCCCCCTGGCTGGACACCTGGGCCAGGACAAAACGTACAGTCGCCTGGTGACCCACTTTTTCTGGCCAAAAATGAGGAATGACGTCCTGAACCACTGCCGATCTTGCCCCACATGCCAAGCCAGCGGGAAGAGTGGTCGGAAGCTGAAAGCCCCCCTGCAACCTTTCCCTGTGGTCACCACCCCGTTCGAGAGGGTGGGGATCGACATTGTGGGGCCTCTGGACCCCCGCACGGCACAAGGACACAGGTTCATCTTAGTGCTAGTGGACCATGCCACACGCTACCCCGAGGCGGTGCCCCTACGGACCGTGACAGCTCCGGTGGTTGGCCGGGCCCTGATGGGGATCTTCTCCCGGGTAGGCTTCCCCCGGGAAGTCGTCAGCGACCGAGGCACGAATTTCATATCCAAATACATGAAGTCCCTCTGGCAACAATGCGGGGTCACCTACAGATTCACGACCCCCTATCACCCCCAAGGAAACGGACTAGTGGAGCGTTTTAACCGCACTCTCAAGGGGATGATTGGGGGATTGGAAGAGCCCCTCCGTCGCCAGTGGGATGTACTACTCCCGTGCCTCCTCTTCGCCTACCGGGAAGTTCCCCAGAAGTCCCTCGGTTTTAGCCCTTTTGAACTCCTGTACGGGCACCCTGTGCGAGGGCCCCTCAGCCTAGTCAAGGAAGGTTGGGAGATGGCCCCCCTAACAACCCCCCCAGACGTCTTCAAATACCTCCTGGCCCTACGAAACCAGACACGGCGCTTCAGGGAGATGGCCAAGGCGAACCTCGAGGCCAGCCAGGAGGACATGAAGAGGTGGTATGATCACAATGCCTCCTCCGTTGAATTCGAGCCGGGTCAGCAAGTATGGGTGATGTCCCCCACCGAACCATGTGCCTTGCAAGATAAGTAGACGGGGCCCTTCAAAGTGGTCGAGCGCAAAAGCCCCGTCACTTACCTCGTCGACATGGGGACCTCCCGGAACCCCCTTCGGGTCCTCCACACCAACAGACTCAAACCACACTTTGTGCGCTCAGAACTCAGCCTCTTGATGGCTACAGACAGTGGGGCAGAGGAAGACTCCGAACCCCTCCCGGATCTCCTGAAAACTCAAGAGAATGACGGCTCCGTGGACGGGGTCCGGCTCTCTGACACCCTCACTTCGGAGCAACGCCAGGACTGCCGGAACCTCCTGCTGCAGTTCGCTGCCCTGTTCTCCCTCACCCCCGGGGTCACCCCTTGGTGTTTACACGACGTAGACACCGGGGACAGTCCCCCTGTCCGACACCGGGCCTACCGCGTACCAGATCGGGTACGGGCCTGCATACAAGAAGAAGTGGCCAAGATGCTCACAATCGGGGTCATCGAGCCCTCGGACAGCCCCTGGGCCAGTCCGGTTGTATTGGTTCCCAAAGCCGCTGCCCCCGGCACCGCACCTGAACTAAGATTCTGCGTCGACTACCGGGGCTTGAACGCTGTCACCCGGACCGACGCTCACCCCATTCCCCGAGCAGACGAGCTGATCGACCGGCTGGGGGCCGCCCGCTACCTTAGTATCTTCGACCTAACGGCGGGCTACTGGCAGATCGGCCTCACACCCAGGGCTC
Organism: Triturus cristatus; assembly: GCF_964204655.1. Taxonomy (NCBI): domain Eukaryota; kingdom Metazoa; phylum Chordata; class Amphibia; order Caudata; family Salamandridae; genus Triturus; species Triturus cristatus. Next base: position 10,738,853 of record NC_140579.1, on the reverse strand, counting down.
AGGAACGGTCAGCCTTCTCTACCCCCGATGGCCACTATCAATTCAAGGTCATGCCCTTTGGCATGAAGAATGCCCCCGCCACGTTTCAACGCCTTGTGAACCAGGTCTTGGCGGGGCTCGAAGAGTTCAGCGCTGCCTACCTGGACGATATAGCTGTGTACAGCCGCCACTGGTCCGACCACCTCCGTCACCTCCAAGAGGTTCTACACGCCCTCCAGCGGGCCGGCCTCACCATTAAGGCCGGCAAGTGCCAAATCGGCCAAGGGTCTGTGACCTACCTTGGGCACCAAGTGGGGAGCGGGCTGGTGGCCCCCCTACAACTTAAGATCGCGGCCATCCAGTCCTGGCAGCCCCCCGTCACCCAGACCGAGGTCCGAGCCTTCTTGGGGCTCACCGGCTACTACCGGCGGTTCGTGAAGGACTACGGCAGCATCGTGGGGCCCCTCACGGGTCTCACGTCCAAGAACCAACCGAAACGGATTACCTGGACTCCTGATTGTCAAGCGGCCTTCGAGAAGCTGAAGGCCGCCCTGTGCACCGCCCCCGTGCTCCAGGCCCCCGATTACAGTCGGGAATTTGTGGTGCAAACCGACGCCTCCGACCACGGCATCGGGGCCGTCCTCTCTCAGTTGAACCCCGAAGGTCATGACCAGCCGGTGGCCTTCATCAGTCGACGTCTCCTGGCCCGAGAGCAGCGTTGGAGCACCATCGAGAGGGAGGCATTCGCAGTAGTATGGGCCCTCAAAAAGCTCCGACCCTATCTCTTCGGTACCCACTTCCGGGTACAAACAGACCATCGACCCCTGCAATGGCTGATGCAGATGCGGGGGGAGAACCCAAAACTCTTGCGCTGGTCCATTTCCCTGCAGGCAATGGACTTCACCGTGGAGCACCGACCAGGCCAAGACCATGCCAACGCGGATGGCCTGTCCCGCTTTTTCCGCCTCGACGAAGAGAGTCCCCAAGGAGATGGGTGACTCTCCCCGCCTTCAGCTGGGGGGGACGCATGTTGGACAGGCCACCCAGAGGACTTGCCCCCTCCCCGCACGACCGGGCCCGAGCTCCGGCCCACCCGGCATACCCCCGCGACAAGCACCTGTACCCCGTCCCCCGACGGATCGTCTGCCCTCGGACCACTACTCATCACGGGGTCCAGCCCCACCGGCTTCCCCGACCGAGCCAAGCCTCCATCTTGGGCCCTGCACCACGCGGCCGCGTGGCCTCATCCCGACCCCAACCCCGGGCCTGGCCGGCCCCGACATCCCGGCACCACCATCCACCCAGGAGGTGAGCGGACCCCTTGACAGGTCAATGGGAGAACGAGGTGTCAAGGGCTCTTCCCCCGCCAGGTGCCGATCGCCCCAGCTCCCCCAGGCACTGGCTCCACCCCCTGCTGGGTGTCTGGACACCTTCATCCCGGACCCTCCGACCTCCAAGTGCGAGGGTCCGGACATCAAAGGGCACCAGCCCTATAACTGGGGCAGCTCCGGAGCAGGAAGGCAGTTGTATCCTGGAGTCGAGAGACACCGAGTGAACTCAGCCTGGACGGTCTACTGGCGCTGCCGTAGCCCGCTCTTGTGATCCATCGTCCTGCCTGCTGGCGCTGCCGCGGCCTTCTGCAATCACCATCTTCCGGGGACCTGCTGGCGCTGCCGCGGCCCGTTGTAACAACCATCTTCACCGGGACCTGCTGGCGCTGCCGCGGACCGTACCTCGACCATCTTCCTGGGACCTGCTGGCGCTGCCGCGGCCCGTTGTAACGTCCGTCATCACCGGAACCTGCTGGCGCTGCCGCGGACCGTACATCGTCCATCCTTCTGGGACCTGCTGGCGCTGCCGCGGCCCGTACCACCTAACCCCCAAGCTCGAGGATTGTGAGCTCATCATATCATCCGAACTACCTGACTGGTAAACAGACTGTCCCGCTACCCCCTTTCCTACCTTGCAAGACTCTACTCGAGGGGACCCCTGAGTCCAGACCTCCTTGTATCATTCAACCGTATCTTAAGAAGTGCTTATAAAGAACACTGAACCTTATCCGTGTGTGGTATCCGTCTGTGGGGGGGGAAGTTACTTGTCTGTACGATCGCTGGAGACGGCTCTCCCCGGAGACCTCTCCTCCTGACCCCGGCCGACCCTCCCGGTCCGTCTACCTTTTCTAACAAGAGACATTGCTGGAGGAGATGAAGGGAGCAGGGAGAGAGAAGAGGCAGCAGAGAAGAGGGAGAGTGAGTGGATTCGTGGGCGGAGAGACATTGCTAGAGGAGATGAAGGGAGCAGAGAGAGAAGAGGCAGCACAGAAGAGGGAGAGTGAGTGGATTCGTGGGAGGAGAGACATTGCTAGAGGAGATGAAGGGAGCAGAGAGAGAAGAGGCAGTAGAGAAGAGGGAGAGCGAGTGGATTCATGGGCGGAGAGACATTGCTAGAGGAGATGAAGGGAACAGGGAGAGAGAAGAGGGAGAGTGAGTGGCTTCGTGGGAGGACAGACATTGCTAGAGATGAAGGGAGCAGGGAGAGAAGAGGCAGCAGAGAAGAGAGAGAGTGAGTGGATTCATGGGAGGAAAGACATTGCTAGAGATGAAGGGAGCAGGGAGAGAGAAGAGGGCGAGTGAGTGGATTCATGGGAGGAGAGACATTCCTAGAGGAGATGAAGAGAGCAGAGAGAGAAGATGCAGCAGAGAATAGGGAGCGTGAGTGGATTCATGGGAGGAGAGACATTGCTAGAGATGAAGGGAGCAGGGAGAGAGAAGAGGGCGAGTGAGTGGATTCATGGGAGGAGAGACATTCCTAGAGGAGATGAAGAGAGCAGAGAGAGAAGATGCAGCAGAGAAGAGGGAGCGTGAGTGGATTCATGGGAGGAGAGACATTGCTAGAGATGAAGGGAGCAGGGAGAGAGAAGAGGGCGAGTGAGTGGATTTGTGGGAGGAGAGAAATTCCTAGAGGAGATGAAGGGAGCAGGGAGAGAAGAGGCAGCAGAGAAGAGGGGGAGTGAGTGGATTCATGGGAGGAGAGACATTGCTAGAGGAGAGGAAGGGAGCAAGGAGAGAGAAGAGGGAGAGTGAGTGGATTCATGGGAGGAGAGACATTCCTAGAGGAGATGAGGGTAGCAGGGAGAGAAGAGGCAGCAGAGAAGAGGGGGGGTGAGTGGATTCGTGGGAGGAGAGACATTGCTGGAGGAGATGAAGGGAGCAGGGAGAGAGAAGAGGCAGCAGAGAAGAGGGAGAGTGAGTGGATTCGTGGGAGGAGAGACATTGCTAGAGATGAATGGAGCAGGGAGAGAGAAGAGGGAGAGTGAGTGGATTCGTGGGAGGAGAGACTTTGCTAGAGGAGATGAAGGGAGCAGGGAGAGAGAAGAGGGGGGTGAATGGATTCATGGGAGGAGAGACATTGCTAGAGGAGATGAAGGGAGCAGGGAGAGAGAAGAGGCAGCAGAGAAGAGGGAGAGTGAGTGGATTTATGGGAGGACAGACATTGCTAGAGGAGATGAAGGGAGCAGGGAGAGAGAAGAGGCAGCAGAGAAGAGGGAGAGTGAGTGGATTTGTGGGCGGAGATACATTGCTAGAGGAGATGAAGGGAGCAGGGAGAGAGAAGAGGGATAGTGGATGGATTCATGGGAGGAGAGACATTGCTAGAGGAGATGAAGGGAGGAGGGAGACAGAAGAGGCAGCAGAAAAGAGGGAGAGTGAGTGGATTCGTGGGCGGAGAGACATTGCTAGAGGAGATGAAGGGAGCAGAGAGAGAAGAGGCAGCAGAGAAGAGGGAGAGTGAGTGGATTCATGGGAGGAGAGACTTTGCTAGAGGAGATGAAGGGAGCAGAGAGAGAAGAGGCAGCAGAGAAGAGGGACAGTGAGTGGATTCATGGGAGGAGAGACATTGGTAGAGATGAAGGGAGCAGGGAGAGAGAAGAGGCAGCAGAAAAGAGGGAGAGTGAGTGGATTCGTGGGCGGAGATACATTGCTAGAGGAGATGAAGGGAGCAGGGAGAGAGAAGAGGTAGAGTGGATGGATTCATGGGAGGAGAGACATTGCTAGAGGAGATGAAGGGAGCAGGGAGAGAGAAGAGGCAGCAGAGAAGAGGGAGAGTGAAAGGATCATGGGAGGAGAGACATTGCTAGAGGAGATGAAGGGAGGAGGGAGACAGAAGAGGCAGCAGAGAAGAGGGAGAGTGAGTGGATTCGTGGGAGGAGAGACATTGCTAGAGATGAATGGAGCAGGGAGAGAGAAGAGGGAGAGTGAGTGGATTCATGGGAGGAGAGACATTGCTAGAGGAGATGAAGAGAGCAGGGAGAGAGAAGAGGTAGAGTGGATGGATTCATGGGAGGAGAGACATTGCTAGAGGAGATGAAGGGAGCAGGGAGAGAGAAGAGGCAGCAGAGAAGAGGGAGAGTTAAAGGATCATGGGAGGAGAGACATTGCTAGAGGAGATGAAGGGAGGAGGGAGACAGAAGAGGCAGCAGAGAAGAGGGAGAGTGAGTGGATTCGTGGGAGGAGAGACATTGCTAGAGGAGATGAAGGGAGCAGGGAGAGAGAAGAGGCAGCAGAGAAGAGGGAGAGTGAGTGGATTCGTGGGAGGAGAGACATTGCTAGAGGAGATGAAGGGAGCAGAGAGAGAAGAGGCAGCAGAGAAGAGGGAGAGTGAGTGGATTCATGGGAGGAGAGACTTTGCTAGAGGAGATGAAGGGAGCAGGGAGAGAAGAGGCAGCAGAGAAGAGGGAGAGTGGGTGGATTCGTGGGAGGAGAGACATTTCTAGAGATGAATGGAGCAGGTAGAGAGAAGAGGGAGCAGAGAAGAGGGGGAGTGAGTGGATTCATGGGAGGAGAGACATTGCTAGAGGAGATGAAGGGAGCAGAGAGAGAAGAGGCAGCAGAGAAGAGGGAGAGTGAGTGGATTCATGGGAGGAGAGACATTGCTAGAGATGAAGGGAGCAGGGAGAGAGAAGAGGCAGCAGAGAAGAGGGAGAGTGAGTGGATTCATGGGAGGAGAGACATTGCTAGAGGAGATGAAGGGAGCAGAGAGAGAAGAGGCAGCAGAGAAGAGGGAGCGTGAGTGGATTCGTGGGAGGAGAGACATTGCTAGAGGAGATGAAGGGAGCAGAGAGAGAAGAGGCAGCAGAGAAGAGGGAGAGTGAGTGGATTCGTGGGAGGAGAGACATTGCTAGAGATGAATGGAGCAGGGAGAGAGAAGAGGGAGAGTGAGTGGATTCATGGGAGGAGAGACATTGCTAGAGGAGATGAAGAGAGCAGGGAGAGAGAAGAGGTAGAGTGGATGGATTCATGGGAGGAGAGACATTGCTAGAGGAGATGAAGGGAGCAGGGAGAGAGAAGAGGCAGCAGAGAAGAGGGAGAGTGAAAGGATCATGGGAGGAGAGACATTGCTAGAGGAGATGAAGGGAGGAGGGAGACAGAAGAGGCAGCAGAGAAGAGGGAGAGTGAGTGGATTCGTGGGCGGAGAGATTGCTAGAGGAGATGAAGGGAGCAGAAAGAGAAGAGGCAGCAGAGAAGAGGGAGAGTAAGTGGATTCATGGGAGGAGAGACATTGCTAGAGATGAAGGGAGCAGGGAGAGAAGAGGCAGCAGAGAACAGAGAGAGTGAGTGGATTCATGGGAGGAGAGACATTGCTAGAGATGAAGGGAGCAGGGAGAGAAGAGGCAGCAGAGAAGAGAGAGAGTGAGTGGATTCATGGGAGGAAAGACATTGCTAGAGGAGATGAAGAGAGCCGAGAGAGAAGATGCAGCAGAGAAGAGGCAGCGTGAGTGGATTCATGGGAGGAGAGACATTCCTAGAGGAGATGAAGGGAGCAGGGAGAGAGAAGAGGCAGCAGAGAAGAGGGAGAGTGAGTGGATTTATGGGAGGACAGACATTGCTAGAGGAGATGAAGGGAGCAGGGAGAGAGAAGAGGCAGCAGAGAAGAGGGAGAGTGAGTGGATTCGTGGGCGGAGAGACATTGCTAGAGGAGATGAAGGGAGCAGGGAGAGAGAAGAGGGAGAGTGAGTGGATTCATGGGAGGAGAGACATTGCTAGAGGAGATGAAGAGAGCAGGGAGAGAGAAGAGGTAGAGTGGATGGATTCATGGGAGGAGAGACATTGCTAGAGGAGATGAAGGGAGCAGGGAGAGAAGAGGCAGCAGAGAAGAGGGAGAGTGAGTGGATTTATGGGAGGAGAGACATTCCTAGAGGAGATGAAGAGAGCAGAGAGAGAAGATGCAGCAGAGAAGAGGGAGTGTGAGTGGATTCATGGGAGGAGAGACATTGCTAGAGATGAAGGGAGCAGGGAGAGAGAAGAGGGCGAGTGAGTGGATTCATGGGAGGAGAGACATTCCTAGAGGAGATGAAGAGAGCAGAGAGAGAAGATGCAGCAGAGAAGAGGGAGCGTGAGTGGATTCATGGGAGGAGAGACAATGCTGGAGGAGATGAAGGGAGCAGGGAGAGAGAAGAGGGAGCAGAGAAGAGAGAGAGTGAGTGGATTCGTGGGAGGAGAGACATTCCTAGAGGAGATGAAGGGAGCAGAGAGAGAAGATGCAGCAGAGAAGAGGGAGAGTGAGTGGATTCGTGGGAGGAGAGACATTGCTAGAGGAGATGAAGGGAGCAGGGAGAGAGAAGAGGCAGCAGAGAAGAGGGAGCGTGAGTGGATTCATGGGAGGAGAGACAATGCTGGAGGAGATGAAGGGAGCAGGGAGAGAGAAGAGGGAGCAGAGAAGAGGGAGAGTGAGTGGATTCGTGGGAGGAGAGACATTGCTAGAGATGAAGGGAGCAGGGAGAGAGAAGAGGGAGAGTGAGTGGATTCGTGGGAGGAGAGACATTGCTGGAGGAGATGAAGGGAGCAGGGGGAGAGAAGAGGGGGAGTGAGTGGATTCGTGGGAGGAGAGACATTGCTAGAGGAGATGAAGGGAGCAGGGCTTTGTGCCAGAGCTGCTCCTGGATCCCAGTCCGCCCGGGGACGTCCATATGAGGAGGGATTGGGGGTTCTTCTCCACTTGAGGGTCTGTGATGGTTCATCCAACATGAGCGCAGCCGCTGGTGATGGCCATCCATGTGGTGACCCAAAAAGGGACACAATGTGACCAGAATGCACATGAAGAGGAACACCCTTCTCTCCTTGTATCATGAAGCGCACAGCCCCATCCATGTCACATGTGTGTTGTCGGGAGCTGTGTGGGGCCAAGATCGAGGTGGGGACAAAGGAACGTTCATTTGATGAGAGAGACATTACTAATGGTGCTGAGAACCTGGCCTGAGTCCTAAAACAATATTTTCATCAATGGTTCTCAAGCAAAGCCCATCCCCATGACTCCACCTGGGGAGCAGTCTAACAGTGTCAGGGCTTTCTTAAGTCCTATTCCAAAGCAAAATTCATAAGCTAACCTTGGAGAGAATGGTAGGCAGATATCTCGGAGGAATTCTGAGCAGAATGAACCCTATGTATTGGGTTGGGCAAGAAGGGGCAACTTGTGTGGGTTTTATTAGTTAAAATGAGTGGGTTCCCACTGAAAAGGAAGGAAAGATAAACTACTGGGCAAAAAACAAATATTCAATAGTGTGTGGAGTTATCAAATTGAGACTCTGGTGTCAAAGGGGGTGATGGGTGTATCCGCCAATGTCACTGCAGGTTGTTGACTCGATGAAGTCTCAATATTGGAGCAGCTACAAGGTGAACCCTCTGTTTGCTCAGCATGCCACTCAGATTATACCACAAGGAGAGCAAACACTGCTTTGGCACAGAAGAACCCAGTGATTAGGTTATAATATTCCCTTTGTGTTTCTTTCTTCTCTGTTATCACCTCAGAGAATGCTTCAGTAGTTACACTTTGAGGCCGGTTGCGGTTTGCTTATTGTGTTTAATTGGTTTCTCTTTTGAACTTGACAGGGTTGTGTATGGACACAGATGCCATCATGCGTGCCCTGGGGAGGGGCCAGACATGGCAGAGCTGGAGTGGAGCCTTGAGGAACAGGGTCAAAAACAAGGAGTCCATGGCCGCCAATATACATGGGCTTAATTTCTATACATTTCGCCCCCAAGGGAATTAACACCAAAGGCCCAGTTCACAGTAACATTGTTCGGGCTCACTGTATGGATGACACACAGCATTTGAAGGCAGGCTGTGAGTTAAGGCACCTGATTGCTAGCTGTAGCCAGCAAGTTTAGGGTAAGGTGGTTCAGGTTGTTAATGCACGTGTGGAAGAGATATTTGATCATCATTTCAGGTCACCATAAAAGAGCTCAGAGGGAAACTGTGCCAGCTGCATAGCGCCTGGAGGTCACAGACTGTGTACTAATAAAACAGTTCAGTGGGTTAGCAAGTTTTTTAGAGAGAACTTCGAGAAACCTGCAGGTCACAAGCTTTGGGGCATATCAGCAACAACCAGCGATAATTTTCGCTAAGCGCACTTAGCGCTAGGATAATTATCGCCGGCTACCGTGGATTTATATCGCTGAGATAGCGTGCTATTAGCAACGCTTATCTCAAAAGCGATAAAAATCCTAGCGCTAACTGCCAAACGTGAAATTATCGCTAGAAACCCAGCGATAATCCCACGAAGTTTGGCAATAGCTTGCTAATAGGGCCTGACATACTTAGCCATGATATCCACCTTACATAGGGTATCATGGCTAAGTCAGTTTCAAAGCAGGCATAAGGAAAGTAGCGATAACAGAGGTTATCGCTACTTTTCTTGTCGCTATGCTGCTTTCCGTCAGGCTTGATAATAGGAGAAATGTCGCTTAGCGACATTTCTCCCGTTATCCTTGGGAGGAACGCCCACTTTGCATCTCATTAGAGATGCAAAGATGGGCGTTAGGAATTCAGGCGCTAAGGTCATGCGATAGCATGACCTTGCTAATATAGCCATAAAATGTTCGCCGCTTTTCGGCTGAAAACGACCGCAAAAGCAGCGATAATTTTATATCGCCGCCTTGTAGATATGCACCCATATTCCTTACACAAACGCTGGGTTATGCGCCCTGCGCCAGCAGTTGCATATGACCTGAATGGCATAGGTTTGAACCTGCGCAGGTTGCAAGCAGGTTTCTCATTCATCAAGGGCCGTTTGAGTTGAGGAGTGACAATCAATTATTGTTAAGAGGCACAAAACAATTTAACTTGTATTGTGTGCAATATAAGTTGTCTTAAAAGTGTTGTGAAATAAAACAAAATGATTTAAATAACTATAGACATGCGCAGCATACATTGACTTACATACATACTTACACATACACACATGGGACTACATACCTTATATATATACAGAGCTGAACAAATGAAAACTCCTTATTTTTATCTAATGAAACCCTGTGTTGTGACAAACACATTGCAACTCTGTTTCTGAATCCACAGCCAAATGTGGGGAGTGGCCACTTGGGCTTCTGTCGCAGGCTCCCAGCGGGGCCACCATTGGATGCTTCAAGTGTGGGGAGTGGCCACTTGGGCTTCTGTCGCAGGCTCCCAGTGGGGCCACCATTGGATGCTTCAAGTGTGGGGAGTGGCCACTTGGACTTCTGTCGTAGGCTCCCAACGGGGCCACCATTGGATGCTTCAAGTGTGGGGTGTAGCCACTTGGACTTCTGTCGCAGGCTCCCAACGGGGCCACCATTGGATGCTTCAAGTGTGGGGAGTGGCCACTTGGGCTTCTGTCGCAAGCTCCCAGCGGGGCCACCATTGGATGCTCCAAGTGTGGGGAGTGGCCACTTGGACTTCTGTCGCAGGCTCCCAGCGGGGCCACCATTGGATGCTTCAAGTGTGGGGAGTGGCCACTTGGGCTTCTGTCGCAGGCTCCCAGTGGGGCCACCATTAGATGCTTCAAGTGTGGGGAGTGGCCACTTGGGCTTCTGTCGCAGGCTCCCAGTGGGGCCACCATTGGATGCTTCAAGTGTGGGGAGTGGCCACTTGGACTTCTGTCGTAGGCTCCCAACGGGGCCACCATTGGATGCTTCAAGTGTGGGGTGTAGCCACTTGGACTTCTGTCGCAGGCTCCCAACGGGGCCACCATTGGATGCTTCAAGTGTGGGGAGTGGCCACTTGGGCTTCTGTCGCAAGCTCCCAGCGGGGCCACCATTGGATGCTTCAAGTGTGGGGAGTGGCCACTTGGGCTTCTGTCGCAGGCTCCCAGCGGGGCCACCATTGGATGCTTCAAGTGTGGGGAGCGGCCACTTGGGCTTCTGTCGCAGGCTCCCAGCGGGGCCACCATTGGATGCTTCAAGTGTGGGGAGTGGCCACTTGGACTTCTGTCGCAGGCTCCCAACGGGGCCACCATTGGATGCTTCAAGTGTGGGGAGTGGCCACTTGGGCTCCTGTCGCAGGCTTCCAGTGGGGCCACCATTGGATGCTTCAAGTGTGGGGAGTGGCCACTTGGACTTCTGTCGCAGGCTCCCAACGGGGCCACCATTGGATGCTTCAAGTGTGGGGAGTGGCCACTTGGACTTCTGTCGCAGGCTCCCAACGGGGCCACCATTGGATGCTTCAAGTGTGGGGAGTGGCCACTTGGGCTTCTGTCGCAAGCTCCCAGTGGGGCCACCATTGGATGCTTCAAGTGTGGGGAGTGGCCACTTGGGCTTCTGTCGCAGGCTCCCAGTGGGGCCACCATTGGATGCTTCAAGTGTGGGGAGTGGCCACTTGGACTTCTGTCGCAGGCTCCCAGCGGGGCCACCATTGGATGCTTCAAGTGTGGGGAGTGGCCACTTGGACTTCTGTTGCAGGCTCCCAACGGGGCCACCATTGGATGCTTCAAGTGTGGGAAGTGGCCACTTGGGCTTCTGTCGCAGGCTCCCAGCGGGGCCACCATTGGATGCTTCAAGTGTGGGGAGTGGCCACTTGGGCTTCTGTCGCAAGCTCCCAGTGGGGCCACCATTGGATGCTTCAAGTGTGGGGAGTGGCCACTTGGGCTTCTGTCGCAGGCTCCCAGTGGGGCCACCATTGGATGCTTCAAGTGTGGGGAGTGGCCACTTGGACTTCTGTCGCAGGCTCCCAGCGGGGCCACCATTGGATGCTTCAAGTGTGGGGAGTGGCCACTTGGACTTCTGTTGCAGGCTCCCAACGGGGCCACCATTGGATGCTTCAAGTGTGGGGAGTGGCCACTTGGGCTTCTGTCGCAGGCTCCCAGCGGGGCCACCATTGGATGCTTCAAGTGTGGGGAGTGGCCACTTGGGCTTCTGTCGCAGGCTGTCAGCGGGGCACACCATTGGATGCTTCAAGTGCAGCTCGGCGCAGCTGGGAAGAAACGTCGCTGTGTTTTGCCGTGGGGAGCAGTGTGCCAGCTGTAGATTGCATTGCATAACACACTATATGGACATATTTACTCAAATCTCATGCAACACAGCGCAGCGGCAAGAAAGCGGTGCTGCATTGCACGAGATGAATAGAGCAGGAGAGTGTCATATTTACAGAACTATGGCTCTCTCCTCTCCCTCACGCTGGGGCTGATGTCAGCTGCTGTGTGCCACACACATACCGATGCACCTTAGTGCAAGGCTGTCTGATTGAGTCTAGCATAGGTTTTGCACTGGAAGGGTAGACTTCCAGTACAAAATACTATGCTCAAACTTACTTTAAACTGTTTTCCACTTTGCAAGTGTGCTGTACAGTGCAGGACACATGCAAAGTCAGAAAAGGAAGGAGGAATGAAAGCATTTCTCCTTAATGGCGCCTAATTGAAATAGGTGCTATTTTCTGATTCTAAACCCTATCTACTTTTTTAAGTAAATAGGGATCAGCGTCAGAAAGCTTGGGTGGTTGAACGCCCATGCACCACCCATGGTACGCCCCCTTGACGCTACTTAATGCAAAGCAGCATAGCGCTGCTCTCCATTCCTTTCAAGCCCTAAATTAGTTTAGAGTAGGAAAGTAAATAGGTAAAAATGATTTTCAAAAGAACTCTATTTCAGCCGCTCGAGCCATAAAAGTACATAAAATAAAAGACCACAAGTATTTACACAGACTGATCAATATTTGCAACCCTTACGTTCATATAGGAGCTGACATCTACACAAGAATTTAAAATTTATAAAAGCAAACTTTAAAGCACATATGCCAAGTTTTAGAAAAGTTGTTAAAACTTAATTTAAAAACACAGAGAGAGTTACTTATAGTGATTTTGGTCATGTGCTCCTCCCTGTAATTACTTTAAAAACCCTCTCCTTATGTGCCACATTGCATTTAAAAAACGCGAAACGGCAAATACAATTGGAGGATCCGTATCATATTTAAGCACTCTGTGGGCCTCTTGACAATGGACAAACCCAAGGTTTTTGCATATTTGTATAATCCAGCATTTACGGGGCAAAACATATGCAGGGCAGAAAAACAGAACATGGGTTTCAGTCTCGGCCGTTGATTTACATACAGGACACACACTCGAATTCTCAGGGGCTGGAGCTGCACTGACAATGGTAGATTCCCAAATCTAAACTGTAAATACAGTTTTCTAGCCAGAGGAGGGTAGATTACATCCAAAAAGGATTCTTTTGTGTATACCTCTTTGATTTGTAAAAACTCCATCATCAACTTGCCCTCTTTGGCACTTTCTTGTAGGGACAAAAGGTTGGATTGCCTGTATTGATTTACGATATCCAGCCTAGATGTCAAGGCACAAGAGAGCTCTGGCGATAACCACAGTTCTGGCCTCCCAAGCCTAGCAGAAAGATTCCTCATGTGGGCCAGCCACAGCAATTTACTAAAGTTCTTTTGATTGATTGAAAAATTATTTTGTGTCATTTGCGTCACTTTTGTGACTCACACACAGTGTCAAATCTTAGTAAATAGACTCCTATATGTGCGGGCACCGCTACATATGTATCCATGCATGACATGGGCAAACAGTGAGGATAATTCATTGTGGCTGCTGAGAAAAACAGGTTGGGAGTAAGAGTTGCTCCAGTAGGAATGAATGAATGAATGAAAATACATTTATAGAGCGCATGGCTACCCGGGAGGGTCCCAGTATCTGGCTAAGTTCCACTCTATGACAGCATTAAAACTTGCAAAATCCAACTTTTTGATCTTGTCGGATTGTTCTGATGATTTATGATAGTAAAAGTGCTTTGCATATAAAAACCTTATATCTGGGTGCTGACTATGTTTCCAAGCTCTGACCATTGAACACTTCAACTTTGCTTTAAAGTAAAGGAAAGCCACAATAAAAAGCCTCTGATGAGTGGGTGGCACTCCGTGAGTGAGATGAATGCAGTCCTGTGGGTACAGTAAGTCACAAAGCACTTCCTGGCCCATTGTTTGAGCACAGGTGAGGCTTTAGGAGTCTGTGAAAACCCGCCCAGGACAGAGAACAGGGGCTGCTTCAACCCTTGCTGACTTCCTTTCAAGCATAGCTTGTACATGTACGTATTTCTTTTTACCCACACTCAGTGTGTGGACGCTCCGCACTTTGTACTTGGTTTGCATGTGGTCTTTGGAACAAAGTTGCGCTTTCTTGGGTCGCATTTGGTCTTAGAGCTCCGGTTTTGCTCTCAATGAATCTTTTGTCTCTACTAATAGCTTTTGGTTTGGTTTGTATGTGGATGAGCGTTGATTACTAATTATCTTGAAACTCAAGGATTATTGTAAAGCAAATTAATATGGGGCATATTATCAAGGTCCGGCGTTAAAAATATCGCCGCTTTAGAAACCGATAATGGGCTTGATAATATGCCGCCGAGAATTCCATTAGAAGCCCAAGTTCGCACCAGAACATGGGCTTCTATGGGACTTCTCTGCGGCATATTATCAAGCCCATTATCGCCGCTTTAGCGGCAGTTTTCTGCCGCTAAAGCGGCTATAATTTTAACGCTGTTTCTTGATAATATGCCCCTAATATATTTGGGAAGAGCTCTGAAGCTGCAAATATTACCACTATGAAAAAACACCTGTGCTACTTAATGCATCACCAAACGTACTACTAATTCTCCGAAACCCTTCATCCTTTTGTCTAACAAATCATCACTTCCCTAAAGCGCATGGGCACCACACGAAAACTCCTGATATCTTGTAGTAGCAGCATTACTGTCAACAGCGTCACCCCCAGATATCAGTAAGGGACTAATTATGAGAAGAGCAGAGTGGTATACCCGGGTAGAAAGGATCACAATTACACACCCCCCGGCAAAGACAACAAAGCCAGTGTGCATTTGTAAAGATTGTAGGCTAACTGCAATCACTCAGCGAAATGTGGAACTATTTTAGGATGTCGGAGGCTCAGACTTCAGAAGAGCACAGCTCTCAAGTGACCAATATCGGGGTCACTTGAGAGAAGTGTGGCTCGATGGTTAGAACGGCAGACCCTGATGCAGAGGTCTGGCCCGGACCAGGGTTCAATTCCCGCCTCGGCGGGTCTTGGGCTCAATTTCCCTGGGCCCGATAATTCTCGCCTCGGTGCCTATTCTAATCATGGGTCACACTCTGCAACTCCGGGCAATAGCTTGCTTAATCTCCACAACCGCCCCAACAGCGCTAGGATGCCTGGCTTCACCTTGGGGTGCCCAGGAGTGGGCACTTCACAGGGAAAAGGCCAGGAAGGGTTCCACAGCGGTATGTGCACAGCGCCTGAGAGACCCTTTCGGGGGTGTGCGGAGCGCTATATAAATGCACTACATTTACATTTATATTTACCCTGATCTGATTGACTTGTTTCACACAGCAGGTATCTGAGATTATACTCATCTGATTAGCTCATGTTTCACACATCAGGCCTGTGTCCGGGTTCTTGGACTCTCTGGCCTCGGACAACAGAGAAATTGCTAACTTTTGACAGATCTTTTGATAGGCTGAAGGCACAAGCAGCAGTGCTATCTATCAGTTTATAGGAGGCTGGCACCCGCCCGAAATAAAACCAGACTATTGCATAGCTCTTAACAATTTTTGTGAGTCAAGCCTCCAGAGATATTCTTCGGGATATACGTTTTTTTAAAGGATCATTGTTAGAAGTGGGGGTCTGTAGTTGGCAAAGTAGGGACCGTACTTCCTAGTCAGGGTAAGAGGGGTACACTTCTAAAATAACCCCTGCTCTACCGCTTGGTAGCTTGGCACGAGCAGACAGGCTTATCTCAGAGGCAGTGTGTAAAGCATTTGTGCATGCATACAGTAACACAGTGAAAATACTACAAATGGACACCACACCATTTTAGAAAAACAAGCAAAACTTTATCTAAACCAACAAGACCAAATACAACAATAAATCCAACATACAATACTGTAACAATAGTTACTTTGCAAGATAACCTTCAATTTGCAAGAATAGCTGAAAAACACAGTTCTTCCGAGTCTGTAGCTCTGTCTAGAGCTACTACGATGCTGAAAACAACAAAATCTAACAGTTCCAGCAGACCGCGTCAGTACAGGCCAGCTAAAGTGTTGACAGACTCGTAGACAGTACCTTTCTCATTGTGGCTGAACCCCTTGGTACCAGTCAGTTGGGGCAACTGTCGCAGTTGCGATGCGAAGGGGAAGCGGTGCAGCGTGCTGTGCCCCTGAAGGTGCGGTGCAGGCAGCGGCTTGGCGAAGGCTGTCCAACGGCATCGGTGAGGCCAAGGCTTATGATGCGGAATGAGGCGGCACTCGATGCGGTGCTGGCAGGTCACGGTGCAGGCGACGGAGCCGGTCAATGTTCGGTTCGGGCAGCGACGGTGTCGGTGACGTCTGGGTCGAGTGAAGTGAGGTGGTGCGGAGGGCAGTGCCCACAGGACGCGGCCCAAACAACGGCTTGATGACGGTCGCCCAGCGGTGTCGGTGAGACTAAGGATGCGGTGCAGTAGTGCCCTCTACTGTGCCTTCAGGACACGGAACCACCGATTGACTTGGTGACAGAGTTGGCTGCTCAAATTTTCCTCTGTGGCGACTGAAAACAGCGGTTCCAGAGACGTTGCCCAGAAGGATTGTGAAGTCTTTGCAATTTCTGAGACTTATGGAACAGGGGGCAAGCTCTACCTCAAACCCTTGGCGATACTTTGTCAAGAAGGATACACACAGAGTTCCTCTTCTTGGCAGAAACAGCTACTGCAGGCCAACCTTAGACAGCACCAGCAAAGGGACAGTACTCCTCCTCCAGCTTCTTCCAGCTCTTCTCCTTGGCAGAGGTTCCTCTTGCAGTCTAAAAGTGATCCCAAAGTCTGGGGTCTGGGCCTCACGTTTTATAGCACAAATTTCTTTGTTCTCTGGTGGCAGAGAAGCTCTCTTCACGGCCAAAACAAGTCTGTCCTCTCTAGTGCAACTGCCCAGCAGGAGGTAAAGACAGCATTGTCCCAGGCAGACCAAGCCCATTCAGGTGTGAAAGAAATCTCCTCCCCCTAATCTAAATGCATCCCAGGTCTATTCTGCCCAGCACTGACTCACCCTGGAAAGGCAGGACACACCTCACCCACCAAGTGGCTGACTGAGCAGAATGCACATTCCCAGCCCCTGTCACTCCAAGGCGAGACATGCAATCCACAAACCAGCAGAGGCACAGGATGGCTAAGCAAGAAAAGACCCACTTTCTAAGAGTGGTATTTTCAAATTCACAATATGAAAATCATCTTTACTAAAAGATGCATTTGTATATTCTGAGTTCAGGCATACTAAACTCTATCTTTCCATCTTGTCCCAATGGGAAGTTATATTTATAAGAGGTTATAAATAAACTCCCATTCTATCCTATGGGACAGATAGCCTTTCAATAGTGAAAAACAAAATGCACTGTATTTCACTATCAGGACATGTCACAGACCTCAGTACATGCCCTACTTTTCACATACACTGCACCCTGCCCATGGGGCTACCTTGGGCCTTCCTTATGGGTGTTTTACATGTAAGAAAAGGGAAGGTTAGGGCCTGGCAAGTGGGTGCACTTGCCAGGTCGACATGGCAGTACTAAACTGTCCACAGACACTGCAGTGGTAGGAGTTACATTTACAGACTGTTCATGTGGGTGGCACAATCAGTGCTGCAGGCCCACTAGCAGCATTTGATTTACAGGCAATGGGCACACACAGTGCACTGTACAAGGGCCTTACAAGTAAATCAAATATGTCAATCATGGAATCACCAATCCACAAACACAAGCACTGATTAGCAGTGGTAAAGTGCCCAGAGTCATAAAACCAACCAAAACAGGGTCCAAAACAGGGGGCCAAAAAGCAAAAAGCCTGCGGATAAACCCGCTAAAAAAGCCAAGTCTAACAATCATGCGAAGACAGAAAAGCAATCCGTATGCAACATAGATTTCCTGTTCACAGGCAGCAGAGCAACCACTCAGATTACACATATTTTACAGACCAAACTAATTGAAAACAGGGTTATCAACAAATATATGACAGCAGTTCAAATCTCAGACGGAAAGGTTATCCCTTATGTTGCAATGGTCTTAGAGACTTGGATGCCAGACAGCTGTACTTTGGCTCCAATGTCTTCAGCTAGCACAGAATACAGCTGCCGTTCTGAAGTTGGGTATTCCAGGCGTGACCATAACACGCTAGTGCTAAGAAACCATTTAATACAGGAATATTCAATAGTAGGATTATTAAACACAAAGCTATTTACCAAAACACCCCAGCCTTGCTGATCTTTAAATGCTTGGGGTACAGACATACCAGAAAACGGAAACCTGCAGACCATTTTCCTGAACAAATTTCCAAATTTCGGCTCCATACTTATACTGAAAGAGCATTCTTGGTTGCTGCACTCAAAATCTGAAAACTTTGCTTATGCATCTCAAAACCTGTCTGATGGTGTTTAGAAAAATTATAAAAAGCTGAATTTTAAATCAATAATTTTATTTAGTTTTTAACTTATCTCCTCTTCCCTCACTGGGTTGTTTAATGTCTAAGGGCCAGGTGAACTAAGAATGGATTTGGTAAATTTAGTCACAAATTGAGCACGGATGTTTGCTAAATCTATTCTGTTTTTGTGAACAGACCTATATTCTATCTGGTTGGTTCGCAAAAAACTATTTGGACTGGGTCGCAATTTGACATACCTCATGAATATTATTAAAGTCGGACGCTAATACCGACCCACTAAGAATCGCAGTCATCGGAGGGATGGTGGCCTGCTGTGGTCAGCAGACCACCACGTCTGTAGTTGCTTTTAAATACAGCATTTTTTAAATGCAACCTGTGTACCTTAAATGAAAATGTGATGTTATTGTAAAATAATGACAATTATACCTCAAACATTTTAAGAGTAGGATCCCATGGGGACCTCTTCTTATTTGTGCGTGACAGAGCACTATATGTGTGTCGTTGAAAAAGCAGGCATGTTTTTGCAATTGGATTTCAGTACCAAATTATCAATACATATCATTCTGATTGGTATTAGGAAGAAATACCCTACACAAGCCCAAATAATTTGGTATACTGTTACAAACCCAAATCGTGATTCTGTAACTGTTACTGCATCATAAATAGCTGCTATCCTCGCATTTTACCTTCTTAGAATCTGTTTTTAACGCGCATTTCACCTTTTTTAGAATCTGCTTTTAACGTGTATTTTATAGTTGGGGATTTTACCTGCTGTAAATTTTGTTGTTAAATCAGATTGCTAACGCAACGCTTTCTTTGCCTACCTGTCGCTTTTGGGGGGCATCAGCACCTGGAACGCCTCCAGTACGGCACACCGGCTTCACGTGTGGTGGCTGGGGGGACGCCATCTTGGAGGTACTCCTGGGCCGCTCTAGTGTTTGCATCCCATGTCAGCACTTAAGCAGACGCTGACTCGGGCGCGCAGCGGGCGAGCGCAGCGGGCGCGCCGATGGCGCGCCGAAGGCGCGCCTAAGGCAAGCCCGTCTGCGCCCGTCCGCGCCAGTACGCCGCCAGCTGCCAGCCACGCTGCTGGTTGTGTGTCAGGTACGTTGGGGTATACTAGGGACTTCCTGCTTGCTGTCAGATACAACCTACCCCAGTGCAGTGTAGTTCACTGTATTGCTGCTGAGGGACCTTTCTGCTGTAACAGCTGCAGGTTTAATTCCTACCCCCCACCCTCACCCGTCATTCTTACCCCTACCAAACTCCCTTTTAAAATTCTCCACCTCAACACGCGCTCACTAGTGAAACACCACAACGAAATATACGATCTTGTTGAAACCGAATCTCCTGATGTCTTTTTTATTACGGAGACATGGCTTACGACCGATACGGTGGTCGAACCGGGGCTTGCTCTTCCTCCAGGTTTTAACATCCACACCATTAACAGAGATACCAGAGGCGGTGGTCTGGCGGTCATTTATGAGTCTTCCCTTCTCTGTACTTTCACTCGCGAAGACATTGTTGGCTCTGAATGTGCACGCTTTTCTATCTCTCCCAATGCCTATTTTACCCTCTCTGGCCTCTTGGTATATCGCCCTCCCGGCCCTTCTTCTGAGTTTAAGATAGCCTTTATGGAAGCTATTCATGCTCTAGCCTCTAGAACAGCTAACTTCACTCTTATTGGCGACCTTAACATCCATTTTGACCATCACCTCGATCCAAGTGTCAGCTCTCTGCTTGCGGACTTGGAAGCCTGCCAACTTAAACAGCTGGTGTTGGAACCCACGCATCTGGCTGGACATCTTTTAGATCCGGTCTTTTCCAATATCCCCTCTCTCCAGGTCATCCCCCCTAGCCCGGTCTGCTGGTCCGACCATTACCTTATCACTATTCTCCTTCCTCTGGGAGAGACCCCCTCCAGAACCACGCCTAGGGCCATGTTTAAACGGTGTTGGCACAAACTCAAACAGGAGGACCTGCTGGCCCTCCTGTCTTCTAGTCTTCCTATCCTAGATACCCTTGACCCAGAACAAGCCTACAAGGAAATTTGTGACTGGATCTACGCTGCACTTGACTCCCTTATCCCTTTAAAGTGGTCTAAGGGACGCGGCGTCTGCCCCAACCCTTGGTATACAGACTCTCTTGCCGCAATGCGCAGCATCTGCAAACACAGTGAACGAGCATGGCGCGAGGACTATTGCCCGTTAATGAAGAAACAATATCAGGCTACTTTAAAAAGCTATCACAAAGCCATACACCACGCCCGCACGGCCTTCTTCACGAACCAAATTGCCTCCAGCAATAACCCCACTAAATGCATTTTTAAAATCCTTAACGACTTGAAAAAAAGGAAGGATCCACTTACGCCGCATATTACTTCTGGTAAACAATGCGAAGAATTGGCCTCCTACTTCGTTCAAAAGGTTGTAGACATTTATAAATCCTTCCCTAATCATTTCACAAAGCAAGAACACCTTCCTATTTCTACTCACTACTCTCCCCTGGAATGTATTCCTCCCATCTCGCAAGTGGAGTTCCTGACTCTCAGCTCTAAAGTTAAATCAGGGTCCCCTCTGGACCCCATGAGACCCACTCTATACCGAGACTGTCTCTCGGTCCTCCTTCCGCCTCTACTCTCTACTATTAACTCCTCTTTCAGCAGGGCTTTGGTCCCTTTGGCCTGGAAACAGGCCAAGGTACTCCCCCTGTTAAAAAAACCGCTCCTTGACTCTTCCAAGCCTGAGAATTTTCGGCCAATCTCCCTTCTACCATGGGCGGCAAAAGTTACAGAGGCCCATGTCAACAAAGTTCTTGCTGAGCACATAAACAAAAATAAGATTTTAGATCAATCCCAAAACGGTTTTCGCGCGGGCTATAGCACTGAAACCGCTCTTTTAGCTGTGAGCGAAAATTTACGCTCTATCCTTGACAGGGGCCAAACAGCAGCACTCATATTATTGGACCTAAGTGCTGCATTTGATACGGTTTCCCATCGGATTCTCCTGCGCCGGCTTAAAGAAGCCGGGATAAAAGACGCTGTTCTTGAATGGTTCCGTTCTTTCTTGACCGACAGATCCTTTCAGGTTTCTGCCCCTCCTTTTACCTCCTCTATTAAACCTATTGCGCAGGGGGTCCCCCAAGGTTCAGCACTCAGCCCGGCTCTGTTTAATCTTTATGTTCAGCCCCTGGCCGCTGTCGCACGCCACCATGGACTCTCTATGGTTTCGTATGCAGACGACACCCAGCTCACGGTAGCTCTCTCAGACGATCTTGCTCAAGATGCCGCTCATTTCCAACAAGGCCTTGAAGCTATCGCGGGCTGGCTGACGGAGAACTGTCTCCAGCTCAATGCTAGCAAATCAGAGGTCCTTCTGGTAGGCAAAAACAGGGAGCTCTGGAACTCCCATTGGTGGCCTCCATCCCTGGGACCGCTCCCCCCCCCCCCAAATTGGTGGTGAAGAACCTCGGCTTTTTGTTCGACTCGACCTTAAGCTTCCAGGAACACACCAAAAAAATAGCTGGCACTTGCTTTGGGCTTCTACGCACTTTAAGACCTGCCCTCCGCTTCTTTGATTCAGCTACTCGTCAACTTATAGTCCAAGCAACCATTCTTTCAAGACTGGACTATGCCAACTCTTTGCTGCTAGGGGCCAATAAAGCGCAGCTTAACCGTCTCCAGCGCACTCAAAACTCCGCAGCTCGCGCCATTCTTGGCCTTTCTAGATCATGCTCCGGAAGAGGGGCTATCCAACGCCTTCATTGGCTTCCAGTCTCCAAAAGAATTGAATATAAATCCCTCTGTCTCACCTTCAAAATTCTCAAATTCTCTGCTCCCGAGATCCTGTCTGGCCTTATCACCCCCTACATCCCTAGGCGCACGTTGCGCTCCTCCGAATTGATGCTGGCTTTTGTCCCCAGAGTTAAGAGATCCAGAGCTGGTGGCAAATCCTTTCGTTTCTTGGCACCTAAGCTTTGGAACTCCCTGCCTTTGTCAATCTGCACTCTGGACTGTTTGACCTCATTTCGCAAAGCTATCAAGACTTCCCTCTTCCCTGTGGCTTGATTTCCTCCTTCCTCCTCTGGATTCTTGTGGTTAGCGCCGGGACGCCCCTTTGCTGGGGCAGCTGTGCGCTTTATAAAAAGGCTTAACATAACATAACATAACATAACATTTCTTACACACCAAAATGCCTTTTTGCAGATGCAAACGGCCTGATTCTGCAAATTGGACCATTTGTGAAAGCAAAAAGGCTTCTTCCATCTGTCCCTCTGTTGCATAAATTGATTCTACGGCACGAAGAGGCTATGTGGATGTGAACCTAATATAACATGGAAAGGGTCAGACTGGCCAACAGGGCAATCAGCCAGTGCCCCGATTGCCCGGTCTGATAGGTCGGTGTGCGGGCCAATTTGGCAGTTATGGGCTGGTTTTATGGCTAGGTGGACCGGTTTAACAACTTTTTTTGCTATTTTCTTCAATAAGGGACTTTTGTCTCACTTTGCCTTTGGGAATCGAGCCCAGAATTTTGAGTGACATTTCTGCTACCTGAATACTTAACCCTGTATGATGTGTGTTATCCCAGGGTTAACTAGGCTGTCTAAGGCCTGAACCTGTAGGATTTGTATACATTGTGGGACAGCTGTGCAACATAAATGTAATTTACAGACATTATAAGTCTTAAATCAGCAGAGGTTAGAGATCTCCAATCCCTCAGATTATGAGGATCACTCAGGTCCAAGCTCAAACATCTGACAGGCTCAGGGCCCAGGCAGCTGAGCTATCTCTCACATCACAGAGATCAGACATGCACACACCCGAGACAGCTGAGATGTATTTCAGACAGTTTCATCTCTCAGGAATAAACAGAAGTAATGTCATTTTAAGAGAAAAGGTGGGCTCAGTCTTATACAATGTTGGCTAGGACAGATTGCAGAGATGTTACAGCTTCATTTATCAACCCTTAAATGATCCCTACTTAATCTCAAAGTGCACAGCTCTGAGTGCCTGTCTCTCACCCCCGCAAACCTAACTCCCTCATCCCCTTGATATTTCCAGAGTCCACAACGCCCACTTTACTTCTCTGCATGTCCCTGTTCGTGGCCAACTCCTTCGAAGCATGCTACGGCACCACTGCATCCACCTGATAGAACAGCCTATAAAGTAAGCATTGGCAAAGCCAGAAGGTCTTACCTGTGACATGTGCTTGTTCTTTCACCCATGATCGCCACATTGTTTATGATATGTAAATACTATTTTTATAAATACATACATTATTGTTTACATGTTCGTGTGTTGCCTCAAACACTTGCTGCTACTTGCAACGGCAATCAAGGTGAATACATAGATTTAAATAAACAACGAATGTATAGGAATGCATCACTGCTTTGTGCATAGGGTCGCCCTACACGAATGCACACCCATAGGACCATTCATGGTACACACCTTTACCTGCCTGAATACAAGGGCCCAATGTTCCTCTGTGACCCCGCACATGTCACTGAGGAAAGTTTGAGTCTGGCCAGCGCGCTCCCACCAGTGGAGTGGACTTCATGGGGTTTGCAAGAGGGACATGGTCGTTGTCATGCTTGGGGTGGGCACACATGCATAGGGTGTGACTCTCCCATGTGCTGAGATACGTCTACTTGTAAAGACCTATGAACTCTGCATGTACAGAACTAAACCAGCAATAACTGTCGCAGGTAGAAATGCACCACAGGTGCTCTCGTGTGATCATATGTGTACATGTGCACACACCTGCCTCTGCGTGTGCCCAGAGAGCAGATGTGACGCGGGCACATTTCACCCACAGCAGCAGACCCCCCAGGGCAGCCAGTCCTTGTGGGGTGCTGCGACCACATGAATTGCATTTAGGGTGAAAGGCCACCCTTGTGAACCCCCGATCCACTTGCCTTTAGTATCGGGAAGCAGGCAGGTCCCTTTTCTGCTGTCACCCAGGATATGCTGCTAATGCAGCCAGTCGTCAGCAGACGCTTTTCACTCACCCAGGTGTCTGGCGGTGTCTGTGCCGGGTGTGGTGACACCAGTTCTATCCGATGAGGCCTCGCCCTTCCCCCTCCTTCGCTCGCTGCCCTGTCTCTGCCAGTAACACATTAAAAAGCCACAGTGCGCTGAACGCACCTACTTCGTCGACAATAGAGAAAGTCTCTACCTGTCGGATGCCTGTGGCTTCGACGGGGGCTGCAGAGACCGGAGAGCGCGCTCTCCACCTTAGCTGGCCAGTGAAGATGTTAATGGAAACTGGAACAACAAAAAAGGTTCCGTTTCACAATACCAAGCACTCCTTAAGCACCCGGTGCCAAGCCACGCCTTGCGCGTGACCCTGAGCCCTGGACCAGCCGCTCACGCCTCCTCGGTTCTGAAGGTTTCACTTTCCTGTAAATCCCTGACCAGGTAGGTAGATGGAAAATAAAGGGACGGGCATAGAAACCCATAAAATGGAGAGTGAAAAAAAAACACTCTTAAAAGAGACCTGAAACTGCTCTCTCCTGGGCCCGCCTCGCCGGAGACGAGTGCAGCTGGTGGGGCCCCTCCAGCCTTTCATGTTCTGCTGCAAGGGGTCTGGAAAGAGAGGAAGACACTCTGAAGGGTAAACTCCCATAGTGTAGTTCTGTGTTTGCAAACAGGGGTGCACTGGCCTGCTTGGAAAAGATCTGTGTGCATGTCAGGACACTGCTTTAATAAGGCTGGAGCGGAGCCAGTGATGTCTGAAGTACTTGTGTCCACCGTCCTCAGAGGCACCTGTCTGTCCGGAAGCCTCCTGCTGTCCTATAGACACATCTGCTTCTACAAAGTTTCAATTATACTAAAATGCTAAAATAATTTGAAAAATAATATTAAGACATTGTCATCATATATATATAGTTACTTGAGATAACTCTACGCTGAATTTCCATGGTTTTGTGTGTGAAATTGTGAAACTGACTATAAGGGCCCCTATAACGTCACTGTAACCATTGTGTTTTTAGTCTGTCTGTCTGTCTGTCTGTCTGTCTGTCTATCTGTCTGTCCGTCCGTCCGTCCGTCCGTCCGTCCGTCTGTCTATCTATCTCTGTCTATCTATCTATCTATCTATCTATCTATCTATCTATCTATCTATCTATCTATCTATCTATCTATCTATCTATCTATCTATCTATCTATCTATCTATCTATCTATCTATCTATCTATCTATCTATCTATCTATCTATCTATCTATCTATCTATCTATCTATCTATCTATCTATCTATCTATCTATCTATCTATCTATCTATCTATCTATCTATCTATCTATCTATCTATCTATCTAAACGCCACTGGCAGTTGGAATCGTGCAACCTGTTCATCAGTGTTGCCGCTGAATTGTGTGACCGCTGCCCGTGTCTCATATCAAATCAAACTTTACTGATTCGCAGTATAGAGCGGCACTCGGGAGATTGTGCAAAATCCACATTTATTTGGCAAGTGCGAATGAGTTCATCTAGCAGGCATCCCCCCTCCTCAACCCCGTTCAGGCTCCGGGGACCCCACCCCCAGGGCAGTGTGTTTTTTAAAGGGTAAGGGGGACCGCGCTCACCCCCTCCCGAGCCTTCTCAGTCCACAGGGACCCCATGCCTCAGGGTCATGTATTTCTTGCCCCCCAAGCCTATTTGCCTCTGGGGACCCTATCCCCAGGGCTGGCCTTTTGGCCCCAGGGACCCCATCCCCGGGGCCCAAAACACTTTAGAAGAGGAGGGAGGCAGCATGGCCCCCCTCCCCGAGACTCATTAGCCCTGGGGACCCAATCCCCCCGGACGATATTTCTTGTAAAAGGGAAGGGGGTGGCATGCTGTCCCATTCCCCGGCCTTCTCAGGCCCCAGGGACCCCATTCTCCAGGGCTATGCTTTAAAAAAATTTTAAAAAGTGCAGGCTGGCTGCCATCCTTGAGCCTCTTTAGGCTCTTGGGACCCCATCCCGCAGGACAGTATTTTGTGCGAAGGGGAGGGGGCGCTCAGTCCCCCTCCCCAAGCCATGTTTGTGCCCCGGGAACAGTGTTAGAAGTGGGGGGGAACGGAGGGGCACGGCGTGCCCCTACTTTTAAAAATGATGCTAGTCCGTTCCCCTACTTCTTGATTTAAAAAAAGCGTCCCGGGACTGCCCTAATTCAGGCACGGTTCTCAAAGTGCTTCAAAGCCCGGGCGCGCACACACAGACAGTTTTTGAGATTATCGCAGCCGTACCTGAGTACTTCACAGGTCTTTAAAAGACCATTTACATGTTAACGAGGCTTTGTTTATTTTTTCACCCCTTCATCTCCAACAGGGACATGGCGAAAGGCGAAAAATCCTTTCTTTGGCCGCGGTAACCTTTGCCTACTGTCCCGCGAGGCAGCTACCACGGCGTGTCCAGGGCGTGAAGAGGAAGGCCAGTGGGTGGGGGAGGCCTATATACCCCTATTCCTCGCGCCCTGGAAATGACTCGCCCTGCGCGCCACTGCACCATGGCTGCTAGAGTAGGAGGACTCCTCCCCGAGGGGTCCCCACACCAAGAAGAGGGGGGGTGGGCTGGTGCCTTGCTGGCACTGGAGGCCCGTCCTCCTTAGGGCACCCTGCGGGCGCCTCGGGCAGCCGCATTCCTTTAAGATCATCCCACAGGCAGAGCCTGCCCTCGCTCGGATAGCGCCCTCACTGATCCCGCTGAGACGGCCACTTTCGTGTTCATAGCCCCTCGTTGACTACACCAAAGCAGTGACTGGCCTATGAGCTCTCTTAACTCCCCGGATTCACTCACAGCAGAGCTCTGTCGCACTGGTGCCAAGGCTTTTTTTCCACAGGGTGCTGGGTGTTGGCGTGCTGTCACAGGGGGTGCGAAGGAGGTAGGAAACAAGAAACGGGCTAATGGAGTGTTACCCATAGCGCCTGCAGCATGCTAATACATTATGAAAAGCACTTTATACTGAATCAGAGGAGGCAAATCTAGGGCTCCATGTGTCAGCATGATCTTCATGCTGCCAGGTCCACGCGCCCCCCTGATGCTCTGCCCCTGGGCCCAGCTCGCTCGGGCCTAAAGCCAGCCCTGCCAGCAGGCAGCTTTTCTCTGTCTTCATGCCAGTAGGTGTGGTAACGTACTATTGTTTCTAGGCTTCTCAATGTGTTTATGCTGGCAGCGAAAGTGTCAGAAACAGGGAAGTTAGTGAAGGAGGAAGTAGGTTGAGGAGGTATAATATCGAGAAAGGAATAAAGCGACATTGAAGAGCTAGAGTCGTGGCAGCCAGCGCGAACACACCAAGACTCCTGGGAGAGTATGTTTTGTTATGTTATTTATGCTTATAGAGCGCTCGATTACCCTAGGGTGTCCTGGCGCTAAGCACTGATTACCTGAGGAGCGTAAGGCCTAAAAGTGGGAGAAGAACCATGTCTTCAAACCTTTCCGAAAAGACATAAGATCTGGAGCATTTCTCAGGTGGAAAGGCAGTTCATTCCAGGCCTTAGAGGCACAATGAACAAAACTTCTGCCTCCCCAGTTTGTTTCTTAAAAGGGGGGTTATTACTCGTTAAGACCCAGTTGACCTTAGTGTTCTGTTTGGGACATACCATGAGAATTTGGATTTAAGGAACTCAGGACCTGTTCCATTCACAGCTTTAAAAACAATACAAAGCGCCTTGAAGCGAGATCTTAATAAAACTGGAAGCCAATGCAATTTCTTAAGTTCTCCCTTAACTGAGACGAACCTGGGTGTTCCGGTCAGCAATCTGGCTGCCGCATTCTGGACCACTTGCAACCTGTTCAGATGTTGTTTTTGAACATTGAGATATAAGCTGTTGCAATAGTCGAGACGTGACATTATGAGTGCCGTCACCACAGTCCTAAGGCTCCTCTCAGACAGGAAGAACCTAATTTTCTTGATTATTCTGAGGACCATGAAGCATGCAGAAGTCACCATGCTCACTTGGTCCCCCATGGTGAGTTTATTGTCCACCACAATACCAAGATTCTTGGCTTTTCTTGATGGTACAGGACACAAGCCCAGATCCTCTGGCCACCACTCTGGTGTCCACACCCGTGGATTATTGCCAAATTTTAAAACCTCGGTCTTAGCCGAGCTAAGCTTTAAACACTTGGCGGACATCCAGGTTGAAATGGATCCCATACAGTCATGGAAGCGATCGCCTGCCTCCTTTTCCGCTCCCTCCGTCAGCGACAACACAATTTGTGTGTCGTCAGCATAAGAGGTGAGCTGGAACCCAAAGGACCTAATGATACCAGCCAGGGGTGCCACATAGATGTTAAAAAGCGTGGGGCTAAGAGCTGAGCCCTGTGGTACCCCACACGGCAGTGAAAAAGGTTCTGAGATGTTACCATCTAAGTCTACAGTTTGTGACCTGTCCATCAGGAACGATTTTAACAGTTTCCAGGCTGAACCACTTATACTTATTTCAGATAGCCGGTTAAGCAGTACCATGTGGTGAACCGTATCAAAGGCCGCAAATAGGTCTAATAGGATCAACATCGCTTTCCCTCCCCTATCCACGGCCTCTCTGATTTCCTCCGTAGATTTTAACAGAGCCAACTCAGTGCTATGAAAGGCTCTGAACCCACATTGCGATGGAGCCAAAGAATTATTAGAAAGAAGGAAATCAATGTTCATTGCTTTTTCCAGCAATTTGGCTGGCAGAGGAAGCCTAGAGATCGGCCGATAGTTATTAGGGTCCTTAGGATCCAATGACTGTTTCTTCAATAATGGAAGAACAGAAGCTTTTTTCTATATCTTTGGAAAAATTCCGGATGAAAAAACAACATTAAGCAGGGGAGTATAATATCAGGGATTTGCTTAATAATCCAAACTGGCCAAGGGTCACTGGGAGCGTCGGATTTGATGCAGTTCAACAGTTTCAGTGTGTCTAACCTCTCCAGGGGGGTAAAATGGTCAAATGTCATCTCTGGAGGACATGAACTTTCCAATTATTTTAAATTGAGATCGGTCTGGTTTATGTTAATCAAACCAATCAGAGATGAAAATATAGTCTCAATTTTCAACTTAAAAAATTCTGCAATTTTTATTGCAGAAATCAGGAGCATCGTGATTCTTGGGCATATTGTGACTAGACAAGACAGTTTTGAAAAGTTCTTTAGAATTGGATTCGACCTTAGTTATTTGTAATGAGAAAGACTCTTTCTTTGCTTCCAAAAGAGATTGCTTGTAGTTGGAGATAGCGGTTTTGTACTCTGCCGTGTCAGATTCTGCATAATATTTACGCCATTCCCTTGCAGCGTGTTTACATATCAGCTTCTGAGCCTTAAGCTTTCCTGAATTCCAAGGAGCAGTGGGAGAAATTCGTTTAGGTGTCCATTTTTTAAGCGGAACTAGTTGATCCCATGCCTTAGCAAGCCATCTGTTATGAAGAGTCCTTGCCTGCTCTCCGTCCAGCGGAAGCTGATACGTTGAGTTTGTAAGAGTGGATTCAGGCCTATTGACATCCAATGTGCCCCAAGCTCTAGTAATAATCTCTTTGGCCTGTCTCAGACCAGAGGAATGAGCAGGGGAACTAATTAGTTCAAAGTTAATCGCGCAGTGATCAGACCACGCGATTGGAAAAACTGAGACATCAGCTAAATGAGTATTGTTGGAATATATACCGTCAAGGGTGTGACCTTTTACGTGTGTAGGAGGAATCACCAATTGCTTAAGGCCTCCTATACCCATGATTTGTTCTGATCTAGACGTGTCAGGATCACTGAGTTTTTCCAAATGGAAATTAAAGTCTCCCAACATCGTGAAGGACTGTAAACACAGCCCTTCTTCTAACATCGAACTCAGGGAATCTAAACAAAACACTTTTGGAACCGGGTGACCGGTAGATTAATGTACCCTTAAAGGGTTTATAGAAAGCAGTATATATATTAAAAGTTAAAGCCTCACACAGCTGATTAGAAACTGGGGTGAGTGACTGGTGATAGATAATCGCAAGCCCTCCCCCTTTTTTCTGTGGCCGGTCAAGTGTGTAACAATCAAAACCAGGCGGTGTTGCCTTAACCAGGTCCGGGCCAGAGGAACTATTTGACCATGTCTCAGTGATAAAAGCCAGTTTTACATTGTTATCCCTCAGTAGGAGGGTGCATTCCATACAGTGCTTTACTAACGATCTGGCATTAAATAGAATGCATTTCAAAGGAACTCCGCTTCCATAGCCCATCTTGTTATCCAATATAGTTCTCCGGCTATTAACTGGCAAGTTCAATACAGCCGGAAAAGGCAACTGACAACTGGTGCACAAAGAGCCCTTGGTGTTATCATAACAACTGCCCAAAGACAACCTAGGACATTGAGGAAGCTTATCTCTCTAATTAATCAGATGCAATTCCCTACTAAGAAGTGCGATGCTGGGCCATAACAAAACAAGCATTGGCAAAGCTAACGGTTCCACCTGTGACTCCAGGAGCAGACATATTGGCTTTTTCATTGCTTCCTTATAATGCATTTCATTCTTTACAAAACCCATCTCAGGGGAGCTGCAATGCAGTCGCGCACACAGGGGCATCTTGCAATGCAGATCAATATGTTTTTTAAAATGCACGTTTTAAAGCAATCTTGCAAAGTTCTGAAAATCGTTCCAACCAATAGAGTTATTGACAGGATGCCTTCCCAATGGATTTTAGGGGCAACCAAACATGGACCGGACCTTATTTTTCAGAAAAAAAGTGAGAGACAGAAAGGGATAGGAAGCTGGAGCAACAAATGACTACAGGAGATAAAAATAGGCTTTTGTGCATTACAGTGGGTGACATATGACTAATCCAATCAAAAGAGGCAGAGAGCAAACAACTGATTGGGAGGACAAACATAAGAAGAGGGACGAAAGCCATTGAATCAGACAAAGCCAATTGAGACAAGCAAGAAAGTTATTGAATCAAGAGTAAGGGGTGGAACCAAAGCTCACTCTAAATTTCCCCCAAATATAGTAGAGTTTTGACAACAAAGATAAAGCTATCTGTAGGCAAAACTGTAGGAAGTTGGGTTAATCTTGCAGTATCCCCCCACTTTTTGCCAGACTACTGATGCACTTTGACTCTATGTGCCCAGGGTTCCTGCCATTCAGGTTCCCAGGCCTGTGTTCATTCCCAAAACTGTACCTTGTACACCTAATTATCACCTCTTTGGCCACATGTCAGTCTTTTGTAAAAGGTACCATGGGTACCAAGGGCACTGTGGCTAGGGAAGGCCTCGAAGGGCTGCAGCACGTATTCTGCCACCCTTAGAGGCCCTGTACCTTTACACACACAAACACTGCCATTGCAGGCTGCATGTTTTGGTGCAGAGTAAGGTGAAGAGTTGACATGGCACACATCCATGCCTTCAACCCACTGCTCTGGCATAGGTCAGCCACCCCTCTTGCTGGGTACACTATACCAGCGGTGAGGGTACAGGTACATGAGCCCTGTACCCCTACAGTGTCTAGACCAATTATTAGACATTGTAAGTGCAGTAATGCTATTAAGAGTATATGGTGCTGGGAGTTTGTCATCAAGAACTCCACAGCACCATAATCGCTTTACTGAAAACTGGGAAGTTTGGTATAAAATTTCTCAGCATATTAAACCCACTCTGATGCCAGTGTGGGATTTAATGAAAAACACTCAGAGGGCAACTTAGAGATGCCCCCTGAAAAACGACTAGCCTCTGGTGGGACCCCTGTCTGGTACACACCAGCCTGCCACCACAAGACATGTTTCTGGATCCCTGGGGTGGGAGCCTTTGCTCCCTTTGCCCAGAAACAAATCTTTTTTTGGGTAGGGTGTTCACACCTTCCCCAGGCCAGGAAGAGCCATCTGTTGCAGGGGAGCTTCAAAGGCCTGGCAGCCTTTGTAATGTGACCCTCAGCCGTTCCTGATATCAGGAGCAGACCCTCTTCCAGTCTCCCCTCGTTTTCGGCGGGAAGACAGGCGGTAAAAATGAGCCAGCCAAGAGGGGGTGCCCACCTCGCCAACCCCGCCCCTCAGGTGGGGGAGGCGAGGTGAAGCCCATTCTTCAGTGCCCATCATTTTGCAGATGGCAGGCACTACCCAATCAGGATTAGGGATTGTGCTCACTCCCACATGTGGGGTGAGCACACCAAGGGTGTAGTCCCCCAAAGGTCAGTAGCTCATTGGCTACTGACCTCGAGATCCCTAAAATGCCCCCTAAATACAGTATTTATTGGGCAGCCATGAACCAAGAAGACAGATTCCCGCAAACTACGAAAAAGAAGGACATAAAAAGATGCCCAGCAGAGGAGACTGCAAAGAAGAACTGACTTGGCCCCTGCCCTACCAGCCCGCCTGCAGTATCCGGAGATCCTGTGCCAAAGGTTGCCTTGTCCTGCAGCTAGTGACCTCCAGAATGCTGGGAGGACTGACTGCCTTCAACAAACACCACCGGTTCTCCTGTGAACAGCAGCTCTGTTAAAAAAAAAACTCCCAAGGCGGACTCTGAGCCTGCTGAGAACAAAGAAACCTGACGACTGGAACCACCACTGCACCAGTCGCCTACGGCCCGAGTTCTAGTGGCCCACCAGTCCCAGTGAGCTCCAAAGTACGAGTCCATCATTGGTTGACCCCTCTAGGACTCCCCGACATCACCTGCAGTCTCTGCAAGGAGACCCCCCCCACCGCGAGTGGCCCAGTAAGGTGACATCTGACCTCAAAAGACACCCCCTGCATCCAGCCGCCCTGTGCCCTGGAGAAAAGAACCAGAGGTGCACCTATGTCCCTGAGCCCTCCAACGTATCTGCTCAGCTGTTGGTTCTTCCTGAAAGTCTTCATGTACTGAGCCTTCAGCTAAAAACCAAAACTGAGATTCCACATTGAAAACAACCGGGCACCCGACGCCAAAACAGCACCCTGCACCCAGCAGCCCCTGCGCCGCCGCAGGTGCACCTTGTGTGCTAAAATGGACCCCCCTTTGCCCTGAGCTAAACCCAGGAGCTTTGCTCCCACAACCCAGAGGCCTGCATGTAAACAGCCACCAACTGGAGACTCCCTATCCCCATTGGATAACATTGGGCTTCAGCACTCTGCACCCGGCTGTCCTAGTGCCTTTGAGGGTGTAACAAGAGTGCATCCTTGACCCTAGGGGAACCCTTGTTCTTACCTCAGGAAACTCAACCCCAAAGACTGAGTACTTACCTGGTAACCGTTCACTCCATTTCTCTCCATAGGAACCTATCGACTTTTTTTCTCTGTGGAGTTGATTTGTATGGAAACCTGAAAAATTATAATTGGCAAAACTGATTTTACAGTTTCTGTAAGAAATGTTCCAATGTGATATCTAGGCATATCACATTGAGTAGAAAAAGTAACTTTAAAAGTAATCTAAAAAGTAACAAAAAGTAATCTGCACAGTAAGTTCAATACCTTGACTTACCTGTATTTCAAACAACTGCATTTGAACTTGCATGTAAACAAGGCATATTATTGTGCAAAGCATTTATTTCAATTGCCTGTGCCAGGCTTGGTTTAATTCTAGAAATAAAATAACTTATTTTTATACAAACAAATTGGCCTGATTCAGTCTTTGAGTGTGTGCCATCGTTTGCTGATTGACTGTGTACAACAAATGCTCAACACTACCCTCTGATACAGCCTTGCTGCTCACCCACACTACCACAAATAGAGAGTAGGCGCTATCTACTTTTACCTCTGCCTACCTTTGAGGATCCCCTGGACTCTGTGCACATTATACCTCATTTTGGTATAGTATATTCAGAGCCAGCTTCCTACAAAAACCAATAGGTTTGATGTTTTGATGGTGATGGTATAGAGAAGTCAGCAATGGTCAGAACAGTTGTCTGCAGCTGCCCCTTTGGAGCCACTTGTGGGTGTCACTTGGGAGAGCTTCAATTCAACATATTATTGATGTATAGCGCATAGTGTGAAACTAGTCGTTCCACATAGCTGTGAGAGTTTAGGTTGTGGTTGGGTCACGAATGAGAGCTGTGGAGTTGAGGCTGAAAGCAGTGCCAATTTTTCAGTGTCTGTCAATGGGTCAAAAAGGGGTTTGGTCAGGGCTTGAATGCTCAACCAATTCTTCACCTCTCTTCAGAACACAAAGAGCATTGTTCTGGTGTGCCAGTTGTAATTGTAAATATATGCAAAATTGTATGAAGGGGTACACAGCTGTCAAAATATTGAAAGGGGTGAAAATTAAACAAAAGTGCATACAAGTTTGAGAGGTGAAGGGAAGGAGAGGTGAAGAACTATGCCCAGGAGAGAGTGAATACATAGTGCTGCCATGCAACAGCTGGTGTTGTTGCACCAAGGATATTGTGCTGCATAACTAAATACTTATAAGGTCCCAAAAGCGAGACCTATTGGCTATGCCAATGCTTGTCTTTTTAGCCACATCTCAGACTCTGTTTCCACACTCCAATAACCTACCAACTCAAGATCTTTGTCCCATGAGTTTTTAATGCTCTTTAACTGCAGCCTTCAAGCTCAGACTAGTTACAGGGCAACTATAAAGATGGTTCTCTGTTTTTCAAATTGCACTCGCGCATACACACGGAGTCCCAGGTGAGCGTACAGTCATACGCAAGCATACAATCATTCATGCAGTCCCCAGCAGACATAGAGAGGTGCAGCGGCTTAGATATGAATAGTGCAGAAGGTGCAGTGGTACCAGGCGCACTGCACCGACATATGCCACTATTTGATTCACCAACAGAGGGCCGTGGGGTTCTTTTAACTTGCTTTCATTATGGCCCACTGCTCCCTTGTTGAGCCACTGGGGGTAGGTAGGAACAGAGGATCGACAGAGAGAAGAGAACTGGGAGGAGTAACTCGAGAGGCAGAAGAGAGGAAATAATGAGGTGGGGGAGGGGAGAAAGAAGGGGGGACTGAGAGGGAAGCCCTGCTGGTCTGCCGCATGCACGCACCCTATGATGATGTCGTAATTACAGGTCCCTATCACCCCCACGCCCGCCTCGACGACGTGGAAGGAGGCTGGCGGGACACTGCTGTGAGATGCACAGTAGGTGGGCGGGGGGTCAATTAACTCTCCCTGCAGAAGGAGGAAGACCCTTCTGAATGGAAAGAGTGACAAAGACCTGACTAAACATACCTAAAGATGGGGGAAGATGTAGATGGAGCCAGAAGTGGAAGAAGGGAGAACGGAGGCTAAAGTTAGTGGTAGAAAAGAAAGAAAGGTACAGAAGTTCAGATTTTTATTTTTTACACGCAATGATATTATGTGATTTCGCCAGAGTCATAGGCTGTGGAACCGACGCCGGTACGCGAACCCCGTTCCCCAGTTCCATGTAAGTAAAGCATAAAATAAACCTTGAGAGATTATAGCGTAGAGTAGACTAGAGGGAGGTCTGGTGAGAAAAAATAAACACACAAATGAAGTAAACGAGAGAGAGCGGGACGAGAAACTTAGCAGCGGGGAGAAACATCTAACCAAGCATTTGCAATGCAATAGGTCTCGCATTTACGCGAGTTTGAGCTATTGACATTGCAAATAATAATGCCTTTTTTTTTTTGTTTTGTTTTAAAAACATAAATAAAAGGCATTGTTATTTACAATGCCAATAGCTGAAACTCTTGTAACTGCGAGACCTATTGCATTGCAAATGCTTGTTCGATATTGTATCTAAAATTGACCGCAAAGGAAATGTCAGAGATGCCACAAGCAAGACTTCTGTCTTCTTGTTTTCCATGGATGAGTGATGTGATTAATGCTGGATGAACGTACACTCTGCAGGGTAGCGCCTTTGTGTGAGATTGCTGACGACCAAGACTTGTGTCAATCTGCCAAATGGGTGAGATGGAACCACCATTATGGGGATACACAGTCCTCAAAATAATAACAAGGCAAAAGTAAATGAAAATGCAGTGCTCGCTGACTAATCAAAAGTCATACCTAACATTTACGCCTCACCACTTTCAATGGTCACCAGCCGCTACTGAGTACTGTTCCCCTAATTGGATGCCTTCCAAAGGTCTCAATCCGGAATACTGCAGGTGCAGGGCGCTCTCAGGGTACCCACAGCAGGGAGGGGCGGGAGCTTTACCCAGGACACACCCTTCGAGTGCGGTGCTAGTGTTTGAAAGAGTGCGGTGCGGCGCAGCTAGGGTCATCTTCATTGGTTCATGAATCAGAACCTCGTCTACTTTATCACCTTAACACCAGGGGTGTTCTTAAGAGCCAAGGAAATTAACAGATAAGGCTCACTCACGTTTTTGATTATGGAAACAAACAGAACAGAAGAATGAAGGAACAATGCTCAGACATTATGGGCAGCTCACGGTCACTTTTTTTTTTAAAGCCGGTTTTCGGGAAGCAACTGTGACACTATAAACAAACTATGAAAAACAAGCATTTGCAATGCAATAGGTCTCGCATTTATACGAGTTTGACCTATTGGCATTGTAAATGACAGTGCCTTTTATTTATGTTTTAAAAAAACCAAACTTAAATAAAAAGCATTGTCATTTACAATGCCAATAGCTCAAACTCGTATAAATGCGAGACCTATTGCATTGCAAATGCTTGTTTGTTTATCGCAAAAGTAAATATCTGGGCTCTAGAACTTCTAACGCGACATCAGATGCAGCTCATGCCTGCAAAAAGTTTGCTAAGCAAAGGGATAGAGGGGTCATAAACCCCCCGCCCCCACTACACTTCAAAAGCAAAGACAAGGAATTCTTCGGTCGAGCAAAGGGACCCCATAAAACTTGTGCTTATCTCAAGGAAGCACATTCTTCAAGACAAGCAGAACAGAGCAGGGAGTCCTCAGCAACAACACAGGTCGTTTGTTTACTATTACCAGGGCTCTCAGAGTGAGTCCAGCCTCTTTTCCCAGGAGAAGAGCACGTGCAGCCCTTTCACCCAGGTCAGGTGACTAGAGCCGACAAATAATTCAGAGTGGCTAGTAGAAATAAATGCACCATTAACTGCACGGTAGATGGTAAAACACATTACTAGTAACTGGAAAACCAAAGCTTCTGCCGTTTTGAGCCAAATATGTTAAACTCTAACCCTGTCACCAGCCTTACCCCCTTAGTATTGCTGTTTCGTGGCAAATAATGTCCAAAACATGAAAACGACAATTTCCAGTCTTATTGCACCATAAACCAAAGGCTGTGACTAAAAGCCTGCCGGCTGGTCTACAAATTTATGTTTAGTACCAACTTTATGAGGGGGAAGACAGGCGATGCACAAAGAAAGAGCTGAGCAGCAGAGTGAGAGCATAAAATGTTTTCGTTTCCATATCTTTCTAAGTTGACAATTTCCACAGCCTGAGTTGAAGGGACAGTGTATTGAGAAATAGCACGCATGCTTGCGAGTACCCGCCTGGCGCGATTGGAATCATTTTTGTCACTATTTACAAAGAAAAAAGCTGCATCCATGAATGTTTTGGTCATTTAAAATATAATCTACAGCAGTATGGTGGCTATGTTTAAGTGCCAATTGCATATGCTAAATGTTAGTAAAGTCTGCCCTACATATAGATTCTTGCACCAGAGTGAACGGAAAAAGCAATGGTTTACGAATATCTTGCTTTCAAAATCACAAAGCAAAGTAATTCCACGTATGTTGTATTATTAAGAAACAGAGAAAGTCGATGTAGCCTCAAACATGCTAAAATGTTTTCATTATAAGAGTTACCAAAACGAATTCACATTTGCCCGGTGAAAATTTTATGTAAACTAGTCCCAACTCAAGTTCGGTTTTGCACAAATGAAGAGCTCCTAAAATATGTCTGTGTCCAGTATATGGCGCTCTTGCACAGTAGCCCTGACAACAGAGTAAGATGTCAGAATTATGGAACTGTTTTTGTGTGACCATAAGAAGACAAAGCGTGAAGTATATGTCGAGATATTAGCACTAGCGAGAAGAATTAGAATGGGAAGGATACTAACTAGAATAGGTTTGTTTTATAAAGTGGAAGACGCACAACAAACAAACGACGTATGCTTTTAAAGGAGATTTGTAAACCTTTTCAGAAGTCAAAACACAGCAGTGCCCCTTTAAAGGCAAAAACCGCCAGCTTTGACAATGTGCGAACACGGGGTGCGCATTTTAATCATTATGTTGTTGGCTCCACCATACAGACGGTAAGTGTGAAAACAAGAACAAGCGGCCGCGAAACTGAAAGTGATCGCAATCGCGATCAAACATCAAAGCGGCCGTGCGGCCGAGAAACTGAAAGAAAACGAATGCTTTCAGGCTGCCAAATGGTGCGCGCACCCGGAGCACATGCACTGTAGTTGGCGGCCTGAAATGCGCTCGTTTCCACTTCCAAAAGTCGCTTACTATAAGTCTCGCCAGAGCAGCGCTAAAGCGTTGTCTCAGGCGAGACCTAAAAACGGCATTGGGCAACGCCAGTTGAATAGACCAGGAGTACTTGTACAAAAATATGCACGAAAGGTCAACCAAAGCCCCTTTGAGAATATGCCAGGGAATGGTTTCTGGACTGGATCCTGCTTGGAATGTGGTTCGGACCAGGGAAAACCAGACGCCTCAAGCTCCGACGACAGCTGTGCATCGAGCAGTCATTTAATGATCAATGTTTAACTTGTGCCTCGACCTGTAGGTGCAGAGCAGCGACAAAACGTCCCCACAGAAACAAGACCAGCTCCTGGCGGCAGCCGGCCTGGGTGCCTGCATCTGTTTGCTGTGGGTACCCTGGGAGCGCTCGGGACTTGGCCGCGTAGGTTATGGTTTGCTTGCCGTCTTGAGCTGTTATCCGACAACAACAGAGAAGAAACATTTACCTTTCAGTGACACTTTTTCTTTTAGGATTTGTGTATTCTCTAGATTCCTATGCATTTATAAACCCTTCATCGGGCGTGCGATTGGCCAGCCCACTGTCGATAGCATCTGATAGAACAATGCAAACGTACGGAAGGTGTCCTGCAGATTTAGGCATGAATACATGGTTTCAACATGAACAAAACAGCCTTAAAGGCACGTTCAGCTACCCCCAAGCACAGTTAAAAAAAATATGAAAGATGGACAAGAGTCCAGAGTGAGACCAAAGTGGCAGCCCAGACTTACTGAAATGCACAGGTTTTAAGGGGCATATCAACAAGCAGGCGATAAAAAATTATCGAAAAGCGGCGATAATGTTATCGCCTAATTAGCAAGGCCACGCTAACGCGTGAAACCTTGCTTTAGCGTGGGGATTCCTAACGCCCAGCTTTGCATCTCTAATGAGATGCAAAGTGGGCGTTCCTGACCTGACATGACAGGAGAAATGTCGCTAAGCGACATTTCTCCTATCATCAAGCCCCACGCTATGAAGCATAGCGGCAAGAAAAGTAGTGATAACCCCTGTTATCGCTACTTTCCTTACGCCTGCTTCAGGACTGACTTAGCCATGATATCCTATGGAAGGTGGATATCATGGCTAAGTTTGTGAGTCCCTATCATCAAGCTAACGGCACATTGCGTGAGATTATCGCTGGGTTTTCAGCGATAATCTCACGTTTGGCAGTTAGCGCTAGGATTTTTATCGCTTTTGAGATAAGCGTTGCTAACAGCACACTATCTCAGCGATAAAAATCCATGCTAGCCGGCGATAATTATCGTCACGCTAAGAGCGCTGAGCGATAATTATCGCCGGTTGTTGCTGATATGCCCCATGGTTTTAAGGCATGTCAGAAGATGCAGTGTTATGCTGCAAACGGATTTCATTAAAATCGTTTTTTGGCAAAGGTTTATCGGCAGATACCACACTCTAGACAAAACACTTAGGGGCATATCAGTAACAACCGGCGATAATTATCGCGCAGCGCTTTTAGCGTGAGGATAATTATCGCCGGGTAACATGGATTTTTATCGCTGAGATAGCGTGCTATTAGCAACGCTTATCTCCTCAGCGATAAAAATCCTCACGCTAACTGCCTAACGTGAGATTATCGCTGGAAACCGAGCGATAATCTCACGCATTGCTGCGTTAGCTTGCTGATAGGGACTCACAAACTTAGCCATGATATCCACCTTCCATAGGATATCATGGCTAAGTCAGTCCTGAAGCAGGCGTAAGGAAAGTAGCGATAATAGGGGTTATCGCTACTTTTCCTGACACTATGCTTCATAGCGTGGGGCTTGATGATAGGAGAAATATCGCTTAGCGACCTTTCTCCTGTCATGTTAGGTCAGGAACGCCCACTTTGCATCTCATTAGAGATGCAAAGCTGGGCGTTAGGAATCCTGACGCTAAAGCAAGGTTTCACGCGTTAGCGTGGCCTTGCTAATTAGACGATAAAATTATCGCCGCTTTTCGGCCGAAAATGGCCGCAAAAGCGGCGATAATTTTTTATCCTAGACTCTGGTGGAAAAACAGCATCAAAACGATACAGAAGGCAAAGTGCTACCAAACCAGCAGCAGAGTCACGCACCACACCATTATACACCCTACACTACGGGCAGTAGTGGACACATACCTCACCATCAAGTGCACGCTGCCTCAATCGCCCACTTGGACTGTGATGAGTACACAGCAACTGTACAGTAATTCAGCTTTGGTTTGTGTTGGCTTGTGTTATGGAATATGTACAATGGAAACAGGTTTTAAGATCTTCCCAGAAAAAAAAGCTTCCCCTGATGATACTAAGACGGCCGCCACGCAATGTAAAGTTTCACTCGTACAGGGGAGCGGGACTTATGTGCGAATGTACAGAAACGAACAAAAAAAACACTAAGCATATGTTCGAAAAGAAAGTTAATTCTGCTGGAATCACAAAGGGGAAAACTTAATGTAAGTAAGCACATGGTTGTGCACATAATAAGCCAAGAAATCTTGTTCATTAAACTGCCACACAATGGCGATATTGACTGGGGAAAACTACTAAAGGCACACAATGGTGAGCAACGGGCGGAACGTTCACTGAGTTTGTTAAAGTTACACACTAAACCTGTAAGGTACCTAAAAAAATAACAAGCAATGGCCACGAAAGTCTTCGTGATCACGATTGCTGTGAAAGCGAAAGTGATCGCGATGACGCACTAATGCTGCTGGCTGACCTAGCGCATGGCGGCGACGTAAAGCCATATGGCTGCTTTGTGCGCGTGCACGCCTCGTGCACTGTGGCTCTATGACAGCGGTAGCACTTTGAAAAGTCCCTTACAAAATGTCTCTCCGAGCCAGCATGCGCTGGGCTCAGTGAGACCTAAAAACTGAGGGCCTCATTTATGAAAAGTGACGCATCACTGCGTGAAAACAGTGATGCGCCACTTTTCACTGCGCCCTCCCTGCGACTCCAGTGATGCATCATATTTACAGTATGACGCATCATGTCGCAAGGAGTCACAGATACGTCAGTATTTCTGACGTATCTGTAGGCGCAAAAGTGACGCATCGCTGGAGTGTGTCACAAAAGTGACGCAACTCCAGCAATGTGTCCTTTCACATGGGGCAAGCCCCATGTGAAAGGGCCTGCGTCAGTCTTACGCCTGCTGTGAGGCAGGCGCAAGAAATTGACGCATTTGCACCCTAGAAGTGGCGCAATGAAATCTCGTAGATTTCACTGCGTCACTTCTACGACCCTTTGTTGCGTCAAAACGCCCCCCTTGCATACATTATACCTGGCGCAGGTATAATGTGGCGCACGGGTTTACAAAGTGACGCATCTACCTAGATGCGTCACTTTGTAAATATGGCGCAACATGGCACATGTTTTACGCCACTGGTGCGTCACAAAAAGTGACGCACCGGCGGTGCAAAAGTGACGCAGGGGCTCATAAATGAGCCCCTGAAAGTATTCCTACTGAGGTTAACTGTAGTACATAAGCAAATTAGGAAACTTCATAACAAATAAGTCCCCAAGAAGGCCACCAGAGACAAAAGAGCCCAAATGTAGCACAAATATCACCCAGATGTAGCCCAAGTATAGCCCAATAAAAGAATGTCCCAGAGTGTTCTAAAGAACAACTAGAGCGCTAACAGTCTTACTTATGACAAAAGTATGGCACACCTGAAGCCATCTTGATTGGAATAAAGTGGTAAATCTTAAAACATTTAATTTGCAAAGGAACAAAATGAGAGGGTTCATTTCACCATAGAAATTACGATTAGTGCTGCAGAAAGAAAAATTAGGGCACATTTTGACTTCTCAAATCCTCTTCAATTTCATAAAAAAATTCTGACATGCAGACGGAAACATGCACTTTGAATACCAGCAGCAGACTTCCCTGGTGAGCAGTGGCTTTACTACAGTGATCTAATGAGCAACTAGAGTGCTACAATTCAGAATTTATGGCAAATGTGTGACACATCTGAATGCCTTCTTGATGGAAACAAAGTAAACAAGCATTGAAAATGCAATAGGTCTCGCCCTCGTTTAAGTTAAAGCAATTCTGTTTGTAATTAGGTAGCTTTTTAGCTTTGCTTTTATTAGTGTTTTTCAAACTTTCATGTACATAACATGCATATGCATGCATATATGTATATCTATATGTATGCATGCATTTATATTTGTATTTATATAGATATGCAGATTATATATATGTTTATATATGTATGTATATATATACACATACATATATATAAATGCATATGCATATATATGCATATATATGTGCATATGTGTGCGTGTAGAGAGAGGTAGAGAGGTAGAGGTATAGAAATAGAGAGGTAGAGAGTAGTAGAGAGAAAGGTAGAGAGAGGTAGAGATTAGAGGATGAGTAATAGAGAGTAGAGAGCAGAGAGTGAGTAGTAGAGAGTAGTACAGACTAGTAGAGAGAGTAGCAGAGAGTGAGTAGTAGAGAGTAGTAGAGTGAGTAGTAGAGAGTGAGTAATAGAGAGTAGTAGAGAGTGAGGAGTAGAGATTGAGTAGTAGAGAGTGAGTAGTAGAGAGTAGTAGAGAGTGGGTAAGAGAGAGTGAGTAGTAGAGTGAATAGTAGAGAGTAGTACAGAGTAGTAGAGAGTAGTAGAGAGTGAGTAGTAGAGACTATTAGAGAGTGAGTAGTAGAGAGTGAGTAGCAGAGAGAGAGTAGTGGAGATTAGTAGAGTGAGGGGTAGAGTGAGTAGTAGAGAGTAGTAGAGTGAGAAGTAGAGAGTAGTAGAGAGAGAGTAGGAGAGAGAGTAGTAGAGAGAGAGTAGTAGAGAGAGAGTAGTAGAGTAGTAGAGAGTGAGTAGTAGAGAGTGAGTAGTAGAGAGAGTAGTAGAGAGTGAGTAGTAGAGAGTAGTAGAGAGTAAGTAGTAGAGAGCGAGTTAGAGAGAGAGTAGTAGAGAGTAGTAGAGAGTAAGTATGAGTAGTAGAGAGAGAGAGTAGTAGAGAGTGAGTAGTAGAGAGTAGTAGAGAGAGAGTAGTAGGGAGTAGAAAAGTAGTAGAGAGTGTCGTGGCGCTCACTCGGTCCTCTCCTCGGGATGACGCTGACGTTTAAAGGGTTCCCCCTCCCATCCGTCCCCAGCCCGGATGCTAAAATGACCCTCGGGCTCGGGAGACAGGTGGGCGAGGGACGGGAAGAGTAAGCAGGGATGGATACCTGAAAGGAGATAAGGAGAGAAGATTTAGTTGCCACTCCTTTTCTCCCTAAGGCGCTAGTTCCCCCCCACCGGTGTCCCTTGTGTACCTGCCTGGTTGTCACTCTCCCCGGGTTGGGTGTGGCTTGAATCAGAGGTCCGGATGAGTGCTTGTTCTCGAGGGACGGGGGGTGTTTCCGCCCTCGTGCCGGCGAACAGGCCGTGAGGATCAAGAAGGTGATGCTGAAGTCCCTTTGTAGGCGCTTCTACTCCAGACCCGGGAATCCGAGGGGTCGAGGAGCGCCTATAGGGTGCTAGACTGGCTGGGAAAGTAGTTTGAAACAACGGAGCGGGTAGGAGCCCCCTCTAACCACTGGCAGCGCTGCCACTCAAGACCCAGGAATCCGTGGGGTCGAGGAGCGCCGTGGTAGCGGTCCGGAGGGGTACTTCCTGTTGAGGCTAGACAGCAAACGCTCCAGACGGGGAACGGAGGGCACTCGTTACCCCTCCGTATGTGGCGGAGTACACCAGAGCGGTTGCCGGTTCAACGCGGGACAAGGTTTCTAGGCTTCAGGAGGCGTGGGTCGGTGCTTCTGGCGAGTCGGGTCGTTCGTAGAACAGAACGCGCGGCAGAGGTCTATGAAGCGGGTCAGGGGCCGTTGGTCTGCATCGGGTTTCTGAAGCGAATCATTGGCGCCGCCTCCCTGCTAATTCCGGCTTTAATCCTGCCGCGCTCATGGTCACGTGGGGCTACTCGGAACCGCTATGCTTGACGGGAGTTGTAGTTTCCGCGGGCTTCTCCTCCGGCTCGCGGACCACTCCGTCTTGTCCACGATCATGACAGCACATCCCCCTTCCCACCGC
This sequence comes from Triturus cristatus, assembly GCF_964204655.1. Lineage (NCBI taxonomy): Eukaryota > Metazoa > Chordata > Amphibia > Caudata > Salamandridae > Triturus > Triturus cristatus. The sequence continues at coordinate 10,694,865 of NC_140579.1, read as the reverse complement.
ATCCACCAACTGGAGAGGGGCCGGGCTTGTCGGGACAGCGGCGGTGGAAGGCCGCCACAAGGCGAGTCGCGTGCACCGCCGTCGCGGGTTCCCAAGAGTTCTCCTCCGGACCGTACCCAGTCCATGACAGGAGGTACCACAACTTGCCCCTGATCAGTTTCGAATCGAGGATCTTCTTCACCACGTATTCCTGTTCGTGGTGTACCCAGACAGGGTCAGGGGCCTTGCGGACCGGACAAAAAGAAGGCTTCAGCAGGGAGACGTGAAACACGGGGTGTATGCGCAGGTGGTTGGGCAGTCGCAGTTGCACGGCCACGGGGTTCACCCGGCGCACCACTGGATACGGACCGATGTACTTTGGTGTGAAAGCGCTGGGTTTCTTGAATCGTATGTGTCTGGTGGACAACCACACCCTATCCCCCTTTTTGTACTCCGGAGGGGCTCGACGATGCTTATCAGCCTGAGCCTTGTACCGTGTTTTAGCTAAGTGCAGGTGGTCCCTAGCTTGTTTGAGGGATGTGTGGATGGTTTTGATTCTGTCCTGTACCTCGGGAAGGTTGCTACGTGCCCTCGGGAGAAGGAACGGGAGAAAACGGGGATGGTGCCCTGAAGCAAGAAAAAATGGGGAATGGTGCGTGGAGGAGTGCCTAGAGTTGTTGTACGCTATCTCCGCCACCCAGAGCCAGTCCACCCAGGAGTCCTCAGCCTGATCCACGTAACAGCGTAGATACTGCTTCAGGGTTTGGTTCAGTCTCTCCGTTTGGCCGTCCGTTTGGGGATGAAAACTGGTGGACAAAGCGGAGTGTATGCCCAGTTCCTCACACCAGACTCTCCAAAAACGGGCGGTGAATTGCGATCCCCTGTCTGATATTATTCCCAGGGGAAGGCCGTGTAGCCTGACCACGTGGACCAACAGGAGCTTAGCCAGAGCTCCGGCTGAGGGCACTTGCTGGCATGCTATAAAATGTCCCATTTTCGTGAGGTAGTCGATGACGACGACTATGGCCGTACAGCCTTGGTCTGTGGGCAGGCCTACCACGAAGTCAATGGAGATGTTCTCCCACGGGTACTTCGGGGTCGGAAGAGGCATCAGGAGGCCTTGCGGTTTGCGATGGTCGGCCTTCATTTGGGCGCAGACAGCGCATTTCCGTACCCAGGTCAGGACATCGGGGCGAACAGACGGCCACCAGCATTGTCTTAACACTAACTCCAGTGTTTTGGCCCCTCCCATGTGCCCGGCACAGGGTGCGTCATGGCACCATTCAAAGATGATTTTGCGTAGAGTAGGGAGCAATACTCGAGAGCCGCACATGGGAAGGCCATCGTAGAGTCGCCATTCTTTGTGTCGCTTCAACCATGCCGACCAGGCAAACGTTTGTATCCCTTTCCTGATGTTCTGCAGAAATGACTCGGTCTTCAGACTACCCACTACTTGTTCTGGCGACAATATCGGTTGGATGGGGGTCTCGGCCGTGAGGTTAGGGACGTCCTGCCGAGACAATGCGTCCGCCTTCCGGTTTTGTGCGCCTGGCCGAAAGGTAACGAGAAAGTGGTACTCCGCAAAAAAGAGCATCCATCTTTTTTGACGGGGCGTGAGATGACGTGCAGAACGGAGGAACTGAAGATTGCGGTGATCCGTGAACACCGTCACTTGGTGTTGCGCGCCCAGCAACCAGTGCCGCTACTCAAGGAACGCTTCTCGTATTGCGAGTAATTCCTTTTCGGAGATGGTGTAGTTCAGTTCGGCCGGGCACAGCTTCCGTGACATGAAGGCGACCGGGTGCAGCCGTCCCGTGTCGGGTTGTCGCTGGGATAGGATCGCGCCGACCGCTACGTCGGAGGCATCTGCTTCCACGATAAACGGGAGGTCAGGTTGAGCATGGCGTAGGACGGGAGCGGAGGTGAAGGCTTCCTTGAGCTGTTCAAACGCCGATTGGGCCTCAGGAGACCAGACAAAGGGAACCCCTTTTCGCGTCAACCTGGTGAGGGGGGTTACCATCTGGGAGAAATGGTGGATGAATCTGCGGTAGAAGTTCGAGAAGCCGAGAAAGCTTTGGACCTCTTTCACCGACCTGGGCTGGGGCCACTCCGCCACTGCTTGTACTTTGCGATGGGTCATCACCTGCCCTGCAGGGGTCAACATCACGCCAAGGAATTCCACCGATGTTATATGAAATTCGCATTTCGTGAGTTTACAGAATAGACGATGGTCTTTCAGGGCTTGCAGGACCGACGTCACGTGGTGTATATGGTCTTGGAGGTTGGACGAGAATACAAGGATGTCGTCAATATACACCACAACGTACTTATCCAAGAAGTCTCTCAGCACCTCGTTGAGGAAGAACTGGAAGGCAGCCGGGGCGTTACAGAGCCCGAAGGGCATGACCAGATATTCATATAGGCCGAACCGGGTTTTGAAGGCTGTCTTCCATTCATCCCCACTTCTTATGCGCACTAGGTGGTATGCTCCTCGGAGGTCCAATTTGGTGTAAATGTTCGCTCCCCGTACCTGTTCCAGGAGCACCGGAATCAGTGGAAGTGGGTATTGGTTTTTCACGGGCAGCGCATTGAGGGCGCGATAGTCTATGCAACAGCGGAGTTTGCCGTTGGTCTTCGGGATAAAGAAGAGGGGGGACGCCGCTGGGGATCTGGATGGTCGGATGAAGCCCAGCTTCAAGAATTCGTCCAGGTAGTCACGGAGGTGTTGGGTTTCTGGGCCCGTGAGGGCGTAGATTCTGCTGCAAGGGATGGTCGCCCCCGGTATCAAGTCGATGCGGCAATCATATTGCCGATGGGGAGGCAATTGTTCGGCTCGTTGTTTGTCGAAGACGTCCGAGAATGGGGAGTACCAGTGTGGAAGAGTGGTATCTTTTTCGGCGGCCGTGGCCACACGTTGTGGGGGGGTGGCGTCGGTTTCCAGGCGCCCTCTCGACGTCTTGCACTGTCGACTACAGAAGGCGGAGTTGAACCATATCGAGTTGGTGGCCCACTTTATGAGGGGTTCATGCATTCTCAACCAGGGCAGCCCCAAGATGAGGTTGCAGCGTGGAGCGTGTATAACGTTGCAGGAGAGCCACTCGCCGTGGTCTTCCCCTATGGTAACCCATAGAGAAGGGGTTTGATGCGTAATGGGACCTGCGTCCAACTCTTTGCCGTCCACCGCATAAACGAGTTCAGGTTGGTCCTTAAGTATCAGCGGTATTTCCAGCCTTTCGGCTTCGGTTCTGGCGATGAAACAACCGGTGGCTCCGGAGTCGACCATGGCGCGAACTAGACGGGGAACGTGGTTCACCTCCACGTATAAGGATACAAAAAAGTGGTTAGGCTCGTTGGTAACGTCGGATTCTGTAGAAGGGATCGTCAGGTGGCTTGAAGTGGTCCCCTCCTGAACCTTCAAGCCTTGGGGTTTTCCGGCGTTTCGTCTTTGGTAAGGGCGGCCGCTTGGTTGGGGCGTGGGCGACCGGTCTTGGGACGTACGGGACATTCTCGGAGGAAGTGACCTTTCTTGCCGCAATAGAGGCAAAGACCCTGCTTGCGACGATGGTCTCGCTCGCTGAGGGTTAGGGAGGCTCTCACCGTCCCTACGTCCATTGGCTCGGGGTGAGTCGTACCGGGTTCGGAGGTACGAGGAGTGTTGTATGCTGCAAGGGGTTTGTCCTTGCGCCCGTGGTCCCCTTTACGTACCCTTATCCGATATTCCAAGCGGGAGGCCAATTCGATCATGGCCACGCAGGTGCGGGGTTGGGGGTCGATCTGGGCAATCACATCCTTCAGTTCGTCCGTGAGCCCTCGGTAGAAGATCGCGGCTTGCTTGGCTTCTGGCCAGTCGGTTTCGGCCACCAGGCGTCGAAAGGCGTTGACGTAGCAGAGGAACCCGGTGTTGCCTTGCCGGAGTTCAAGGAGGTCGCCGTCGGCGGAGTAGGTGTCTGCTCGGCGATCAAAGGTCTTTTCGAACTCCATTCGAAAGGAGTCCCAGTCGTACAAGAGGGCATCATCTCTCCGGACTATCGGAACGGCCCATTGTGCTGCGTCCCCGGCTAGGTAGGAGATGAGGAAGGCTACCCTTGCTTGGTTGGTTAGGAAAAGTTTAGGCTTGCATTGAAAATGCAGAAGTACCTGGGTCAAGAACACCTGCACCTTCTGTAGCTCCCCGTGGTAACGCTCAGGGGGAGCCAAGGGGACGTGTGCCGGCATCTCAACCACCACTTGGGACGGGTGTGAAGGGTGCGTGTTTCCAGCATCAAAGGGGTTTCTCTGGAGGCGGTCAAAACGGGCATGTAACGCTGCCGTTTCCGCCCGAGAGGAAGCCAGCTCCACCTGGACTAAGGCCAGAGCGGCGACCACGTCGTCTAACGAGGCCATCTCTATGTCAGCGTTATCAGGAGGAGGAAAATCCGTGGGCCAATGATTCTGTCGTGGCGCTCACTCGGTCCTCTCCTCGGGATGACGCTGACGTTTAAAGGGTTCCCCCTCCCATCCGTCCCCAGCCCGGATGCTAAAATGACCCTCGGGCTCGGGAGACAGGTGGGCGAGGGACGGGAAGAGTAAGCAGGGATGGATACCTGAAAGGAGATAAGGAGAGAAGATTTAGTTGCCACTCCTTTTCTCCCTAAGGCGCTAGTTCCCCCACACCGGTGTCCCTTGTGTACCTGCCTGGTTGTCACTCTCCCCGGGTTGGGTGTGGCTTGAATCAGAGGTCCGGATGAGTGCTTGTTCTCGAGGGACGGGGGGTGTTTCCGCCCTCGTGCCGGCGAACAGGCCGTGAGGATCAAGAAGGTGATGCTGAAGTCCCTTTGTAGGCGCTTCTACTCTAGACCCGGGAATCCGAGGGGTCGAGGAGCGCCTATAGGGTGCTAGACTGGCTGGGAAAGTAGTTTGAAACAACGGAGCGGGTAGGAGCCCCCTCTAACCACTGGCAGCGCTGCCACTCAAGACCCAGGAATCCGTGGGGTCGAGGAGCGCCGTGGTAGCGGTCCGGAGGGGTACTTCCTGTTGAGGCTAGACAGCAAACGCTCCAGACGGGGAACGGAGGGCACTCGTTACCCCTCCGTATGTGGCGGAGTACACCAGAGCGGTTGCCGGTTCAACGCGGGACAAGGTTTCTAGGCTTCAGGAGGCGTGGGTCGGTGCTTCTGGCGAGTCGGGTCGTTCGTAGAACAGAACGCGCGGCAGAGGTCTATGAAGCGGGTCAGGGGCCGTTGGTCTGCATCGGGTTTCTGAAGCGAATCATTGGCGCCTCCTCCCTGCTAATTCCGGCTTTAATCCTGCCGCGCTCATGGTCACGTGGGGCTACTCGGAACCGCTATGCTTGACGGGAGTTGTAGTTTCCGCGGGCTTCTCCTCCGGCTCGCGGACCACTCCGTCTTGTCCACGATCATGACAGAGAGTGAGTAGTAGAGAGTAGTGGAGTAGTAGAGAGTGAGTAGTAGAGTGAGTAGTAGGGAGTAGTAGAGAGTGAGTAGTAGAGTGAGTAGTAGAGAGTAGTAGAGAGTGAGTAGTAGAGTGCGAGTAGTAGAGAGTGTGTAGTAGAGAGTGAGTACTAGAGAGTAGTAGAGAGTGAGTAGTAGAGTGAGTAGTAGAGAGTAGTAGAGAGTGAGTAGTAGAGTGCGAGTAGTAGAGAGTGTGTAGTAGAGAGTGAGTACTAGAGAGTAGTAGAGAGTGAGTAGTAGATAGAGTAGTAGAGAGTAGTAGAGAGTGAGTAGTAGAGTGAGTAGTAGAGAGTAGTAGAGAGTGAGTAGTAGAGAGTGAGTAGTAGAGAGAGTAGTGGAGAGTAGTAGAGTGAGTAGTAGAGAGTGAGTTGTAGAGAGTAGAAGAGAGTAGTAGAGAGTAGTAGAGAGTGAGTAGTAGAGAGAGTAGTAGAGAGTAGTAGACTAGTAGAGAGTGAGTAGTAGAGAGCGAGTAGTAGAGAGTGAGTAGTGGAGAGTGAGTAGTAGAGAGTAGTAGAGAGAGAGTAGTAAAGAGTGAGTAGTAGAGAGTTAGTAGTAGAGAGTAGTAGAGAGTGAGTAGTAGAGAGAGTAGTAGAGAGTAGTAGAGTAGTAGAGAGTGAGTGGTAGAGAGTAGTAGAGAGTAGTAGAGATTGAGTAGTAGAGAGAGTAGAAGAGAGTAGTAGAGAGTAATAGAATAGTAGAGAGTGAGTAGTAGAGAGTGAGTAGTAGTAGAGAGTGAGTAGTAGAGAGTGAGTAGTAGAGAGTACTAGAGTGACTAGTGTCAGTCAGTGTCGATCAGTCAGTGTCAGTCAGTCAGTGTCAGTCAGTGTCAGCTAGAGCAGCTCTGCTGACCTGGTTCTCTGGCTCTAAAGCAGCTCTGCTGACCTGGTTTCTCTGGCTTTACAGCAGCTCTGCTGACCTGGGTCTCTGGATCTAGAGCAGCTCTGCTGACCTGGTTCTCTGCCTCTGGAGCAGCTCTGCTGACCTGGGTCTCTGGTTCTAGAGCAGCTCCGCTGACCTGCTTCTTAGGCTCTAGAGCAGCTCTGCTGACCTGGTTTTCTGGCTCTACAGCGGCTTTGCTGACCTGGTTTCTCTGGCTTTACAGCAGCTCTGCTGACCTGGGTCTCTGGATCTAGAGCAGCTCTGCTGACCTGGTTTTCTGGCTCTAGAGCAGCTCTGCTGACCTGGTTTTCTGGCTCTACAGCACCTCTGCTGACCTGGTTCTCTACACTCATGATGCACGTACCCGACTTCACGAAAATATATTTAAAAATAATATAAGTTTATTATAAGTACAAATATATTATTTTCATGAATATCTTAGATAATCTCTTGCCCTAATATATATATTAAACACAAATACATATCATTTTGGAACATACATTTTTTTTGCTGGGGTCGCGCACCCAGCGTACCCCAGCACGTATATGACGTCACGCGGGACCTGCAACCGTGCAACCATCTTGTACCGTAATGCGCATGTGTCACGAATGTGCGGGAGCAGGAGTCGTGGACTGGTCGCATACCAATCGCACACATCACGTAATATTAAATGTATATGATATAAGTGAAAAACACGCAGCCGTCGCACACCGTACATGGATCCTTCACGACTTTTCTAAAATGGCGGCTAGAATACGCTCACCCACCGTGATGTGTACGCTTTGAGTGCGCGACTCCGAATTTTTTAAAGAAAAGAAAATAATATAAATATATTAAAATAAAAAATGAAAACAAGAAAATTAATTAATATTTCAGTTTGAATTTTTGAAATTTTTTGTTGTTGCAATTTTCAGAAAAATATATAATGTTATTTAATGAATAAAATATTTATAAATAAACAGTTAAAAAACTGTAGAAAATCAGTACCAAAAAATAGGTATAACTACTATTACACTTAAAAATTAGCATTTAAAAAACCTTTGAAATTCACTGAAAAAAAATAGGTTTCAGAGACGTTATAGTTAGAAATTAGCATTTAAAAAAGCTGTGAAATTCACTGAAAAAAACATAGGGGCAGATTTATGATAACTGGCGCATCCCTGCATATCAGCAGGGATGCGTCAGTTATAATGCGCCACAGCTGCGCATTTATAATGCGGCGCACCATGGGGCAAAAACGGTAGAGATGCGTGACGCATCTGTGCCGTAAAAGTGGCGCATTGCTGGAGTTGCGTCGCAAGCGCGACGCAGCTCCAGCAATGTTCTGGGGGGCCCTATCTGTACAATGCTGCGTCAATCCTTACGCCTGCTTCAAGCAGGCGCAGGGTTTTGACGCAGCATGGGCCTAAAAGTGACTGAGTAAAATCTTGTAGATTTCACTCAGCCACTTTTAGGAGGCGTTCCTGCGCCAGAACGCCCCTACCTGCCCTGGAACGCCTACATGTGGCGCAGGGCTTTACAACGTGACGCATCTCTCAGATGCGTCACGTTGTAAATACCCCGCACCATGGCGCAGGATTTGCGCCGCTGCTGCGTCACAAAATTGACGCAACGGCGGCGCAAAAGTGGCGCAAGTGCAACATAAATCTGCCCCTTTGTGTGTGGCCTGAGGTAGAGCCTTCAGGGAGGCAAGTCAAGACATGGGTGAAAGAGGGTCTGCATGTTGCACTGTGAGGCGGTACTCCCTAATCCACCTGCCAAAGGTTGTATGACACTTGTTGAGACTTCAGCATCCAGTCTGATGTCCTCTTCTGGGTCTTGTTTGGAGCTCAAGGCAAAATTGGGGAGCTCATCTTTCTAGGGGCATTGTTGACATATATGGGTTGCCTTGGAGGTCTGGTTCTTTGCTGAACAGTCTTGGGTATCGTGTGCTGGTTGTTTTTCATCTGTAAATCCTTGAGGTCAATAGAGCCAGTACAATCAAATGGGGTACTAGTGACCCCAATAGTTGTGGCAGAAGAAAGGCAATGGGGAGGCAAGAGGACAGCCTTTGTGCCTCGAGTCCATACCGCTGGGAGTAATTGGTAATTATGTGAAATGGAATTGGTGTGAAGAAGAACAGTAAATTGCAGTTCAGCTGAGTATTTACAGTTACAGACACTGCTGATTTCTCACTGTTTCCAGCTGTTGGGGCGCTTCCTCTCTGATCCTCTTTATTCCAGATCCAGCACAAGTCGGATCAGCGCCAGAGCACCTGAGCCTGTGTGCGGCAAGAGCGGCGAAATGGGAACAATATCTGGCTGTGGCATATGTAATGGAAAACCAGAACCAAGAAGTTGGGGATGCATGGTCAGCAGACAGTCAGCGACAGCAGGCACTGGTACTCCAAGATGCCCCTCGAGCCCCTGCCACCCTTGAGTCATGCAAGCTGCACCGGAGGCCACCCTTCGCTATCAGAGCTCAGCGACTAAACTCCACCCACTGTGACCTGGGACCCTTGGCCACACTGCTCAGATACTCTCCCACCCTCACTCAACACGCAGCTTACCCCTAACATCTGTCATCACAAAAGCCTTCACAAACCCACTCGCTGGACCCCACTCCGGTGACCCCAGTGACCTTCACTCACATGTAACCTCTGCTACGTGGGGGCGGTGATCAGGCTGCGGGTCATTTTGGCACTTTTGCGGGCCATGCGGGAGGCAAAAGGCAGGGGTGTGTGAGATGGTTAAATATGGGGGCAATGGGGGCCATTCCGAGTCCTTAAATCAAGACTTAGTTCAGGGGCCAACAGAGAGGAGAACGCTGGGCGTGAGCACTTCCTGGTCCATTCAGAAGGCGCTGATGCTCTGGTAAGTAAAGTAATTCTGCCAGCAACGTAATGCCTCCCCCCAACCCCAGGTCCCAACGACTTCTAATGTGAGCCTGGTGTGGGGCCCAGAGCCACACAGCCACTGCCACTCTTGGTCTGCACATGCATGGGTGAAAAGTGCCTGCAAGCAGCGCCATCAGACTTCATCTGGCGTCAACCTCTCCCGTCTGTGCCGTGCCCCAGGGAGAACCCTCTCATTTTTGGAGATAGGTTGGTTCTAATATTTTACACCAGCAAGTTTCCTGTCTGAAAAAATGAATGGAATTAAGAATAATGCAACATCAATTTCACTTTCAACACTTCATAATTGCCTCAGTTTCAATACACCAGTTCTCATTCTCTAGAGACTTTGTATGACCAGCGCTGCACAAAAGTAAAATGTTCCCATTCAGATGTCATGACCTCTGCAAATCATTCAAGAGCTGAGAGCCCTGGTTTATCCAGTGATCCTTTCTATTGACTCTTGGCACTGCCAAGGGCAGGATGATTGCTGGCCAAGGTCCTTTCCAATAAAGTATATCTTCCAGACTGTGCCAACAGAAAGCCAAACCTTTGTCAAAGGTCAAGTAGATTTGGAGTTCACCCAAACTTTTTCACTGGGTCCTCCTATATTAGCATAGAAGCAAGATAACCAGATTTGCTGCTTATAAATATCTAAAAATGCTGCCTTTGCACTTAAGATCAGATTTCTTTCCAGTGAGTTAATCATGTCCATATTTGTGTGTTTCATCCTCTGTTCAATGCACGAGCAGTTTTTAGGTCTCGCCTGAGACAGCGCATGCTGTCTCTTCGAGACATTTAGGAAGTGGCTTTTAAAAGTGCCACCAGAGGCTTTTGGTGGCCTAAAGCTTGAGTGCACGTGAGCGTGCACGCCCGCAGCCGCCATCTGCCTTTCTGTCATGGCTCATTAAGCCTCCTCCACCCCCTTGCTGTCTGCTCTCACTACCCCCTTCCCTTCTCCCCCTCCCTTCTCCCTTCTCCCCCTCCCTCCTTGTTAGCTTGTTATTCTTAACTTCGCAACCCTGCCGTCATAGCACTGAGGTGCATACGAGCGCTATGAGAAAGCGCTATAACGTGTTAGTTGGAATGAATGGAGCCACAACAAACACATCTTTGGCTGCACCAGGCTGGGCCCGAGCACAGAGCTCATTAGTGCTATAAGGTATGTTTGCTGTATGTCAAGCACAAGGTACTCCAGATTGCAGCCCAGCTGAGGAGCCTTAGAAAACATGGCTTGTATTCAACGTATCAATAGTAGTACACTATACTGCTAGGTGAAATGATCCGCATTCACGGGTGACTGTTTGTGGAGGGGGTTGGGCTGAAAGGAAATAGAGGATGATTTATGGATGGAGCTTAGAAAAGCAGAGCCCAGACGTCCATTAAATGAGGCCCGTGCTAATAATTCCAAACAGAGAGCAGAGGCCAGCGCAGGGACTTTACCACTCATCAGCTGACCCCCGGGTTCTATGAGTGGCTCATATTGCAAAGCATGGCAAGTGCTCATATATATCTATACACATTCTCTTCTGTCCACTGAGTGCATGTGTAGAGATCGTGTGCACCAGCAGGCAAAGCAAGGCAGGCACATTTCACTGTCACGAAAACCAATATACATGAACACGTGTTTCAAACCTTTGCTCTAATAACATAATAAACGGTGCCCGCCGTCCTAGCACATTTCCCATAACTATTAGCCATGTTGCATGGCTGAAATTCTTTAAAAAAAAGCTCAGTGCTGCTTTGTAGTGCTTTGACAAAAGTTATTACACAGCCAGCACTGCCAGCATTATACCACTTTTGTTTTTTCTTCAAGTCATGCTACACGGCAGCCGTGCTGCTGTACAACATGGGTAAAAGACAATGACAAAGCCAATACCTTTTCATCAATCCACGACCCATTTATCCACTATTTCACCTTTCCACCCACCCACACATTTTTCTATCAATCACGTTCTCTTCTATTATCCTTTCACATAATATCCATCTATTCACTCATTCATCCTTTCACCCTTCCCTCCTTCCTGTCCTCTATCGATCCTCCCAGTCATCCTTTCACTGTCCATCCATTCACCCATCATTTCTTTCTTCCATTCTCAACTCATCCAGCCACCCAACTCCCTTCCATGTACTCATCCATCTTTCCAGCCTTCCCTTCATCCTTTTGTTCCAGCAGTCTTCAAGTCCTCTTTTCATTCATCCATTCTTTCACTCCTCCTTTCATCTTTCCAAACCTTCTTTCACCCTTCTTTGTTTTCCTCTTTTCCTCCAACCCCCTTTCCTTCTATCCCTATTTTAATTCTTCCTTCCACACTTCCTTCGTTGCACCCTTCTTTTGTTTCACACTTCCTTCCACTCTACCCTTCACATTTCTTTGTTTTATCCTTCCATTCATACTTGTATTTGTCCTCGTTCCTTCCTTTTTTCCCTTCCTCATTTCACCATTTATATTTATCAATCTATTTCTTTTCTTCCCTCTTTGGTTTTTTACTTTATTATCTTTCTATGTACCTCTATCTGTTTGATGCCTCTACTTTTCTGGTTTTCCACATTTTCTTCATTCAGTCCTCTGTCTCCTTCACGCACTTGGCTCAGTTGTCAGCCGTAGGCCTACACACCTCAACTCTTTCTGTCCTGCAAACCTGAAGACAGACGAAGCCCTCAAAAGAGTCAACATTTTAGTGCCTTATCAGCCAAGTGTCTCACGTCAACACCCACCACACCTCTAGCTGCTATAGTAGAGGGTTTAGGCATGGCCAATAGGTCACGCCTTTGGGGCCTTATAAGTGTTTAGTTATCCAACACTATATCTTTGGTGCAACAACATCACCTGTTGCATGGCTAAACACTTACAAGGTCCCAAAGGCGAGACCTATTGGCTATGCCAATGCTTGTTTCCTAGGGTGTGTGAGCGTTCCTACTTTCCAGCATGCTAAAGTGCAAACTAAGCATAAAATGTGCACTCATCCGAAATGCAGTTCGGGCTCAGTGCAAAGATCTTCATGTTTGAAAATTGCCGGCTATTTAATTCCAAACAACATTAACTTTTCGTGAACTAGGGTGTAACTTGCTTGCTCACTATTAAGGTGCCAGCAGTAAACAGCCGTATTGACTTTCCACAAATGGCCACAAGTGCGCGCTATAATGCAAAACATGCCCTTAAAAGTAGGGTTGATGATAAATGACAAAACATTTTTAGGTCTCGCCTGAGCCAGCGCTTTAGCGCTGCTCTAGCGACCGTTATAGTAAGCGGGTTTTGGAAGTGCTAACTAGTGGCTTTTTTCAGGCCTCCAGCTACAGTGCATGTGCGCCGGGCGCGCGCACCATTTGTCAGCCTGCGTGATCACTTTCGCGGCCGCTTTGATGCTCTCAGTGAACTGCGCGGCCACTGAGAACATCAAAGCAGCCTCGAAAGTGCACACCATTTGCCAGCCTGCGTGCCTCTCTCCGCCTTAGTGCGCGCGACGTGCCCTACCCCCCTCCCTTATCACACTTCCTGCTTGTTTTGTATTTTCTTTGGAGAGCTGACAGCTATCTGGAACACTACTACTGGGTCACTAGCATGCTTTGATACGTGCCTTTCAGAGTTATGCAGTTGTGCATAATCTTGTGGGCATATTCATTATGATTCAGATGTTTGTTTCTCCTACGGTCAAGCTCATGGTGATGGACATGTCTCCCTCTAACCCACACATGACATGCTCACGAGAGAGTGTTCACCGTGTGGTCTGCTGATTGTGATATGAAGTGAATATATATGCTCTCCGGTGATAGATAGGCACGCGAGTGAGTCTGTAAATCCAATTATCTTCCTGTAAAGCTCGGGGGAATCTCGGTGTCTGTGTCATTTCTTGACACGAGTAGGTGATTGGTGTGTGTTTGTGTGTCGGTCTATCTCGTTCCGGCCTTCTCGTAGTAATGGATAGGTGTGGTCTCGTCCGGTCATTTGTATGGTTTTGGGGATATATGTCCACTTTCCTGGCATTCTCAGTCTGGCGAGCATGCATGTGCTTTGACCAGTCATGCCCAGGTAGTGGGAATTGCGTATTTAAACCCGCCGATCTGTATATGAGAACATGCAGTCCTTTCTTATACTTATATCTATGAATGTGTCGCCGAAATACCCTTTTTACATTGCTTCCAGCCGTGTGTATTTCTGTAAATCTGCTGCGCACATGCCCCTGCCATGGGAGTTTGCCGCCGTTGAGGGAAATCTGTTTACAATAATATTCCCCGACGAACACGTTCAGAGTACATCATAAGCTGAGAACGTGATATAAAAGTGCTGCAGACACAGGTTCATTTTACCTAAGCTAGAACCGGTCAATGTTAAACATAAACTCGCCGCAGCAACTTAGCTCAAATATTGATTGCCCCTTTGATTAATGAATTTTGTATCGAATGCATTACTGGGCTCTGGAAAGAGGATTGATTAGCGCTACTTGGACACCGTAACCCTAGTAAAGGAAATACAGTTCTGTATGTTACTAAATTTAAGTGAGGAATCCATTTATGTTATTGATCAGAACGCCTAAGACACGCTGTCAGTTTATTTACTCACATCAGAATACTTTTTAATCCGCATTTCTATTTATTAAGATTTCCTTTTGTGAAATGCTGTCAAAGTGGAGCACGTGGCAATGTTTATTGCTTAAGTGCTGCACCCGTTCTATTTAAGGAAGCCGAACAAATGTGAAAACAAGCATTGGCATAGCCAATAGGTCTCGCCTTTGGGACCTTATAAGTGTTTAGCCATGCAACAGTTGATGTTGTTGCACCAAGGATATCGTGCTGCATAACTAAATACTTATAAGCTCCCAAAGGCGATACCTATTGGCTATGCCAATGCTTGTTAATTTAGCCTCGTTTCCAAAATCCGTGCATTGGAGCCGACCGAATACACAAATGTTTTTTCTGATGGTAAGAAAAACTTATTTTACGAAAAAAAATGTATGTGCATGTGTGAAATGAGCATGATTCCCAAACTAAATCAAAAGTATAGTTTGAATGTATGTGTCATAAATGTGTTTAATCGGCTGTAATTTTTAAATTTGTTCAGAAAATGTGCGCCCCCTCCAAATAGTGCAAATGTTAAAAGGATGAAAAGAGACATGCTTAAGTACGCCAGCTAGGCATACAGTGGCATATTATCAAGCACGGCGTTAAAATTATTGCCGCTTTAGCCGCTGTTTTCTGCCGCTAAAGCACCGATAATTTTAACGCCGTGCATGATAATATGCCCCAATGTGTGTCTGGTTTTTCCAGGCGTAAATCGTGTGATCAAACACTCTTCTTGAGTTTGTGTCAGAAACAGTATTTGTGGGCCAAACATTTATAACAAGGGTCTAAGCAGCAGCTTTTTGGAGATGCACGAATGTTTCAAAAGGCACGTAATACACCTAGATGACCACCTACCATGTACCATAATGGACATGGTCTAAGTGGAGCAAAAAGGGGGGAAAGTTTGCAGAAAAGAATCCAGTATTTCCAAGTCATAAGCATCCAGGAGTGACGTGAGGGGAAAAAAATATTTTAGGGGGAAAAATATTAACTAGCAAAAATATGAAAATTGTTGATTTTCCCAAACTTCTGCATATGTATTGTGTGTGCATAGAGTCCGACACACGGGCGTCCATTTCCATTTTGCCTGAATACTATGCATACATGCAGGTAACATATTCAAAGAATATATTGGGCAAACATTTAAATTATGCACAATCAGAAGCATCATTTACACTGTGTTATTCTGCTCTTGCCACAATATTTGTGGAATTGCTCCACAGTGTGCTGGGTCCTATAGGAGGGGCCCCCAACAGTCGGACCTACATTTTATACCGGACAGCTGAGAATACTTCACCGAAGAAGAAACACAGTTGAGCTGCCCTGCCGTGCTGCAGTGTACCCCCACCCGTACGGGTGGGGGTACAACTCGAACGTACTCGGGTGTACATACACGGGGGGGTTCGACACGTACTCGGGTGTACATACACGGGGGGGTTCGACACGTACTCGGGTGTACATACACGGGTGGGGGTACGACTCGAACGTACTCGGGTGTACATACACGGGTGGGGGTACGACTCGAACGTACTCGGGTGTACATACACGGGGGGTTCGACACGTACATGCGGGGGCTGGGGGGGGTACGGCGCGTACATGCGGGGGCTGGGGGGGGCGGCGCGTACATGCGGGGGCTGGGGGGGGTACGGTGCGTACATGCGGGGGCTGGGGGGGTACGGTGCGTACATGCGGGGGCTGGGGGGGGTACGGTGCGTACATGCGGGGCTGGGGGGGTACGGTGCGTACATGCGGGGGCTGGGGGGGGTACGGTGCGTACATGCGGGGGCTGGGGGGGGGTACGGCGCTTACCGGGCCACCTACTCTGGTCGTTTCGCGCCGTACTTCGCATTTGTGGCACTTTTTGGGTGCCGTGAAAATATTGCCGTCCGGACTGCTGTCGGTTCGAATCGTAATTCCTGGGTCGTGAAACGCTGCCTAGAAGCGTCCCGACGTCACGTCGCAGCATTCCCGGATCACATTCGTATGCATATTTTCATCGGTCGGTGTTTTTTACGATTCGTACGGAAATGGTGTTTCCGTGCGAATCGTAATTCCATGTTTGTAATGTTTTACAACCGGGTACGAGTCGGACGGAGAATACGCTCCGACCGACGGTTCGTACCCGGTTTTTACCGGATCGTAATCGGCACCAGAGTGTAAGAGAGGCGCCTGAGGTGTTTGGGGGATGGAAGAAGAGACAAGCAGGTCAGTTACAGAGAAAGTGTAGATATTTGGAAATATTTGAAATGCATTTATTTATTAATAGGACAGTAGGGAGAGCTTTCAACAGTGGAACCTGAAAATTCGGAAAGCACGCGGGCCGGGAAGGCAAAGCTGGACCAGTGAGAGGACTGGGACAGACCCCTACCAGGGGGCGGGACAAAACTGGACCAGTGAGGGGACTGGGACAGACCCCTCCCAGGGGGCAGGACAATGAGCGGGCAGCCGGGAAGCCTGGGAAATCGCCAGGCACTGAATGGGCAGCGTGGTTTAAATGGCCCAATAGGCAGGGGGCCCCCTGGGGAGCACCAGGATTTAAGGGGGGGGGGCAGGACATGTGCCTTCGCCGTGAGCTTGTACAGTGCTCTGCTGCCTTGTGGCTGGTTTTGCCCTCTAGAAATACCATGGACATACAAATACGTAGTACACTGCAGCTGCTAAAAAGTGCAATTGTGCAAGGATTCTCTGGGGGACTTTGGGCATTGAGGGTTGAGGACCCCAAGATAATTGGACAGGGTGGATGCGGTGGCAGAGTGGAGGAACAACATAGAGACTAAACTTTAAAAAAGAGAATGAAAGAGAGCACAACATGCAGAGGGGCAAAAGAGAAACAAAGGGATGTGACACAGGCAATCAAAGAGGTGGAAGAAAGACAGTGCCCAAAGCAACAACAGTGGGTACATGGAAGAGGCTGTGGAACAGAGGAGTGGGCAAATGATGGTCAGGGTAGAAGAAAGCAGAGACAAATCAGAGGCAGAAAGGTGGAAGAGAGCTACTGACAGGGCATGAGTCGGGGGTACACGCGGGTGGACGGCGTCCACCCACTATTTTCACTGGGTGAACACTGTCCACCCTGCCAAGAATTTGGTCCCCACTGAATAATGAGATGAACTCATCCTGGAGTAATTTCAAACTTCTTTTGTTCGAGTCTCTTGGCTGGGTGCAGTCGTATGGTCAGGTACGACCGAGCCCCACTCCTCCCTTAAATCCACCCTTGGGGTAGGGCCCCATTTCCTAGTCCCCACGTTGCTCACCTTCCCTCTTCCCCCAAGGAAAACAACTTCATCAATACCAGTTTTTGGATTAAGAGTCGTAAAACCCCGGCCATATTTATTACATAACAATAACAAAACATTAATATATTTACATTATGTACACAGTAGGCAGAAAGTCCAGTCCATTACATTGATAGGTACAGTATGTCATTTGGCTAACCTTCACATGTTTCTAATACAAAGCCATTCCTATCCTAAACTAATCTTTCAACAACATACCATTATCTTTCTGCGTATCCCTGTTTGAGCCTACGGCAAGGTCACTGACTGGCCCCAGATCCTGATTAAGCTAGGTCCCAAACTCCTACAGGGGGGACCTTGCGCAGGGGGCCCCGTTCTCCGGAAGGATACCTCACAACCTGGGCACCCCCCAACGTTATCTCCGTAAGGCGTCCGTGCAGTTATGCACAGCTTACTTGCGCCCTTGTGTGCGTGCGGGGTGGCCAACCAGCCTACCGGAAGCGTAACTCCCCTCCCCCGCACACTTCCAGACTACCAGCTGTAACTGCCCTTGGAGTTCCATGAGAGACCATCTGCCCTCCCCCTCGGACGTCCCCATTTGACAATGGCGATACCTGCCAAAGACCGTAAAACTATGCTCACCAATCATGACCTTACCACCACAGGCCTGTATAGTTGCCCGACTAGCTGCCCTCCCCCCTCTGCCCCTATGAGGTCATGCCCTGTTCCTTGTCTCTGCTAAACAGGCAAGTATGTTTTCCATGAAAAGCTCGTTACCCTGTTTATAAAGGTGCACACCATCCCGTAGGAAAAACGTCTCCCCCCGAATGCACCCTTGCGCTCTCGTCTGCATTTTCGGGGATCTGAACAGTCTATCAATCCGTTATTGATCCTTTTTACTGAATGGTTCAAAGCCCACACGAACTCACCCCCCCTACACTGAAATCTTGGATTCATATGTGACCATACTAGTATAGCGTCATGGCATCTTTTCTCCAGCCATCCCACTTCTGTGATCAGGGCTTCCACTATCCCCTTTCTACCTAGATGTACCAGGCCGTTCCCATCTAGATCCACAATAAAGACCTGAGGGGAGCCTGTTTCTGGCCCCGCAGGCCTGCTATCAAATCTCTGAGTTGGCCAAAGCGCAGCTCCCCCCATGAAAAGAAAGAATGAAACCGGCCTGCCTTGCTCTAATCTCATAATTGCCTGTAAGAAAAGATTGTCGCAGCCTTTTTAATTAAGAGTGGCCACTCACCCATACATCTTTTGCACCATGGTCCCAGGCGGGTACCTGGTCCACCGTAGATGCTGACGGACGATGACCGGCTGCAAGACCCTCCCTGCGGGACAGGATGAAGAACCTGCAAAACCAAGAAAAAATAGGAGAAAAACAACCGTCAGTGCAACCGTCCTCGCAAGCCCTAGATCATATGCAGCCTTAAATAGCGCTTGTAGCAATCTGAGGAACACCTACCGATCCTCTGCACCTTGCTCCTGGAAAAAACCCCAGCTCCCACTTCGGTGGCGGCCCCTATCCTACAAGAGTAGGTCCCAAAACTGCTTGGATCTAAACCAGTTTTCTGTATGGCCAAGCGCCTGACCCTTCGGAATTGAAATCTAGTGAGCGGGGTACCATTGTTATGAATCAGTAAAGGTCCCCCCGCGCCCTTTGGTCTGCATTCTAGGAATGCCTCCAGCCTGGTGACGGGACAGCACACGCTCCCCTGTGCCCGCCCCAAAATCACCCCTTCCCCTCTGGCCTTCTGATCAGTTTTAGATCTGGAGATTGATAAAGTAAGGTGTCTCCTTGTACTTTTACATGGCTTATCTGCAGCCCTCCCTGCCAGTCCTGTTTATTTTTTGCCACCAGTTCCCCAATCCTGAAAGCGCCATAGAATGCCAGCGGAATAGCAACTGCAAACAACAGCGTTTCGGCTTCAGTGTTGCAGACCTGAATAAGCACCTCCAGTAATGTGGCCAACGTGTTAACGCCTATTGGTCGCCTCGCATCTGGCTGTGAACCTTGCAAACGCTGCCACCCTTTTAACGCTTTCCTGACAATAAATGTGCTAGTGGGATCCCCTCTGCCATCCACTTTTTCAAAAAAGAGAATTGCTGCTCTGTGTCGCCTTGCCGATGCCACTGAGCCCCCCTCATCCTTCATTGATCTCAGATAGGAGAACACTGCCCCAGTATGATTCCAGGTCTCCTCCCATCCCTCTCCCAAAACATAACAGTAAGCCCCAAACGCCCCTTTGTATGCCCTCCTGGTCCTGGGTGCTAGGCTAGCTGCCATGAGGTCCGGTAGTTGGGGGCACCAAGCTGCCAAAGCTGCTCTGGGAACGGCTTTGGGTTCTCTGCCGCTTCGGGGTGATGGCACCTGAATACCTGCATCTTAAAGCAAGAGAGCGCGTCAGCTGCGCGATTCAATGCTCCAGGGACATGTTTGGCCCTAAACAGCATATTTGATTTCATGCACAGCAGTATTATTTCCTTTAACAAATGTAGAATCATCTTACACTTCGCTGATTGATGATTGATGCACTCCACCACAGACATGTTATCTGACCAGAAAACAACATATTGGTTCCTCAGCTGCTCCAGACAGACAGACAATGCCACCTGTCAGGGACTGTCCGGGACTATGTTGGGAACACAGTCAGGGACTTGGGCAAGGACTGGGAACTGGGTAGAAAACGTACACAGAAAGAGGAGTACAGCGCCGCCCAGGATCATACAAGAAGTCAGAGGAGAAAAGGTATCCAAAGGGGAAGCCTGCAGGAAGAAACAAGATGGCTAAGACTCAGAAAGGAGGGGCACTCACGAGGCAATTTAGCAGTCAGAAAAACTACACCCAGGACGAATGTGCAAGACATATATATGAAACAACATTTACAATAAAGGGGAGTGTGGGGTAAAGCACTCTGGAGCTCCACACGGTAAAGCTGAAGCGCAGTACGTTTCTCACCCACAATTGCTGTTACAGATACTGACTGCAAATACCCACATGTAGGATATGCATGCAGAGGCAGAGTCTGTCGAGCTTATACCTACGGTGATGTTATAAATGCAACTCAAAGACAATACTCATAGTGAGGAAGAAACACCACCCAGGTAGTCAGCCGTGCCCGTGCATCCTGGCGATCAAACAGGAACACGCAAGGCAGTAACAGCAAAGGGGTAGAACTAAACACAAGCACAATAGACAAGGAGCTAGCAGGGAGGAGTGCTTAACAGGACAGGAAGGAAATCACAGGGCACACTCGGCAGAAAGCAGGTAACAAACAAACAAGGCAACAGAAGCAAGGCAGCAGAATAGAAAGACATCAAACTAGAAACTGGAACCAAGGAAATGGGAAGAAAGGCAGGGACTGGAGAAGGATATACAGAAGGGGAGGCTACAAGGGTATACTAGAATAGTGAAGGTTCAGGAATCAAGAAAACATTAAGTAGCACAGAAGGCAGTGCTTAAGCAAGACAAGAATTTAGCAAAAGCTCAAAAGCCAAGGTAGCACTGCAGGCAACGTTAGTTCAGGAACAAGGAGACCAGCTGTAGCTCAGGAACAAGAAGTGCTAAGGCTCAGGAGCAGGAACTAGAATTGAGATAAAGCTCAAGAGTCAAGGTAGCACTGCAGGCAGCGTTAGTTCAGGAACAAGGGGACCAGCTGTAGCTCACAGACATGTGG
This sequence comes from Triturus cristatus, assembly GCF_964204655.1. NCBI lineage: Eukaryota > Metazoa > Chordata > Amphibia > Caudata > Salamandridae > Triturus > Triturus cristatus. The sequence goes on along the minus strand of NC_140579.1, from coordinate 10,674,200 downwards.
ACCAGTTGCCAAGCCACTGATTACATGTGCATCACTGCACACTGGGTCTCTTTTGTAAGGGTTAGAGATAAGCTATCTGAAGTAGGTGCTGTTGACACAGCTGAGATTTTTAAAGCTACTCGGAAACATGCAACTGTATCCATGTTCGCCATGGAGAAATCTCATACTGCTGTAAACATATTGGAAGAGTTTCATAGCAAGGTTTTTGAATGGCTGCGCCCAAGAAGGCTTAAGATTGGTTTTGTTTCCACAGATAATGGCAGTAATGTACTTAAGCCCGTGGAAGTGGGTGGTGAACGCACTAAAATTTCTGTGAATATAAGACTGAATTTTTCTTGATATGCGTGCAGCATTGCAATGTGCTTGCGGGGCATGTGAAATTACTTGGTAAGTGGCCTAGTACTAAAAAGATTACTAGGACTGCAATCTGCACTGCTGATAGATTCTTTCTAACATTTAATCCAATTTCAAAGCAAAATCTTACAAATGGTGTACATTCTGTACAATATATTCTTTCATCTTTGTACGTTTTTTTATACATTAACAAACATATATTCATGAATTTTGGTCATAAACAAAATAGTATTATGAAGCTCCCAATGCATTTCGGGACATTTTGTCCCTTCATCAGGGGTATGCTGTGGAGAAAGGAGAGAATTTCAGAATCTGCCCTTTTTTGAGATCTATCAATCACAGTCAAGCTCATGGTGATTTGTGCCTATATTGTGCTCCCCTCACCAGAAGTGATCAAACTGTGGTGTAACGATACCTTGTAAATTGGTTGTCAAAGTTCTGGGGTTTTCAGGTTCAACCACTGGGGAAAGAAACATTAAGATAAGGACAACTGGTTGCCTCTATCATGCTCTAACGGATCCATATACACTAAGAGCCTCTCTACGTACCTGGTCTTTAAATATACTATCAGGTATTCTTTTCCTTGTTGTATTCAGAATCTAAAGAAATGAACGAGACTGAATGTAAAATGTGCTGTTATAAAAAATGGTGGTATTATCATGATGCTTTTAGATTGTGGCTCACCTTGCTGTGGAATATGCAAAAAATGGCGCTTTGCCTAGTTGCATGTAAAGACTAGTTGCGAGTAAAGTTGCGACCGGTGATCGTGGACGATCTAGAAACAAAAGTAGGAATCATAGCAGATTACCTCTTTTGAACGGTGATTCTGAACATCGAGCGGATGGTCCAGGCCTATCTGGACGACCCAACAGAGGTGGACATTGATCAAAACCCATTGTGGTATTGGTATGGGAAAAGTGGCCAACGGCCACTGCTCAGCAGGCTGGCGATAAACTATCTGGCTTGCCCTGTCACAAGTGTCTCTTCTGAACGTGTTTTCAGTGCTGCTGGTTCCATTGTAACAGTGAGAAGGACCAGTCTCTCGCCCAAAAACGTGGAGAGGTTAAGCATGATAAAAAGGAATCAGCACTTTATACCACCGAATTACACAATACATGAATCAAGGGAGGAAGATGAGGACAGTGGCTCAGGTGATGGAAGTGGTGTGTTAGATGATGATTACCTACTTCTGGTTGAACCCCCAGAGTTTGAGAACGAGCTATACTTCCCTGACAATTAGGCCTGCACTTCTTACTGTGTTCCTCCCTTATTTTCTTCTGTTTGTGTGTCTGTCTTTCTGGTTAGAAACTTCGAATCACAACAAATCCATCACCACCGTCTTCTAATCGTTTTATTGCCATTTACAAGTTTCAGCTCTCTGCATTTCACAGTACATTCCTCCGAATCCTGCTCCTCCATCCTCCTGAATCTCCCTAAATCCATTGCCCTCAAGAAGACAGATGATGATTGGATGATGCAAAATAGAAGAAAAAATAAAATTTTTCCCAGTCCCTCCAAAAGAAGTGGAACATGATTGATGATGACTACTATAGCTATCCTCCTTTCTGATCCGAGAGAGACTGCCCATTAACTGAAGATGAGAAGGAATAGGTAATGAATGATGCCATGCATTGGACGCTGACTCAGTGATTTTGCTGTTGTTTGTTGTCCATGAAGTTACTTCATTGTGTACTTTATGTAATCATCTACACACTAAAAGTAACTCAAGTCACTTTTTCCCTTCTTGTATTTTTAATAACAAATTTTTACTTCTACTGCAGGCCGATACATTGCATTTCGAATATAGATAGGGGACTCAATCTGTACACTGCACACTGAGTAGGACAACACCATGATGATGATGGCGGGAGAGACGGCCCCTTCACTTAAGATAAGAAGGAACAGGTAATGAATGGCATGCATTGGACACCGACACTGAGTGATTGGTGTTTGTGTTTTTGTTGTTTGTTGTGCATGAAGTGAAGTCAAAGTGTACTAGTATTTACTCTACACACTAACAGTGACTCAAGTCAATATTTCCACTCTTGTTGTTTAATAACAAAATTGTACTTCTACTGCAGGCCAATCCATTTCATTTTTGAATATTGAATCTGGACTCACTCGGTACACTGCAGACTGAGTTAAACAACACCATCATGATGACCACAGTGACATAGTATCTTCACAGTCACTCAGTACACGGATCGGGGATGATTGATGGAATAAGTCAGGGCGTTTCATGAGCGGCATAAAAGGTAAACAAGTAAACAACAACCACAGCAGACCTAAATGTCTGTGTAGCGGTGGAGTCAAGTGTAGCGGTGGTATGACTGCGGTGCATTGATTTAGTCACTTAAATTGTAAAATGCTCTGTTGCTGGATATGTGCTTTGTCCAACTCTTTCCAAAAATGTACGCCAAATGGAGGATGTGCAAAGGGTGCCGTCACCGTGGGCGTGCTCTGTCCTATTGGTGTTGTAGTAGGTTAATGCTGGAAACAGACTAGAATAGAGATGATGCATCCATGCCGCCTCGGAAAGTGTTCTTGTTGCACCACACCATAACTTATGCATTTTGTTCAACTTGGTTTCTCAATATCCCTTTTATTTTTCCATCTACAAATACAGGCCGGGCCTTACCTTTTGCTATACTTGGGAAAACAATGCACACTTACCTTACCAATGAATCTACATCTGCCATGCAGGCAGTGGCGTCACCCAAGATTGATGGACGGATCATCCATGGAAGGGAGGACCAAGAGGAATTCCAAGATTCAACTCCCCATTTCACCAGGATAACACAGTAACAATATCAACTTTCATCATCTTTTAAATAATTCAATTCATTTTTTTGTCTACAATCATTACAACCGTGTGTTCTTGTTGTTATTATTATCATTAGGTTTGCTCTCTGTTTATAATTCATCCCTACAGATATTTTAAAATTTTCTTTGCTATCTGTAAAAGTAAACACTGAAAACAAACTGTAAGTAATCCGGGTCTCCTTATCATCATCATGCATGCATTTCCTTTTTCTCCCTTAACATATTGATATGGATATGTTAGTCTCCAAAGATTCTGTTGTTTGTTGTTTGTCCATGCGTACTGTTTTTCTTTCTCAAACCTTTTCCCAAACCCCCCTTCCCAACCATTCAACAAACCCTAACCCTCTTCCCCCGGGCTGTGTGACTTATTGAGTTATGACTAAATTAAATGTACACCAATAATTTATCACACGCTTGCTGGGGCAGATGTGGCAAAAGCAACAGTACTTCAATTTCAAGGCAGGGCGGGGATCTTCTTCTGCTTGCCCACCCATGAGCAGTATATTTGTGAGGTAATTCTTTTACCAAAGGAACCTAATACATCAGCATTAATTGCCGGCATTGATTGGATTAATGGATTTGTTGTCATCCTCCTACACAGCACTAACAGTTATGCTTGTGTCCAGTGTACCTTAGGCCTAGCCAAGTGACTTGACACAACTAGAGTTTATAACTCTGTGTACTACTAGGCTATCCCCACCACCATTATGTTTTGTTGTATTTTTGCATATTATTGTTTGGCAGTAAGTTCTGTACTGTACTTCATTCTACTACTCCTCGAAGAGTCTCTCTCAGGCTACTGACAGTCTCATTTTCTTTTTTTGCAAATGCTGCTGCCAGTGTCTACTACTACTACCACCACCACAACCATGGCATGTTAGGAACGAAAACAATCATCACCATGCAGCCATCGCTCTGCCTAAGTTAAACATCAAGCAAAGGTAAGAGAAGTTTGGAGGAGGCATAATTAATAATGGACATGTTTTCATTAATTCAATTTCACTCACCCCTTTGAGTCCAGTTGCAGAATGCCTAGAGTAGAAGAGACTGACAGTACTAGTAGGACAAGTCACTCAGTGAGGGGTGCTGCATCTATCTGTTTGTGTCTTACAAAGTCAGCCAATTATTAAAATCAAACACTGGCTGTGGGCGGCCCTGCACCAGCAAGGAAACAGTGTGATGTAAAACAGTAACCCCACCCAGAAAACATTAACAAAATTGTATGTAAAGTAGAAATATATTATTTAATACCGTAACAAAAATAAACTATGTAAAAAAATCCCACAACACCTGACCCACCCCTAACCCCAACCAATGTCCGTAAAGAAAAAGCCCAACATAATGTCCAATTGTCCAATTAAAAGAGAAAACCCAACGCCCGATTCCCACCCACCAAAAGAATAAATAAAAAAGGGGCAATGAACAGGGTCTTATGTTCGGCGGGCTTGACTCTGGAGGACACGGACTTGCTCCTATAGGCGGGCAACACTGGAGTGTGGTGGCTGGGGCCCGGGGCATTGGAAGAGGCTGCAGCTGCAGCCGCCTCCTCCTCCTCCTCCTCTTCCAGAACCACCAGCCGACAGTATTCACTCTGTTTGGCCTCCAGCTTCCGGCGCCGGGCCTTGGCTGCCAACTCCTTTCTGTCAGGTTTCCCCTTGGAAGGAGTAGCTATATATCAAGAAGAAAAAAACCAGACTATTGTAAAATATACTCTTAGGAAAGCAGTAAGACAAATTAATTCTACACATAGTGGCACGGTAGCACTAGCAAGCGCAGTACATAACATTTGTGGTATGTAACTATCCTCCCACTTTCTTGGACTTTAACATTTGTGGGAGTTTCAGGCATTCAACCAACCATGCATCTGATTCCAATCAGCCACCTATGCATGCTGCATGCATCCCACGAATCCTTCTCTGCCAGTCATAAATATTAAATCTCGCCCGTCCTTCCTTCCACTCTTCTTTCCCTTTTCGTTCAACCCATCCATCAAGGTCATCTGATCTGACTTTTGGTCTTCTCCATAAAACTTTCACAGCTGAGTTGAAATCAGATAGAAGAGGCCATTGGTTACTCAACACTCCCTCCACTAATGCTTTTACTAATGCTAAGTAAAGGGTGTCTTCAACCGCTCACAACACCCTCTTACTTAGTAAGTCTCAACTGTACAGTATTATACAGTACACCCTTGCAGTGAGTGTAATGTCAATAAGTAAGGATTAGGAATCTAACTTACCACAGCCCGCCACTGCTGCTGGCTCACCCCCTGCAGCTCCTCCTGCAACTGCCGCCTCCTCCTCTCCTCCGTCAACAGCCACGTCGCCTTCGCCGCTGACCCCGGCACTGGTGGTTGGTTGTGCGCCTTGAAAAAACATTACACATTTTTTAGGTGTCATATACACCTCCCCCTATTTTTCACTAGCAATAGTGAATAGTGGATAGTGTGATATGTGCAATGACTGCCTCGACAGGGCCTCTTGGAGGTGATGGACGCCTTGGAGGGAGTACAAGGGATCGCTGGTACTTGTTTTGGGTGGAGCCGCTTTGCATTCTGGGTCTAGGGACATTCCTAGTGCAGTGCGTAAGTAGATCATGGGGATTCGCATTCAAGGACTGATTGTTTGCACTGCAGTTGCTTTGCTGTGTGTGGATGTGTTTCATTTGCGCATTTGAGAGTGGTGTGAAAGGGGTGAGGGGTAAGGGTTTAGGGGAGCTTGACTAGGGCTGCGTTGGAAGTCTAAAACCAGCCCTCTTGAAGGGTCCACTGCTGGCACTGGGATGTGGGAGTGAGGCTGGGTCTAGGCAGCTCATCTAACTCTGGAAGCAGCTTCCCAGCTTGCAGCTCACCAGACAAATGCCAGAGCACAGAAGAGGCACAGTCTTTGAGCTGGGTGTGTGTTATGGGACAGGGCGGGTACGTATGAGGGTCCAGTAGTGTAGCAAGTGTTCCATGGGCCCTAAAGCAATCAAGAAAATGGATCCCCTGTCTTCTGGTTGGGTAGCACAAGGCAGTCACAGGTAGGTGTTGTGAGCCCCTTACAACAGAGGGCCCTGGTGTCACTTCACCTTCTGCACTAAAGATAGCACCACCCCTGAGTGTCTCTGTCTTACTTTTTCAGCCTCTGCATGTCCCTGCTCTAGTGTCTTTGCCTGTCTCTCCCTGGTAGAAAAGCAAAAGGATCACAAGATATAGCAAACAGGGATGAGAGGGTGGTAGGGCACAGGAGCTGTTGAAACGCATGGAGGTGCAGGAGGCGAAGGGTCAGGGAAGGAGGCAGTCAGAGTGACTCCAGTGTAGAGGACAGAGGCATATCTCTTGCCTAATGGTGAGCTAAAGGCTATAACCCTGTACTTACCCATGGAGTCATAACAAAATATGTTTGGAGACATCCAGGCCACTCCTGGATACGCACTTCCTTCTTGTCCTGAGTAATATTTTATGTGGTCCTGCAGCTGACTGCATTTCAAGACAGGCTCCATAGTAATCTTATACCACATGACCTCCTATGCTTATGAGTTCACAGCAATTAGCCGTGTATAAACACCTGGACAGGCGTGACATGTTTGAAGAATCTACAAGGATGGCCACTGCAGGACTCTAACCTACACCACTACGGCAATGTTTGACAAACTATATATGAAGACCCCTTTTGACATCTTATAATGCCAAGCACATAAGGATGGGATGCCATGGAGGGCAACTGATGTCAAAGGATCTTTACGCATGCCAGCTCAGAGTCCTTCATTCACCAAGCGTTTTACATCACTTGTCATGAAATGGAATATTCATCATCTAATTGAAGTCCAACAAAATAGAGCCAATGTGCCTTGCATGGTATTGAAAGATAATGTATGAGGTCACAAGCAGTGCATGATGGAAAACAAGTTAGATTTAGTTTACTCAACTATAACTGGCATATTTTATTGTTTTTTTTACAATAGTTATTTTCTCATCTAAACACCCAAATATAATGTCACTTTAACCTTTGGTTTTTCAAGGAATTTCTAGTGTTTTTATGACTTATATTAAGGTCTATGTGCCAAAAATATATATAACCTCAGTATAACCTCACTATGTTTTTAGTTTTTCAGTGAATTTCTATTTTGTTTTTTTAATATTATAACTGGGCCAGTACTCAACACCCCCCCTCCCCCCCCCCCCCCCCCCACCTTGAGCCATTTTCGGCCCTGGAGACCCCATTGTCCGGGACCCGATTACATTTTATTTGGAAGGGAGCGCGAGGCTCGGTCTTGGGGACCCCGACTCCCGGATCTTTTAATGGCTCTGAAGATCCCCATCTTCTGGGGCCAGATCACTTACTGTGTCCCAAGAAGCTCACCTCCGGGCGCAGCGGATGCGGGCAGAGAAACATATGCTCGACTATAGACTGGTTTGCAGGGAAACAGATCAACGTATCGCTTCCACCCGGAGGCAGCAGCATCAATAGGGAGCCGTCTCTTGCACCATATGCGGATGGGGCTGCAGCTGCTGGGGCCCTGGGGCATCCTCAGAGGCCCCCAATGAGTGCTTGGTGGGTGCCCATGGCGGGCACCGAGGCACCCACCTTTAATTGATATGAACCCCGGGGAATGTGGTTCCCGGGCAGTGGTCGAAGTGGGGAAAAAAAAGTAGGGGAACTGTGGGCGGAGACTCAGGGGGCGGGAATAACCCAAGGATTGGATTAGTGGGCGGAGTCGGAGGTGTGGCTAGAAATAGCAAAACATACCAATTTTTGAACGTTTGGCATTTCACTGACCAGTTACAGCTTATAACATTATTTAATTCAAAGAATCAATAAACATGTTTATTTGAGGTTTAATATATAAGTTGTTTATATTTAATTAATTTACAATGTGGGACATGTTTCCAATCACAGAATATTCCAAATACGCTTATAAGTGGATTCATAAGCCATTTGTCTCCGAGCCATCCAGTTTCTTTCATCTGCACTTCTCCTCCCTTTTTCTAACCATAAAATTCAGGTTTAAATTCTATGACAGGTGGCCCCACGATATTTATGAACATTGTAGAAGACAGACGATTGATTGATATTCTGTTCCGCAGTGGTGTGAGCACATCATTCATTACACTAAAGCCCCGTTCACATTCAGCAGTTGAGGTACAAAAGGTGTTTATAATGAGCATTAATGGTTTCAGGCTTTCAGAGATGCAATTTTTATTTTGTTTGTACTCTCTGAAACCAAGGATGTACTGCCTGGTATCAAATACATGCAACCTGCTACAAAGGTTTTGTAATTCTCCCTCACCGTATAAGATGTCTACTGGATCTGGCCAATAAACTGGTTGTAGGAATTTCATTCTATGTACTAACTCTTTGTATTCTATGTCATCATTGTTTGTGGTTGTGCATCTAGAAACATTTGATGCATTAGACATTGTCATCCTTTTTCGCAGGTTATTTGCTAAGCTCCTAAAGAACTGTGCCCTATTGATGCTAACACAGCCCTTGTTCTGTTGCAGTCCTACACCAGCAAACTGCATCCGTTCAGCAGCATCTAATGCAGTTGTAGCAAACAAAGGGCCCAGGTGCATCAGCCATTGATTCAAACACTAAAATCTGCATCTGTATTGAACGATCGGCCTCATATATGGTCATATCACGCCGCTGCAGCCTTCTGGATAGGTCACCCAATTCTGTGAGCGCATCATATAAAATGCCCATATTTTCAACAAACACCAGGGAGGTTAATAAACGGTTTAAACCAGCATATTTCCTCTGCTCAATGTCACTCCTCGTTGAGTCTTTGGAAGATTCTATGAAATGTTTAATAAGTGCTTTGTAGTTATTCCAAACAGCTCTCACAGATCTTTCACTTGAGGACACCCAACGTACATCTAGCACTTCTTACTTCTACCTCCAGAGCACATTCCCCAAGCTCTCTCTGATTTTTCGGAGAGGCATGGTAGGTGGTATATAGTTTATCAAAAAACATTTGAGCTGATTAATGCCTGCGACTTCTTTACAAACATCACCCACAGCAAGCTCCAGCTTGTGGTTAGCACAGTGCCATACACTCAACTGTGGATATTTCAGTTTCAGAAGAGTTGCCACACCGGATTGCCTACCTATCATATTGGAAGCACCATCTGTTACAAGCTGAACGAAATGACTTTATAAATACTCATCAGTAAAACCGTGTCTCTCTAAGCATGCAAGTAAGGTATCTAAGATTAGATCTGCTGCTGTGCTTGGCAACTCAACAAGGTCCAAGAAAAAGGTCAGTGGCTCATTGTGTTTATCAATACATGCTCTTACACAGATAATTAGTGTGGTCAATTTACTATTTGTGAGCTTAGGGACATATTTATGGGAATGGTGGCGCATGGCAGCACAGCAAGTTACTTTGCTGCGCTGCCCTGCGTCACAGGGAAAGGGCGGGAATGTGCCGTATTTATCCAATATGGTGCATTCCGGTCTTTTCCCCCTGCACTGGCGCCATTTCGACAGCCTAGCTTCAACGCAGGCACACTTGCCCCATGGTGCAAGGGTGCCTCCTTTGCATGCAGGATTGTTTTTGTGCAGGAAGGGGCACCTTCCTGTACAAAAACAATCTTGAGAGGCTTTTTCATCTTTCTATGTGGGCTGCAGAATAAAGCACAGTTTGAAAGAGGAAAAAACAAGGAGAAATAAAGATATTTCTCCTAGTTATGCCTCCTCTGGGGCAGCGCAAGATTTTGCCGCATTCCCAGGATTACAAGTCCTTGTAAATCTATGAATGCGTCAAAAACCGTGGGGGTTGTGTGGGAGACTTATTATTGCAGGAAAACTACTGCGTGACAAAGCCACTGCTGCTCTAGGGTGTGCTGCTTTGTAGACCTGCCCGCAAGACTGGTGGTGAACCTGGGTCTGAATTGTGGTGGACAGGGCTTCAAGTTTACTCAACTGGCCACCAGTAGGGTTCACCTGCTGGTGCTAAGAGACCAGGGCTTCTAAGGTCTAGTGGGGCCTTCTAAAGTCTATCATGGGTGCTCCCTCAGGAGTGGTCTGATGGACAAGGCATGAAGGCTGAACCAGGTTCCCCAGTTCCAAATTTGGTAGCTCTGGCCATAATGCCACATCCTATCCCCACCGAACACCCTTCTGCCCCACTGAGTGAAACTCGCACTGTCTTCAGCTACAACCCAATTCTGCCCCATTATAAGCACCTGGATGTGACTCATTTCAAATTATGCAGTGCCTGAAAATAAGTAACAACATTCTGGGAAAAGCAAATACTCATAGGGAATGCAGGATTATGTACAGCATGCAAAATATAAGCAGGAACGACATGTTACCTTAACGCTTTTACTCTCGTTCAAAAATCAATGAGTATTTTTTGTCTCAAACATTGAGGACATGAATATAGGGCTGGATAATAAAGGTGTCATTTTAAATTAGGGCAGGCCCGGCTCCAGGAATTTTTATTTGGGTGGGCCAAGGGTGCATTTGGGTGGGCCACTGCGGGCTCGATTTGTCGCATATATGTCTGGGCAGGCCTGCTTCCGGGCCCTCCTTTATATCTTCTGAGTCTTACAAGGCCCAGTAAATCGCACTCTTTTCCAAATCTCTTTCTAAATATTATCACTCTCAAAAACTGTTTTTTCCATGTAATTTTCCTTTGATGGGAAGAGGAGGTTTCTGAGGTGGTAGTATCAGGCAAGTGACACTGCTTGGGCTCCCTCTGTTCGAGCCTTCATGGAGGATCCCTCTTCATTGCTACCTCCACCTGACCCCAGACTCCGCAACGCACCCCCTTACAGGCTTGATTATCCACTACTCCTCTCTCCAGTGCACCTTATCTCACAGCTGACCTTGGGCCCCAGCCCCATATCAGGCACCATCGGGCTCCACTTTCATTTTTCCCGGTAAAAACATCAGTAAAATCACCTTCAAACTTAAAACATTGAATATAGCAGTAAATATAATTAGCACACACTTTAAAGTATGTTCCACAGTAGCCCTTATGACCCGACTGCTAATTAAATAAACAAAAAAAGAAAGGCCATGACAAGGCCGGCTTTAGCACTGATGCGAAAGTCTTTTTTGGCGCCACACCAATAATCACTGCCATACGCCACAAGTGCTCCTCATCTCCCCATAGCCCCTCCCCCTCATGACCTCCTCCTCAGATTCTCTCACTGCCTCACGCCACAAGTGCTCCTCATCTCCCCATAGCCCCACCCCCTCATGACCTCCTCCTCGGATTCCCTCACTGCCACCCTCCACCAGTGCCCCTCATTTCTCTGTAGCCCCTCCCCCTCATGACCTTCTCCTCAGAATCCCTCACTACCATCCTCCAGCAGTGCCCCTCATCTCTCCCTAGCTCCCCCCTCCCCCCTCCACCCCATGACCTCTTCCTCGGATTCCCTCACTGCCACCCTCCAACAGTGCCCCTCATCGCTCCATAGCCACTCCCACTACCTCCTCCTCGGATTCCCTCACTGCCACCCTCCAACAGTGCCCCTCATCGCTTCATAGCCCCTCCCACTACCTCCTCCTCGGATTCCCTCACTGCCACCCTCCAACAGTGCCCCTCAGCTTTACGTAGCCACTCTCTCATATGCATTTCATTTGTTGTGTAGCGCTACTCATATCAGTGTAGTATCTGTCAGTACTTTACACCACGCACACATTATACAGAGACAACGAGTCATACAAGTATGTAAATCAGCCTACAGGGAATGTCACATAAGCCAATGAGGATTACAAGGTGTATGAATCACATGTCATCCATACTGGTGGGCAGTATATTTTAAGAGGTTTTGGGCTGCGGAAGCACAAACTCAGGATTTAAAGAGTACTCCAGTGGTTAGGGGTTTGCTTTACTGATAAAAATGGATATCTGCCCAAAGATACTCATTTTAGCAACATTAGAATAATGAAAGACTGGGGAAGTTCTAACTATATCACAAAACAAAAAACGTGAAGTTCTAACTATACCATTCAGGTTTGCGTACAGCTCTTTGATGACAGTTCATTGGTCACTGTCCTATGTTAGGATTGTAACTTCTGAACTGCAAGTAACACAAGGATCTCTGTCACAATGACAGTAACCCACTGAGCTTCCACATAAAATACAGTTCATCTGCACTTAACTACTAACAGAGAAATGATTGCTCTCCAGCAGGATCATTAATAGCCAGCGTTATCTGGGCATGTTGTGTTGTCTTATTTTATCCTGCATCGGCCATGATAATGATAAAAACTGTTTAAATGAAGCGTACACGAAGTATGTGTCCTGCTGGGCCTGTGAAGATTTTAAAAAGAAAAACAAATAGTGACACATTCTCCTACCTACTCCATTAGTCAAACTTAGTGTCGCAGCCTGAAGTGATAAGCAGCTGCAGGGGTTGGGAAAGGTGAATCGAAATAAACAAACTTCTTTTCTCCTGCTCTGCATAGAAAAAGAATATCCACGCAGCAGGACCAGGGCCGGCCTTAGGCATGTGCAAGCTGTGCACCTGCACAGGGCCGCCAAACCCCAGGGGCCGCCACGAGGAATCGGATAAACGTTATCTGTACATATATGTGTGCATTGGTCGAAGTGGGTGAGATCCGAGGGGCACGACGCGCCCATACAGCTTTAATTTCAGAGGGAGAGTGTCTTCTGGAGTGTCAGGCAGGGGGGGGGGTCTCCTTGCTGTGAATCCCAGTGCGGGGCCGACGTCTAGACGAGCCGTCCTGCCCGGATGCTGCGGCCTGAAGATATTTAACGTCTGCATATGTAAAGTGCCAGAATCCGGCAGGGGCGTTCATTAACGGGGTCTCTCGACGCCTCCGGACAGCGCACCTTTATTGAGTGAGTTTTATAGCAAAGGAGAGAGCCCCTACCGAGTGGCGAGACGTGTGCTCCTGAACAGCGGGTATTGAAACAACGGGACTACGCCCAGTCCGAGCATCACAACAGTCGATGCTCCGGAAGCCCTTTGTATCTTAAGTCTTATTGCGCCCTACCCTATACTGTGATTATGCAAGATTAAAATAAAGACTCCCCTATTCACAGCGCTGTATGTCACGGGCTGGTCCCTCGCAGCGCTAAACACACGCAATCACTATACTCCCCTGCACGCACCAACCCGGATTATATGTGGGTATGTATCTATAATTTGAGCCGGGCCTTATTTTATATGTAGTTCCCTGAAAGCAGGCTCAGAACGCCCAGTACCCCCCCCCTCCCCCCTGTCTCAGCCCAGGCGGCTGCAGCTCGAGCTGCTGGGGGCTCGGCTGGGCAGTGTCTGGAGGCTTATCTCCGGCACGCCCGAGTTCTTCACCGGTCTTTAAAGACCATTTGCATATTTGCAAACCTCTGTAAACTGAGGGAGGATTTGTTTTTTTCTCCTGGTTCCAGTCCCCCCTGGGCCCCCACTCTGCCTGTTCCTTACATTTGTGTAATTTACATTTACTGCCCTAGTGCGAGAACGCATTTCCTGAAAAGGATTATAAAGTAGGGCTGCCAAAGAACAATGCAGCCATGTGTTGTTTCAAGAGCCTGCAAAGGCCTCGCCCTGACTCTAAATACGGTTTTAAATATAAAAGTCTGTATTCATTTCTAATGGGACTGCTGTCTGTTCCCTTTAATTACCAGTCATGGCTCATTCAGGCCGCCCTAGAACACGATTAAAAGTGCTTTCCATGTATATTTCCTGTTCGCACTATGCACAGATACGTGCTGAAAACACGCTTTAGGTGAGTGTTCATTTGTACTGTTTGGGACATTAGAAGAATGAGCTGCGAGCCTAATCATACGACTGGAAGTTTGTTGCAGGATCAGCACATGATTTGTTTCCTCACCCTCGATCCCTGAATAAGGCCATAATAGCAATAATTAAACTTATATCTGAAACCCTACGCCGACGTCAATGACAAGCTGAGTTACTTCAAGTGTCTGGGAATGCACCCTGCATCAGACAACTCTCTCCTCATTCTCGCCCTTCACTTTTACGCTCACCCTGCACTCACAGCGATGACAATGCACTTACAGCGATCACCATGCACTCACACTGATCACCATGCACTCACACTGATCACCATGCATTCACACCATTCACCCGCTCACCCTGCACTCACAGCGATCACCATGCACTCACAGCGATCACCATGCACTCACAGCGATCACAATGCACTCACACTGATCACCAGTGTTGGACTTGGCCCTTTTTGCAGGGTCATCCCTAAACTTTTTGCCTTCCTCCTGCGTTTGTTAGGTCTCGCCTAGCTATTGCGTTTACGCAATCGCTATGCGAGACTCTAGTAAAGGGGCATTTCAAAGTGCTCCCAAAAGTGGATTGCATGGCGAGCACGCGCACAATCACGTGCATCGTGCCGCCATGCAATCCGTTTGGGGAAGCGCTTCAGCCCACTGGCGCCCTTGGCATCATAATTCAAAGGGTCCGCTCCCCCACCTGGAATGCGCTCCCCCGCCCCGCCAAGCGCGCACGCCACACTCCGCCGGGCTTGTCTTGTTTCAGTGACAAGGATGTGGCGTCTTTAGAGCAACCTTCGTAACCTCTCAGCACTCGTTTAAGTGGAATCACTCGGGCCATATTCCTGATGCTCTTTTCAGAAGCAATTACTTCCATGCCATTTCTATAGGCATTCATAGTGCGCCGGAGAGATCTTGATTATCCGCCCCCGTCGCTTTCTGCCCGCTCCCTCCCCCCTGTGCGCCCAGAAGACCAGGCTTTCCGAAATGGAGTATTAAACAAATAGGTTGTCAGTGGCGCGTCGGTGCTTTGAGGGGAGCGCTACACCGCCAGTGTCATGCAAAGCTCGACGCCACACGCCTCTTTCACATAGCGCCTCTTTACTGTTAATCAAGGCCTGGCTCAACTAATTACCAAAAATTGGGTAAGTCACAAAAGAAGCCACTAAAACTGCACATGTGCGATTTTGTACACGAGTAAACAGCAGTGCGAACTCAATTTTTTTTTGTTCTAGATTTATATGGCGCGTACTCGACCCGAAGGTATTGATTGGAGCGCTTTACATGAGCACCAGTTACGTTACACACGATGCATTCAGTTTTTTGGGGGGATAGGCCCAGGATCACAGGATGTGGAGTCGACACCGAGGCTTGGTTTCCCAGGTCCAAAGTCGGCATCTCCAGCCGTGAGAGAGACCACATCCTCTCTCCAAATCTCAATCCTTACATACAAACTTGCAAGTTTGTTAACACACCCCCTACAAAATAATACCCATAATAAACATCAAATTAAGCAATACTGGTTATATACACACTAGAACATCACTATATTCCATTTGAAAGGCCACAAAGCTCACAATATGAGCCCTGCACAGGGCCACTGGAAAGATGGGCGCATGTTTCCTGCCCAAAAATGGCGCTTAAAAAGCACTTGCCGATTAATCCATCATCTGCTGCATTATTTGCAGATTTCAACACAACATTGTTTCTAACTCAAATACAACTAAAGTTACAAATATATATATTTTTCTATAAAGAATCGCCATTTGCAAAGGTTAACTGGTCACCTTATAGCAGCTTATTGCTGTATCGAGGTGTTAAACATGTACTAATGAGGTGAAATGTTTGCCGAGGCAGTGTTAATGTGTTCAAATGAAAGACTAGACAATATTACTGCTACAGAATGTGCCACATAATTTGCCATTGGGTGTTAAATGTAGTCAACCCTGCGGCGTTATTGTTCTCTGTTGCAGTGGTTGTTGCATGCAAACATGGGGGAACCGAGGGGAAAACAGAAGCATTGAGCCAGCCCATCAAACACAGGAACCCTCGTCGTGGTATGGTATGGTATGGTATGGTATGGTATGAATAGGTCTCGCAAAGATCATGGCAGGTCGTATGACTCGTATACACGAACAATAAGAAAGGTTTAAATTCCATATGTACCACAGCTGTAAATTCACTCAATGTTCGAGAAGCACTTAATGAAAGAACATACTAAACCTAACAAGCATTGGCATAGCCAATAGGTCTCGCCTTTGGGACCTTCTAAGTGTTTAACCATGCAACAGTTAATGTTGTTGCACCAAGGATATTGTGCTGCATAACTAAATACTTATAAGGTCCCAAAAGCGAGACCTATTGGCTATGCCAATGCTTGTTCTGACCTGTTGTTGGCTGTTTTATGACTCTGGGCACTTTACCACTGCTGGTCAGTGCTAAAGTGCATATGCTCTCCCCATTGTAAATTGCTATGTTGGTCGGATTACATAATTGGCCTATTTGGTTTACTGTCAGACCCCAGTGAAGTGCACCAGGAGTGCCAGGGCGTGTAAATACAAATGCCGCTGGTGGGCTCGCAGCGCTGGTTGTGCCACCCGCAGAAGCGGCCTTGTAAAATGTGTCTAGGGTCTGCCATCGCAGAACCTGCGTGCAGTTTGGTACTGTCATGCTGACTGGGCAAGTGCACAAACTTGCCAGTCCCTAAACCTTCCCTTAACTTCATGTTAGTCACCCCTATGGTAGGCCCAAGGGCAGGGTGCGTTGTAAGCATAAGGTAGGACAAGCCCTGATGTGTGTGGCATGTCCTAATAGTGAATTACAGACATTTTCGTTTTTCACTATTGTAAGGCCACCCTGTTCTCATAGGCCAGAATGGGCTGTTAAGATTGTTACATCCTATGATCCTAACAGACCCAGGGAACATGGTAGAAGATCGAGTTTAGTATGCCTGAACTCAGAATAATAAGATACATCTTTTCGTAAGGTTTATTTTAATATTCTGCGTTTGCAAATGCCACTTTTAGAAAGATGGCCTTTGCCAGGGCCGGCCTTAGGCATGTGCAAGCTGTGCTCAGGGCTTGGGAGGTAGAATACTTGCTTCTTAGCTGTGGATTGAATCCTATTACTTTAGGTATGTCTCCGGCGGAGAGAAGGAGCTCCGTGAGGCTTTGGGCGATTCGCATTACAGCTGAGTGCGGAATCACCGCGAGGACTCACTTAAGGAGCCCGCGTAAGACCTATTGGAGTGAGCTGGTAACTCTAACAGTGTCCTGTGTCTGTGCCAAGCGACTGGAGCAGCCCTGACGAAATCGGCAAAAAAAAGATTGGGCGATGAAACATGTTGGCACTATGTAATGGTATGCACATTAAGCAACCTTTTTAATTGTTGATTTGGGTGCACATCAAAGGAATAATAACGTTTGAACCTATTGAGGGTGTATCCTCCTCAACCTTTTACTTTCACTATTCAGTCGTTTTTGGTATGTGATTTCTTCACCACATACCTCAACTGCTTTGGTTTATTTTTGGACACTTGTTTGATTATTTTTTGGAACGTGATGGCAACCAATGATGATAAAAGTGGGCAGAGCTGATGAGTACCAATCAGCAGGCTCAATTGGTGTTGCGCACGTGAGGTGCCATCTCGCTTCTCTCACATTTTTTTCATATTTCCTTTACTAATTGTATTTGAAATAACACCTGGTGTAGTCTATATGTATTCATGCACCTTGAGGTTTGTCTAGGGGATTGCCATAGGTAAAAAATCTCACTTTTTTAAAATTGAAGGTAGCTAGCGTAGTGGATGACTACACCTTTTTGTCAAAAAGAGTGGGGAGTAGCACATACCTAAAGTAATAGGATTCAATCCACAGCTAAGAAGCAAGTATTCTACCTCCCAAGCCCTAGACCTCTGTTGATAGAGATTGATTGAGAGGAGGGCGGCCTAGGTTCTTTTTCCCTCTGAAGCTCCTTATTGTGTATATGTGCAAGCTGTGCACCTGCACAGGGCCGCCAAACCCCTGTGGCGGCCCCTGGCAGGGATTTGGCACATGAACAACTGAGGCGTGCTAAATCCAATGTGATGCACGCTGAATGGTTGTTCTTATACTCTTTTCCTTTCTAACCCAGTCTCGTCTTTGTGTGGGGTCGGCCTTGTTTCGGGCTCTTCTGGTAGGTCTTGTGCTTGTTAAGAACTTTTTTTCCAGGAGAATCAAGCTTGTTTTAATAGTCCAGATCTGGCACCTCCGGAGGCTCGCATGCGCGCGCATGCGCAGTGCCCGCGAGTCCTGCAGCGAAGGGGTTACAGAAGCACCACGGATCACCGGCGGCAGGAGGGGTGGCAGCACCCGTGCCCGGCGTGCAGCGAGCAGCACCCAGACCGGACGAGGCCATGCACCGGCGCGCCTAGAGACCCTGGGCAAGAAAGGCCGCCTTGCAGAGGATAGCATGCCAGTGTGCAACCTTTGGTGCCACTGGCACTGCCAGCTGCGAGGTGAGCAGCCCGAGGGTCAGGGCATGGGGAGAGGGAGTGAGGAGGTCAGCGTGTGCCACTGCAGAGTGAACCTGAGGGAAGGTGAGCCATTGGATGAGGGTGTGGGGAGCCCTGGGGAGGAGGGCAGATCCGGCGTAGGAATGTATCCCAGCCCGTGGGGGTGAGGAGCCGAGGGCGTTGGGAAGGTTGGGTGAGGATGTTATTGTAGATGGTGTGTGCTTTGGGTCTGGGTGGAGGTAAGCCGTGTGAGGTGGCGAGCTGGAGGTATTCTGGTGGTCATGGGAAGGGAGGGTATGATGAATCGTGAGAGAGAGCCTCTCTCTCACGATTCATCTCTGAGAGGGCGTGGGTCGGAGAGGTGGTCACCGTGCGCCAGGGGTAGGGAGTGGTACAGATCGGCGCTGTATGTTGAGGGAAGAGTGAGTCAGGAGTGCAGGGGCGGTGTTTACTTGTGGCTGAGGGGAGGCATGGTGACCTTTGGAGGTGTAACTTGGGAGGCACGGTCGTATGGGGGGAAGAGGAGAGCAGGGTACGAGGTGTTAGACGAAATGTTAAGGATTCATTAAAATGATTACAATTACTTCTCAACAATCATGAAAACAGAGTATGAAGCTGATACTTGTGATCTAATGAGTGGATCTGCCTGCACAAATCTTTTAAAACATCGAGTGTTCGAATGTACTTGGCATTTGGTTATGTCTGTTTATATGGTGTTGAGGCAGACATGAAATGCAAGCACCTATGGATGGACGCCTGGAATAGGATGGCAGTGCCAACCCATGTTAACTCAATCTAATGCCCTTTTGCAGAGACCTTGGTAGGAGACTGGCTTCTTGATCATTTCTTTAATTACATTCCAGTGCTTGTCATGTGACTAGCAGAGAAAACTAGTTAAACTAGTCCTCAGTTTTCAATTGGTGAAGCAGCCTTCTCTGTCCATACTAGAGGCATAGTTACCATTGGTTCAGCAAGTACAGTGGTACCGAGACCCAAAACCCTCAGGGGCCCATTGAACCCTGATAATTGCTATATTTTACTTCCTGAGCAGCAGCCAAAGGGGCCATTTTCCTTGCTTATGCCACGGCCCATGGGGTCGTTGGTACGCTGTGCTAGTGGTTCGTACGTCTGCTTGAAAGTTGTCTCTTGACTGGATGTTCCTTGCACATTAATTTTGCTTCAGTGAACCTCTAGTGCCTTTTCATAGCCTTAGGACTCACTGTAATTAATCCTTGTTTAATAGGTGCTCTGAAAGCGAGCAGAACTGGTTGCTGGAATATGGCACTATACAAGAAACCTTAATTAAATATATTGTATTTTATCTTTTGACAATGTGGTAAAGTGGACGAGTCTTTGGTTACCTGTAGGCTGTCTTCAGGATCAGTTAGTGACATACTGAGACAGGTCTCTGTGTGCCATGATTTCAAGGTAGCTTACTCTCTTCCTGCTAAGGTCACTTCCCAAATAGATCATGAACTATTCTCCAGGCTTTACTGTTCTCAGTGGACTGAGAAAACAGACCTTGTATGCCAAGTCACATGATCTACCCTATAGTTTTATAACACTCTTCAAATAAACTTTCCATATGTGGCTAGTCCTCACAATGTGTCATACATGTAGTGGGAAGGGTAATTACTATCAATCAGTCAGGGTTTGTAAAGCTCAGCTGCTTCACACATAAGGGTCTCGAGGCGGTGTGGGATTCATGCTGCTGGATCATGCTGCTTGTTGGTTGAACAGCGAGGTCTTGTGGTCCTTCCTGAACTGCTGGATCGATGGTGAGGCTCTGAGGTGCAGGGGGAGGGTTTTCAGGTCTTCACTGCCATGTGGGAGAAGTAGCGGCCTCCTTTGTTTTATCGGCGGCTGCATTGGGTGGCTGCTAGGGAGAGGGTTCTGGAACATATTTTCCTGGCAGGTTGGTGGGAATACACTCGTTCATTAAGGTATGCTGGTCCTTCATTGTGTCGTCCAGGGAAGACATGGCTTGGCAGTTCGGGCTGGACTGTTCCCATGAGGCACAGGGTCAAGGCTGATTTGCATATGGCCATGTCTGAACTGGGGTGGTGTGGTGAGCAAAAAAACGATGGATTTAGGCCCAGATCTCTGTACTGGGGTGAATGTATGACATTGTTCTGCATTCTATCCATCAACTGTTGTTTTTGCAAGAAAATAAAAATGACACACAAATTCGGAAGGGTAGGAGCAGCCGCAGGTACTCTAACGCCTTTTCTAGACGTTTTATTAAAACACCTTCCTGAGCTCTGCCCCGCCCGGACCCCCTCTTCCTGGGCCCCCTACCTACGCTCCCTAAACAGGGCCACCATGAGCCTAGAGCCGCCCCTGTTGTTATACATTTGCTTTGCACTTTGATCCGTGACCTCTCGGTGAACTGTGACGATCTTTCCCACCCATGGCCTCTATTCAGCGCCTCATTTCTATTTAGGAGCTAGGTCGGATTTCAACCCCTGCTATTCCGAACTTTAAGAGCCAACCTAGGAGTAAGGTTCTTCACATCTTTACCAGTCATAAAAATCACAATTTGTGACCAGATGTTCACACACCAGGCTGTAGGTTTGCACTCCACCGATACCGACACATGCATACACCTACACAGACTAGAAGTTTGTGAAGTTTTAGGAATACAAACATAAAACACTTGCAATAATCCATTCTTGACATAATAGAAGCCACAATTGCGTGACTATGGGATCTTTTGGGAAGAGAGTGGATTGCCTTCTGCTAACTTTTAGCTTAAAAACAGAAGCCTGTATCTAATGCATTCTGGGAAAATTGGGGTCCATTTTCATTTACAAATGTTTGATTATGTTCTCCCGATGTTGTAAGGGGATACATTGGTTTATTTGTGTATTGCAGCCTTGAAAAAGTCGCGGGATATTGCCCAATGTGCGACGAAACACGTGTCGGCTGCGTATGTCCGAAGGAGATTTTCTCAGCCTGAAGAAATACTGGATTAAAAACAAGAAAACGTACATATGTCTACGTTTTTTGTGCTTGCTCTTCCGCCTTTCAAATTTTTTGACTCACTTAATTCACTGCTTTGACGTGTGCTAGGGATTTGTCTATAGATCTCATCCGAGGGGTATTTTATTTTATAGGCCATGTATGTTTGGCGCACATTCTGAGTTTGCCCAAGTGAGATAATGGGGGTAAGTGTGTGGTTGGTTATGGTGTGTAATTTCATTTTAGTTGCGGATTTATACCTATTTAAGTACCCCATGTCTTAGTAACATGTGTATACATGTATTCTTAATGTTACTTCGTTTGCGGTATGGCACTGTAAATGGGTTACCGTGGCTGCTGCAGCCACGGGATTTCGTCATTCAGGCCTGTGTCCCATGTGCGCAACCGGTATACCCAGCGTTGTTCCCTGACATACAGGTTTCTACTGATGTCTGTTTTTTGTTTCTTCGTAACCTCCAATACCACCCATTGCAGATCGGATTCCTTGTGGTTTAGGTCTAGGAAGTGTTTTGTCAGTCTGGTATTAGATTTTTTACAGCGGATTGTGCTACGGTTTTCGTTGATCCATCTTTTTACTTTCCTTGTCGTCATACCAACGCATTTCAGGTTGCACGGAACGTTCAAGAGGTAGATCACATTCTCAGTGTTGCAATTACTGAAATCCTTCAGTTTCCATGGATTGTTGGTACCGATAGCCACTTCTTTCGTGGTGGTAGTCAGGGAGCAGCAAACGCAACTGCCACATGGGAAATGGCCTGTTGGTTTTGGTTGGCTCCAAAGGGTGTTCTGACCACTGTCATCCTTGTGTTTGATGTTGGAGTGTGCCAGGTCGTCCCGGAGGTTCCTACTTCTCTTGAAGGCAAAAAGGGGAGGTGCCCACTGTCGTTGTCCACTATTAAGAATTGCCATTTTTTTCTTTTTTATGCTTTGGACTTTGTTGGATGCTGGGGTGTACATGGTTACGCACACCATGCGCTCGGATTTTTCTTTTGGTGTAGTATCCATCAGTGCTTCTCGATTATTATTCTTGGCCCTTTTCTTGGCTCTCCTGATCATTTGTTTTGGGTAGTGTCTTGTCAAGAGTTTGGTCTACAAGTGTTCTGCCTGCTCTTGAAATGTTTCCAGCTCAGAACAATTTCTCAGAATTCTGAGAACTTGTCCCACTGGCAGATTTTGGCGCAGTGCTTTCATACACTAATAGGCTGTTCCTATCCATTGGTTTTATATGCACCTTTGTGGAGATCCCCTCGGTCGTCAGGGTGATGTCCAAGTCGAGGAATATAGCGTGATTCTTCTCGATAGTGTGGGTGAAGTTGAGATGATTGTCTTTGCTATTGACCCACTCCACAAACGTCGTGGGTTCCTCCGGTCTACCGTGCCACACGATGAAAATATCGTCTATGTATCGCTTCCACGTTCTAATCTGTTGAGCAAATGCATTGTTAGCATTGAAGATGTAGTCTTCCTCAAACTGGTAGACATACAGGCACGCCATACTGGGCGCGAAAGTGCTGCCCATAGACGTGCCCTTGATCTGATGGTACAGGATATCCTCGAACTCGAAAAAGCTTACGGTGAGGGACAGCTCCGCACATTCCATAACGAAGTGTCTTGGTGTTATGTAGATCTGTTCCTGGTTCAGGAGGATTTGTTCAACCACCTCCAGGGTGCGTCTTTGGGGGATGCTCGTATGGAGCGCTTCGATGTCCATGGTTATAAACAAGTCCTCATTGATATTGACCTCCAGATCTCTCCGGTGGCATAAAACATACTTCGTGTCCATAAGGTACGATGGGGACTTCTGCACGATGGGTCTTAAAAACAATTGCAGAATTGCAACAGAGGTTCTAGTGCTGAGCCAATGCCATACGCTATTGTCCTTCCCGGGGGTGGTTTCCTGTTTTTGTGGATTTGGGAAGGGGATAGAACCTAGATGTTCTCGGCTCGGTGTTTATAACGAACTCTGCTTCATGTTTTGTGATCCAGCCACAGGTCATACCCTCTCTGACCAGGCTTTCAATCTTGTTCATAATCCATGTTGGAGGGTCACTACGATGTATCTCGTAGCCTGTTGTGTCTGACGGAAGGCGTAGGCACTCTTCTCCGTACATAGTATAGCTCATAAGAACTATAGCCCCGCCTTTGTCCACCGGTTTTATTACTAACTCATGATTGTTCTTGAGTTGCTGGAGTGCTGTCCTCTCTCCATTGGGCAGGTTCTGGAACCCCTTAGTATTGTTGAAGTCAATTTCTTCGACCTCTTTGAGAACTGCTTGTTCAAATTCCAGCACGTTGCATGAGATGTTTTGGGTCGGTGGAGTGAAAGTGGACTTTTTTTGTAGGCCTGTATTTGAATTTCCATAATCATATTTTTGTGATTCACCAAAGTAATCCCGCAGCTTGATCTTTCTAAAGAACTGTGCCAGTTCAGTGTTGTGAGAAAATGGGTCATTGTTCGGGGTGGGGACAAAGCCGAGGCCCTTTGAGAGTACGGCTTCTTCATCTTTGCTGATTGTGTAATCGCTTAGATTCATGATATTCGTCACTCCTTGTTCGTTGCTGGGGCGCCGCCCCTCCCCCTGCTCCGTGTGACTGTTCCTCCGCTGGTTGTGGGTTCGTTCTCCCATTGTACTCTGGGGGTTCTTCCCCTTCCCCGGCCCCTGAATAAAAAAGGCTGTGGACCTTGTTGGAAACCAAATCTGGGTGGGTAATATTGTTGTGGACAAAACCAAAAAGGGTGCATAGGTGGGGCAAACATTGTTTGCTGGGGCTTCTGGTGTTTTCTAATGTATTGTCCTCCAGTGCTCTCATCACTGCTACTGTCGCTCCTCTCATCACCCGAGATGAAGGTCCAGTTTTGGGGGGTAGGTCTGAAGCGTTGTTGACGCCTTGCGGCCTGTTGCTGTGGAGGTTTCTCATAGTACTCGTCGGTAGTGTAGGTATATACTGTTTCTCGACTAAACTTCTGTACATCCTATCGGAGTTTGGTAATTTTGGATTGGGTAAGATATTCTCTGTATGCTGAATGGTCGTTGTTTATTTCTTCTAGTTTCTTTTTACAGACAGTAATGTGGACTGTGGTCTTCAACTTGCTCTCACTCTGCTGTATTTCAACCTTTAAGGCATCCGCTAGTTGTCTAGCCATATTGATGATTAACACCAACCAATCCTTAGTACACTTCCAGGCGATACTTGACCAGTTGATCCTAAACTCTATTGTCCAGGAACAGCCTTGGCTCATTGGTGACCAAGAGTCCTCGTGGGGCCGTGTTCTTTCTCAGGTACTCTGTCATAAAAGCCCTGTACAGGGCCGTCCAGATCTGTTCTTTTTTCTTTGCTGAGAGTGCTTCCCACTCGTCAGAGCTTTTGACGGTTTGCGCTACCACCGTTTCAGCTAAAGACGGAGCCCTCGAACATGCTTGGTCCTGATGAATGCTCTGTACCCTCCGGGGACCCTTAGCAGAAACATGTTGACCACATCTAGCACCGTGAGGGGATAATTAGTTCCCATATCACCGCTCACTTCTTTTAATACCATACAGTTGTACCTTTAATTAAATTAGTCTTTTTGACAACTGTAATGGTTTTTAAATCACTTTTCACTACTCGCGGGCCCCCACTTAGTTTAAAAGTGCATCCCTGTCGTCAGGTGTATGCCCGCCCTCTATCAAACGAAGGTTTTAGAGGGCGAGGACGGCTTATGATGAAGCACGACACCCGGTGGTGTGTGAGGCCAGTCATTCACTTTTTGTGAGATGCCCGCACTTGGCACGCATCTCTAAAAATCCTGTAGAAATCCCAACTTGGGGCAGCTCCATTTGTGTTTAAATGTTTACGGAGATGCCAAAGATTGCTAAGTAAAGTGGAAGGCTCCATGTTAATACATTTCTGAGTCACATTGGTTAATCAGCTATCTGGTCACTCCACTGAGCTACTCTATCACCAAGACAGCATGGGTTAGATCCCCCGAGACTGGAGTGGGGCAGCGGTGGAGTGTTTGCTATTAAGCACAGATGTAAGGCATTTTCCTTGACAGGCTTTGAGCATAGAGGCATTGGAAAATACTTTAAAATGTCCCATAGCAAAGCTTCCGCAGCACCATGATCCATGTGTCAAACTTTAAAAAAATATGTTCTATGCAGGATTTTTATTTTTGAAAAGCAAAAAACAATGATAGCTCACCATGCGAGTTTTTTCCCATGACATGGGGGTCATTTTGCAGTTTTCACTGCTACTCAATGCCAAGTTTTACCTGGCGGTGACGGACAGTTAGAAGAAGAACTGGCCATCTGTCCACTCTAAATAGGACAGGTGGACACATGGCTAAACCACTGATGGCCCTTACTTCATCGGGCAATCAGAGGTGTAGGCAGGCGATGGAGACAGAGTAGTCTCCACCAGCTACCGACATACTGAAGTTACTCACAACTCTAAAACGAGGCAGACGAAACTTCACTTTGGCAGAGAAGTGACTCCATCACCAAAGTCTGAATCAGGGCCTACGTAATTTAGGGTTTAAATTGGTGGATGACCTGCCTGGAAAATCTATGATTTTTCCCACCTCATTTAGAGGGTTGGGATTTGCTTGGTTTCTGATGGTAGAGCTTTAGTTGACGGCTGTTCGAAACAGCACGGATGTGGTTGGATAACAATGGAGGAGTCAGCAGGCCTCAGTCTTGGCATGAGCTGTGGTTGAACAAGTGCCTGAAAGGTAAAGACAACTTTCTGTGAGGAATCTTTGCCTTAGACTTGGTAGACTGGCAGAAGTGGGCAGGCCTCCCCCAGAGAAAGCTTGGAACAAAGACATTAGCAATAAACGATCCCACTACAAAACCAATGTAGTTGACATTAAAACACTTTATTGATTAAAAACGATAAAGATAAAGCTTCCTAATATAGGCATCATGAAATATAACAATACGGTTACAGTGTTCTGTCGTATTTTAAACAATCTGCGTTGGAAGAATTTGAGCAACACACAGGCTGTGTAATATTTTCAAACAACCACTACGGGTGGAAGTGCATTCATTTTTAACAATGAACATACAAAGCCCAACAGAGAATGTTTTCCAAACCAGTTCACATTTAAAGGAGATGTTGAAGGAAGTGTCCGCGTTTAAGAAGACCTTGTTGAACGTAAATGTTCTCCCCTCCTTGGGACGGTTTTAGTGGAAGAAAGGTTAATTGTACTGGTGTAATAAAAAATGACTCACAGACCTATACAATACTTAACAGGCAGCTAGTCACATTTTTAAATGAACTTATTTAATGTCAAGTATAGGATTAAAGATGTATATATGGTTAATCTGACGTTATCACTTTGCAGCCCTGCTATATGGCTGCTTGTCACTCCTTCTGCTGTGTTTTTAAATCCTAAGAGTGGATGATGTAAGATATTTAAGTATGGTTCGATTACAGTATGGTGCGTGCTAATTTATGTTGGAAGTTTTGGAGCAAATATCCAGGTACAGCTTTTTGACCATGGAGGCTTTGAATGGTTTTTGAAGTGCTTTTTCATAAGCATATTAGTGATTTATTCCAAATAGGACCTATTTAATGACAGTCTCTTCAGGCTCTTATATGTTTTCCTTGGAGACGGTCCCTTGATACTAGCACCCTACAAGCGATCTAGGTCCATTGAAATGAAAATATCCAGGAGCAGTCCAGGAAAAGGCAGACTTTCCTACCGACACCTGTTGCCGGGGCCCATCCACTACAGGGTCCAGCATCCACTTAGGACTTGGCTTCCATTGTTAACTCTTCCTGCCGTGGTGCGCCATGCAGGCCTGATATTCCCATTCATGAAAATAAAAAATGGCCCCGATACATAGGGAGAAAACTCCCATGCATCGAGGATATTTATTTTAAGCAAACCCATGGTTTGTGGTTTTGAGTCTGAAAATCAAAAAATAAAAATGCAGAAAAGCCACCATGATGTGCAACACTTAGAGAATTTTATCCTGGCAAAGTCAACAAGGATCTCTATATGCGGTGCGCAGTTTGACACGGTTCTCCAAGATGGGGGCTTCACCGCCCCCACAGGATGACGAACAGCCCGCCAAACTTCATCACATCTTAAATGCTTTCTTTGATTAAGAAAAATCCTTTTTCCATTCTTCCATATGCCCTAAAATACATCATGTTGAGGATGCAGATGGCCAAAAAGAATAATCCTAAATTCACGACCATACTGTAACAGCGTGTCTAAAGTGTTTTTACTAATTTAGAAACAATGCCGAACTTAGACATGGTTTAGTTGGAAGGACTAGGCCAGCTTGCATTGACAGCCAGTCATATTTGTAGAAAGAACCGTGCACCTTTATTTGAAGTGATCAAGCTTTTCTACAGCAAAGTCTGCCGTGTGCCCTTCCATTTCAGAAAATCATTAAAATAGAACTTTAATCCATGGTCTTTGTATTAATAAATTGCATTATTTGTGTTGCTCTCAAGGAAGCCGAGGTCAGGATTTCCCTGTCAACTTTCAAGGTTCAGGCCTAGCACAGAAACCATTCCTTAGTAGAGCTGTCCATTGCATTTCTGTTTTACAAAAACATCATTTCCAATGCACAGCACATTCATCAATATACAGTAGACGTAGGTGTTCTAAATATGTCTTATGTATTAGAATGTTCATTGGTTTACTAGAATAACACATTGCTAGTGTAACCCCCGCTGTATCACATCTCTCCGCTGCATGTGTGTGTTTTTACTGTCTGAACTCTATAAAAGAGGATCTTTTTGGGATATGGAGCAGCCTCTTGGCTTCCTTCTTTGGTAAACCAGACTGACTTGATATCCGTCTGCTTTCTGCTTTTTAATTGATTCTGGCTATTCATTTTCTTAGGCGAAAGTATCTTAACAGTGAAGAGTTGTATTTCATTTGGTGTGTAAGTTTGGTCATGAAACTATGTCTTTTCTTCACATAAGTACCTCATTGTATGCACATTAGTGAGGAGTATAGGTGGATTTCCAGGTAGGATGAAGGGTTGAAAGCTGGTTTCACAGCTGGATGGGCTCCCACAAACCAACCCAGAGAGGCCCACGCCCCCATTCTAGTGATTGCCTCCTGCGAAACTAGCTTTCAAATGTTCTCTGCCCACCGAAGTGAAATATCCAATTATGATCCATTTGCTTGCGTTCCATGACCTGGTGCCTTCTTTCTGGATGTCCCTGCGCCATAGATATGCACAACTTTTCCGTCATAAATTCTGTGACAATGGTGGACACATTTTGTACCAAACTCCTGCCAAATTTTGCAAACGATATGAGTGTTTATGGTCAGACATGAAACATTTTCCAAGCCAATAACACCCTGACCACAAATAGACCATTGCGGATGAAATGTCAGGCCTGTACCTTTGCTTGAACTTTGATTTACCCGTTTTCGATTCATGTTGGGACAAAGCCTCGAGCGCACATTACTAACAAAGGAACAATTCAACTCATCAAAGTAACCTGAGGTTAATGTTGACATATTTTGTAATCCGGATAATTTATATCTATAAAATGATAATATGTATCTCTTGCAGAACTGCAGATTATCTTTGCATTCAATAGCCACCGGGCTCTTTCAGGTCTAAACCAATCCAACTGGTGAGGAGGGACAAGTGAATAACGTGAGTTTTATTCTTTGCAAACAAACATCTGGCCCTTCCCGCACACAGGAGGTGGAGGTCACGGCTAAAGGTGCCAAAGCCAAATACAGAGGAGAACAGTAGGGTGCTGGTGTCTGGCCAGGGGTCCATTGTTTTTATTTCTTGACATTGGTCCCCATAGGTCACAGATCAACACCGACGGCTGCCTCCATGTAGGTGTCAAGACTCACCTTTTCCATCAAACCTTTAGAAACTGCAGATAAAGAAGGAGAAATGTGTTAAGATACCATTTTTATTTTGTAATTAGCTTATTCTTGTGAGGTACACAAATTGTAACTGGTCTCACTTTTGCCAGAAAAGGGAACCACAATACAGAAACATGATGTAATGTTGTCACAATGGTACAGTTTATTTTCTGTGCCAGAAGGGAACGAGTCCATTCACTCTACACAGAAACCCAACCGCAGGTTCTTATTTGAGGTACTCTCCTCCTGTATAATGTGCTAGAACAGCACATACCCTGTTAGTCTCGCATATATTGTACTGAGTAAGCTGAACATTCTGCTGGCTCACCTATTAGTCTAGGAGCACCTGCGGAATGTTCAGCTGCTCTGAGAATGTTTATGTTGAAAACTGGAAGTTATTCCATCTCTTGGTCTGGTGGAGTGGACTTGCTTTTTGGTTCTCCACAGCCATGTAGTCAATTCTCGATGAACCTTAGCTGCGTAATCTTCTGTGTTCGGTGTGTTTACTACATTATGTTAGAAGAGCTGGGTGGATAATCTCTTATCAAGGTGAGCAATAATCAAACGTCATCGCCATCTGGCACGTTGTCCTTCACTCTGTGTCGTCATCACATTGGCAAGTAGTGAAACATTTCCTAGTCAAAGATGCATCTTCGTCATATAGCTGCTGACACCTCTTCCCCCTATAATGACCCTCTCAGTTCCCATGAGCAGTCCTTCCACTAGCAGCAGGATGAGCTTGTGGCCCATGTAATATGACTTCGTGAAGCTGGAAGACTTGTGTTAATG
Source organism: Triturus cristatus (assembly GCF_964204655.1). Classification (NCBI taxonomy): domain Eukaryota; kingdom Metazoa; phylum Chordata; class Amphibia; order Caudata; family Salamandridae; genus Triturus; species Triturus cristatus. Next base: position 10,644,216 of record NC_140579.1, on the reverse strand, counting down.
GTTTGGCAAAAATATTTCTGGCTCGTCCAAATTATCAATGGATCTTTTAAGCCTTGAAATAAAATTCTGCCCCTTGCTGTATTTAAAAGAGGTGTAAAGCTAGCAAGTAAAGGAGCACGATTTTATTTAAATTTCAAAACAGCTTATAAGAATTCTGAGGATGGAGGGAGTGGCAAATGCAGTGGTCATAAGACTGCTTTGCGAATATTCAGGGGCATATATACTGTATTTTGGCATGGGACAGTGCTTCTAGCTGTGCTGTGCTATGTCAAAAGAAAAGGGGAGGAAAGTGCCGTATCTACAAGATATGGTGCATTACTGTCCTTCCTACAGGCGCACAAACTGCAGCCGTGCGCCTACTCAGGCGCGCTTGCACCATGGTGCAGGGCTGTCGGTGTTGTTGGCATGGTTGTTTTTGTGCAGGAAAGGACATCTTCCTGCACAAAAACAAGGCAGAAGGTGTTTTCCTGCTTCTATGTGCGCTGCAGAATGCAGCAGTCTTTGAAAGTGGAAAAAACAAGGAGAGATGTAAACATTTCTCCTCAATACACCTGCTTTGGGAAAGCATTCGCATTTGCACTGCCCCAGATTTACGGTTTGTAAACACCCACAGCAACACCTACGGAATGCCCCTTCGACGCAGAGTAAGACATTGCCTTACTCCATATGTCCAAAGCCATGAAAAGCCACTCAGGCTGGCTTTGTGTGGCCTTGTAAATATGGGCCGGCACACTGCGCCTCTAGAGCGTTACGAAAGAGATGTTCCGGGGGTGGACAAGTGCCGCAGGGGCATTGTAAATATGCCTCTCAGTTTGTATCAGATCTTCTGAAGGGATCTGATTTATGTGAGTGTTTAAGGATGTACAGACGTCAGGGTCTGTGGGGAATAGAATGCTTTAGATAAATGCCCCTTCGCCTATTTACAAGGGGAGGCCCAAATATTGCTGTCACAAATTACAACATCCACTAATCTGCGTCCCTACGATGGCGGAAAAAAGCTACTCGTGCCAGGAATTGCGTATCCTACCACCAACGCCGTGTAAGTGCTCTTATTATCACGTAAGGCTTGCATCGAACTGGGACAGAATAGAAAATGGCCTCCATTAGCAACTCAGATAGCTAAAAAAGTGACCCGCATTTTCAAATCAGGGCAGTTTTCAACTTGTAAAGACAAAAGCTGTATTGGTGTTTGTGGTTTGTAGGAGACTGCACACATTTGAGCTTCTGCAGGCAATGTCTGTTTCAATATCTGGGAAATGAACAGTAAAATCCATCCCGTCAGACAATAAAACAAGCCGCAGCCCATACACTGGTCTGCCAGGCCAGCCCTTCGGGCATTGCCCGAGTGCCCTATAGGCATCGCTTTCCTGCTTGTTTGATCACTTTCTTTTAATTCCTCTTTTATTGTGGTATATCATCATGGAGTGCCTCAAGATTTAGTAAAAATTCTTTCTCGACCTGTTCCTAGCTACTGTCTTGTCACCAAGGTTTTTTTTTTGTTTTTAACCTGGTGAACTAGCTGTCAAATTTTATCTGCCTACCGAAGCGGAATATCCAAATATGATCCATTTGCTTTCGTTCCATGACCTATTGCCTTCTTTTTGTTTTTGTTTCATATCTACTTATTCATACCTTGAGATCTTGTAAACCCAACTGATGATTCACCCACTACTACGCCAGTGGCGTAAAAACTTTAGGGGGACCCCTGGAAAGTACATAGAAGGGGCACCCCAGACCCAGTCAGGAGCTATCATGCCAGGGTCCTGCCGCCTGTGCACAGTGCCAGAGAGGGCCCCATGGAGCTCGGAGCTGCGAGGACAAATGTAACACCACGACTCCGGCCCTATTCCCTGTCCTGCCTTTGTCTCTGCTCGACCAAGAGACCTCATTGGCTCTCATTGGCTCCCCTTCAATCAGGAGCTCTCCTGCCTGGTAAACAGATTGCTCTTATCTTGTTGTGAGTGAATGGTGCCTGCTGTTTAATGCCTACTTATTTTACGTCTCAAAATGTTCTGTACAATACACTCTGTACTTTAATCATGAAATGCCTGTGTTTTTTCTATTGGTGTGAAATCCTATAACCTATTGGTTTCTCTCCTGCTCTACAAGATACTCATATTGTAATAACTGTACTTGTTCCTTGTATAAATGTATGCACCATAAAAGGAGCCATACAGTGAATGATGTCATAATAGATGTCAAAACCCAAGCTGACTCTAGAACACCTAATGTTTGGTTCATTGTTAAGGTCTGGGATTCGTTAAAGAGAGATTTCTTTTTCTCTACACTGGATGGCCACAGTGGTTAATTTGTGCTGGTGGTTTCCAGTGCTCAGCACTGGCACATTATTCGCAACACCATCTCTAATGACAATCTACCACAGGGTGGCACTGTCTATCAAATGTTGAGATGAGCGGACAGGAAGCGATGACATCTGCAACCAATACCATTCTTCATTGCTCCCCCATCTTCCTCCCTCTGAACTCCTTCCTCCTTCCGAATTGTGCATCGGTGGAAAGGAGCTCGGGTGTGGCATAAGTGATTCAGGTGACATTTGGGGAACTTTGTTTCCTGGTTGGTCACTGCTCTGATGTAATCATCAACAGAGATCACAGCAGGTGCCAGGTGTAGGGGGTAACAGAGACATGGTAAGCGGCGGTGAAGGTTGAAGAAAGTACACCTTCTCTAATCCTCCGTCATGCACGGTGGCATCGCCCCCTATAAGCCTCCAGGCACACTCCACTGGTGGACAGTTTCTAGTTCTGCATCATAGCGAGGGAAGAGGTTTATGTACTTAACCCAGTGATAAACATAGTGGTATCAACAGTCCGGCTAGCAAGAGGTAATATTTAAGTCATGCTCGCGTAACAGGTACAACAGTGTCCAGCAGAAAAAGGATAGTGCAGCAGCTGCACTAATTTCAACCAGTAGAAGCTTCTATTATACACAGCACTTGGAAAATGCAAGGTGGGAGCAGAGGGAAGCGGACCACGAAGGGTGCCGAAATAAGTCGATGATGTAGCCGAGGTACAGTAATTAAGTAGGTTTATCGATGAACTTAAGGTCTTAAGTACAGAAACATAGAAGCCCCACCAGGAGCAGCTCCCTTGCTGCTCAGCCCATTCTCTCAACTGACCCTCCCCAGGCACCCCCCACACTCTGTGACCTCACCACACATCCCAACACTCTGTGACCTCACCACACATACCAGCACTCTGTGACCTCACCACACATACCAACACTCTGTGACCTCACCACACATACCAACATTCCACTGTTCATCCACACTGGCTGAGCAGCAAGACAGGTAAACAGGGAAGATGCATTGCGCTCAAACCAAGATGCAACACACCTTCCCCCTTTAAGGAACAGAAACAAATGAATAATACAAGTAGTGAGCATAGTAATAGCAAAATTGAAACTTGCAATAAATCCATAAAGGAATGCAATAAATTAACAAAGATTGACATGACACATGACCACCTCTTCCCCCTTTACAAAAGCAAATAAAGAATGGTGATAAGGAAATGCAAAACGTCAAACTATGGTTTCAACAAACATAAATCTTGCAATAAAAGTTGTAGAAAGAATACAAGAAATTGACCTCTACGTTACCAGCAGGACATACCAGTTGGCCAGACTAGCATGGAGATGGCAAGCAGAGAAAGTCAACCATTTAAAAACAAAAGCGCAAGAAAGAAAAGCACAAGAAGGTCCTCCCAAAAAATGACACCACCAAGAAGTAAAATTCTTACAGAAAAAGGAGTGTAGGTAGGATTAAAATGGGTGTGAGATCACTCACAGGTACCATGAAAGTGAAAAGCACACCGCTAACCGCTATCACAACACATCCCTAAATTAATAACGATTCCCATACAGTAACTTATGAACAAAGTACTGTAGGATAAATAACATGTAGGAATCGTATAGGTGACAATCCACTTGCAATAATTTAAACAAGTTTGGTTCTACCCAGGGCTCTCTCCAAGCAAAGGCTGTTCCTGGACTCGAGTAAGATAAGAAACATTAGTCCAGTAAGATAACTAACAATTAGACAAAGGGGCTCGTTTTGCCAATGTTGAGAGAGTGCCACGCACGGCTTTGCCAGCCATGTTAAGCGTATATAGAAAACAATGAAAGCGTTGCTTTGTATACTTTCACACAACTCAGCAGCCATCTTGAAAATTTTGAAAACAATGTTTTAATTGTGTTCTGTACTTTTAACATGGCCAGTCTCTATCGGCTTTGCTAATTCTGGAGGAGATCAAAAACCACAGGTACTGGCAAAGACAACGACAGCTACCTCCATGGAGAGTGGTAACACAAGAGAGTGAAGTGCAACAACACCCAGGACATCACCAAGGCCTCCATCCATCATTTGACGTGCCTTAGAGGACCAATGGGGAGAGAGCTGGGGTAAGAGGAACATCCAAGACATCACCAAGGCCTCCATCCATCATTTGACGTGCCTTAGAGGACCAATGGGGGGAGAGCTGGGGTAAGAGGAACATCCAAGACATCACCAAGGCCTCCATCGTGCCTTAGAGGACCAATGGGGGGAGAGCTGGGGTAAGAGGAACATCCAAGACATCACCAAGGCCTCCATCCATCATTTGACGTGCCTTAGAGGACCAATGGGGGGAGAGCTGGGGTAAGAGGAACACCCAGGACATCACCAAGGCCTCCATCCATCATTTGACGTGCCTTAGAGGACCAATGGGGGGAGAGCTGGGGCAAGAGGAACACCCAGGACATCACCAAGGCCTCCATCCATCATTTGACGTGCCTTAGAGGACCAATGGGGGGAGAGCTGGGGCAAGAGGAACACCCAGGACATCACCAAGGCCTCCATCCATCATTTGACGTGCCTTAGAGGACCAATGGGGGGAGAGCTGGGGTAAGAGGAACACCCAGGACACCACCAAGGCCTCCATCCATCATTTGACGTGCCTTAGAGGACCAATGGGGAAGAGCTGGGGTAAGAGGAACATCCAAGACATCGCCAAGGCCTCCATCCATCATTTGACGTGCCTTAGAGGACCAATGGGGGGAGAGCTGGGGTAAGAGGAACATCCAGGACACCACAAAGGCCGCTACCTATCGCCTTGGTCCACACAAAGAAGGATCAGGAGGGAGGGAAGTAGGAGATAGATTGAGTCAGAAGGGTATCAGATTAATGAGCATTGCCCTCTTTATAGGGGAGTCACAGACAGTTCTAGAGTGGCTGAATGCTGAATGACTGTTCATTAAAAATAAGAGGGCGTGGATCATGAAACATTTATCAACGATAACAGCAGCTTTTGACAGAGCCAGAGGGCTCCCAGATGTGAATGCGGTCACATCCTTTGCCTTTTTTGACTTAGGACTATCAAAAAGATACTGCGGCCGATTCACAGAACTAACTTAAGACAAAATCCTAAACTTACTACTTTTGGTATTCACAGAAGTTAGGATTTTGTCTTAAGTTTGTCTTAAGACAAATTTAAGACAGACTTAAGACAGACTTAAGACACACTTAAGCAGTCCAGGGATAGCTGTTAGTTTGCAGAAGAAATTCCAGTACTTGTGTAACTTATTTTGTGTGTATTTCATCCAAATATTTACATTACATGATCATTAAAAATGGTTCTGCCTTTCAATCACACCAGTTTTTCCCTGGCAGTGATGATAAAAAAGGGACACCAGACCATGAGCCCTTATTAGTGCATGTTGTGTAAGGCCCTTACTCGTCCGGAGGGTCCATGAGCATGGAAGGCCAGGTGAACCACCAATGTATGGCGAACCGCGCCTTCAAATTCTAAATTAGACGTCTAAGTGTTTGGAGACATCAATGAGCTGCATCTCTGGGCATTTTACAGCCAACTTACCCTCCTCGTAATCGACATCCGTCTCTTTTTCTCCAGTTAGGCTGGGACGGCCTCCCTCAGCACTTTTCTGTAGGCGCCTTCTTTCTTCCAAAGCCACTGGTGTCCTGTTCTCGTTGACCGGTTGTCTAACTAGAGGGCACAAATAAAAGACATATACTGATCTCAGGACTTCAATAACACAACTTATGGCTCTATTCTTGAAAGGGCATTGTGAATATTATTGATAGTATTTTTTTATTATGGGCCAGATTTAGAGTTTGGCAGACACGGTGCTCCATCCCATCACAAACGCGATGAAGCACCCTGTCCGCCAAGCTCTTTGAAAGGCCCTCTTTGGAGTGAGGCAGACTGGCAGCTTTCAGTGTCCCCTTCCTCTGACAGTCTGATGGACAGCCGGCTGTCGGAGTAAGGGCCTCACACCGCCCACCCTTTATAGAGCTCTTGCTCTGATGCACTTTTTTGCTGTCTGACACCACCATGGAAAGCCTAGTGAGTTGAACACAAAAACACATTTAATGTCCTTTACGCCCAGGGAAAATAATCCCGTGCGTAGGGGTCATTAGTTATTTGGTTTTCAAAAGCAAACTCACACTTTTGTAGGTTTTGCTTTTAAACATAGAGTTTGTTGCATAGCAGCCATCCACCAAACATTTGGGCCCACATGCATCAATGCAAATCTCGCTCACAAACGGGCAGATTCTCAGAATCTGCCCCTTTGCGACCGGTATTTTTGCATTTGGGATGCATCATCCCAAATGCAAAAATCGCAATTTAAGTAATCTCTAACTGGCACATGCATCAACAATGCCATTTGCGATTCCTTATTAGCGAAAAATAAGGATTCGCTAATAAGTAATAGCAAAAGGCTATGCATGTAGAAATTGCTTAAAAAATTGCGATTTCTAAACATTCCTTAATTGCGACTCGCAAGTTGTAAGTCGCAATTAAGGAATATCTCCTCATTCATTCCTATGGGCTTAGAGGCCCATAGGAATGAATGGGAAGACATTCTCCATTTGCGATTCTCAATCAGAGAATTGCAAATTGAGAATGCAATTTCAAGGGTGCCAGGGCGTCAAAAGGACACCCTGTTGCACCCTTGAAATCTGCATGTGAGTACATCTTGCACACACACATGCCCCAAGGGCATATGTGTGTGTGTAAAATGGAACTTTGAAAAAAGCACTTTAGTGCATTTTTCAAGGTTTTTGCAAATTACCATGAAGTTCACAGACTGAACCATCGTCCTCTCCATCTAAAAGAATTGTTAACTCTGTAGTTTTCAATGTAACCTTAAAGTACATCTTTTCAGCTAATGCCTGATTTTTCCTCCTGGCAACTAGGTGGACACACCTAGGCATGACTAGGACAAAGATTGATATGTAGCTGTAATATAGTTGCTTACTCCACCACCCAGCCTCTGGCCTCTAAAATACATTGATTTGAAGTGAGATTGTGTCTTCACCAATCCTACTAGCCACCGAGCAGCATTACTCTGTCAGGTGATTGTCTCCTGCTAATTGAAGGGTTGTATTTCTCTTGCCCACGTTACTCACATCAGATGACTCCAGTATATCAGAGCAGGCCTTTGTAGGATAGGAAGGGCAGAACTATTCGATATCCACAAGATTATATGCAAGAGGGGCTTAACCTGTGCTAAAGAGTGATTTTTTAGAAGGAGCTGCTGCGACAGAGAGGAAACAGAGCTGTGTAAGTCCAGTGTGCGTGGGTACATCGCATTTGAAACCGTCTCAACTACCAAACCATATCTTTTAGGGCTTTAAAGCATTTACGATCGCTTTCTACTGCCTAGATTTCAGCTTGATCTTTTTCACTATCTCCTGGCACAACCACGTGGTGCTCATAGAGGGCAGTGCCTCATGCCCTGTGGCTACGACGATCAGTCTCCTCAGGGCATGATGCACTTTTTTAATGTTTTGCCGTTTTTATGCGGTTCCCAGAAAGTTACTTATTACACCTATTCTTAAAAAAGGCTTGTTTTAAGATGGTGAAACCTGCTTTTATCTTTTTACAACTCCTCTCTAATCACACCGTTTTGTATACGCATACTATTTTAAGGGCTGCCATTAGGACCAGGACAAGCTGTGACTAATCATAGGATCGGGATTTACAATTTAGACTACCCTGGATGTACTGTATTGCAAGTTTGTATTTGTGAAGTATTACTGATGTTTGCTTGACTATTATGGGTTTATTTGAAAAACAAATATAGTTTTGATGATGATGACGACTCCTGATAGATTTTCCAACTTGTTGAAGGTTTTGAATATGATGTGAGTGGGTGGACATCTTCTCTGCTTCTCTGCTGTCCTTTTTATGGTTCTACCATACAGGTTACTAATATGTACTCCAGGGAAGCAGAACGCAGAGGGAAGCCTAACATGTAACAGACGGTACCCAGGCTGGTCAGCTCACCTATGTCCCGCTAAAAGTAGGGATTGTATAAAAACTATTATGACTATTGCACTTTTCTATAGCCGCATCAGCTATGGCTGTTGCTAATAACAGCAGGAAAAGTAGATTTCCACCATACCTGTTTGAGAATTGGGCGGCTACAGTTTCTTCAGTCCACCTTCACCTGCTAAATGATGAGGCACAAGGTGGGCCAATGGCAGCTAACAGCAGCCTGTCTCTCACTACTGCGTTGCCATAAACCAGTGCGAAAAATTACACACCAACCTGCAATCTTAATAGTTAAGGAAAAATGTTGGACATGACCCTTTTTGCAAGGTTATCCCCAAACATTTTGCCTTCCTCTTACTATTTTTATGACCCTCTTTCTGTTGGCTTTAGAGCAATGGGCATGTTACCACTGCTGATCAGTGCTAACTTGCATATGCTCACTTCTGTTAAACATAGTATAATTGGTTTCTCCATGATTGCCATATTTGATTTACTAATAAGTCCGTAGTACAGTGCACTGGGTGAGCCCAGGGCCTGTAAATAAAATGCTACTAGTGGGCCTGCAGCGCTGAGTGTGCCACCCACATTAGTAGGTTTTCAAACCTGTCTCAAGCCTGCCACTGCAGAGTCAGTTTGTGCAGTTTTAAACTGCCATTCTCACCTGGCAAGTTGCCAGGCCCAAGCCTTCTCCTTTATTACATGTAAGGCACCCCTATGGTAGGCCCTAGGTAGCCCCAGCAACAGGGTGCAGTGCATTTAAACGGTAGGACATGTACTAGTGAGTTTTGCATGTCCTGCTAGTGAAACACTGCTAAATTAGTTTTTCACTACAGCAAGGTCTATCTTTCCCATAGGTTAGCACTGGAGCTGCATTGTAAAATCTTACAAGTTTATCTTCAAATTGGAAGCAGACAGAAAATTGGAGTTTGATGTCTCTGGATAAACAATTTTAAAACACATCTTTGAGTGAAGTTGGTTGAAAATGACACTGTTAGAAAGTATTTTCTTACTATAATCATTCTGTGCCTCTTTCAGTCCCTAGAATACACGTCTGGGTTGGATGACAGCTGGGCTTTGTGAATTCACTCAAGGCAGTCATGCACAAAGGGGGCTGAGGTGTGCCCTTCATATCCCGATGGCCCATCACCAGGCTGATGGGTCTTATAGGGCTGGATTGGTGGGAGGAGTTGACACTTGCACCTGAAGATGGCTGTGCCTTTCCCCTCACAAAGAGCTGCCTAACCCCCAGTAGTGTGCCTGGAGCCAGGGTCATCAAGTTCAGGGTCTTGTGCACTACAAAGACCTTTCTTTGAAGTCTTCCTACTTCAAAGGCCAAAATGTGAATAATTACTGGGCCTCTGGCAATATACACTCAAAACACCTCTGTACGGAGGACATTCTGCCAGGAAAAAGAGCTGTTGTGCTGCCAGGAGGGGCTGCCACTTTGCTGTGTTGGATGGCTGCCTGCGGCCTTGGCCTGTCAGTGAGAGGACTGGGCTTTGCTCTCTACATTCTGCTTCCTAAAGTTTTTCCAAGGGCTTGAGGTGAGATTGCTTCTTGTTTTAAGTCTCAAGGTCATCAGAGATTTCACCTGCAGCACCTGGACTCCTCTGCTGAGAACCCTACTTGCCAATAGGTGCCAAATCCAGTTCCTGGGCCCTTGGATATGAGTTTTATGTGCTAAAAAGAAGAAACAAATGCATTTATAATTTGTAATTTGTAAAGGAATTTATAAAGCACGGGAATCACCCCTGAAGGGGTATCTCCGCGCCGCAGAGGAGACAAAGTACAGGTTAAGCACAAATCAATCCCGGAATAATTCAGTCTTCAGGAGTTTCCTGAATCGGAGAAGACTGGGGCATTTGTGCAGGTCCTCGGGCAAAGTGTTCCAATATCTTGGAGCAAGGTGTGCGAAAGTTCTGCCTCCTGCTCGTAATTTCCTCTAGCGGGGGACCACATGCAGCCCTTTCCCTTCGGATCGAACAAGCCTGCTCGGACGGTAATATTTAAGTTTGTCTGTCAGATAGCTGGAACACCTACCATAACGTGATTTATGTGCAAGGCAGCAGAGTTTAAATTTAATTCTCTGGCGAATAGAAAGCCAGTGAAGCTGTTTCAGCAGAGGCCAAGAGGGGGTGCGCGGGGGCATTTTGAGAGCCAGACGAGTGGCAACATTCTGCACTATCTGCAATCTACTCAAGAGAGATTTGTTTACAGATGCAAGAAGAGCATTGCAATAATCAAGCCGGCCGATAACCAAAGCTTGAATCAGGGTTCGGCGGACTGATAAGGTCAGCCACTGAAACACTCTGCGCAAAGGACTCAAAGTGTGGTAGCAGGTCCCTGTTGTGGTCATGACTTGATCTTTCATGGTCAGAGAGTTATCCAAACTGAGCCCTACATGTTTTGCCATAAGAGATGGACTAGGAGCGGGCCTAACACTGTGGGTCACCAATTAGGGGACCAAATGGATTGAGCAGAGCCAAACAAAAGCATCTCAGTCTTAGATGCATTAAGCTGAAGGAAGTTTTCTGTCATCCAGCCAGGTATGGCCAGCATGCCCTCCGCGAAGCGTTGATCAACTGACCCTGAATCCTTATCGAAGGACAGAAGTAGTTGTGTGTCATCAACATACCAATAGGGAGTGAAACCAAATTCCCTAATAATCTTAGCAAGGGGGACCACTGACGTTGAGCAATTTCAGAACCAGCTCATGTCTGTAACTTTTTTTCTCGGTCTGCCCCGAAGTAACCCTGGGCGCGTAGTACTACGCTTAGCTCACAGAGCATGCTTGCACTATTACGCAAGTAGCACAGTGCAAAAACTGTGCTTCAACATGTAGCGTAGCAGCAATAGCAACAGTACCCACAAATGCTTTGAGAAAGCACTTTTACATGCTAAAACGCATATAACCAATTCACAAAAGTGAACTGTGATATTAGGCAATGAGAGAGGTGATGATTTTGGGGAGGACCAAGCAGATGCCTTGAACACAAAGAGCATATCATGCTGATGAATGATTCAGTGGTGGTCCCTTCCTCCTAGGACCACCCCAAGCACAGTTATTGGCAAAAATACAATCCCAACCGAAGGCCCTGCAAAGCATTATGGGAAGGCATTAGCAGTGGGCAGTGAATATTATAGTCTCCAATATCAAAATAATTCTACACAGAGCTGCAGTTCAACTAGTCGTTACTAGATGTCCCTCACGAGTCAAATGCAAAAGCATTGAAGCCCTTTCATGAAGCTTTTGCATTTGACTCATTACGATTAGCTCCGTTATAACAACTCATCCTCAATGCCGCAGTGCACGCCACCTCACCCATGATGTCCCAGATCACCTTACAAATGACACTACTGATGACATTACAGGAAGACACCAGAGATCTCAGGATCCTTTTTGTCTGTGTCATTTATTTTCATGGGACACCTTCCCCATGTCAATAATGAAATCTCCATTTTTAAAGATGTGAACTTTGTGTATCAACAATGAGAATTCAAGAAGGCTCCATCGACATTCTTGCAACCCTTTCTGTTTTACCAAATTCCCCTGAAAGCAAACACTAAAAACACAGCCAATGCAGCTCCTTAAGGTTTGAAATGCTAAGAATCCAAAAGAATGTGGCAGTATATGGTTCATTACAAATACATGTTTCTAAATACTGTGAGTGCCAGGATTAAGCCACCTTCCATGGCACGACTCTCACCTCTGTGTCTCATGCACCGCGCTTTAGTGATGACAAAGAACCCAGCAGCAATCAGCAGAAGTCCCAGCAGAAGTGAGGGCACCAGAACCAGCAGCAGACTCGGGTTACTTCTCAGAGAGCTGTGGGGGAAACAGGAGTTAGTCACGCTCTGTGGTCCATCTTAGCCGAATGAAGCCTGTCACCAGTGCATACCTGAGACAGGGTGTGTGTTCTCTTTGAATTACTGGGCGTGCAGAAAGGAAATAGATGCTATAATACAAGAAGCTGCATCTATCGAGTCACTGCCCAAAACAAGAAAACAAAACAAGGGAGATGGCAGAGCCAGAAATGTCCTGACGAGAGATGCAAGGACCTGCATCCCGGAGCATGAAGAAGTGAGCACTTGGCGAGTGCGTAGAGTCACTTCCGGCGGAAGTGGTTGAAGTTCGAGAAGGCTCAAGAGATGATCATAGCGCAAGAGCAAAGGCAGCTCAGGGGGATAAGTCGACTTTATCGTCTTTCAGCAGGCTGGGAAACCTCAAGCTGGATGGGACTGGCTGCCCTTATCGGCCAGGGTTTCCACAGTATGGAAAAGATCTTTTTTTTTTGTGGAATATTTTTATTGGATTTTGAATTTGTGGTGTTCCCTTAAACAGGTCATAAACACAAATCCATATCATTATATTACTGCTAATACATCTGAAGCCTGGGCAAAGGGCGACTCTGTAAAAGACAAAGGAAATAAATGGCCATACAAGAGGAAATGCAGCAAACTGTGATTATAATAATCCACATTTGTAAATCGCGAACAATCACCAATAAGGGTCTCTAGGCGCTGGGGGCCGTCGGGAAGATTAAGCAAGCTATTGCCCAGAATCACATGGTGCTGGGCTAATCTGCCGCCGGGGATTGAACCGTGATCCCCAGATTGCAGAGCCAGTCGCCCTGGCCGCCGGCACCACACCTCTTCCGTCCGATTCTACAAATCATTGTACCCTTCGGCAGGATATGAAAGGCTCTTAAGCCGCCCGACCTAATTAAGTAGTTGTAAAGAGAAGAGCATATTCCTATATTCATATCAGAGCTTTTTGGAGAGAGTCATTCGTACATCATGTTCCTTGTTTCAATTTGTTAAAGACAGACGAGCGAGCACGTAGCTACACCTAATAATACAATCGAGAAGCGACAGCAAGATGACGATAGCCCTCCTCATCTTTTACTCGAACAGGTCCGTGACTGGAGCCCAGATGCACTGTCCAAGCGCTTTCTTCCTACGACCTCTACGTTTATAGATTGAAGATTCAACATTATACGTGGCGAATAGTCCTGCACGCCAATTAGTGAAAGTTGGAGGATCAGCGCTAATCGGTTGGGAAGTTATACACAAGTGGGCGATGGCCATCACTATGAACACAAAGTCTGTCTCGGATCTTATCCTAATCCCTGCTTCAGTATTGTTCCCTACTCCCAGAATAAGAAGAGCTGGGGTAATCGTAATTGATGTCCCCAGAGTCGTGGTAAAACATTTCTATATCATGTAAGTTTTGGACAAGAATAGAACATATTCACAGTGTCCGCTGCCTGGTGATCACATCTATTACATTTCCCTCCCCCCACTCTCCTCCACTTGGCAATCTTCGCAGGGTATAGTACAGGTCAAAGATTGACATAAAGTCTTGGCTCCTGAGACTTCCCGTAATTAGAATCTGGTTTGCTTCCACCCCGCACTTACTTGTCCATTTATCTGAACATACTGCCAAATCAGCAGGGAATGAATCAAGCAGGATATGATAGATCTTTCCCAGCCGAGAGTTCTTTTGAACAGCTTCCACGAAAGGTATCTTTCAAAAATTTGACGACACCCTACGCGCATTTTCCCCCCAAGAAGCTCCGAATCTGCAGAAATTTAAAAAAAATCCCCTCTACAAAGACTCTGTTCTTCCTGCAGTTTTGCAAATGTTACAAATTGTGCTTCTCTAAAAAAGTCCCCCAGGGAGTAAATACCCTTATTAGCCCACTCAAAAGTAACCCGATCCCGGAAAGTTGGCGGCAGTATACCTGTGGTTGCAAATGGAGTGTATGCATTCAGATTAGTAATCTTAATTTTCCGCCAGATCTGTTTCCACTCCTTATAAGCTGTTCTCAAGATCTTAAATCTGGTCTTTTTATAATAGCTAGGTTCGAGAACCAAAACCAAACAGCCCTTAGCTTGGTTCCCCAACCCCATTTCAAATATGGACAGGCTACATGCCTTTCAACTATCAGCTTTAGCCCCAACTGGCAAGATGGGTATGCGCTGTAGCATAGTGACCCAATAATAAAGCAGAAAGCTAGGGATAGCCATATCTCCACGCTGTCTTGGAAGCGCCTCTGGTCTTGCGGTAGCCCCAGAGAAACCTAGAGCAAACCCTATCTAACTTTACAAAACAAGAAGAAAAAAAAAGGGGAATGGTCCAAAAAAAGATTCAAACATTTGGGCAGAATTGACATCTTAATAACATTGCTTCGCCCAAAAACAGAGAGGTGTGAATGATCTAATCGCTCCAATTTCTTATTAGTGATTTAAATTATTGGGTTGATATTTAAATCGGGAACTTTTTCAACCGCGGCTGTGATTATAATACCCAAATAAGTAGCATCTGAAACAACTGGGAAATTCGTGGGGCAGATCATACCTGAACATAGAATTTGAGTATTATCCACATTCAGCTTGTACCCCGAAAGGGCGTCAAACTGAAGTGCTAGATCTTATACCACAGGAAAAGTAGAGATAACATTGCCTGTGAGGACTGCAATGTCGTCTGCATATGCCAAAGCTCTATACTCGAACTCCCCAATCCTGACCGCTTTAATAAGGGTACTTAGCTCGAGTTTCCTTAAAGAGGGATCAATACACAAGGCCTCTGCTGATGGTATAAGGTTTCGAATCTTGCCCTGAAATCCGAAACACTGCCTCTGGAGATAGATACAGTGCCTTGACTGCTTGTATAAAGCCCCGACCCAACCCTTTCAACATAGGACAGACCACAGGAACCGCCAGGAGACCCTGTCAAACGCTTTCTCAGCATCAAAGAGGAGTACCCCCAGCGGTGATCCCGTGGCCTGCGCCCAATCAAGAAGGGCTATTACACGACGGACATGACCGGCTGTGTACCTTCCCGGGATAAACCCGTGCTGGCGCAGAGATACCAGAGGGGTGATGACTTTTCCAAGTCTGGCTGCCAACATTTTCGAATAGATTTTACTATCACTATTGATCAATGTTTTAGGTCTGTAGAAAGCTGGGTTAAGTTCTGGCTTGTCTTTTTTCTTAAAGACAATAACAGTTGTCTTCCACCAAGAGTCAGGGATATGATTTTTTCAGCGAACCTGTTCAAATAAGAGTGTAATATCTTGCTTAAGTGCTTGTCGGAATGTTCTATAAAATTCCAGAGGAATGCCATCTGGGCCGACCGCCTTGCCCATGGCTAAGGAGGTTATTGCAAGGTCTATTTCCTCCCATGTAAACTGGGCTTCTAGTGCCTCATTTTGTTCCCGAGATATCTTCATCGTTTCCATGCCATTAAAATATTCCCTTTCCAGAGAATCTATCCCTGTCAGGATAGGTCCCTCAGAATAACGTTGACTATAAAAATTCTGAAAAACATTCAGAATTCCTGGCAAGGAGTCCTGGACCTGCCCTGCTTGATCTTTAAACTCGATTAGCTACTTCGCGCTGATGCAGTCGCTTAGCTAAAACCCTGCCTGTGTTTTCCCCTAGTTCATATGACTCGGCCCTCTGCTGCATATATTTAGCTGCCACCTCCCTGACAAAATAACCATGAATTTTAGACTTTATAATGACAATACATTGTTGACATTCCTCTATATTTATAACCCCCTGAATCCTACTCATTAATTCGTATTCAGCTGACCTTAATTGTTCTATCTCGTGTTTGATTTCTTGCCGTATTGATTTTTGACAGGCTCTGGAAAAACTTAGAGTTTCCCCACGGACAGCTGCTTTAAAAGCATCCCACACAATAGTTATGAAGCTGTGTTGCGATTAAAAGAGAAAAATTCCTGAATCCACTTGGCCATATGAGTACAGTATGCCTCATCAAGTAAAAGTTTCTTTTCAAAGGTCCAGGGTCTCTGAACTTTTGAAATTCCCCCCAGTGGAATCTGAATCGCTACGGGATTGTGATCTGAGATAGTTCTCGGAAAGATCTGATTCTTACTTATCTTAATCAATTGACTGGAAAGAAAAAAGTAGTCCAGCCGAACAAGCTTGTTGTGGGGAGCTGAGTAAAACGTGAATCCAGGATCGGGCGATTTGACTTTATGCCAGCTATCAGATAGCCCATGTTCCTTTACCAATCCTTGAAGAGCTTTAAAGACCCTAACTTTCCTGCCTTGATATGGAAGAACATCACATATATCAAACTTACTATCTAGATGAATATTAAAATCATAACAAAGTATTAGAGGGTGGGGCCATAGGGCAAGTTCAACACTTAGAAAGTTTAAAATATCCGGAGCATCTAAGTTAGATCCATAGATTGAACAGAGTGACATAGGGATATTATTTGATATGATTTCAGCTATCGTCCAGCGACCCAAATTATCTACTTTGACTCGTTTACATATACCCACCCCACGCCTGGCTAAAAAAGCCACCCCCTTAATTGTTGTACCTTAGCGGGTACAGGCCAGCACTTCAAGCCCAAGATCCCTCGCCACCATCGTTTACTCCATGGTACATGGGTTTCCTGAAGGCATAGCAGATCAAATTGCATATAGCTGAGTTGCTTGGCGAGCATGCCCCGCTTTCTCCTGTCGTTAAGACCACATATGTTGAGTGAACACTACGCAGGCTACCCATCATCCTTGTAGTTTATAAAGTCAGGATTGCACGGTACCCAAGACAAGCACAAAGCGTTAGACATAATGAAAAAGCACATTCCAAACTTCCTTATAAAAATAGCAGCATTGTTACAAAACCAAAGGGAACAGAACAAAACCCCCCACAGCCCTCTCCTCCCTCTCCCTCCCCCCACACCACCAACCTCTGATTTCCCCAGCTCACCCACCAAAACCCCTCCCTCCACCCACCTCGTAAGGTGTAAGGACTATCGGTCCTCTGTGATGGAGAGCTGACTAAACCCCCCCTCTCCTGAGCTCCCCCCCACCTACAAAAGGAAAAAAAAGGAATCTCAATAACAGGGTTAAGAAAAAACCAAAGGGAACCCAAGCAACCTTTAGGCCATTATAAGCCCGCATCAACATTATTATATACACCGGAAAGCCAAGATACTCCCCTACCTAATCTATAATGTGTGCAGAAATTCTTTAGCTGAAATTTCAGAGAGTTAAAAATGTTGCCTCCCCCTTAAAAAACACTTTTAGCTTGGCAGTGTTAAGCAGGAAGACCTGAGCCCCTTTTTCCTGAAATCGTGGAATTAATTGGCGAAGCTGCCATATTTTCTCAACTGTTATCTGGCAATAGTCGGGTCTCACAAAGAAATCGCAGCCCTTCCCTACCCTCTTCCTATCTGGCCTAGCTAAATCGTACAATGCCTCTCTGGCCAAAAAGTTGTTGAGACAGATCATAATGGCACAAGGTTTTTCAGCAGCTTGACCAGACTTTTTACATTGGTTGAAGGGGATCCGGTGGGCCCTTTGAAGTTCGGTTTTCCAGTCCCAATGCTTCAGATCCGGGTATGCTTCAGTAAAAAGTTCGACGATGAACTGGCGAACATCCTTCTTTGCCTTCTGGGATACCTAATATCTGTAATTTGTTTCTTCTTGACGGATTTTCGAGTCCATCAGTTTCCATAATGTATCATCCTTCTGGGTTTCCAAAGAATGGGTTAAGGCCTTTTGCGCTACCAGTTCCTCCTCCAATGTGGAGATTCTTGCGTCTGCTTCTCCAATTCTAGCAGCGAAATCAGAGCAGGTCTTAGCTACCCTGAGTATCGAGTTCTGCAATTTACGGTAGACCCCCTGGGTATGTGAACTTTCCACTCGGGTCTCCTCCCTGTGAGCCAAAATGCTTTGATAAATGGTAGAGAGGGTTATTTCACTGGGTATGGCTTGATCCAAGCTTGAAGCTCCGAGAGGTGTCGCACCATCGGTTACACCATCTCCAACCAATTTAGGAGAGAAAGTGTAGTCCCAGACCATTGATCCTGCTGAGCCAGAGATCTTGTCTACAACAGAGGTGCCAAGTTCCTTTTAACGGACAGTTGCGGGGATATAAGGACGGTTTTCTCCCTCCCCCAAACGGAGGCTCCTTATATCACTGTCATCTTCCGCCCAGTCCTGCCCAGGGCTTTCATCCCTGGAGGACAAAGATGGATCAGACATAGAGTAGAATTTATCACCTGAGTCCCCCTCTTTTACAGGGCCCGGAGCACTGGTTTCCACATCTTGGAGGTCTAAGAGGGGTTTCCTCGCCGCTAAGTCTGACGTTAAAGCTTTCAACGCACTCCTTGCCTGAAAAAACTACATTGCCCATAATGCATTGTTCTTGCCTTCTGGTAGTTTTCCCACTTTCATTAGTTCCTGGCTCCAAAGTCACAGCTAATTCATCCTAACTTACATCGTAACTGACAGCTTCAGTTTCTGCACTTAGCACACCCTGCCTCACAACCCCTTCAGTATTGCCTACGGCAAGATCACTGGAATCTGTCGCAGAAGGGGTCACAGTACCTTGATTCAGTGCCTCATCTGGCTCAGGAGTCTCGGATTCTGCCGGTAATGCAGGGATGTTGCTTGTTTCGGCGATGATTTTCCTCCAGTTACTGCATCTTCAGCATTTTTGCTTTTCTGGTTATGTGCCTTAAACATTGAGGACACTGTTTGCCGAACGCGAGTGGAGGTACCTCCTCCGGCGGCTCAGCCCATAGCCCGATGTGTAGATTCTCCCCCTCCCAGCCGAGTAACTGCTGCCCCTGTTACCGACTGGCCTGTCTCAGCATCCCCGTTGATTTTACCAGGGCTTCCAGAATTCGCAGGCAGTCCCCGGGTCTTGGAGCCCTTTGCTGTCGTCTTTGGAGCCATTGGAATTATCCGGCAGGACCAAGTCAAAGATACCGCAGTCCAAAAGAGGGGGTTTACACACGCCAAACGTGAAGGTGCCGGCCGTTCCAAATGCCACAGCCACGGGTGCCAAATCATGCCCCAGAGAGCGATTATTCCTTTCCTTCCTCAACAACACACCGCCTCAAGCCACATACACGGAGGGGAAGAGTGCTGCCCAGGAGCGCACAGAAAGTCAGCTCACTCGGCCGACGTCGCGGCTGCCATTTTGCCCCCCCACGTCCGTATGTAAAAGATCAGATGTCATAATCTGCAACACTGAGCCTGTTTAGCACACGTGATATACTCTGGGTGGAAGGGATGCAGGGACTTACCCTTCTTTGAAGTGTGTGGAGTTAGAGGATTCAACGAGGTGGGCATCTGACACTCCTCTCTCTGGGTCGTCGGAGTTCCTAGTAAAGCTACGTTTGCTAAGTGGGCTTTGACTGCTTCCTCTACTGTCCATAGGAGACGCACTGGCTCTTGTTTCATCCGTAGGTGCAGTCGACAGCCTCATGGTGCTTTCTAAACAGAATGAAGAGTTTCATTAAAACAGTCCTGCATACAGAGGGACAGAACTAATAACAGCGCCTTTCTAAACATCACTTGAACAGTCTCAGAGGGCGGACAATAGTTGCTGTTCTATATCAATGGTACTAATTTAATTAATGAATTTGGCTAATTGACTTAATTTACTTAATTAGAAAACAATAGCAGCAGGGAGGCTAGCGTTCTACCTAAACTTGATGGGTGTCCGTCTACCCCGTCACTTGCACATCTCATTTATTGTTGCGGGAAGAAGGTATTTCTTGTGGCAGGCTGCTGCCATTGTAGACTTCTACCAGGAAACTCAACACCGGTGGAATTAGCCACTCTGGCACCATTCTCGCCAGTGTCCTTTCTCTTGGAGTCTGCTACGTAACTGTGATAGTCCATGACAGTCCTAATTAGGGGTGAGCGGAACTTGCAGATTTCAGTCAGCAGAACACGCAGAGTCTCACTCCGCGGAATCCTACGGATTTACATGAAAACTCAGTGAGCGGAAATGGCACGTTACGCTGCATTATAGCACCAGGAGCTTGTTCCGTGCTGCAAAATCAGCGTGAAAGCCGCCACTTGGTGCACCAGAGGGCGCTGCTCCTTTGCTGCAGCTCGCGCACATTTCCTACTTGAGCGGCAGCTTTTACACCCCAAATGGTCGCTCCTGCCCATGTTGAGAAATCTCACTAGGGGATGCCAATTCTCGCAGGCACTTGCCAACTTACCATTGGCGAGCCACAACTGAGAAAAAACTCCGCCAGACTGCAGCTGGAGGACGTTTTGCCCTGGAACTCCATGTTATCAGCGTAACACGGAGTGGGCAAAATTTAGAAAACTCATTGGAATTTATCACTCCCCCCTAGTCCTAATCAGAAAAAGTCTGAGAATGCTCACATGCAGTGGGAGAAAATTCAAAGCATGTGGGACATATTCACACTCCAAATTTGAAAGAAGGACTGCTAGGTTCACATGATACATTGGACCGAATGCCACTGGTTTTTTTCTCCTAGAAGCCGCTGCACCCATGAATGCAGGGGCTGTTTCAGGGGTAAAAATGTCTGACAACTCGACATTCAGTGAACCGAATGCTGCCAATGTGGCTATCGTAGGACAGTTGGCCCACCAATTTTTAACTGATCGTATAAACCCCAGTGACTGGTATATCTATGAATATATTTAAAATAAAATGGAGAATAGGAAACCACAATAACCACAGATTTTGGGAGTGAAGAGGATTGCCGAAAAAGAAATGCGGATGAGAGGAAGGGGACATAGAATGTGTTGTATTGGGACTTGTCAAGGTGAGATGGAGCACTGATGTGAACTAAGCACTAAAAGATCATGTGGTCCCCGTTAGCATATAGGCCAAACCACAAGAGAGATGCTGGAAAAAGCAACAGTCCAAGAGTGCACTTTATTGCAATCTCTACCTCAAATAAATCCCAGAAGAAACATGGGTGTGGAGAATCTCAAACTTGATACATCAAAGGTAAGAACATATTGGTTAAATGCTGAAAGCACAGAACAAATGTTGTAAGCCATATTTATTCAAACAATAAACATGGAAATATTTCTTTGTAAAAACAGAATACAGTGGCGTCATCGGTGAGGGTGAAGCAAACATGCTCCGCGTTCCCTCAACAGTGATACACACCCATGAAAATGGCAGTTAAAGGTGCATATCTAAAAAGTAAGAGTAGCATGGCCCGTTCTTGGTTAATAAACAATATAGGAAAAGAGTCCGTGAGTACAGTCAACTTTTCAATCCCATAGAAAATGGCGGGTTCTTCATGAGGACTCTCCTAGATACAGCTGGTCCCAAGGTTCAGGAGAGGAGTGCCTTTATTGACCCTCTGAAGGGATGGGAGAAAGGAATTCAAGGCTTCATCCCTGCTGAGGAGATGGTCCACATTCCCAAGACATACCCGGAATGTATGGGAACTGGCAAAGGGACACAACAGGAAGATTGCTCCAAGGCTAGATAAAAGCACCCACACTGCTCTGTGGCAGGTGGGTGACTGGATCTAGGGTGCAACACATATTTTTAAAACCTTAATAGTGAACCCCCTGAAGTAGAACTTGGTCCAACACAGCCATCAAAGCTCTGCAACACAAAATCATGCCCTCCCTCCCACAGGTAAAATTTTACATTCTTCATTTCGCATATGGTTTCTGGACAGACTAGTCAAACCTCACTTAATTGAATTCAACATATGCTGGAGCAGGGGAAACAGCCATCACATAACATGCGTTACAACGCATGCAATTAAAATTCTGTTGCGTTGTTGCATCGCAGTATCATTACAACCAAAGTAGTTACAACGACTTGCTCTAGGGGGCGCTCTAAACTAAGGAATAGTATGATTTACTATTCCAACACCTTCCCTACTGTTGCACACACTGGAGTTGGAACCGTAAATTATACTATTCCTAATGCCCCCTAGAGCAAGTCGTTGTAACGACTTGCGTTGTAATGGTACTGCTATGTAACAACATAATCGCATGCGTTGTAAACGCATGTGATGTAAAGGGATATTCCTGGAACAGTTATGAAGAGCCTGAGGAACTTAACACGTTTGTTGGCTGCAGGCTACTGAATGTTGATTCAGAAAGTCTGGCAGAGCGACTCTCCAATATTTGTAACCAGCCCATTACACTTGACTGTCCCAGTTATATTGGGTCCGCTTGTGTCCACAATTCCCCTCACAGTGAACCGAACGGAGTACGCTCTACCTGATCTGAAGTGTTGCTGTGAAGCAGGTCCTGCGTGAGTGGAAATCTGCTAATCATATCTTCTCCCGTGCATGGTGGGCCTGGGTCACACACATGAGTAGCGTTCATACCCATCATAGCCTCTGGAGACCTCCACTAGGTTATCTACCACTTGACGGATCTAGAGAGGACACAGCTGGTGTGTGGTATTTCCACTAGCACAGATCATCTGCAGCTTCATACAGACCTCAAATGTCTATATTGCCTGTTGGCCTGTTGGCCGTAAATGCTCATTTCCCCCTCCTCTTCCTCCTCTTTCTCTTATCTCTGACTCTCGCGTCTCCCCTCTTCTCCTTGCTGTCGCTGTATTTTCTGTTTACTGGGGTTACTCTTCTACTCTGTCATATTACTAAATATCTTCAATTACTGTCATTAAATATCAATCGCAATTTACATCAAATGTTTTGTCCATCCTAAGTTAATTGATTCTTGTTGTATCATATACCAGCTTGTATGTATCGTTACAATGTATGGGGTAGTTTTATGGTTCCATAGTAACGATATGGCTTGTCTTTCTTTCTTTCTATGTTATCTTCTCATTTCTGTATTTTCTGCAACAAAAAAACCCAATAAAGTTCTAGTACAAGCAATGAGGCACAAGGAAGGAAAGTGAGGAGGAGAGCAGTGTGAGGTAAAAGCGTAGAGAGGGAGGGGAGAAGAACAGCTTGAGGCACAAGGACGGTGAGTAATGAGAAGAGCAGAAGGAGGTACAAGGCTGGAGCGTGATAAGAGCAGCAGGAGTCACAATGACCAAGAGTGAGAGGAGCAGAGTGAGGCACAAGGATGAAGAGTGAGAAGAGCACAGTGAGGCATCAGGAAGGACATTGAGGAGGAAAAGAGCTGCGTGAGGCAAAATTAAGGAGAGCGATGAGAAGATGAGCCAAAGATACAAAGTAGGAGAGTGAGGCAAAGAACCGTGTGAGGCACAAGGATGGAGAGTGAGAAGTGCAGCATGAGGCACAAGGAAGTAGAGCGAGGCGAAGAGCAGCAGGAGGTACAAGGCAGGAGAGCGAGGAGAAGATCAGCAGGAGGTACAAGGAAGGAGAGCGAGGAGAAGAGCAGCAAGAGGAACAAGGAAGGAGAGCGAGGAGAAGAGCAGCAGGAGGTACAAGAAAAGAGAGCGAGGAGAAGAGCAGCAAGAGGTACAAGGCAGGAGAGCGAGGAGAAGATCAGCAGGAGGTACAAGGAATTAGAGTGAGGAGAAGAGCAGCAGGAGGTACAAGGAAGGAGAGTGAGGAGAACAGCAGCAGGAGGTACAAGGAAGGAGAGCGAGGACAAGAACAGAAGGAGGTACAAGGAAGAAGAGCGAGGAGAAGAGCAGCAGGAGGTACAAGGAAGGAGAGTGAGGAGAACAGCAGCAGGAGGTACAAGGAAGGAGATCGAGGACAAGAACAGAAGGAGGTACAAGGAAGGAGAGCGAGGAGAAGAGCAGCAGGAGGTACAAGGAAGGAGAGTGAGGAGAACAGCAGCAGGAGGTACAAGGAAGGAGATCGAGGACAAGAACAGAAGGAGGTACAAGAAAGGAGAGCGAGGAGAAGAGCAGCAGGAGGTACAAGAAAGGAGAGCGAGGAGAAGAGCAGCAGGAGGTACAAGGAAGGAGAGCGAGGAGAAGAACAGAAGGAGGTACAAGAAAGGAGAGCGAGGAGAAGAGCAGCAGGAGGTACAAGGAAGGAGAGCGAGGAGAAGAACAGAAGGAGGTACAAGGAAGAAGAGCGAGGAGAAGAGCAGCAGGAGGTACAAGGAAGGAGAGTGAGGAGAACAGCAGCAGGAGGTACAAGGAAGGAGATCAAGGACAAGAACAGAAGGAGGTACAAGAAAGGAGAGCGAGGAGAAGAGCAGCAGGAGGTACAAGGCAGGAGAGCGAGGAGAAGAGCAGCAGAAGGTACAAGGAAGAAGAGCGAGGAGAAGAGCAGCAGGAGGTGCAAGGAAGGAGATCGAGGAGAAGGATTTTAAAAATTGTAGCCTGTGTAATATTCATTGTGCTTTTAACTGCCATTCACTCTCACCTGCATCTTGGCATCTTAGAACAGCGCTTCTCGCTGCAACGACCTCTTCCCTTCAGTCGCCATTCCCGAGGGCGAGGCGAGACACGCCCCCTCGGCTGGCCACGCCCCCCCGCCACGACTACAAATAGCGCGCGCCGACGCTAGGCGCTGCATTGCTGATTGGCTCCTGAGGCGGAAAGCCGGGAGCAGGGACGATTTTAAAAATTGTAGTCTGTGTAATATTCATTGTGCTTTTAACTGCCATTCACTCTCACCTGCATCTTGGCATCTTAGAACAGCGCTTCTCGCTGCAACGACCTCTTCCCTTCAGTCGCCATTCCCGAGGGCGAGGCGAGGCACGCCCCCTCGGCTGGCCACGCCCCCTCCAACCTCCTCTCTCACCGGCATAAAGTATGTGTCTTTGTAGGAAGCGCAGCGAACGAGCGCAGCGGGCACGCCGTTTGCGCGCCGAAGGCGCGCCTAAGGCAAGCCCGTCTGCGCCCGTCCGCGGCCGGACGGGGCTAGGGGCACGACTCCATGCCAGATCTACATCCTACTCTTCTAAGGATCTTATTGCCCTTCAAGGTAAATGGCTACTTCCAGATTCCACCCGCAGATTGATTTCCTTTTTAGGCCTTGCCCCCACCTCCCCCATAGCCCCTCATCCCCCGTTACACGCCCCACCGTTACCCTGCCCCCTTCCCCCTGACCTCTCCCCCTGTTCGCCGGCACTGTCTGTCTTTTTACTCAATACCAGGTCAGCGGTCAAGCACCACCATGAGTTGTTCGTCTTACTCGATTCTGAGAAACCGGACCTACTGCTCCTGACCGAAACTTGGTACTGTGACACCTCCCTCCCCGTTCTCCTGGCCACCCTACCCTCCTCCTATGTGGCCCTTCGAGCCGACCGGCCGGCGGGCAAGGCAGGCGGCGGGGTTGCCCTGATCGCTCGGTCGGAGTTGAACTACCAACTACTTCCCTCACCTCCCATTCCCCCTGCTGACTTCCTGGTAGCCCGCTCTCTTTCATTTTCCCCCCCTATTACCTGCCTATTAATGTACCGGCCTCCCCAGCCCTCGCCCGCATTTTTGCCGGCCTTTCAAGACCTATTGGCCAACTTGACGGTCAACTATGCCTCGGTCTTGGTGCTAGGGGACTTTAATTACTGGCCCTCTGACCCACTCGAGTGCTCAGCCTCAAAAGAGTTTACAGATTGCCTATCAACCCTTAATTTCGTGTCGCACATATCTGTCCCCACTCACTCCCATGGACACACATTGGACCAGGTCTGGTCCCTCAACCTCCCCGTGGCCTCGGCCACTGTTTCGCCGTGCCCTTGGTCCGACCATGCCCTCATTTCCTTCTCTATTCCTCGCAACGTGATGCCTAAAATTCCGTATGCCAAAAACACCTGGGCACGGAACTGGAATAGATTGGATTACCCCTCCTTGACCTCCATGCTCTGCGACTCTACTCCTACTCTTACTGGCTTAACATCTACCTCTCAAGCCAAGGCCATTAACACCTGGCTGGCGGATGGCTGCGACTCTGCGGCGCCCCTACGCCGCATCTCCGTCCGACGACCAAAGGACTCTAATAGATGGTTCAACGACCACCTAAAAGCTCTCAAACTGAGCGCCCGTCAGGCAGAAAGGCATTGGAGGAAAAATTACGATCCCCTATTAAAAACCCACTTCTCATCAGCTCTGGACAAATATAAAACAGCAATCCTGGCTGCTAAGTCCGCCTACTTTTCGTCCAAAATTACATCTGCCGAAAACAAACCCAGGGTAATCTTCGAGATAGTGAATGACCTGGCATTCTCAGACCGAACCTCGCCCATTATTCCTCCCTCCCAACTTCTCTGCGACCAGCTTAATACCTATTTTTTGGCCAAAATAGCAACCATCAAGCTTAATATCCCTCCACCCTCCTCTGCCTTCGTCGATCCCGCCCCCCCTCCCCTCTCCCACCTTCTTACCTCTATCCCCCCCCTCACGCAGGACTCTTTTCTGGAGATACTCCCTAAAGTGAAGTCGGGATCTCCTGCGGACGTCTGCCCAGCACGAGTCCTGCAGCAAATATACTCCAGCTGCCCTGACCCCCCCATTGCCTTCCTCAACAGCTCCCTGGCACAGGGCGTAGTGCCCTATTCGCTTAAAGCAGCTACCATAGTGCCCATCCTGAAGAAAGCTGGCGCTGACTCTTCCATCTCGGCTAACTATCGCCCCATCTCCCTGCTACCCTTCCTGGGGAAGGTGATGGAACGCCATGTTACCGCGGTGCTCAGCGCCCATGTGGAGGCAAACGGGGGACTGGCTTCCCGCCAAGCCGGATTCCGTCCCAGGCATTCGACCGAGTCAGTCGTGGTCTCAGTCTTGGACAAACTCAGAAAGGGTATGGACGAAAATAAACACCAGGCACTGGTCCTCCTTGATCTTTCCGCCGCCTTTGACACGGTGGACCACACCATCCTACTCACCCGTGTCAAGGCGGCCGGTATCGGGGGATCAGCTCTGATCTGGCTCTCCTCCTTTCTGAGGGAACGCACTCAGGCGGTCCGGTTAGGCGACTTCACGGCCACTCCCCTTCCTGTCACTTGCGGTGTTCCCCAGGGATCCTCGCTCTCCCCCTTACTTTTCAACCTTTACATCTTTCCTCTTATCTTTGCACTACAGCAGCTGGAGGTCACCGTCTATAACTACGCGGATGACCTCCAGCTCATCTTTGATCTGTCCCCCTCTCCTCTCTCGGTCTCCAATTTCCAGTCAACCCTGACATTCATCAGTGACTGGATGAACCACAACCACCTTAAGCTGAACCCGGATAAAACCGAGCTGGTTCTCACCGGTGGTTCATCCAGTCCCTGGAACTCTTTCTTCTGGCCCCCTTCTCTTGGCCCTGCACCGACCCCTTCCACCACAGTCAAAACACTTGGTGTCAAAATAAACAACCAACTCACTCTCCACTCACAAATCAGTTCTGTGGTGTCCTCCTGCTTCTTTTCTCTTCGCACTATCCGCACTGTCTCCCGCTTCTTTTCCCCCCAGGCACTTAAGATTATTATGGCCGCACTCGTGATATCAAAATTGGACTACGCAAACGCTCTTTATCACGGTATCCCCGCTTCCAGCTTGCGTAGACTCCAGACCGTCCAGAATCAAGCAGCTCGGCTTGTGTACGGCCTCCCTCGTTATCACCACTCCACCCCCCTTCTTAGAGAGCTTCACTGGCTCCCCATAAAGGAACGGGCCCTATTCAAGATCGGGTGCATGGTCTTCCAGGCCCGCCAGGGCTCCGCCCCTGCCTTCATCTCCTCACTAATCAAGTCCTATTTACCCACAAGAGAACTTCGATCTTCCTCCAGGTCCCTCCTCCAGATCCCTCGCTTCACTCGCAAAAAGTGGGGCGGGGCTAATTTCTCCACCCTAGCTCCAACCTTCTGGAACTCACTCCCTGACCACCTCCGGTCTGCCACCCAGTATCTCCCCTTTCGCAGAGATCTGAAAACGTTCCTTTTTAACCAAGCCTTCCCCATTTAAACCCCTTCAAATTTCCCTTTCTTCTTTCCCTGGTCTTCTTGTTTTCACCTCAGTTGCCGATCTCCCCAGCGCCAAGAAACCGCAAGGTGTATGCTGCGCTTTACAAGTATTTTAAATTAGAAATTAGAAATTAGAAGGACAGCAGGAGTTAAAAAGAAGGACAGAGGAGAATTGCAGCATGAGGCACGAGGAAGGAGAGTGAGGAAAAGAGCAGCATAATGCACAAGGAAGGAGATTGAGAAGGAGAGGAGCATGAGGCACAAGGAAGCAGATTGAGAACAAGAAGAGCAGTGTGAGGCACAGAGAAGGAGATTGAGGAGGAGAAGAGCAGCATGAGGCACAAGGAAGGAGAGAGAGGAGAACAGTAGCGTGAGGGACGAGGAAGGAGAGTGAGAAGAACAGGGTGAGGCACAAGGACAGAGAATGAGGAGGAGAGCAGCGTGAGGCACTGGAAAGGAGAGCGAGGAAAAGAGCAGCAGGAGGTACAAGGAAGGAGAGCGAGGAGAAGAGCAGTGTGAGGCACAAGGAAGGAGAGCGCGGAGAAGAGCAGCAGGAGGTACAAGGAAAGAGAGCGAGGAGAAGAGCAGCGTGAGGTACAAGGAAGGAGAGCGAGGAGAAGATCAACAGGTGGTACAAGGAAGGAGAGAGGAAAACAGCAGCGTGAGGCATGAGGAAGGAGAGTGAGGAAAAGAGCAGCGTGAGGCACAAGGGAGGAGAGAGAGGAAAACAGCAGTGTGAGGCATGAGGAAGGATAGTGAGAAGAGTAGCGTGAGATACAAGGAAGGGAAGTGAGGAGGAGAGTAGCATAAGGCACAAGGAACGAGAGTGAGAAGAGCAGCATGAGGCACAAGGAAGGAGAGTGAGGAGGAGAGTAGCGTGAGGCACAAGGAAGGGAAGTGAGGAGGAGAGTAGCATAAGGCACAAGGAACGAGAGTGAGAAGAGAAGCATGAGGCACAAGGAAGGAGAGTGAGGAGGAGAGTAGCGTGAGGCACAAGGAAGGGAAGTGAGGAGGAGAGTAGCATAAGGTACACGGATGGAGAGTGAGAAGAGCAGCGTGAGGCACAAGAAAAGAGAGCGAGGAGAAGAGCAGCAGGAGATACAAGGAAGGAGAGTGAGGAGGAGAGCAGCGTGGGGCACACGGAAGGGTAGTGAGGAGGAGAGTAGCATAAGGCACAAGGAAGGAGAGTGAGGAGGAGAGTAGCGTGAGGCACAAGGAACGAGAGTGAGAAGTGCAGCATGAGGCACAAGGAAGGAGAGTGAGGAGGAGAGTAGCATAAGGTACACGGATGGAGAGTGAGAAGAGCAGCGTGAGGCACAAGAAAAGAGAGCGAGGAGAAGAGCAGCAGGAGATACAAGGAAGGAGAGTGAGGAGGAGAGCAGCGTGAGGCACAAGGAAGGGAAGTGAGGAGGAGAGCAGCATAAGGTACAATAAAGGAGATTGAGGCGGAGAACAGCAGCGTGAGGCATGAGGAAGGAGAGTGAGGAAAAGAGCAGCGTGAGGCACAAGGGAGGAGAGAGAGGAAAACAGCAGTGTGAGGCATGAGGAAGGATAGTGAGAAGAGTAGCGTGAGGCACAAGGAAGGGAAGTGAGGAGGAGAGTAGCATAAGGCACCAGGAACGAGAGTGAGAAGAGAAGCATGAGGCACAAGGAAGGGAAGTGAGGAGGAGAGTAGCATAAGGCACAAGGAACGAGAGTGAGAAGAGCAGCATGAGGCAGAAGAAAGGAGAGTGAGGAGGAGAGTAGCATAAGGCACAAGGAACGAGAGTGAGAAGAGAAGCGTGAGGCACAAGGAAGGGAAGTGAGGAGGAGAGTAGCATAAGGCACCAGGAACGAGAGTGAGAAGTGCAGCATGAGATACAAGGAAGGAGAGTGAGGAGGAGAGCAGCGTGAGGCACAAGGAAGGAGAGCGAGGAGAAGATCAACAGGTGGTACAAGGAAGGAGAGAGGAAAACAGCAGCGTGAGGCATGAGGAAGGAGAGTGAGGAAAAGAGCAGCGTGAGGCACAAGGGAGGAGAGAGAGGAAAACAGCAGTGTGAGGCATGAGGAAGGATAGTGAGAAGAGTAGCGTGAGGCACAAGGAAGGGAAGTGAGGAGGAGAGTAGCATAAGGCACCAGGAACGAGAGTGAGAAGTGCAGCGTGAGGTACAAGGAAGGAGAGTGAGGAGGAGAGCAGCGTGAGGCACAAGGAAGGGAAGTGAGGAGGAGAGCAGCGTGAGGCACAAGGAAGGGAAGTGAGGAGGAGAGCAGCATGAGGCACAAGGAAGGGAAGTGAGGAGGAGAGCAGCGTGAGGCACAAGGAAGGGAAGTGAGGAGGAGAGTAGCATAAGGTACAATAAAGGAGATTGAGGCAGAGAACAGCAGCGTGAGGCACAAGGAGGGAGACTGGAAGGAGAAGAGCAGCGTGAGGTGGGGTGGTGTTAATTGTCCCAGAAATGAACGAGAATGGCTTAATAATAATGCAGACGAGTGAGATGGGAAGAAGGCATTGACGCATAAGAAAGAAGCTCAGCTGGTGCTAAAAAGGGGATGGTAACTGAGGGAAGGGACTATGAAACAGTAAGCAGAAGTTAGGACAGGAGGGGCAAGTAAGCAAAAGTAAAACCAAAGAAGGGCAACTCGGGCAACGGAGGAGGAGCTGCAGACACACATTGGTGGCCCTGAGGCAGACCCTTCTATTGTTATTGTAGTAATGTCTGTAAATGACGAAACAGGGACATATCATCAGAAGGGGGCAGAACACACAGAAGGCACCTGAATAAAAGGACTTCCTATCAGCGAATCAGACAACGGGAAATGTACAAACCCACAGATGTTTTAAAGAATAAGGGTGTGTGAGTATGTCAACAGAATCCTGTGTCAGGGGTCTGGAGAGTGGGGTGGGAAAGAAAGAATAAAAATGAGCATTTCAAGGCACAGAAAACATTTTGAAGTCAGATACACAAACAGAAAGGCCCCCAAATGGAAGAACGAATAAACCGAAAGTGTAAATTTGCATAGATTAGGAAGGGCTGGAAACCGTGTGTTTCTTTTTGGGATTGCAGTCCCGCCAAGGTTAAGGGTGCAGGCTGCCACCTCCCTGCTGAGATCTGGTCCATAAACCCAAGCTGCCCAATTACCCCTACCACCTCTCACAGCCGTGCGGGGGGCTTGTGGGGGGTGGAGCAGTAAATATTGTGCTAATACCTTTAATTGTGGATGCTTAGGGGCATATTTACAACGAGGCGAGAAAAAATTATCGCCGCTTTAGCGGCGATAATTTATCGCTATATTAGCAAGGTCACGCTAACGCGTGGAACCTTGCTTTAGCGTGGGGATTTCTAACGCCCAGCTTTGCATCTCTAATGAGATGCAAAGTGGGCGTACCTGACCTGACATGATAGGAGAAATGTCGCTAAGCGACATTTCTCCTATCATCAAGCCCCACACTATGAAGCATAGCGTCAGGAAAAGCAGCGATAACCCCTGTTATCGCTACTTTCCTTACACCTGCTTCAGGACTGACTTAGCCATGATATCCTATGGAAGGAGGATATCATGGCTAAGTTTGTGAGTCCCTATCAACAAGCTAACGTGAGATTATCGCTGGGTTTCCAGCGATAATCTCACGTTAGCCAGTTAGCGCTAGGATTTTTATCGCCGATGAGATAAGCGTTGCTAATAGCACGCTATCTCAGCGATAAAAATCGGCGCTACCTGGCGATAATTATCCGAGCGCTAAGTGCGCTCAGCGATAATTATCGCCGGTTGTTGTTGATATGCCCCTTAGTTTAGAAAGCCTTAGCAGGGCTGAACATTGTCTCTGCATTAAAGGCCACCTAGACCCATTAAAAACCACCTCACCCCTGGGAAAGGCCGACTGGGGTGGACCAGAGAACGCGTCACCAAGGCCTGGACATCGATTATTAATAAAGCTAGCATGGAGAAGTGTGCAGCCGAAGTGGTTAACCCAACCATTTGGTAAAGTACAACAGCTTCTCCGGCCTCCATCAATGGACTCTCCTCACCACATTTTGCGAACTAAGGCTTTTTTGATGACGTAGGGCAAGGAAGCGGGAGGCAGTGGGGAAAATTAAGACATAAATTCCAGCAAGATGCCATAACAATGGTTTGGAAAACACAATGGAGCCTAAATCTTAAACATGGGGGCAGGGTAGGGATGGGCGGAAGCTTTAAAACAAGATGGGATTTCAGTAATTGATCTGGAAAACGCATTATTAATACCCTTCATTTGTTTTAAGCCTCGAGGTACATATAAACATAATTTTGCAACCGGAGGCAAGCTTGACCGTTGGCAAACTGTGGGGCATATCAGCAACAACCAGCGATAATTATCGCTCAGCGCACTTAGCGCTAGGATAATTATCGCCGGCTAGAGTGGATTTTTATCGCTGAGATAGCGTGCTATTAGCAATGCTTATCTCCTCAGTAATAAAAGTCCTCACGCTAACTGCCTAACGTGAGATTATCGCTGGAAACCCACCGATAATCTCACGCAATGTGGCGTTAGCTTGATGATAGGGCGCCACAAACGTAGCCATGATATCCACCTTCCATAGGGTATCATGGCTAAGTCAGTCCTGAAGCAGGCGTGAGGAAAGTAGCGATAACAGGGGTTATCGCTACTTTTCCTGCCGCTATGCTTCATAGCGTGGGGCTTGATGATAGGAGACATGTCTCTTAGCGACATTTCTCCTGTCATGTCAGGTCAGGAGCGCCCACTTTGCACCTCATAAGAGATGCAAAGCTGGGCGTTAGGAATTCCTACGCTAATGCAAGTTTTCACACGTTAGCGTGAGCTTGCTAATTAGGCGATAAAATTATCGCCGCTTTTCAGCCGAAAACGGCCGCAAAAGCGGCGATAATTCTATCGCCTCGCCTTGCTCATATGCCCCTGTGTTTCTAGTGCACAAGAGCTAATGAAGTTCTGCCCGAGGGTACAGTAAAAAAAAAAAATGTGTGCACAGATGCCTCTTCTAAGTTCTGCTGGGGAAGAAGGAGGCAACAGTGTGCAAACAACAGACTATAACAGTGGAAAACAATGGAATGTGCTTATCTGGTTTGTAAGTAAAAATACACCTTTTATCTTGAGGTTTGAGTGAAGTCGTGCTAAGTTTAGTCCCACTCGCCCCTTGAAAAATATGCAGCTGTTCTTGGGATTTGAAGCATCTGTTCCTGTGCCAGGCAGCGGCCTTCATCTCTTCATCTTCCCAGAACAGCGCCACAGAAAATGCAGAGTCGAGATAACAAGCCCTGCGCTGAAAAGGAAGGCCAGGTTGTTTCCAGAACGTTTTCGCACTGAAAAGAAAGAGAAAGTGCACCCTTGGGAAACAGGCGCAGAAGAGCCTAGACAGCGCGGTGTGCCCCACCGGAAGTGATGTGCAACACATTTAAATAATGAAAAATGGAGGGCAGGGGGAATGGGAGGGGGTTAGAAGAAAATAGGGGCATATTTACAAGATTGCGATAGAAAATTTTCTCCGCTTTTGCGGCCGTTTTTGGCCGAAAAGCATAGATAATTTTATCGCCTAATTAGCAAGGTCACGCTAACGCGTGAAACCTTGCATTAGCGCACGAATTCTGAACGCCCAGCTTTGCATCTCTAATGAGATGCAAAGTGGATGTTCCTGACCTGACATGACAGGAGAAATGTCGCTAAGCCCCACGCTATGAAGCATAGCGGCAGGAATGTCGCTAAGCCCCACGCTATGAAGCATAGCGGCAGGAAAAGTAGCGATAACCCCTGTTATCTCTACTTTCCTTACGCCTGCTTCAGGACTGACTTAGCCATGATATCCTATGGAAGGTGGATATCATGGCTACATTAAATTTTTCTTTACACCAAATGTTCCATAGCCCTAATACCACATCATGGTGTCCACATTATTTTTTGTGTACAAATTTTTAAACTTTTTTTGACACCTCCTAACATTATACAAAAATGATGACATATACTTCGCTCACTTTTTCTACACTCATACCCACTCACACCCATTCATATCCTTCATCACATTTAAAACAAACTAAGTGATAATATATCCATAACGCAAAAAATGGCCTCCCTTGTCCCTCCTTGGCTGGTTGATTAAATCTTGTACTTATTTGTCCCTGTACATAATTTCCCTGTTGAGATATTGTTTTTGTTATTACATATACCCGGTCTCAACTGGGCTAACGGGCCTGCTCCTGTTTTTCTTGTTTATAAATCAAGTGCAGCATTGGCACATTGTTTGGTATTTGCAATCAACCTATGGTAAGCAGCAGGTGGGATTACAGTCCGTATAGTGATTACCACAGGTCATGCAGACAGCGCATGCGCGCGGCTGCTCGACCTAAAAAGTACATCAAACTGTCTGCTCTAAATAGGGTGAATGATGTCACAAGTCAGTCGCTGTAAGGTTTCGGCCAATGAAACCAGAAGGGGCCCAGCTGTCAGAAGCATGTCCGTCAGTCTGACTGTAAATACACCCGCCGGACTGTCGGACCCTCTCCACTAAACTCTACATCAGGCCTCAGGCCATAAAAGTATAAGTCTTCGCTGTCATCAACATCACTTTTCAAGGGTGAGATAAGAGAGGCAGAGGATAGAATAACATTGGAAATAATGGATTCCATTTGAGCAGCAGAGTGAAGTGCAAGAGAGAAGGTGTCCTGCAAGTGATCTCTGCCCAGCTCTGCCCAGCACATTCTTCAGCACATGGCCATTTTAAAAAAACAACAAACACTATGACTGTCAAAATATTTACCTGATATGGAACAATCTGACCCACTGCTCCTCAAACTGAAACGGGGTTCAATGTGTCGACCTTTGAGCACATTTTGTGTATTGTTCATGCAGTAAAAAGTAAAGTAATCACCTTCGAATTTGATAAGTAAATCTGAATAATCCAAGACAATGCTTGAATTGAACAAAAGTTGTAGTTGAAAGTAAAACTACACAACGAAAGAATCAGTGGTACAAAAGCATCACATTCAACAATCATTGGAAATGAAAATAGAGAAACTATCCGTAGCAAACATTTCCGCCATGGATCAGGTGGAAAAAATCCAGAGTCATAATATGTTACCGATGAAAATAAATGATCACATTTAAATGATGAAAATCAGAAGGATAAAGGTAAAAGCAAAGGTGATGATGTACTCATTGGAGGTAAAATCCACTCATTTGTTTTGCACACTGACAACTTTGTGACCTGACATTCACTTTGTGCCGTCACTGATATAGTAATTGGTTGCGGCACCAAACTATTGTGGCTGTATCAGGTGTGAGAAAGGAGCCATTTGTCACCTTTGAATAGCTATGAATGCAAGGAGCAGACATCCATCTCTAAATTTGCATTCGCTAAATGTTGACATTGGGCCAGATGTACGACGATTTGCTTTAGCGACGCGCAAATTGCGAAAAATTGAGTTGCAAAAGCAAATGTACAACAGTGTCACTGTTAGCGATTCCCAATGGGGTCGCAAAGAGCGAGGCTCATGAATATTAATGAGCCACTCGCAATTTGCAACCCCATTGGGAATGGCTGGCCCTCCTTGGGATGGTGGCCTGCTGGGCTCAGCAGACCTCCATGTTTGGGACAGCTTTTAAATAAAACAAGCTTTTCCCCTGCCACCAGCTTGCGATTAAGTGCACAGCGCGCACGCCTCGCTCCACCCCTCCATGTGCCTCTCTGTCCTGTCCTCCTTCTTTGCGCCCCTCCCTCTCCGCACCCACAACCCGCCCTTTACCTTCTTTACTCCTCCCGCCTCTCTCTGTTCCCTCCTCTTTCTCTTCTTCGCGTCTGTCCATCTGTCTCCTCGTTCCCCTCCCACAGTTCCTCTGTGACACTCGCGCTCTCCTTTCTCCTGCACCTTGGCTCCTCCCCTCTATGCCTCACCTTCTTCTTCTCCCGTCTTTCCCTCATATGCCCTCCTTGCTCCCAGTTCCAGCGCCGTCGGACCTTGCCCTCGCGCCCCCGTGTTTCACTCGCAACGTTTCCTGTTAGTTCTTCTTGCGCGCCCTGTCTGCCGCCGTTCAGCTTTCTTACTTCCAGTCTCTCATGCCTCACAGAATAATTCTTGTTTTATCGTGGTAGCAGTTTGTACATTTACGGATAAGTAGCTGCGCATTTTCATTCTTCAGGTGGGGCCTGCTAAAGCGCGCCTAATGTGACAAGCTCCACCTTTTTTTATTATCGATAACGTCCTCATTGGCAGTCATTTGATCGGCGTGGTTTGGTGCGTTGCTCCATGCACTCTTTGCAGTGCATGTTTCATACATATCGTATTTCTTTCTGTCCATGGGCCTTTTGTGTTTGCTGCTCAGCTGGGTCATTCTTGAGTGTTATTCACTCGTTGTTCAGTGGCGAATACATCGTGGATGTAGTTTCGGGAATCAGTTCACAAGGGAATTATTGGTTATTGTCATCAAATAACAACAGTTGTATATGCCCATGCTGCCGTTTGTGACTGCGTTGGGCTTCGTTCTTTCCGCTCTGTTGTAGACTGGAGCATGCGTGGCTGCAAGTGTGGGTGTAGAGTGTGGGTGCAGAGTGTGGGTGTAGAGTGTGGGTGTCGAGTGTGGGTGTAGAGTGTGGGTGTAGAGTGTGGGTGCAGAGTGTGGGTGCAGAGTGTGGGTGTAGAGTGTGGGTGCAGAGTGTGGGTGTGGAGTGTGGGTGTAGAGTGTGGGTGTAGAGTGTGGATGTAGAGTGTGGGTGCAGAGTGTGGGTGCAAAGTGTGGATGTAGAGTGTGGGTGCAGAGTGTGGGTGCAGAGTGTGGGTGCAGGGTGTGGGTGTAGAGTGTGGTCCGCGGGGTAAAGAGGGGAAGTTTAGCTTCACTTTCGTACATCGATGCAGTGATGAGAGAGTTCCACATCCGTACTTATCTTTTATTTGCATCTCATTCATTAGCCTCCTGATGGCCACAGTGGGGAGTTTTGGACACCCTGAGGACCGTGTTTATATAGGCAGTCTCCAGAAGCGTAATCTTATTTACTTAAGACCACATTGGTCGGCGGGCTTAATTTCTTAAACACTTGTGCCTTCCGTTAGCAGACATCACGCCAAGTATAGCACCTGAGGCCCGTGTTTAAGATGAGCTGTTCAGCTGTGTTGAAGTTATTATTGAGATATTTAGGCGGGCAGACGTTACAGTAACATAGGGTCTGTAACTTTAACTGATGCTATCCCCAGTACCAGCATCACTCTGGACCGCCACAGCATCACTGCAGCGCCACAGCGTCAATCAGCATCACCACAGCAACAGTCAGCACCACCACAGCATCACTCAGGGCCACCACAGCATCACTCAGGGCCACCACAGCATCACTCAGGGCCACCACAGCATCACTCAGGGCCACCACAGCATCACTCAGCACCACCATAGCATCACTCAGCACCACCATAGCATCACTCAGCACCACCATAGCATCACTCAGCACCACCATAGCATCACTCAGGGCCACCACAGCATCAGTCAACATCACCACAGCATCAGTCAGCAGAACCACATCATCACTCAGCACCACCACAGCATCAGTCGGGCCACCACAGCATGACTCGGCACTACCACAGCATCACTCAGCACCACAACAGCATCACTCAGGGCCACCATAGCATCACTCAGCACCACCATAGCATCACTCAGGGCCACCACAGCATCAGTCAACATCACCACAGCATCAGTCAGCAGAACCACATCATCACTCAGCACCACCACAGCATCAGTCGGGCCACCACAGCATGACTCGGCACCACCACAGCATCACTCAGCACCACCACAGCATCACTCAGCACCACCACAGCATCACTCAGGGCCAGCACAGCATCACTCAACGACACCACAGCATCACTCAGTGCTTCTTACATTTTTTAATTACAACTTCTTAGCATGCTGCACAGCAGCCACACTTCTCTACAGCACAGCTTAGAAACATTGGCAAAGTCAATAGCTCTACCTAAACACTTAAAAGGTGCCCCAATGCATAGCCAATAGGTCTCACCTTTGGGACATTGCTAATTAGGGTCTGTACATGGCCCTTGAGTATTTTTGCATGCGCAAACGGGTCGCAAGCCCGTTTGCGAATGGAAAAATCCTTCGTACATCTGGCCCTTTGTTGTAAAGCAGCCCTTGGAAACTGCAGAGCGTGGCTTTGGGAACGTACGCAGAGGTTCCCTGAAGAACAGCGTCCACTTTGCAAATCTCTTACCACCTCCTCTGTGGTCTCGGTCTGGTCTTGGTAACTGTTCAGTAGGATGCAGACAATTGTGGTTGCAAACCATTGTTTATTTCATACCATCTCTCAAACAGGAGGAGTCCAATACGCACCTCTTTTCTTTGAAAGTTGCTAGGGTCAGAAAAGGCTCTTTGAGATTAGGAAATACTTTTCTAATTTGCATTGCATCATTAGTATATTGCGACTCATTTTTTTGCGATTGCAGGGCCAGATGTATGTAGCTCACATTTTGCTATTCCCTAATTGTGAATCACAAGGATTCACAATTAAGATATTGCAAACTGCAATGTATGAAGGTGTATAGTACACCTTTTGCGATACCTAAGGGGTCGCAAATGACCCACCTGATGAATATTAATGAGGTAGGTCTCAATTTGCGACCCCCGAGAAATCGCAGAAATCACAGGGATGGTGGCCTGCTGAGATCAGCAGACCACCATGTCCGTGATTGCTTTTCAATAAAGCAATCTTTTTTTTTGTAAAGCAGCCCGTTTTCCTTAAAGGAAAACGAGATGACTTACGAAACGAAAAATGAAAAGTTTTCTTTTAATTTTTTTTTTTTTTGAAAATTTTATTGAACAAGAAATCAATTACAAGCATGGGCCTACAACCACCAGGGCCGGCCGCTAGATTCAGAAAGGAGCATACAGATGTTAAGGCAGTAGTCGACTCCCGGGGTCCAGCCCCGTACATGACTCCGGATAGTCCTAGGGAAGCAGGATACATAAGTTTAACATAAATAACAAATAAAAACAAAAGGCGAGGCGTAAGGGCAAAAAATGTGGGTCAGGCTACATCCGGGGGACTCTACTTCTGACCTTCAAATAGCTATTAAAAGGAAGGAGTAATGATAGGTCGGGGGGGGGGGTCACGGGAGAGGAACGTCTATATTCGATTCTTCCAAAAAGTCGCAAGGAACCATCAAGGGTCAGGGGGACAAGGCAATATCGGTGTCCACTAGGGGGGGGTCACAGATACCCCCACGATACGCGTTCCATTGCCCCCAGATTCTACCCCATGCCCCCGGTTTACCACGAGCCACATACACAGTCTTCTCCCTGAACATGCACCAGTCCATGTTCTCCTTCCATACGGACACGGTGGGAGGCCGCTGGGAACCCCAAAGCTGCGCTATATCTCTCTTGGCAATCATGTTACCCAGGGCCGCCCACCGAGTCTGAGCCGCGTTATAATCATTGGGCTCCCACACATTCAGGACACAGCGACGCACCTCCGGCAGCAGCACAACCCCGGTGACTTGTCCCATGACCACATGAACCCGGCGCCAGTATTCCGCCACCTCGCGACACTCCCAAAGGATATGGAGAAAGGTGGCACTGAGTCCACATCCCCGCTTACAGAGCCCGTCTTCAGAAAATCCCATCGAGACCAAACGGGGACCCGTCACATACACCCGGTGGAGAATCTTAAGTTGGACCAGGCGGAGACGGGCTGGAATGGCCACTTCCTTGGGGGACGACAGTGCGGACTGCCAGTCCTCGTCGTCCAGTTCCACCCCATCCCCCGTCCACGCCTCCCGGAGGCGCACCAAGAGGTCAGCCCGATTATTGATAAGTTTTTTATAAATGAATGAAATAGTACTGTCGGGGACATGACCATCGAGTATGCGGTCCTCGAGGGGCGAAGAAGCCGGGATATTGGTCCCCTCCCCAAAAACAGAGAGCAGGGCATGCCGGATCTGGGCGTAGCGGAAGAACTCCCTTTCCGTAAGTTCGTATTCGCTCTGGAGCGCCGCGAATGTTTTAACAGTACCCTTAATCCATAAGTCTCCCACTCTACTAATACCAATCGTGTCCCAACGTTCAAACCCCTTCGTTGTCCAGAGGCTTCCCAGGCGGTCGGAGGCAAACAGAGGAGTAGCACATGTTAATCGCTCGCTCCAGCCCAAGGCTACATTGGCCGCCTTCCAGATCCGTACCGCAATCTTAGTAGGGCCCGTAAGGGTCCGTCCAGCCGAGCTGGAGTAAAGTGCCCTGTTATAGTTTCCGCCGGGAAGCAGGAATTTATCCATCTCATACGCCGGATTCAAGCCAGGCGCATACGTGGCATGGTTAATGGCCGACAGCTGTGAGGCCCAATAATACCTGCGAATGTCGGGAAGCGCGATGCCCCCGTCGTACCAGGGGAGAGTAAGCTTTGCCAGAGCGATACGCGCCCGTCCGTCCCACACCAGTCTCCTCTGCAGGCTCTCCACCTCCCGAAAGTAGGACACAGGAATAACATCGAAGGAGTTCTGAAGTGCATAGAGAAATCTGGGAAGGGACATCATTTTAAACAGTGCTGCCCGACCCAGCGGGGACAAGGGCAGCTTACACCACCGAGCCGTGTCCTCCCTCAAACGACGAAGTGGAAGCAGGAGATTCTGCTCATAGCGAGCCACCGGGTCCATCGAGACGTATATTCCCAGGTATTTAAAGCCGGACAGAGATAATTGGATCGGAAGCCGAGGCGGCAAGAGAGGAGGGTCACCGGAGATAGGATAGACACAGGATTTAGACCAGTTGATCGTTAGACCCGAATTTCTCCCAAAGGAAGTCAGAACATCAAAGAGAACATTAAGCGACTGCCGCGGCGAGGTGAGATACAGGAGAATATCGTCCGCATACAACGAGACCCGATCCTCGAAGCCCGGGGCCCACCGGATCCCTCTGAGCGAGGGCTCCCAGCGGAGCCAAGCAGCGAGCGGCTCCAAGGCAAGAGCAAAGAGCAGAGGGGACAACGGGCACCCCTGCCTCGTACCCCTACCGAGAGCGAAGGGCCGAGAGACCCGCCCATTAACTACCACCTGAGCCATGGGTCCCGTGTAAAGAAGCTTCACCCAGCCAAGAAATCCCTCCCCAAAGCCGAATTTGGTCAAGACAGCCCAGAGAAATGGCCACTCGATGGTGTCAAAGGCCATCGTGGCGTCTAAAGAAACCAGCACGGCTGGTTCGGAGAGGTACTCCGCCCTGGCGAGGGCGCCGTGAAGACGCCGCAAGTTAAGAGCGGTGTTACGGTGAGGGATGAAGCCGCATTGATCAGGATGAATCAAATCGCAGATGACGCTCAACAAACGATTGGCAAGGACTTTCGCCAGGATTTTAGGCTCTGCATTTAGCAGCGAAATAGGCCTGTAGGAGGCACAGCGATCTCGTGGCTTACCGTCCTTAGGGATCACGACTATCGTTGCCAGACGTTGGTCGTCAGGAAGGGAGCCTGCCTCAAGGGACTCCTGAAACATACGACGGAGGAAGGGCGCGAGTTTATCCGGGCGCAACTTATATAATTCAATAGGCAGCCCGTTGGGACCCATCGCCTTGCCCGAACGAAGGGACCGAATCGCCGTTGCAATTTCATCTACAGACAAGGGGGCGTCCAGCTGCTCACGGTCTTCGACAGACAGGCCGGGCAAAGCAATATCCCTCAGCAGAAGGCAAGAGTCTTCTTCGTCCCTATCAGTCACCGGGGAGTACACGGCCCGGAGGTGGTCAGCGAAACATTCCACAATCTCACCAGGCTCAGTCACACACACTCCATCCGAGACACACAGCTCCGGGACCACACGGTTCACTCTCTCCTTCCTATCCAGCCACGCAATCAACTTTCCCGCCTTGTCCCCGGCATCATACAATCGACCCTGCTGCTCCCTATACAACGTTTTGGCGGCGTCAGTGACAAGAGACCTGTATTCAAACTGTTTCAGGCTGAGGGCATGGAGCCCGTCCGGAGTGACACCCGTCTCCAAGGCCGACTCCAGCCCCGAAATGTCAGTCTCCAGCTTCACCACTGCCTCACTCTTGAGCTTCTTAGCCACCACTATCTGGGAGAGGGCGTGTCCGCGGATTACGGTTTTAAAGGCTTCCCACAGGGACATTGCGGACGACACCGACCCCTCGTTTTCAAGGAAGTATTGGTCCATAGCCTTAACCAGGCTGTCGCGAGTCATAGGGTCTCGCAGGTACCACGGGTTGATGGGAGCAATCCGCCCTGCAGACCGCGTCTCGGTGTCAAAGAGCAGCCACAGCGGGGAATGATCGGAAATACCCCGCGCCAGGTGCCTAACCTCCCGAATCCGACCAGTCTGTGCCGCGGGCATAAGGAAATAGTCTAACCTAGAAAGACTCCCATGCGCCCCAGAGTGAAAGGTGTACTGACATTGGGTCGGATGCATTAGTCTCCAGCTATCTACCAGGCCGAAGGTCTCCAGCAGGCCACCAAGCCATGCCTGGGCAGCGGGGAGGGCCCTGGGTGGGTGACGATCCAGGTCACCCGAAACCACCGAATTAAAATCCCCGCCCATAAGCAAAAGACCATCCGGAAGTTCAAGCAGCATTCGACCCAAGTCCGCGAAGGTGGAGTTCTGGAGGCCCGGGGGGACGTAAACTGAGACCAGAGAAAGGGGCTGCCCCTCCCACCTCCCAGTCAGACCCACATAGCGCCCTCTGTCATCCGAGATTACCCTAGTGATATCCAACGGAAGTGAGGATCGCAGGAGAATGCCCGCCACCCTGGAACCAGTTGTGAAACCAGAATGGGCCACGAGGCGGTATCCCCCCCTGTTCATTGCATGACAGACGTTGCCCACCAGATGCGTCTCCTGGATAAACACCACATCCGGAGTAAGACGACGCAAATACTGCAGTACTATACCCCGTTTGATACGATCCCCCAACCCATTGACGTTCCATGACATCAGTCTCAACCCGTCCCCCCATCCCCTCCAATAGATCAAAGGCCCCCCAGTCAGTAGCACAGTTCCCGTATCTGGACAATAATCAATACCTCGCCCTGTGAACAAAAAACACACAGCAAAACAACCCCTCCCTCCCCCCAAACCCCCCCCCAAATCCAACTCCCCCCACCCTGCACCCCTGCGGGCCTGAAAACCCCCCCAACTTGCAGTGTGCCTGTCGCCCTACTAACCCCATTCTACGAAAAGACCCCGGAGGAGGAAAGGGACCCGTCCCCGCCCGCCCCCCATACAGGTCCTAGTGAGACAAAATGAACAAAAGAAGTAAAACCCAGCTGAACAATGCAAAATGGCAAAATCAAGGACCAAAAGTCACTCCAAAGGGGGCCCGTCACCTTCGGCGCCTGCAGAGGGCCCGGGACGGTCACCTCTGTCCGGCAGCGAGTCCAGCCAGTCACTCACGGCCACAGGAGAGTCAAAAAAGGCAGTCCGATCCTCATGTTCCACTCGGAGTTTTGCAGGGTAGAGCATAGAGTACTTTAGGCCCAGTTCACGGAGACGGCGCTTCACCCCCTGGAATCCCATCCGCTGTTTCTGGACAAGTTGGGTAAAGTCCGGGTAAAAGTTAATGGATGAGTTCTCATGACGCACCGGGCCGTGGACCCGTGAGGCCTGCAGAATCGCATCTCGGTCTCTATAGTGGAACAGTTTGGCCACGATAGGCCTCGGGGGGGCCCCCGGCCGTGGCCGACCGCCCGGAACTCGATGGGCCCGCTCCACGGCAAAGAACTTACTTAGGCCTGCAGGGGCCAACTGTTGGAGGATGAGTTCCTCAACCAGGAGGTCAACCGGGCGGCTGTCGGAGGACTCCGGTACGCCTATGACACTGATGTTGTTGCGTCGGGCCCGTCCCTCGAAGTCCTCCAGCCGCCGGGCCATCTGGTCGTTGACCGCCTTAATGTCACCAAGCGCGGCCTGCAGGTCCGACACATCCGTACCAAGGGTGGAGGTCCGCACATCGAGAGCCTGAACCCTCTCATTAGTTTTGGAGAGATCTGCCCGAATTAAGGTGACATCGATTGCCACCGTGTCGATTTTACGGGCCAGGGCCTCGTATTGCGTGGCGATGGTTTCCCTGATGCCATCAATGGCGCCCATGATGTCCTGCAGGGAGAGCTCCGGAGAGACGGTCGTGCCACCACCGACGGCATCCGGGGGGGGGGCCGGTCGCTCCAGGGGACCCTCTGCCCTGAGTGTAGCGGTCCATGTTGTTGGCCTGGACCGGTCCCCCGCGGAGGGAGGCCTTAGTCTTACGCCCCTCGGGGCCCCCCTTGCCCCCCATGTGGTCACGGACACCGAAGGGGACCTCCGATCAAGAGTCGTAGGGGCACCGGCACCGCAGACCAGCTCCTCACAG
Organism: Triturus cristatus; assembly: GCF_964204655.1. Lineage (NCBI taxonomy): Eukaryota > Metazoa > Chordata > Amphibia > Caudata > Salamandridae > Triturus > Triturus cristatus. The sequence continues at coordinate 10,600,015 of NC_140579.1, read as the reverse complement.
AGACCACAATGTAACGGTGCGGGGGGACCCAAGGCGATGGGCACTCTAGTAGCAGGTGGAGACAAGGCCTCGCGCAGAGGCCAAGGAAACACCCCGCCACCTCAATTGCATTCGCAGGCCAGCCCCCTGAAGTCCGAAAGTGAAACCGAAAGTAGTAGAGCGGCCACTGGCGCCGCACTGCAGCCGCTGTTGTTCAATTACGACACGGCTCCACGGTTCACCTTCGCCCCGGGCACCTCCGTCGGGTGGGTCCCAAAAGTTCGAACAACGACAACTCAGGATTCCCAGGTCCGATTCGAGTTCTGAAAAGAGATACGTGCTCAGCCGGTCTTCATCTGCCAGATTCTACAAACCACATCAGGATATTCTCAGGATAAATTCCGAGGAGCAGCAAGGGTCCGGGGAGCCCTGTGCTCACGCGACCATCTTGGATGCGCGCTAGGCTCCTCCTCCTTTCTTTTAATTTTTGAAGAGCAGGCAGTGGTCCGTGGGACCTCTGCCTGATCTCAAAAATAATCTTACAAGCATTCACAAAGGGGAAGGGGTCCTTTGGGGAACCACTTCCCATTTGCGAATGGGTTGCCACCTACTTGAAATAGGTGGTAAAATGCAATTGCAGTCACAAAACATTCATAGATACCAATGTGATTCGGTATTAGGAAGGGACGCCCTAAACACGCCCCTTCCTTATACTGAATCGCAAACCCATTTTGCGATCCAGTAACAGATTACCGAATTGCAAAATTAGGTTTGCTGCATCTGAAAAGCAATTTTTGTGTTTGTAAACGGGCAGATTCTGCGAATCTGCTCTTTTGCGAACTCAAAAATGCTTCATACATCTGCCCCAAAATGCCTGTAATTTTGCTCATCGCGGGCATGCAACCACAGAACAGTTTCATAACAAAGCCCACCTCAATTACATTGAATCCAAGCTATGGCAGAATAGTCAATATTGACATCAAGGGAATATACCTTAAAATTGAATGGTAAACACATGAATTAAAACATAGCAGGGGGAAGTATCAGCAAAAAGTATAACATTAAACTTTCAGTGGAAAAACTAAAAATAGGAGAATCATTTTTAGGTCTCGCCTGAGACAGCGCTTTAGCGCTGCTCTGGCGAGACTTATAGTAAGCACTTTTGGAAGTGCAAACGAGTGCTTTCAGGCCGCCAACTACTGTGCATGTGTGCCGGGCGCGCGCACCATTTGGCAGCCTGAAAGCACTCGTAGTCTTTCACTTTCGCGGCCGCTTTGATGTTTTATCGCGATTGCGATCACTTTCAGTTTCGCAACGCTTGTTTACTTTGCTGCTGGCATTTCCACATCTGGCAGGTTCCTGCACTTACCCGACCCTGTTTATTTAATTATGTTTAATTTATTCATAATTAAATTACACTTAAATGATGCAGCCCACGCCAAGGCTCGAACCCTGTTTTCCTGCTCCAAAGTCAGCAGCGTTATTTGTTGAGCCACCTCCTCGCACCGTTTGATGTAATTGGTTTCAGATGCTACATTTGTCCATCTCAACTGGGTTTTTTTTTAATTGTATCTGTCTCCCCCTCCATGTGTATTATTTTTTTAATTTGACTCTCCCCACCCCGAGATCGCTTTTATCTTTTAATACTTAAATAATGCAGCCCATGCCGAGGCTCGAACCCTGTTCTCCAGCTCCTCTGTGAACATCATCAGTGACGAGCACAGTGAAGAGGCCTCCGCCTCCCACTACGAAATCCAACCGCTGTGACAGGCATCACTTGCAAGTAAGTGTTTCACTTTCTGTTTAATATTTGGACAGTTCCTTCGATGCCCCTTGTTTAACATTATATCTGTTTAACTGCAGGGCACGCCATTTTCATTTTGTGTGCCGGCTGTTTGGCCGATGCTACAGGGAGGGGGCAGGGCACAGGGGCCAATCTCTTCAGAGCAACAGAGCTGCACCTAGTCAGAACGTGTGGCAATTGATGTTTGACTTCCTGTAGGCATGCTTTCCTCGGCTGCCACTGTAGTAACACACATTTACAATGCAGTAGGTCTCGTGTTTGCCAGACTTTGAGCTATTGGCATTTTAAATGACAATTAATAAAAGCCACTGTCATTTACAATGCCAATAGGTCAAACTCTCGGAAATGCAAAACCTATTGCATTGCAAATGCTTGTTTTGTATTTGTTGTTCAGGGTGTTGTAAACCTGTGTACTTTTAATACTTGCTCATTGGGCGTAATCAAGTTTCAGGCTTCTTGAGATGTACATACTTTGCCATGCTCGACTGGATGATGAAATGCCATTTAAATAGGGATCTTCTGAGCATTAAAAACATTTGATTTAATAACGTTCTTTAGGCTCCAATGTGAATAGAATTTATATAGCATGGAAAGTCCCGGAAACACAATGGAAAGTTACTATGAGCCCAAAAAAGTCTACAAAATCCGATCTCAAGGTGTGGGAAATAGAGGTGCCAAAAGTAAAACAAAAGGTGTCACTGTACAGACCTACTTCTGTTCTTGCTATTTGTTTAGAGCGACCAATGACTTGTTTTAAAGTGAGCAAAAAGCCCGGATGAAGGCTTTTAAATAAGCAGAATGTGTCCCCTTATTACATATGTTGATCCGTGCACTCTACAACTAGAAAAGGGAAGCCCGTTTTATTGCAGGGTGCAAAGGTACACGGACGGACGACACTTAATTGTTTTAATCAATTATTAGTGTCTAGCGCCGTCAGTGATACGAGTCTTGTTAAAGACGTTGAAGGCATCTTTTTGTAAATAGGTAACTCATTCATGGTATCACTCATGTTCAAAATGAGAATATGAAGTAATTTCCATTAATATATAAACATGTGTTTTATCATATGCGTACATATTGGCATCATTATGTAAACAAAGTTTTTAACTAGTCACTTTTTTCAAACACGTGTATTTTTATTCACTATTCAAATGCATTATTTTATATGTTTCTGGGAGGAACAAAAACGGTGTTGGCTGTTTGATGGCCCCTTACACTGCTGCCAGCATTGCTCTAACAATAATATATTACTACTTTTAGATCTCGCTTATTCATTCAGAAAAAAGACATGTTGGCCCATCCTTAAGCTCTCTCAATATAACCAACTCCCAGGGCTGAGGTGCAGTCCATGGCTCATCCTCCATCTCTGTCGACTGCAGTGCAAAGCCCATCCTTCAGTTTTTCACCTTAACACACCCACAGTAAAGGGCTGCAGTGCAATGCCCGTTTTGCGGCTTTGTCACTCCCACTGGACCACATGATGGACTGCAGTGCAAAGCTCTTACTCCTGCCATGTCACCTATCCAACTCACAGTGCTGAATGCAGTGCAGGGCTCATCCATCACTTCTTGGCATCCTAACAGAAGCACAGTGAAGTAGTGCAGTGCACGTCCTGTCCTGTAGCTGTGTCACCCTAGGCCATTCACTGTGCTGGTGTGCACTGCAAGGACCCTTCTTTAGCTGTCTAACCCTTACCCTCCCACAGGACTGAGCTGCAGTTCAAGGCCCATCTTTAGATCTGCCAGCCTAACCGATCCACAGTGCTGCAGTGACTTCATGGCCAGGTCTACAGTTGTGGCACCCTAAAGCCATCACAGGTGCTGGAGTGCTGTACAGGCTCCTTCTGTGACTGTCTCACCCTAACCCGCCCTCAGTGTTAAAGTGCAGTGCAGGGCACGTCCTGTATTTGTCTTACCTTAACCCACTCGCAGAGCTGCAGTGAAGTGCATGGCCTTATCTACAGCTTTAGCACCCTAAACCATCCCAGGTGCTAGAGTGCAGTACAGGCTCCTTCTGTGACTGTCTCACCCTAACCCACTCTTTCTGCTGAAGTGCAGTGCAGGGCCCATCTCGTTGCTCTGTTTTCAAGTCATTGTCTACAGATAAGTCGTACCAGGACCACCGTAGCACAAAGCCTCACTTTATGGTTCACCGACGAACTCAAGAGCTCCAAGAAGAACTGCCGAGCCCTCGAGAAAGCATGGAGAAGAGACCCAACGCCGGACAACATGACAACCCTCAAGCTCGCCACCCGAAGGCACCATCAACTGATCCACGCCACCAAGAAAACAGCATTCAAGGACCGGTTGGACAACAACGCACACAACAGCAAGGAACTCTTCAACATCGTCAGAGAGCTCTCCAACCCCAACGCCGGAACCAACGACATCACCCCATCGCAAGACCTCTGCAACTCCCTCGCCTCCTACTTCCACAACAAGATCGCTGACATACACAACAGCTTCAGAACACAACCAACGCTCCCCACGACCAAACCAACGCCCCCCACCACCACCCTCAACGCCTGGACACCGATCAACCTCGAAGACACCATCAGCACGATGAACTCCATCCACTCCGGTTCCCCAACCGACCCCTGCCCTCACCACATCTTCAACAAGGCCGACGCTGTCATCGCACCCCACCTGCGGGACATCATCAACACCTCCCTCAACACCGCCACCTTCCCTGAGAGCTGGAAGCACGCCGAACTCAGCGCTCTACTAAAGAAACCAACGGCGGACCCCACCGAACTCAAGAACTACCGCCCCATCTCGCTCCTCCCGTTTCCAGCCAAAGTCATCGAGAAGACCATCAACAAGCAACTGGCAGCCTTCCTCGAGACGACTGGTTCCCTCGACCCTTCCCAGTCAGGCTTCCGGGCCAACCACAGCACCGAGACCGCCCTCATCGCTGCCACAGACGACATCCGAACCCTGTTGGACAACGGAGAAACAGCGGCCCTCATCCTCCTGGACCTCTCCGCGGCATTCGACACTGTCTGCCACCGCACCCTAGTGCAGCGCCTCAGCAACGTCGGGATCAAGGAGAAGGCACTGGAATGGATCATCTCCTTCCTCACCGGAAGGACACAGAGAGTCCGCCTTTCCCCGTTCAGATCAGAAGCCACGGAAGTCACCTGCGGCGTCCCTCAGGGCTCCTCGCTCAGCCCCACCCTCTTCAATGTCTACATGAGCCCCCTTGCGGCCATCGCACGCCAACACAACCTGAACATCATCTCCTACGCCGATGACACCCAGCTGATCCTCTCCCTGACCAACGACCCCACCACCGCCAGAGCCAACCTACACGAAGGGATGAAAAACGTGGCCGAGTGGATGACGACCAGCCGCCTGAAACTGAACACAGACAAGACGGAAGTCCTCATCCTGGGCTCCTCACCCTCCGCCTGGGACGACTCCTGGTGGCCCCCTGCCCTGGGCAACGCACCCAAACCGACAGACCACGCACGCAACCTGGGCTTCATCCTGGACTCCTCCCTCTCCATGACCAGACAAGTCAACGCCGTCTCCTCGTCCTGTTTCAACATCCTGCGCATGCTACGTAAGATCTTCCGGTGGATCCCCACCGAGACCAGGAAAACAGTCACCCAGGCCCTCGTCACCAGTCGACTGGACTACGGCAACGCCCTCTACGCCGGTACCACCGCCAAGCTCCAGAAGAGACTCCAGCGGATCCAGAACGCCTCGGCGAGACTCATCCTCGACGTCCCCAGACGAACTCACATCTCCAGACACCTGAGAGACCTGCACTGGCTCCCGATCAACAAAAGAATCACCTTCCGGCTCCTCACCCACGCACACAAAGCCCTACACAACCAAGGCCCGACCTACCTCAACAGCCGCCTCAACTTCTACGCTCCCAAACGCCACCTCCGCTCGACCAGTCTCGCCCTCGCAGCCGTCCCCCGCATCCACAGAGCGACTACAGGAGGTAGATCCTTCTCCCACCTGGCCGCCAAGACTTGGAACGCCCTCCCCACCAAACTACGCCTGACCCAAGACCACCTCTCCTTCAGGAAGAAGCTCAAGACCTGGCTGTTCGAGCAGTAGCGGACCCCCCCCCCCCCAGCGCCTTGAGACCCTCCGGGTGAGTAGTGCGCTTTATAAATGCCTTTGATTGATTGATTGATATGCTCACTGGAAAACCCGGTCAAACTATTTTTTGAATGTTTTTACGACAGATACTTTAGAAACTAAAAAAAATAAACATGCAGCCTTCCCTGGTATGGCAATGGTTCCTCTTTTACCCTCCAAAGGGTTAAAATAAAAGAAAACAATTGTGTTAACTCCAATTTCTTGTATTTTTGTGCACATGCGCGCAAGTTAAGGCTGTACTCAGTTATTCATTTGAATTCTTCTTAAAAACCAGTAGTGCTCTATATGATGGTAACACAGTGAGTCTGCATATTGTCTGCTTTTCTGTTTCTTTTGGTTGACTATCTCTAGCTATCTGTTGCCTCCTCGCTCGCAGATGCACCCTCTCCCTCCCATTATTGCCGCTGTCCTTCCTCTTTTTTCTTTGCAGTGCTTACTTACTTTTGTAGCAATAGCTGCATAATGCGCTTTATTTATAAGCATCTTAAGCTAAAACACGGCGTGTTCGCGATTGCTACAAAAGTACATAAATTAAAAAAGATATGGTGCGCGCACAACTTTTAAAAAATGTATTGACTTTTGTGGCAATGACGGCACGCCGCCCTTTAGTGTTTAACATCTAAAACTAAAACGCGACATGCCGTCATTGCTACAAAAAATAGATAAAAAAGCAAAGGCAGGCGAATGCCGTATTTCTTTTCCATTATTTAATTTTGTAGCAATCGTGGCAGACCATGTTTTACTTTTAAACATTTTAAGCTAAAGCGCAGCCTTTTTTTTTCTTTTTCCAGAGTTTTATATAGCACGAACTAGACCCCAGACATCGGGTATCAGAGCGCTTTACATGAGCACCAGTTTTGTTAGATGAGGACACGTTCATTTTTGTTAGGCACGGGGAGATTAAGTGATTTGCCCAGAATCACAGGATGTTGAGCGTCGTTGCCAAGACTCAAACCCAGTTCCCCAGTTTCGAGGTCGACAGCTCTAGCCGTAAGGCTACATCCTCTCCCCTACTTGGTGCAATTGCTACAAAAGTAAATGAATAGAAAAAAAGATGTCGGCCGCATAACTTTTTTTTCTATTGATTGACTTTTGTGGCAATGTCGGCACGCCGCGCTTTAGCTTTAAACATCTAAAGCTAAAGTGCGGCGTGCCACCATTGCTACTAAAGTCAATAAATTGAAATAACAAAGGCGGGCGGATGCCACATTTCTTTTCCATTTATTTACTTTCATAGCAATCGTGCTACGCCGCTCTTTACTTTTAAACATATTAAGCTTAAGAGCAGCATGCAGCGATTGGTACAATAGTAAAAAAAAATATTTAAAAAATCAGGCGGCCGCACAACTTTTTTTCTATATATTGACTTTTGCAGCAATGGCAGCACACCGTGCTTTAGCTTTAAACATCTAAAGCTAAAGTGCAGCGTGTCGCCATTGCCACAAAAGTCAATAAATAGAAAAACAAAGGCAGGCGGACGCCCCATTTCTTTTCCATTTGCAAAACCAATGGCTCTCCATTTAACTAATGCGAGACCTATTGCATTGCAAATGCTTGTTAAATAATGGTAATGAACACTCATTCTTGGAACCAAGGGGGGAATTGGTGTAGCTGAAGGATTTTCAATCAATCAATCAGGGGTTGGTAAAGCGCACTACTCACCCGTGAGGGTCTCAAGGCGCTGAGGGGGGGGAGGGTGTAGGGCAGCTCAGGTCAGTTGAAACAGCCAGGTCTTGATTGATCTTCTGAAAGCCAGCAGAGTTGGTGTGCGTCGTATTTCCAATGGGAGTGAGTTCCAGGCTGAGGCTGCGGTGTAGGAAAATGCCCTGCCTCCGGTTCTGCTTCGGCGCATGCGGGGGACTTCTGCCAGTGCGAGGTCGGCTGAGCGGAGGTTCCTCGCGGGTGAGTGGAAACTCAATCTGTCGTTGAAGTACTTGGGCCCGATGTTGTTGAGTGCTTTGTAGGCGTGTGTGAGTAGGGTCACCAACCGTTCGTAAATTTCACGGATCGTCTGTAATTTGGACCTCGGGTCTGTCGAGGCTCCCTTTTACGGACGCCTCTTGTCCGTAATTTTAGGCCTTGCAGGGAGCAGGGCTGTTCCCCTGAGAGAGACCCCTGCTCCCTGATGGGGCCGCCTCACACTCATCCTCAGAGCACACGAGCAGCCCCACCCCGCCCATTGTCTGTATGCGGGCTGATTGTCACATACAGAATGACAATGGGCCAGTCTGAGCTGTTACAGCATATGGTGGCCTCCTGCAGCCTTGACCTAGGGCAGGGCATTCTGTTAGGGTTCGATGGTAGAAATGTACAAAACAAATGTACAAAGTTAAAAAGGAGAGGTTATAGTTCCTACCCAGTCTCATCATTTCAGAGCTGAAGCATTTGTATTACTGTTTACAACAAAGCCATAGTTGCTGCTTTTATATTTTTATTTTATGCAACTAAAATCCATTGACAAAGCCTATAGTCATGGCTTGTTGGAGGTCGAATGTTACTGGATGCAATGATAGAAACAGCAAAATAACAGTCGGGCGGCACATTATGCTCAGGACATATTTGTAGCTTAGGTGTTTTAAGCTACACCCGTAATTACATCAGACACGCCCTTGGAGACACCCCCAGTTTTTTCATACCACTTAAAGCCCTGGAGACAACACCATGTCACAGTCCTCTTGCGTCCTGGCACTGTGCATCATGCATGATTTATGATTTACAAGTTTTCAGATTGCCTATGTGCAGGGGCATAGTGAACCCTCCCCCCCCCCCCCCCCTTACCTTGCTTTTGGAGCTACAGCGATGGTAAAAAATGTCATGGCCCTCTTCTATCTGCAAATCAATAGACAAAGGCTCAGCTCATAATTAATGGAAAAGGTGGGTTAGTGAATACGTGAAGGCATGGGTAAGTGGCTTGTTGGATTAGTGAAAGGAAAGGATGAGTTAAAGGGTGGATGGATAATGAGAGAAAGGATGGATGGATGCGTGAGTGGAAGGATGGATGAGGGTAAATAGATGTATGTATGGGTGGAAGAGTAGATGGATAGATGGATAGGTAAAAGGGTGGATGGATCAGTGAAAGGGTGGATGATGGGTGAGTGAATGGGTGGATGGATGAGAGAAATGATGAATAGATTGATAAATTGATAAGTGAAAGGGTAAATGAATGAATGGATGGATGAGTGAAAGGGTGGATGCAAGGATGGATGAGTGAGTGAAAGGGTGGTAGATGGACAAAAGGATGGATAGATAAGTGAAAGGGTGGATGGATGAGAGAAAGGATGGATGGTTGAATGGATAGATGAGTGATAGGGTCAATGGATGGATTCATGAATGGATGAGTAAATTAATGAGTGGGTGGATGGGTGGAGGGTGGATAGAAGGATGGGTGGCTAAATGAAAGAGGAATGGAGAGAGAAAGGGAGAATGGATGGATGGATGAGTGAAAAGAAGAATGTAAAGATGGACAGTGAAAGAATGCATACATGAGTGAAAGGGAGGATGGACAGCTGGATGAAAGGATGGATGGATGAATGATTGAAAGGTTGAATGGGTGGACGGATAAGTGAGTGAAAGGATGGCTGGATGGGTGAAAGGGCAAATGGTTGGATGAATGAGTGAATGGATGGATGGAAGAGTGGATGGATGAGTGAGTGAGAGGGAGGGAAGATGGACAAAAGGATGGGTGGATGGATGGATGAGTAAAAGGGTGGATGAATGAGAGAAAGGATGTATGGATGAGTGAAAGGATGGATGGACGAGTGAAAGGATGGATGACTGATATGGTCAATGGGTGGATTCATGAGTGGATGAGTAAATGGTTGAGCGGGTGGCTGGGTGGGAAGGATGGGTGGCTAAGTGAAAGGGCAATGGAGAGGGAAAAGGAGGATAAATGGATGGATGGATGGATGGATGGATGGATGGATGAGTGAAAGCATGGATGTATGATTGGCAGAATACATGGATGAATGGGTGCCTGGATGAGTTAAAAGATGAATGTAAAGATTGATAAGTGAAAGAATGCATACATGAGTGAAAGGGAGGGTGGAGAGCTGGAAGAAAAGATGGACGGATGAGTGAAAAGTTGAATGGGTAGACGTATGAGTGACTGGATGGATGGATTACAGAGTGAAAGGATGGCTGGATGGGTGAAAGGGTAAATGGACGGATGAATGAGTGAATGGATAGATGGGTGGAAGAGTGGATGGATGAGTGAAAGGATGGCTTGGGTGAAAAGGTAAATGGTTGGATGAATGAGTGAATGGATAGATGGGTAGAAGAGTGGATGGATGAGTGAAAGGATGGATTGGGTGAAAGGGCGGATGGATGATGGATAAGTTAAAAGGTGGATGGAAGGATAGATGATGGATAAGTTTGCAAATGGTTGAAAAGGTTTGGATATGGATGGGCACACAGATGGAAGCACAAATTAAATGGTGAAAGGCTAAATGATGGATGAAAGAATTAATAGATGATGGAATGTAAATTTGAAATGGTGGATATCAGGGGTTTCATGGAGGATGAATGGCTAGATTCTTGGACAAGAGAGCTCTTCCAGGGAGGGTTGTGATGACTTACTTTGCTTTCAAGGTGCCATAAGCGTTTTAGTTCAAAGTGGGAGGTATTTAAATTTCCTGGCTACTTCCTTGCCTATGTGTTACTATTCTGTTTTTGCTGTGTGCTTATGTGTTTGATCTGTACATCATGCATATGACATTCTGAGTGACACCCAACTGCTACTTGAATGTTACACTAGTAATTGTTTATGTTTGCATGTTTTTTTTTAGGTGTAAGGTTTTAGGGAGAGCCTCATAGTGCCATGAGCAGTGCTTGAGATGTATATTGTGTTTGTGGCAATAGGCAAGACATCAGAAATAAACAATGTAATAGTGTGTCAACAGTGCCTTCTTTAAGAAAGCTGCAGGGAAAAGCAACTTTGTGAGTTCCGTCAGCTGGTGCAACTCTCTGCAAAGCCCCATAAGCAAGGTCAGATTCCATATTGTAATGTTCCACTTGCTGAAACAAAGTTGTGGTGAAGATTTCTATGTTCAGACTTAGTCACTTTTTTGGAAGTCTAAAATCTCCAGTAGGACAAGACAGGGGGCAGTGGCTGGTAAAAGTTCCAGGAGGTCAGACACCCCTTTGGCGGAGGACCACTGAACAGGATTTGCCGGTGTGGAGAGGATTTTAGCAGGTGCTGCCATGAAGTCAGGCCGATTAGCAATTCACCTCGGGGGATAGACTAGCAGGTTGATCCCGGTCCTCGTAGGGTTCTCAGGGCAGTTTTTAGCCCAAACCTTGATATGTCCCAAGTTTTAGATCTTGGCTATCTGGGCACCTTTAGCACCACCACCAAGGGTATAGGACTGGAGAGGCATCACTTGAGGGGTGAGGGCTCACTCAGGCTGGGTCAGTGTATCCTGTGGATCTGAACATGAAGCCATCAAACTAGCACTGAAGTCACTTTGTAGTCCTGGGTTCAAGTGTTGAAGCAGGGCTCAATCAACAGGGCCGGACTCTAACAGTTCAAAGCAGGCTCCAGGCAGCAAAGCAGTCTTGTGGAGTACACAACAGGCCACAGCAACAGGAGGTCCACTGAGTGTTCTTCCCCTGATCCAGAAAGTAATCTGAAGAGTGGGTCTTAGGGTCCCCTTTTAACACGTGGTGCCTTCATTGAAGTAGGAGAAGTTTCTAGAGGTTTCTCTTTGAAGTGCCTGGAATTTCCTGAATCCCATGCCATGACTCCAAACTGGCTGCAGGGACAGTGCTGTGGTGACAAGCCCTTCATGTGAAGATAGAGCATTGCCCATTCAGGTGCAAATGGGGCTGTGCTCTGCCAGTTGATGGCCCATTCAGGCACACCTAATTGCTTTCTTAAGTGTATGTCTGGGGGTAATTCACAAAGCCCACCTGTCAACTACACCCAGTCATGTGACCTAGAACAGGCTGCAGGCACTAAATAGCAAAGGGCAGGAAAATGCCAAGTTTCACAAATTTTTAATTACAATTTCATGAACCCAAGCATGAAATGCTTACCTGTTTCCAATCAAAAGTTAGCTATTATTAAATGTAATAAGACAACTCAATGTTATCCTAAGGGATAGGTAAGCCTCACAGAAGTGAAAAACGAATTTATGAGTTTTTCATGGTTAGCATTTGTAAAACTTAAACGTTCATGCCCAACATTTTAATTACAATACACCCTGCCCTATGTGCTACACTGGGCCTACCTTAAGGGTGACGTATATGCAATAAAATGGGAGTCTAAGGCTTGGCAAAGGGGATTTAATGCCAAGTCAAATTGCCAGTTTAAAACTGCATCCAGGCTGCAGTGGCAGGCCTGGGACATGTATTAAGGGGCTACTTAAGTAGGAGGCACCTTAAGTGTTGCAGGCCTACTAGTAGCATTTAATTTACAGGCCCTGGGTATATGGTACTACACTCTATAAGGGACTTTAAAATAAATCAGGTATGCCAAGTTAGGTATAAGCCAATTTTACCATGTTTATTGGAATGAGCACAAGCCCTTTAGCACTTTTTAGCAGCCCTAAGACCCCCAAAAACGACTTTCAGCAAAAATGGAGGAAAAAGTGCAAAACGCTTGGGTGAATACCATCCTACGGCTGACAGGCCTATTACTGACATTTTCCTATTCATAGGAGAAAACCAAAAATGAGTCTGATTCCTGTTCTATTTAAATCAGCTACTTCCTTACCAGTACAGCTGAAATATAATCTATCCATTTATTGCATGGCTGCAAAACATATGATTAGACAATTGCTCAAGTCTCCAAAAATGAAACTTTAATTGTATATTCAATTGTAATTTGAGGTTTTTAGAAAAATGTTTGCACTTAGGTTTAGAAAGTCTAATTAATAATTTCTATGATTAATTAAAGTAGAGGGTAGTGTTATAAATAACACTTTGAGATATGGACCAGGCTGCCATAGCCTGACAGATTGTTTTGTAGTCTATTAGATGAAAATTAATATTTTAGAACTGCAGAAATAGTGTAGATTTTAGTCCTATATAGCTGAATATTTCTAATTGGGGAGGCCGTAAGCACTTTTGAAAGTTAACTAAAAAATCTTTTTGGATATGATTTTTCACACATCTTTCAGGGCCACCCTATGTTTTCACACATGCTTGTAGATACAAGGGCATCTATTAAAATGAGGGACATGTCTTTAAGCCGAGCACTGTAGCTGGGTCTTGAAAGGGTCATACCAATGGGTCCAAAAAAAAGGTGGCAAATGTTGATAAAGAGGATGGACATACCCAACTCAGAATAAAAACAGATTAAGTTGTAGCCTGCAGCATAGCCATGTAGGTGGCAAAAACCTGACTGCTCCTTGACTCTGGTATAGTACTTGTCAGATCTGAGACTCTAATTGGCCCCTCTGGAAACACCTCTCATACATACACACCACTTTTTAAAATCGACCTCCTACAACACTCTCCCACTCAGGATCCTTATAACCGGACACCTAGGTGACCTGCATGTGCAAATACCGCCACAGCCACTTCGGACTTGTGGTTCATTCTGCCTCTTACCTCGGCTCCAGGCTCAGACACAGGACAAAGCTCTGGAGACAGATCTATCGAACAGCAAAGGGACAGTACTAAGGCACTTGACTGGTCAAAACTGATTTTTATGGCATGTATACGTGTCGTTGACCGGCTCAGTGACCAGACGTCCATGTTTCTCATTATCAATGACAAGCACCATGCCTAAGGCCTCTATTTCCCCTGCCACTGATGTTGCCCGACAGGGGCCCTGCTAACAAGGGTATTAGTTTACTGCATGTGCCATTGCAGGAACACAGAATAAGCAACGCAAACGTATTGCAATAGACTGGGCATGTTGTGGAGATGGGAATGCACAACACCAATCTGCAAACTGCTAGTGGCAGTAAAGAAGGGAGAGTAAAGATTACAACTAATCCAACCCTGGATCCGAGCTCATGGACAGGAAGGGGAATTGCTGGGTGACCTAACTCATGTCAACTCACATAGGTCTAAGTGAAGGTATGGCAAAGGAGTATGCAGTGCATATACTATTATAACTAGCATGGAATAGAAGTCACCCAGATTAGAACTAACACAGCAACTGAACAGCAATGAAAGGGGACACATTAGCACAGGATGGGCAAGAAAAAGGGAAGGAAAATATATGGGCTCAGGCACCCCCAAAGCCGTGAGTGAGACAACTGAACACACCTGGGGTTCACGAAGAGTGAACATCACACTACGGCATAGCAGCTCATGACTTGAGCTGAGCATAACCAGCATAATGCAGGGATCCCTTGTGCCTCCTGCGCCAGCTGACGATGGCCCTGGATATCTCTGTAAGGCTTTATATTTTCTTGGAAGTGGGGTGAAGTGGGGTGAAGAGCAGATTACAAAGGTTGTGGCTTTCCGACCAGGAGGAAGGACACTGAGGCAGGATTTTATAGTGCGGTTCCAGCATGGGCCGAGGATTACAATTCCATTAGATAGAGTATGAGTCGATGGTTGGTGCGAGTTCTTCCACATAGTTATTCTTTGCACCTGCCCCATTATTATGGACTCCTCCATGTCCTAGAAGGTCTTTCTTGAATAAAGTACATTCAGAGAAACAAAAGAGTAAACTGTGGACACAGAATACCCAACTACCGTGTTGTTTTAATGAGTCAAGCAGAACATGGCAAAAGGCCAGTATCTAGCTTAGGAAATAGAGGTTCATTCTGGGGAGACTCCTCTTAATAAGATTTATAACGCAATACAGCACACCCTGCTTCAAATATTGGACCTTCAAGGTTCCCAAAGTCTCCCCTTGCTCCAGAATATCTCCGCCCATGACTGACAAAGGCATTTCAGTCAAGTCCATCGATTATGGGACTCCTCTAGTACGCGGATACAAAGAAAACGATGCAAACCTGGTATACAGAGAGCAAAGGTAGTTAGAGAGTGTAAAGTTAATATTTTCACACTACCTGGCACCTTTGGTACCCGGAAAATATATCCTAGATCCACCTTCCCTTGGATAGGATGGCCTTGTCTAACCATGTGAAAAATCAATGATGGAAACATGAGGCGGACTGGCCCTTCTCAAGAGAATCATGTATCCTTAAATTCGGAAAGTGCAGGAGTTTTTAATCTTTCTTTGACAGGATTGTAGAAATTCATTGGGTGTCATTGAAAAAGGGGGACCTAAAAAAGAGCAGAGTTGAAAAATTACTAATTAACCAAAGTTAAAGTTGCACAAAGGCACATTGACAAAGACTTGTCCGGCCCCCAAATAAGAGCTAATGTTGTTCATTCACCAACTCCATGAAAAATGGGACACAACGGCAAAGGAGGAATATGTTAAATACAAAGGTTAAATGCCTAAAAGCCTGGAAAGGAAAACAAAGGTGATAACTTGAAATAAAAGGTATATAATTGTCACGAATAAAGACACAATGGAGATGTTAAAATGTATGGGCAAATTAGGTCAGGTTAGGGCACACATCAAACGCTACAAATGTCAGAGAGATTTAGAGTAACTGCACCCATTTGAGGGAAAATTAAGGCAGTTCTACTTATCTCAAAGGGTTTGCCCACAATTGAGCAATTTGTAGTGCCATCGACACTCAAGACTGTTTAAGCAGACCTGGGCTGCCCCATCTGCCTCTGCGCCTGTCTTATGGTCACAGTGTGAACACTGGAGACACTGGAGTGTGGATGGAGCTCGGATTGAGCGAATCGGATGTAGTGTGAGGGGCTGGGCCTGAGAAAGGGACTGTACAGACGTGTCTGTGGGAAGAGCTGATTACTTACGTAAGAATGGAACCAAAACCGGCCCTGGCAAAGTGTTCGGGCGCCCCCCCTCTACCCCACGCGGGGGGTTGGGGGTGCCGCCGAGCTCTTTGCCAGGGCCGGTTTTCGGCCGATTTTGTTACAGGGCCGATTTTGCAGCTATGCTGCAAAAACGGCCCTGTAACAAAAAAACGGCCCCCAGAGGCCAAAAAACGGCCCCCACCCATGCGGCGCACCGGGGGATTGCCCGGTGCCCTCTAGGGCCAGTCCGGCCCTGAAGATAATGACTGTGTCAGACTTGGCTTGGAAGTCCAAGAAGACGGACGCAGCTTAGTGAGGACGAAGAGAAACCCTGGAATAAAGTGGCCTTAGGATGCACTGTGACCGAACAAGATAATAAGGCAACCTGTGGCCGCAGCTTCCTTGAAGAAAAAGATTCCTTTCCAGCCTGATGGCTCCTATGTAGGAAGAGACGGACTGTGTTTGTTTCAATGCTTCAGTAAGATTTCCATGACCTGCTGAGGTGATTTATGACTGAGCAATTAAAAGAAACATGTGGTGGCAGATTTATTGAAGGGTGAGCAAGTTTATCTATCCCAAAGAAATGTGAAGTGCTTGTGTGGAGAAGCTACGTGTTTCTTTTTAGGAGCGCTTCATGCCTGGCATGTTTTGGAGGAAGTGCTGAGGGGATGTGCGAGCTTTCTCGCTTTCACTTTGTCTCTTGCGGTGAAAGACTTTAACACAGATGAATGTTTCTGTATAGTAGGGCAGGAATAATAATGACTTACACTACTACCGCTCGGACTTTCAAGTCAACGCATCTGCTAAGTAAGCAAAGCTTTTGAAACCCTTTCTGAATGGGAAGAAACCAGAAGAGATTGTTATTAACACACTGAAACGATTCTGAAAGGTACAAGAACATTCAGATATGCAGCATATTTTGAATAAGGCCAGCCGATGCATAGGAAAAAACCTTACAGCTTGTCTATTTCTCTTCTCAGGATTATTTATAAGCTCAAGGCTCAGCACAATGTGTTTGCTTATTTACAGCTGGAAAGTACTTTCCTGCCTATTTTCAATGGCGCTCCAGCCATGGTGTGGTTTTACCGCAGAGCCTGTCTTGACTTGCGCTCTCGCTAGGACTCTCTTTCAATTGCTCCGCTAGCGTGTGGAGTTCGTGACACCTTCACCTACCTTCACCTACCTGGTAAGTGGTCTGGTCTGAGGAATATTTGTGCCTACCTTGCTTCAGTGTTATTTCTGAACTGCAAAGTCATTTGTGAACATCTACATGTTGCTGGATACCACTCATGGCATGCAACCTACTTCTTCCTCCTTCAAGTCTCCATTCCTTATCAGGACCAAAAAGTGTCCGAAGGATCGTGATAGCATGTCCTTCGTAGCCAGTAAGGGAGAGGGTGCTGAATTTTCACAAAAGTGCTCTACTGCGCCTCAGGTTTCAGGGGCAGCTTAGAAAAATCCGGACACCTTCACCTCTGTTATAGAGACTCTTCCTCCAAATCACCTTCTCCCTTGACCTTTTGTTGTTAAAACCAACGCAGCTCTTCAAAGAATTGAGGTAAATGGTCTTCATGATAAGAGAATATCTGCCATTGAACGGAGAATGAGTGATGTTAAAGATTCCACACCAGCTGCTTCAAATACGGTCAAGGAAATTGAACAGCTGAAAAAAGCTCCTGTTGCATTTTTGTGAAAAATAAACAGGAGAAATAATCTCCGGCACCTGAGAGACCTGCACTGGCTCCCCGTCAGCAAGAGAATCACGTTCCGACTCCTCACCCACGCACACAAGGCCCTCCACGACCTAGGCCCCAGGTACCTCAACAACCGCCTGACCTTCTACACTCCCACCCGCCAGCTACGATCGACCAACCACGCCCTCGCCGCCGTCCCACGCATCCGAAGAGCCACCATGGGAGGAAGATCCTTCTCCTACTTGGCAGCCAAGACCTGGAACTCCCTCCCCATTCACCTTCGCCGGACCCAAGACCACCTCTCCTTCAGGAAGCAACTCAAGACCTGGCTTGCCTGCCCTCTAGTGGCAGAATGTTCTAATAGCCTTATAGACCTTCGTAGCAGGGCTATACCGGCTTTTAAAGTCCCTCTGCTTTGTTAAAGTCCCTCGCCTTCGGCTCGGGCCTTTAACGCTGCAGCGGGCCTTTAACAACCGGTATAGCCCGCTACGGCGGGCTATAAGGCTATATTAATGTGCCTTCTACAGCTTGCTCTGCTACTTTAACACAAACTCAGTTCTTTTCTAGAATCGTTTATTTTATACTCCCGTGTTTCTTTTTAAAACTGAACTCATTCAACAAAATATTTGTTGGCCTTGTGATGCACATGCTGGCTGGTTTATACTTGCATATGCTTTTTCTATGTTCTTTTGTTTCTAAATTTTGGAATCAAGTTTGGCAAAAGGTTGACGATATTACCAATGTTTCCTTACCTTTTTCATTAGATACATAGGGGCAGATTTATAAGGCTCTTGCGCCTCATTTACGCCGCCGTTGCGTCACTTTTGTGACGCAGCGGCGGCGCAAATCCTGCGCCATTGTGTGGGGTATTTACAACGTGACGCATCTGGGAGATGCGTCACGTTGTAAAACCCTGCGCCACATATAGGCGTTCCGGCGCAGGGGGGGCGTTCCGGCGCAGGAACGCCTCCTAAAAGTGGCTGAGTGAAATCTACAAGATTTCACTCAGTCACTTTTAAGGCCATGCTGCGTCAAAACCCTGCGCCTGCTTGACGCAGCATGTTAGGGATAGGGCACCCCCAGCCTTGCTGGAGCTGCATCGCGCTTGCGACGCAACTCCAGCAATGCGCTGCCTTTCCGACGGGGGATGCGTCACGCATCTGCCCATCCGAGCGCCACGGTGCATCGCATTGTAAATGCGTCGCATCAGTGGTGGCGCACACGTGGGCAGATGCGTCGCAACTCTTCTGGCGCATCTCTGCTGATTAGCAGAGATGCGCCAGCAGTCATAAATCTGCCCCATAGTTTTTGGGATGGGTACACTCTGTATGGTTCCATGGAATATTGCTTGGAAACACTTAAGACATCTTAATAGCCCTTGCTTTATAGTTCATTACTTCTAACTGGAAATCCAAAGAAAATATTTTTATTACCTGCTGTTGGAACTATGTCACAACCAAATATTGGACAGATTTAATCTGAACTCCCTACAGTTAGCATTTAAAAATGACAAACTGTGGTTACCAATTACCAAATATTTTTCTCATAGTGTTAATGCTACTATGTATTTATGAGACTAAACACTTTTTTAAATGAATTTGATGAGTTACAATTCATGTTATGTTTCACTTAAATTTTAATAGGTTATTTTGTTATCATCTCTTACTGAATATAATGTTGTCTCAACATATACTTGATATCCTTTAACTTTTGTCTTTCCGCTGTTTCCTTTTTAATTCTTTATTTTTCTCCTTCTATCTTTCTTTCGTCTTTTTTATTACAATATCGCTTCATATATCGCCTTTCTAGAGACTGATTCATTAACCTTTTTTTATTTCTCTTTATATTGATATGTTGGGCACATCGTACTATATTGTTGACTATATGACGTACTTGCCTATTTTATGACTTATTGTTTTGGATTTTTTGTATAAAAAAATTAACTGAAAAAAAGATAATGAATGTGGGGGCCAGGGTGTCTGGGTAAGAGCAACAGGAGATAAACACTGAGGAACACTGGTATAACAAGTTCTCAACTGAATAAAAGAGAGAGCATGACAGAAAAGGAGCACAGGAGCTGGGGTAAGTGTTTAGAGGATGGGGAAAGATTTAGCCCTCATCAGTTTGTAGTACTTTAAAAGGACTAGTATGAGTAAATCTCAGCTGGGCTGCCAGGCTTTAAAAGGGCAGGACCTTTACAAGTGCTGATATTCTTTCTTGGGACCCCCACATTATTATTAAAGGGAAAGGGGTAACATCCAAATTAAGTAAACTACGCCCACCTTTTACAGACGTTTCCTCATTGGCCGCAGCAGTCTGTGTCATGTGCTCAGGGACACTCCGCCACCTTGTGGTAACAACTGGAACAGCAGTGAACATCGACATTTCTTTCACGTCGTCTGACACCACCAAGCGAAGGAAAGGTGGGAAGAAAACTGATTTATGAGGGTTTTAGTTTTGCTTTTCAAAACATTCAGCAACAGTTTATTATCTTTTCATTCAGTGTTTCTGCTCTCTTTAGCCTATCCTGCACTTGTCTTGCCATTTTAGGGGCTATTTGTACAAAAAGTCAAATGAAAGAGTAAACACACACTCTATTTCTCAGTGGAAGCTCTGAAATTGCACTCCAATTACCAGTGCTTAATGTGGCTGCTGTTTGCAGATGGGGCCCACCAATATCCATTTTTGCAGACTGGCACATATTTGTTGTCATAAGTCTTTGAGCCATTGCAAGAAAGAGAAAACAACAAAATGGGTAAAGAAGGAGAAAGAAAAAAATAGAAAAGAGTCACAAAGGGAGAAACAAGGGATGGAAAGCAATCTGCAAAAGTGAGATTAAAATATAGGGAGTGTCTGGTGATTCATTAAAGAGGTCTGAGACCTAATCAAGAACTAACGAGCCTAGGCATTTGTCAACCCTCACATTTGACAGTGGCCACTGGCTTCTGAAAAAACTGTTTGTCTACCGGCAGTCATTATTGTACAAATTAACCGATGCGCACAAGACATGGAGCGCCAGAGCCAGATGCACACATGATGCCCATTAAAGGCCCTCAACCAAGTGATATAAGACAGAGGATAGGAGTGTTATTCAGGTTTCCCCTTCGGGAAAGGTGGATTAAGGAGTAGCAGATGCAGGAAAATGTTAAAAGGATCCAAGAGAGGTGGCCATCAGACTGGGGTAGGTGAGCTATGGCCACTTGTGAATTTGAATGAATGAACACTCTCTTGATGGGGCAGTGTTGGACCCGGCCTCGTGGCGTGGTCCTTACCCCCGTGGATTGTGCCCGTTCCCCGCCCCAGCCTTCACGGACCACCCTTCCGAACTGCACCGAGACCCCTCATTCCGAGCCGCAAGAGGTCGCATACCCCTCGGGGCTCCGCCATCTTGTTGGCATCCACGTGACTCTGTGCGCCAGCCGGCGCGACCCCGCTCAACCCGGCCTCGGCCCCAGCGAAGCCCCGACATCGAGGCATCAAGAACTGGCCAGGGGGTGCCACATGAACCATTCACCGCCCCCGGCGTGTAATGGTACGCAGGATCTTCTGCAGGAGCGTCAGGAATCAGAAGAGTAAGTCTCCGTCCTCCCCTACGGCCTTCCGTCTCTATCAAACCCTAGAGAACCGGATGGCACGCCAGGGGAAAACAGGGTAACAAAACAAGGGAAGGAGGGTGTGACTTCAGAGGTGTGGCTGGGTTGGTACCAATGACGTAGTTCTTCTCTGTGCGCGCTGCAATAGAAAATTCTACTTACTACTACGTATCACCTCATGCATTTCACAACCATAAACATGTCCCTAACCCACCTACCACTGGGGTCTTGCTTTACCATAAGAAGGTGTCTGTTCCACTGGATCTGTAAGGGACTAAGGACGGGGGCAGGCGTGGAGCAAGCCGGCTTCTAATTCTTACACCCTATAAGATAAACAAGTCGGTGAATGGTCTTCCTGTAACATTAACTTTGGTACACAATTCTTATCGGCCTCTTACTCACTAGGATGATATACAAATGCGTCCCTCTATTTCCACATGGAAGGTAATAACGAAAGGCTTTTTATGTATAGGTTAACTCCTAGGGAAAAAGACAAAACAATAGCAATTATATTCGCCCACCCAGTGCTGTATTCCTAAGTGTAAGTAAAAAGAGTAGCGCACAGCGCTGTTACCGTGCTTCAGAAGAACACTGGTCACTATGGCGTGGTCCACGCTAGCGTCCCCTATGGATGAATCGATCTTCTGTCTCAGGGAAAGACCAGCACCACTGAAGAGAGGAAGGTGAAGGGCAGAACAGATACGAAGAGGGGTAAAAGGTGTGTGGACTCAGCTGAGGATACGGTAAAACTAGGGCGTAATGTTCAGCAGAGGAGAACACTACTAATCCATGTAACAAAACAAAGACATGTACTTGTGAAAGGAGCTCGGGAACCCTTAGCCTCGGAGAGGGGATTGGAGGGCAAGGTGAGTGGGATATACACGTGTCAACACCCAACCACCACCCAGGAGGGAGCACCCGCACGAAGCAGCAGCCCCGGGGAAGGACGAGAACTGGCACTCACTCGGCACTCCGCCACATTTGGCGGGAATCAAAAATGCTTCTAAAGCAGAAGCGAGCCCCCAGATGACAAAAGGGCTCGCGAATCACGGTTGTTAGGCGTCTGTAGAAAGACTCAGAACACACGGGTAGAACCCGGGAAGGCTCGGCGCTCACTAGCGCGACCACGGAAACAGGAAGTTCTCTCCGGAAGTCAGGCAAGCTAAGTGAAGACGGAAACCAGGGCAACAAGCTAGAACGCTAAGCGCGTTCGTACGCGTCTTAGGTCCTTATATACTGGATCGTCTGTCGATCCGGATCACGGGGCATGACACGGCGGAGGACAGTATCGATGAGACCCCCAACTGTCCTCCCATCCCTAGGTGTGATCGCCCGGCAACTCTCTTGGGCCGGGCGCCTCTCCTGCTGGGCGTCTGGCCACCTCCACCCGGCCTCTCCGCCCCCCGTGCGCCAGGGTACGGACATCAAAGGGCTCCAGACCTATATCCATGGCGACCCCGCCACAGATCGGCAGTTGTATCCAGGAGTCGAGAGCCCTGCTGATGGAATCGCGGCCGACCCTACGGAGAAGAACTCTTGCTTGAACTATCACGAGCCCTGCAGACTGCGTCGCGGCTCCTTCTTGTGAACACCTTGAAGCCCCCCGGAACATCGGGGCCCTGCTGACGCTGTCGCGGCCCAACCTCGCTGAAACCTCCCTCGGAGCCCTGCTGACGACGTCGCAGCTCGAGCTCAGCAGAAACCATCTTGAGAGCCCTGCTGACCTGATCGCGGCTCCCCACGAACTGAACGCCGGAGCCCTGCTGACGCCGTCGCGGCTCGACCCCCCCGAGATCCGGAGGTCCTCCAGCTTGAGGATAAGAACTGGGCCCCAGGTACCCTCGTACCGAGCTCCTACCAATGACTGTCCCGCTACCCTTACCCTTCCAAAGACACTGAGACTTTTGGTGGATCCCTCGATCCCTTTCGTGTAAATATTGATCTCGTAAACCTTTAATTGCTGATAAAGAATTGCTCGTCTTGAGACAACCTCCTTGAGTCTGGTGTGGTGGTGTTACTGTGCTAGTACGTGATAGGAGAAGGATCTCTCAGGAGGCTTCTCGACGGCGCTCGGCTACTTCGTGCAAGTGAGGGCCCCCCCCCCTTAGTGGTCTCACCGACCCCTCGGGGTCCGCCTTCCAACATTTGGTGGCCAGCGACGGGATCCGAGCCGAACGCAGTACGTACCAGCCAGTACCCACTAGCTACCCATCCAGTCAAACAGTAATCATGAGCAGCCAGGAAAATAACGCGACCATGGAGTTCCAGCCCGAACGGTTGGAGGAATATACGCACAAAGAACTAAAACAGTTCTGCAAGGACAAAGGCATTGCAACCACCAGCCTAGGTACCAAAGAGGAGATGCAGAAAGCTCTGAGGACCTGGCTGGAGGCCGAGGCAGGCCACTCACAAGAAGAAGGTCCCTTGCCCCTGACTGAGGCCACATCAACCACACTGACTCCGGCAACCGGAGGAAGAAAGAGCCTAGAAACCGGCCTCTCCGAAGAAGAAATACGAGAGCGGGAGAAGGTCCGGAACCACGAACTAGAGCTCGCATGACTGCGGCTGGACGGCGAACTCCAGCTGGCGGAAAAGAAACTGGCCCTAGAGCAGCTACGGCTTCAAGAGGAGATAGAAGAGAAGAGACGGCACCGAGAGTTGGAGGAAAAGAAAATGACCCTGGAGCACGAGCGAAGTCTTAAAGAGCTCGAAATCAAGGCCAAGAACGGGGGGACCAACACCCCCAGTACTAGAGACACCCTACCGCCTGCCGAGGCCAAGGTACATATCCCGAAAGAGGTCGTCAAGGAGTACTATAAGAATGACGACATCCAACAATGGTTCAAGGCCTACGAGGTGGCCATGACCTCTCATCGGGTGCCCCGAAAGGACTGGGGCGCCGGCCTGTGGGGGCGGTTCCTGAGTGAGGGTCGAGACACACTGCTCCAGCTGCCGGAGGAGGTGATGACCTCCTACGATCACATGAAGGAGGCCCTGCTCACCCGCTACGGGCTAACCGCGGAAATGTACCGCCAGCGGTTCAGAGACTGCAAAAAGATCCCGGGTACCACCTGGGTGGAATATGTGGACTTTTTCAGCTGGGCCCTAGAAGGATGGATCAAGGGTAGCAAAGTCACCACCTACGGGCAGCTGGTCGACCTCATCGTGTGGGAACATCTCTCCAACAATTGCTTCGTGGAACTGAGGCAACACCTCCTCGACAGCAAAATGTCCGACCCACGAAAAGTCGCCGTCGAGGCCGATCGGTGGGTCAACTCCCGGGTCCCCCGGAACTCAATGGGGGAGTACCAGAGGAACCCCACCGGACCCCCCCCCCCGCCAACGCGGTGGAGGGGGAGGGCCGAACAGGAACCGGGACCCCCCCGCCGGGGCCCCCAGGAGCCCCCCTCGAGGGCCACCGCAGCAACAACTCTCCCCGAGCCTAGCCCGAAGGGGGGCGACCCCGGCCAGACCCGGACCACGGCCACCAGTAACATGCTACGGCTGCCAACAAACCGGACACTATGCCAGCGACCCGGTCTGCCCCCTGAACCGAAGAAGCGGGGCCGGCGGGCGCCCGCCCCGACAGCTGGTGGCCGCCGCCCTGGGAGAGGGAGAAGAGGAAGAAGAACCCCTCGACCGAGGGACCACCGAATGGGAGCCGGCAGCCATGTCCCTGGTCTGCCTGGGTAGCCGAGAAATGGTGCCCCGCACCCCCATCCCAAGCAACACCCAGAAGTACAGGCAGCAGGTCACCGTCAATGGACAACGGGCCGAAGCCCTTCGTGACACCGGCGCCAGTGTCACCGCTGTCCGCTGCCACCTGGTGACCCCCGAACAGATCCTACCCAATGTGCTGTGCCCCGTCCGGACGGCCGACAACAGCGAAAGCCTGTGCCAGATGGCCCTGGTCCCCTTCGAGTGGGGAGGGGTGACCGGCCTGCTAAAGGTGACGGTCCGCGATGACGCACCCGTAGACTGCCTCCTGGGGAACGACTTGGAGAGTTCCCCCTGGGCTCAAGTAGAGCGACGAGAGCACCTCCGAATGCTGGGACTATCCGAATGGGCCTGCGCCAGCACCCGGTCCATGACCGCCCGGGCCCCCCGCCCGTCCTCGGCCCCCGGTGCCGCCCAGCCCGAGGGGCTCGCACCACCCCCCGCCGGCGGGGAAGGGGAGGCGGACACCGACCCTGGACCTAGTGAATCCTCCCCCGAGGGGATTGCTTCCCCGTGCGCCCTGCCAGAACTGGCCCAATGGCGACACGAAGGGGGCCCCACCCGGGAGCAGTTCCAGCAAGAGCAGCAGTCCTGTCCCTCTCTCGAAGGGGTCCGACAACAAGCGTCCGCACAAACCAACGGGGACCAGACCGGCACCCACTGGGTCTACTGGGCCGAGGGCCTGTTGTACAGTGAGCAAAAAGTGGCAGAACTCAGGGCCAGCCGCGTGTTGGTGGTCCCCCTCCGCTTCCGGGAGTTCCTGCTCAACCTGGCACATGACGTGCCCCTCGCCGGACACTTGGGGCAAGACAAAACTTACAGCCATCTGGTGACCCACTTCTACTGGCCCCGGATGCGGAGAGACGTGGACAACCACTGCCGGTCCTGCCAGACCTGCCAAGCCAGCGGGAAGACGGGGGGTCGGGTCAAGGCCCCCCTCCAGCCCTTTCCAGCCGTCAGCACCCCGTTCGAACGGGTCGGAATCGATATCGTGGGGCCCCTGGACCCCCAGACCGCCCTGGGTCACCGCTTCATCCTGGTCCTCGTGGACCACGCCACCAGGTACCCGGAGGCGGTCCCGCTAAGAACTATAATGGCCCCCGTGGTAGGCCGGGCCTTGATGGGGATCTTCTCCCGAGTGGGATTTCCCCGCGAAGTGGTGAGCGACAGGGGCACAAACTTTATTTCCAAATACATGCAGTCCCTGTGGCAGCAATGCGGGGTCACGTACAAATTCACAACCCCCTATCACCCTCAGGGGAACGGACTGGTTGAGCGGTTCAACAGAACCTTAAAGGGAATGATCCAGGGCCTGGAAGAGCCCCTCAGGCGGAGATGGGATGTCCTGCTGCCGTGCCTCCTGTTTGCTTATCGGGAGGTCCCGCAGAAGTCCCTGGGGTTCAGCCCGTTTGAACTATTGTACGGACATCCGGTCCGTGGACCGCTCAGCCTGGTCAAGGAGGGCTGGGAGACGAAGCTCCAAGGCGCCCCTCCTGACGTCTACCGATACCTCCTGACCCTCCGAAACCAGACCCGCAAGTTCCGAGCCATGGCCGAAGCCAACCTCGAGGCCAGCCAGGAGGACATGAAGCGGTGGTACGATCGGAACTCCTCTACCATCGAATTCGAGCCAGGCCAGAGAGTCTGGGTCATGGCCCCGGTTGAACCCGGCGCCCTCCAGGACAAGTGGACCGGGCCCTTCAAGGTAGTGGAGAAGAAAAGCCCCGTCACCTACCTAGTCGACCTGGAGTCCCCCCGGAACCCCCTCCGGGTTCTACATGCTAACAGGCTCAAACCCCACTTTGCCCGGACCGAACTGAGCCTGCTACTGGCGACCGACGAGGGGGGCGAGGACGACTCCGAGCCCCTGCCCGACCTCTTGCAGTCCAACGTCCATGACGGATCCATCAAAGGTGTCCAACTCGCCTCTTCCCTGACCCCGGAACAGCGTGACGACTGTCAACAACTGCTGCAGGACTACGCAGCCCTCTTCTCCCTCACCCCGGGGGTGACCCACTGGTGCGTCCACGACGTCGACACCGGGGAGAGCCCCCCCGTGCGACACCGAGCCTACAGGGTACCCGACCGAGTGCGGGCATGCATCCAGGCCGAAGTAGCAAAGATGCTGGCCCTGGGGGTCATCGAACCCTCCGACAGCCCGTGGGCCAGTCCTGTCGTCCTGGTACCAAAGGCCGCAGCCCCCGGCCACTCCCCGGAGTTACGATTCTGCGTAGACTACCGAGCCCTGAATGCGATGACCAAGACGGACGCCCATCCTATACCCCGGGCCGACGAACTCATCGACCGCTTAGGGGCCGCCCGCTACCTGAGCACGCTGGACCTCACCGCCGGGTACTGGCAGATCCGGCTCACCCCCGGCACCCAAGAAAGATCCGCCTTTTCTACCCCGGATGGGCATTACCACTTTCGGGTGATGCCCTTCGGAATGAAGAACGCCCCGGCCACTTTCCAAAGACTTGTAAACAAGGTTTTGGCCGGGCTCGAGGCCGTCAGCGCGGCCTACCTAGATGACATTGCCGTGTACAGCAACCACTGGGCAGAGCACCTCCTTCACCTCAAAGCCGTCCTGGCCACCCTCCAGCGGGCTGGGCTCACGATCAAGGCCAGCAAATGCCGGATCCGTGACCTACCTGGGCCATCAAGTGGGAAGCGGGCAGGTGGCCCCTCTCCAGCCAAAAATCGATGCCATCCAGGCCTGGGAACCCCCTACTACCCAGACAGCTGTCCGGGCCTTCCTGGGCCTCACCGGTTACTACCGGTGGTTCATCCGGGACTATGGGAGCATTGTTGGCCCCCTCACAGAGCTCACGTCCAAAAAGCAGCCCAAGAAGGTGCACTGGACACCCCGCTGCCAAGCAGCCTTCGAAACCCTCAAGACAGCGATGTGTACTGCCCCTGTGCTGCAGGCCCCCGACTACAGTAAGGAGTTCGTGGTGCAGACGGACGCCTCCGAGTACGGGATCGGGGCCGTCCTGTCCCAGGCCGATGAAAAGGGGCTCGACCGACCAGTGGCCTTCATCAGCCGACGGCTACTGCCCCGGGAGCAGCGGTGGAGCACCATCGAGCGTGAAGCCTTCGCTGTAGTGTGGGCCCTTAAGAAGCTCCGGCCCTATCTCTTCGGTACCCACTTCCGGGTCCAGACCGACCACCGGCCCCTGCGGTGGTTAATGCAAATGCGGGGCGAGAACCCCAAGCTGCTGCGGTGGTCCATCTCGCTGCAAGGGATGGACTTTGATGTGGAACACCGGCCCGGCAATGACCACGCCAACGCCGACGGCCTGTCCCGCTTCTTCCACCTTGACGAGGAGAATCCCCAAGGAGATGGGTGACTCTCCATGCCTTCGGCTGGGGGGGACGCCTGTTGGACCCGGCCTCGTGGCGTGGTCCTTACCCCCGTGGATTGTGCCCGTTCCCCGCCCCGGCCTTCACGGACCACCCTTCCGAACTGCACCGAGACCCCTCATTCCGAGCCGCACGAGGTCGCATACCCCTCGGGGCTCCGCCATCTTGTTGGCATCCACGTGACTCTGTGCGCCAGCCGGCGCGACCCCGCTCAACCCGGCCTCGGCCCCAGCGAAGCCCCGACATCGAGGCACCAAGAACTGGCCAGGGGGTGCCACATGAACCATTCACCGCCCCCGGCGGAGGACAGTATCGATGAGACCCCCAACTGTCCTCCCATCCCTAGGTGTGATCGCCCGGCAACTCTCTTGGGCCGGGCGCCTCTCCTGCTGGGCATCTGGCCACCTCCACCCGGCCTCTCCGCCCCCCCGGGCGCCAGGGTCCGGACATCAAAGGGCTCCAGACCTATATCTGGGGCGACCCCGCCACAGATCGGCAGTTGTATCCAGGAGTCGAGAGCCCTGCTGATGGAATCGCGGCCGACCCTACGGAGAAGAACTCTTGCTTGAACTATCACGAGCCCTGCAGACTGCGTCGCGGCTCCTTCTTGTGAACACCTTGAAGCCCCCCGGAACATCGGGGCCCTGCTGACGCTGTCGCGGCCCAACCTCGCTGAAACCTCCCTCGGAGCCCTGCTGACGACGTCGCGGCTCGAGCTGAGCAGAAACCATCTTGAGAGCCCTGCTGATCTGATCGCGGCTCCCCACAAACTGAACGCCGGAGCCCTGCTGGCGCCGTCGCGGCTCGACCCCTCCGAGATCCGGAGGTCCTCCAGCTTGAGGATAAGAACTGGGCCCCAGGTACCCTCGTACCGAGCTCCTACCAAAGACTGTCCCGCTACCCCTACCCTTCCAAAGAGACACTGAGACTTTTGGTGGATCCCTCGATCCCTTTCGTGTAAATATTGATCTCGTAAACCTTTAATTGCTGATAAAGAATTGCTCGTCTTGAGACAACCTCCTTGAGTCCGGTGTGGTGGTGTTACTGTGCTAGTACGTGATAGGAGAAGGATCTCTCAGGAGGCTTCTCGACGGCGCTCGGCTACTTCGTGCAAGTGAGGGCCCCCCCCCTTGGTGGTCTCACCGACCCCTCGGGGTCCGCCTTCCAACAGGCAGCCTTTCAGAAATATGCATCCATAGAAGTAAATAACTAAGCTGGATTTTCACTATTACTTCTGCCAGGCCCTGATTAAGAAGCTGTCTTTAATGTACAGTTTCAAAAAAATTATTACAAAATCAACAAAATGCTTTGTGTAATTCATTCAATTATGGATCCTCTCCGGACCCCAAAAAGAGGAGACCTGGTGTCATCACTGACATAATCTTGTGGAGTCGAAGCAAAGCTCAAAGGAAGATTACTCGCAGAGGCCATGATGCCCGACCCTATGGAGGTGAGAAAGACCAACGAAGCACCAAGAGATTGGTGTATTTCACAGATTGCTCTTTCCCCACAGCACATCCCAACCAACACTCTGCTCTCCGCCTTTCTCTGGGCAAACCTGTGGAGGTGATTTTCACTTCTGCTTCTCTGGCACAGTCCGTTTCAATACTGACCATCCCTCCACTTCCCACACCCTCAACCCTGATACTTCCCACCTCCAGTACCAACTACCATGGCCTCTGAGATGAAAGAACACGTGACTCAATCCCTGTCCATTTGAATGAATGAATCTTAAATTGATCCCATTCTGTCAATCCATCTAACAGACTCTTTCAATCCCCTTTTTGGGTCACATTTCAGTTGCTACTTCCACTGTCCTTGCTATAGTCTCGCTGCCCTTCAACTCTAAAACTGTGTATGTTAAAAAGTTCAAAGTGTCACAGTGACTCTAGGGCTTCCAAGCGTTGTCCAACGCACACGGGGGCATATCAACAAGGGCTTTATCTCTGCTTTTTTGGCTTTAAAAGCCAAAAAAGCAGAGATAAAACTAGCGCCCTATCAACAACAGGGTGCTAACACGCGAATTCGCATGTTAGCACCCTTTTACTCTACGCTTCCCCTTGCATCTCTAATGAGATGCAAAGGGGGCGTTCCAGAGTAAAATAATAGGAGAAATGTCGCTAAGCGACATTTCTCCTATTATCAAGAATGTCGCTAACCCTGTTAGAGACAAAAAAAGCAGCGCTAACCGCGGTTAACGCTGCTTTTTTACGTCTGCTAATTTTCAGACTTAGCCATGATATCCTATGGAAGGAGGATATCATGGCTAAGTTTGTGGGGCCCTATCAACAAGGTAACGTGTGATTATCGCTGGGTTTCCAGCGATAATCTCACGTTAGCCTGTTAGCGTGTAGATTTTTATCGCTATTGAGATAAGCGTTGCTAATAGCTATCTCAGCGATAAAAATTCACGCTAGCCGGCGATAATTATCCTCACGCTAAGAGCGCTGAGCGATAATTATCGCCGGTTGTTGTTGATATGCCCCACGGTGATGTGCACACCATAACAAAATCTTCAGGTGGAGCACATTGGTTCGGCATATCCAGCAGCGGTGATACGCACACCCTTAAATTACTTCAAGAATTATTTTACTGTAACTGTTACATTAACACTTGTTAAAATTGTCAGTAAACTAGAGAACACTACCTAGGGTCATGACAGCGCCTCAAGTGTCTGTGTTGCTACCACCTCGTTTCTTAGCACAAACAGGCCCCCCATCAATACCATAGGAAGATAGGATCTTGATCTCTGAGAACTATTTAAAGATGCATAAGATGAGCAGGAATTCCGTCCTAAGCGAAGAAAAGCGATGTTTCTAAGTATGTTAGGCAGCCGCAGCCCGAGCGATGGGCCGGGTGGGGGGATTTCGACAGACGACGATGAGGGAAAAATAATTATTTATTTAATTTTCCCTTGTGGTCGTCCGTCGAAATCCACCCGGCCCCACCGCTCTTACCTGCATGGGCCACAGCTGATATTAAGTATGTAAGAGCAAAGTATTTTCAGAGACTTGCCTCAAGCTCTACAAGCACATTGCCAGCCTATGCCAGATGACTATAAGAGGCAGTTTGCAGATTGAAGGCCAGATATGCCAAGGAGGAGAATTTGGTTATGAATCATTATAAATTTTATACACAGCACCAAAAAAAATGAAGAGTCTATTGAGAGTTCATAGCTAGGTTAAGGAAATTGTCTGTTAAAAGAAAATTTGAGACAATGACTGATGAACTCATTAGAGATCAGTTAATTTGTCCAATGCAATAATACAAAAATTCAGGTTTGACAAAGGTCGTGGAACAATCTGAATTATGCATGCGAGAGTTGGAAAAGAAAAACCAAGTTCATGAGGTAGTTGAGGTATCTGATGAAACTGGTGAAATAGAATCTGGTATTCTGGCCGCCTTGAAAAATAAGACTAAAGGGGGGGAAAATGTTATGCAGTCTAGATTGAATGTGAGAGTTTGCAACAGGTGGCAAAGTTGCAGTGGTTCATGAATCTTCCAGGTGTGAGCGTGACCATATAGACAGGATACTATGTGGGGGATAAGACGTTAAGGCATTGGAGGAAGTCAAGAGAAAGACAAAACCCAAATCGAGGTATCATAGAGCCTGTTGAAGCCTCAAATTGGGTGTTACCTGTTGTGATTACCAGGAAGCCTGAAGGCAGTGTCACGATCCGCGCTCGGGTGGCGCTGAGTGACACGTCTTCTCTACCCCTGGACAACGGCCGAGCAACTCGGCGACAGCGAGAACTACATCCCCCAGAACTCCCGGTAGTACCCGTCACACGTGACAGATCACGCTGCCGGAAATGCTGAAAAGCGGCCAATTCCGGGGAAGCAGTGCCGATGATTCTCAGAAGCCTTCCGTACACGTAGACCCGAGCAGATGGTTCTCAGCGGCAAGAACTCCGGACCTCGAGAGACTCCAACAACGCCTCTACTGCTTCGTATTCCTCGCCCTGCAGCCTGTGAGTATTCTATACCGGAGACTGACCGGCTTTAGCTTCTTGGCTTAGGCTCAACCTCGAACAATCGAGGAAGAACGCTAAGAGACAGACAACGCCCTCGGATTTCCGGGCATCTTCACCTGGGGTTTCGCTCCTCTGCTCCCGGCTCCTCCTGGAGCATTGAGTGGCAGCGCAACACCGCAGGTATTGCCCACGGATTTCCGGGCATCTTCACCTGGGGTTTCGCTCCTCTGCTCCCGGCTCCTCCTGGAGCATTGACTGGCAGCGCAACGCCGCAGGCATTGCCCACGGATTTCCGGGCATCTTCACCTGGGGTTTCGCTCCTCTGCTCCCGGCTCCTGCTGGAGCATTGAGTGGCAGCGCAATACCACAGGCATCGCCCACGGATTCCGGGCTACATTTTTTCTCGGAGTATCGCGCTCCTCGGCTCGAGACCCTGATGACCCTAGAGTAGCAGCGCCGACACCCGACCAGACCAGCTCCCCCTCTTCCTCGACACTGAACGCCTCTGCGGGGTTTCACTCAGTTCCGTGACGTAACGGTTCTGGAGACCTTCGTACGTTCAGAAAGGAGGAGAAGAAACGTTCGAGGCTCCTAGGTATCTCCTAGACCAGTCACACCTCGACACTTGTTCCCGTGTGGGGATAACTCGAGAAGCGGACCCTTCTCGATCCCTCCACAGCTAGGCGGAAGGAGACGTCCGGTAAGAGGGCTACACACAAGGGGGAGTCAAGGGAAGGGGTAGAGAGAGCCATCACTCATTCTGTGTTTGTCTATCTTGCAGATCTCCCTCCCAGCCGTCCCTACCCGTCCTTCCCTCACTCACCTACCCCTTTCGTCCGAGTGTATTACACATCCGCCGGACTAGGGGCAGATGGGAGGTGGACCCCTTTAAGCTTCAGCGTCATCCTGAGGAGAGGAACCCAGTGGAGACCCGACAGGCAGGCTCAGGTTTTGTGTTGACTCAAGATCCCTCAACCAATGCGTGGTAGCAGATATGTTCCCTTTACCAAATATTTGCGAATTGGTATCCACGTTGAAGGATGGTGGGTACTTTTTAAAGTTAGATCTGAAGAGTGCCCAACACCAAATAAAGCTTCTCAATGAGTCTAATCCGTTGACAGCATTTATTACCTCCTAAGGAACTTTTCAATTTACACGCATGCCTTTTGGAATATCATCAGCTATGAGTGTTTTTCAACATATGGCGACTGAGATTTTTAAAGGGATAGACAGTGTAGTATATGTTCAAGACAACATCTTGATTGTTAGAAATTCTATAGAGGAACATAATGTGGTTTTAAAACAAGTGTTGCACAGAATTGTTGAAGTATATTTTACACTGCAGAAGGAAAAATGCTTATTTTTGGTTGAACAGATTGAGTATTTAAGTTACACTAATTCTGCTTTGAGTATCAAATCAAAGAGAAATGTACTTGGAGCAATTGAGATGACATCTTCACCCACCAATAAAGACCAACTTAGATCTTTTATGGGATTATTCATGTATTATTCTAAATTTGTAGAAAACAATGCAGACTAAATTTTGCATGGAGTGAACAGCAAAAGGAATGTTTTGTAAACACCATTTGACAACAAACTTTGATTTATTATCGCTGTTGACACCAGTGCCACTGGCTTGGGTGCCATTTTCTCTCAAAAGCACAGAACAGTTGAGAAGACAGAGGCCTTTGCATCTAGGACTCTCACAACTTCAGAACAAAATTACTCGGTCATAGAGAGAGAGGCGTTAGCTGCTGCATGGGATACTTTTGCATGTATGTGTGGGGTACTCAGTTTCTGTTGAGAACCAATCACAGGCCCCTAGTTAAAGTTTTACTACCAGGTGGGGCTGAGAAAGGTTCGGAAAGATTGGTGAGGTTGGGAGCTAAACTGCAAGAGTATCAGTATGTGTTCGAACATGTCCTGGGGTTGAGATATTTACAAGCTGACAGTTTAGCCAGGATATCTGTAGATTAGAGACTTGTGGATGATCCATCAGTGTCCAATTCCGATTGTGATGGGGGTGTTGCTTCTGTGGAAGATGTTGTTATGATGGGTCAGTGTGCGATGGAAGCAGATGATGTTCTTGAGGAGGTGGCATGTATGGTGAATCGGGGAGGCAGAAGAGAGAGTTGTGTAGCTATTTCTGTAAGACGGTATGTCAAGGTTCAGGAGTTGGTATCGATGTGTGGTAAAAAATAAATAATGAGAGGTGATAGATTCATACGACCCTTTCGATTAAAGATTAAACTGTTGGCTCATGCCCATAAGGGATAGTTGGGGCAGACTTTGACCCAACGTCGGCTTAAATAAAACTCAGTTATGGTGGCCAGGCATGGATGAGCAGGTGGTATCATTGGTTGAGAGGTGTCCCATTTGTAAGGAAGGGGAGAAGAGATTGAAGGTGGGCCCCAAATCCAATATGGTACATATTACTGATCCGGGTAAAGCATAGCATTGCATTTGTTTAAACTTCATTGGACCCATGCATGAATTACAGATGATAAACAGGTTTGCAATAGTGGTTACTCATGTGTTTACAAAGTGGCTGTGTGTGAAATTTGTAAAATAAATTACAACAGAGACCACCATCCAGTGTCTGGGCAAGTAATTTTTGGAAGAGGGTGTTCCTTCCATAAATATACCAGACAATGAGACACAGTTAGTTTAGCATTAAATACAAAAAATGTTGAGGGGGTGTGCCATTACTCATCATCACACCACAATATATAGTCCCAAACGTAATGGCTTGTGTGAGAAAGCCAACAGACTGGTTAAGGGCATAATACAAATGGCGTATGTGAATGGACAAGTGGTTGATAAAATGGTGGAAGAAATTATGTGGGTGTACTGTATTACTGTACATGGAGTGAGTCTAAAACCTCTGTTTGAGCTTATGCGGGGCAGGACTCCTGGAAACATTTTGATACCTTCATGGATCAAGGTGTGGGTGTCCAATGGGGGGAGCGGTTGTGGAACTCGGGGAAGTGATGTACCAGATGTCAATAATGCTATCAAGGTTGGTGATGTGGCGACCGTTAAGGCAGTAAGAGTTGCCAGAGGTTTGTCCAAATGTAAAGGTCCGTACAAGGTCAAACTTGTTTTCAAATATGATGTTGTGTTGGAAAATGGTGAGAGGTGGAATTGTCGACGTGTAGCCTTGTACCAGAGGGGTGGTGAGGGTACCGTGGAGAGAATGGAAGGATGCAGTGGGTATTTGTTGGCACAACATGTGGACAATGAAGAACATGGGATTGCTGGTGATTCACGTATGGGTAGTGGTGATGGTTCTGTAGTGTCCCAGACCATGAGTGCATGTGATACCCAGAGGGAAAGGAGCTTTAGGAGTCAGAGACCACCAGTGTATTTGAAAGATTGTGTACAGTAATTGCTTACTCTACTTTGCATCCCTAACTTTTCACCTGCCTTTCTGTTTAGGGTACAGTTGTATATGTTCTGTTTGTTCCCTGTGAGTTTTGCATTTACCTTTGCCTTTGTTTTCCTTCCATCGGTTAGTTTGTGTTTCATTATATAGGTTATCGTGCTTTCATTCTTCTCCTTTTACAACATGTAGAAGGGAAGGAGATGTGAGGTGTTCTGCCAGTGTCATGGTTTCTGTCTACAAAGATGGAATCTGACATTCTGTTGCGAGTCAGTTTCCTTCTGACCACCCAATGACTGTCTGTTGTATTTTTATTGATCTGACAAAATAAACTGGATTAAGTGTACATGTCCGGTGTGGTCTATAGTACCTTCTTTACAACAGATGAACCTGCATTTTAAATGTGCAACCTACTTGTTTTGCCAATGCTTATTTCTGAATGCAACTACATTTCAAAACACTAAAATGCATGGAAAATGAGACACAGAATGATTCACCATTATATGTATTTATCAAATAAAAATGAGTGCATAGCTCCCATGTCAGTAGTTCCGATGGTAGTTCCATAGTATGGAGAGCGTTTCTCCTCCATGCTGATTGGACGTGGAAATGGAGGCGTTGCTGTCATTTGACTCCCAAGGACTGACGCTGTTGTTGACACTGATGAGCAAATAGATCATTAAAGCACCCCATGTACTTGTGTATGTTCAAAGTGAGTGTGATATTCGTATCTTATGGTAAATTGTTCTACACATTAAGGATACCATGAATGTATTTTCAGAATAAAATACTCCCTCTGACAATGGCATCTCCAACACTCTGATCTCAATGCCCTCCACCCATGCCCACATTACCCCCACTCCTCGCACTTGTTTGCTTTAGCTGAGTACTCAGTGAGTCAGACTGAAGCTCCCCTTCCTTTTCGCAGTAATTTCACCGACTTTCTATTCCACAAGTTGGAATTTATCATGAATTTCCACATCTCGATTTTAGTAAAACACTCAGAAGCAGAGATTCTCTGTTGACTATCTAGCCTCATGGATCACGGCTCTAGACGCCGTGACAATAGATATAGGTAAAATCACACTAGGAAGAGATTCGGGATAGAGGAGTTTCTTTTTTTTTTGTTCTAAACCTTTGATATGTGTAGGTTTGATATACTTTCAAGAAATGTCTCCATGTTTAAAATTATCAGGCATACCAAAACTGACTGTCATTAAACAGTGGATACTAAAGTAAGATGCTCCCATATTCTTAACCAAAAGGGAGTCTTTTTTTCATTAAGTACACAGCATATTTTGCATTCAATTTGTACAAAGTAGCAAAAAAAACAAGTGACTGACTGTTCCCATGGGGAGCAGGGTCAAGACTTATTTGTATATGGTTGGATCCAAACTGAAATGGCATGGTGAGCAAAAAACAACGTGGATTTTCTCCCAGATCTCTTTACTGGGGGTGAATGTTTGACATTATTCAGCATTCTGTCCATCAATTGTTCATTTTGCATTTGTCACCCCAAGTGGGATGGGAAAGCCCAGACTTGGGTTCTAAGCTTGCCATGCAACTGGATTCAGGCTATCTTGGCTGATGAGGTGTGATACCCTGAAGAAGTCCTAGTATGCTTGTTTCTGGTCCACAGGCAGCAGTTCAGCCTGGCCTGTTCCCATGGGGAACAGGGTCAAGACTGATTTGCATATGGCTGGGTCCAAACTGGGGTGGTGTGGTGAGCAAACAAATGATGGATTTAGGCCCTAATCTCTGTACTTGGGGTGAGTGTTTGACATTGTTCAGCATTTCGTCGATCAATTTTTCTTTTTTGATTTGTATAAACTGTCAAATGAAAGACAAATAGCACACTCCAGATCTGAGTGAAAGCTCTCAAATGTCACACTTTGTTGCCCCCAGATCGCTGACAGCATGTGCAGAACTATTGCCAGCTGCTTACAAGATTTAAGATCAGGAAAGTGGGAGATTTGGAAAAAAAATTGGAGAATCTATTTTCCCAATTGACTTCTATTGAATAAAAAGCATTTTCAGATGGGACACGGCTAAAACAAAGCAATTTCTGGCATTAAAAATGTGTAAGTCTGCCACCTGAATGGAGACTGTTGGCCTGTATGACAAATAGAAAAAGGTTTACTAAGTCTGAGCCCATCTTTGCCAACGGTTCCTGGTTTGCTGCTTTGATCTGCACGCTCTGGCGCGTTGTGGTAAGAGTCCATGCTTCGCTCTCAGGAAGCATGGGTCCGGGAAAGCCTTCATGGACACTCAAGGGGACTCCGTCTAATGCACTCTAATGGTGGTGTAAGGATGAGGAATGCAGACAGACGCCTATGAAAATCCCTGCGTGGCATTGGCCATTAGGTTTTAAAGTGACCAATAAAGTATTTAGGGGTGTAACTAGAGTGCATCTAAAAAAGGGACAGGGCAAAGGCCACGGTAAGGTTTGCCGCCATCTTCCCCATTGTAGTTGGCTTTTCCATTTGGAAAGAGAGGCTAGATAGCAAACATGTGACATGGCGCTTCAATAATTACACAGTAGTACATCTGATAAAGTTAGGCACAGCAGGCTCCTGAAGCTTTTAGACCTGTTGCTGCACCTGGTAGGCTATCAACTGAACGCAAACATAGCGATAAGAGCGAGGCATGTGTCTGGATGTCAGAAGTAAGTGGCGGATGACCTCGCTCATTTTCAGTGGGAAAGGTTCTGCCAGCTGCCCCCCCATGCAGGAGGGGATGCAGTTTCCCACAAGTCTTTAGAAATTGGTAGACTGGACTAAATTTTCCTGGTAGACAGGGCCCTTGCGAAACAATAGTAAGTGCCTGACCAAAGATTACCAGAGTCTCAGACCCGAATGGGGTACTATACTACTGATACACAGGGATGGGATGTGCCAAAGTACGTTCCAGTTTTAAGCCTTATTAACTTGAAGCCCCCAGGATACTATGCAAGGGATGGGGTTGAGTTATCCAGAGTGAGAATAAACATGCTCCATTTGAAAATAGTGGGGGCACTTGAGCTTTTAGGTCTCTCTCAGGCATAGTGGGGGGGGACGGAAAAGGGGTGAGCTGACATCGGTCTGGGAACTGCCGGCAGCATGTCGGCGGACAGCAACAACAGAATGCAGATGAGAACATCATGGGGTCCAAAGAAATTGCCCAAGCAGGGTCCTCGGGATGCCTTATGGCAGAGACGCTGGGTGTCGAACAGCGGGACACGATGGGGTCAGTGCAGGGTGGACACTGCAGTTGCTGCCCGGGCCAGGTCATCGGTAGCAAGGGGGAGCCAAGAAGCCGTGGCACTCCCATTAAAGGCACCCAAGAATAATTGCTGTCAATATTTACAATGTGCAGAATGCCCAGCTGATATCGAGCATGCTTGGTATATATTAATGACTGTGAGTTTGGGATGTTTTATGTACCAGTAAACATAAGAATATGTTATAAACTGCGGCCTTTTACACACCAAGAGGATGTGGTCCCCATTAATTGAACAGGGTGGTGTGAGCGGCTGTAAGCCCCTGATGTAGCTAGCCAGGCACCTTGGGTTTAAACATGAGCCAGGCAAGGCATCGCCTAGAGGTGACAGCGTCTAACGTATCTCTGAGGCAGCGTAAGGAAAGGGCGGGCAGACAGAAGTCCGCAAAAATACCCGTGCGGCATTGGCCAGTTGGTTTAAAAGGCACAAGTAAGGTATTTTAGGGATGTGGCCAGAGTGCCGCTAAAAGAAAGGCCAGAGGAAAGGCCGAGGTCTGGGTTGCTGCAATCGTTGACCCCACCCTCCCACGATGGTCAATCGCGGTCATCGCAGCCGTAGAAGGCGAGGGCGGAATCAAACAGTGGTGATTAGCTGGGCCTTGTGGTCTTGGGCCTCAGGCCCACATGACATGGAAGCACGGACGCAGACATACTATATAGTACGGTGTAACAACTGGGCCAGGGCCCGTGCGCCCGGACCCTTTTATTAACAGGTCACCTGACTGGTGACGCCTGTGGTGGGTGGGTGAGAAGTGTGTCTTACATCACAGGCGGAACACTAGAATGTATCTAGCCGGATACTACAGGCCTCAGGGATGCCTTATCACAGGGGTCACCTGACTGGGATACGGCCAATGTGGCGGACATGCACTTTTTGGAATGCCTCACAGCAGGGAGGTGCAGCATGGCGGAGGACAGCAGCCGACAGCAACAACAGAATGCAGATCAGAGCACTTTACGGTCAAAAGAAAGTGCCCAAAAAGGGTCCTTGGGATGCTTTATGGCAGGGACACTGGGGGGCAGACAGAGGGCCGCAATTGGGTCAGCACAGGTGGTATATAATAATGACCGTCACTTTGTGATGTTTTGTGAACCAGCAAATATAAGAATATGCAATGAACTTTGGCCGTTTACACACCAAAGAGGTTGTGGTCTACATTTATTAAACAGGAAGGCCTGAACGTCTGAGAGGCCCAGACGCAGCTCACCAGGTGGGGTGGGCAATGCAAACACCACTGGCACAGACAGGAGAGGGATTCATGAGGAGGAGAAGCAGGACGAACATTGATGCCCGCCTCCTTTACCCTATGGGCAGCAGTGCCGGGGGCTTTCAGCCCCAGCTTCCAATTGTCAACAGCAGCACTTACGACAGGCTGCCACTGGGGGCAGTGTTTGTCTAAAGTAGTGATGAGCACAGCAACAGTTGTTTACTAAATCAATTTACTACATTCCTATAGCTTTTGGGGCCTGTGATAGTTTGATTACTCACACAGGAGTGTAGAGATTAGTAGTTGTGTTGATAGTGTCAGGGGCAATGCCCCTTCAGATAACATTCAGATGACATTTGTTACTGGCTTCGAAGTGGGGTGGAAAAGGGCTAAAAGAGCTCCGCCCACTTGTTGGTTTCAAGCAGGCCGCGAGCAGTCGCTTTGTAGGGACAGACGTTTCCGAAATCAAACATCATCGAAACAACTGCGCGGATGGGCTCACTGACCTGTGTCATCCCTCATTAGGACTCTAGCTTTGAGGTACAATCTCAGTGATTCTGTCTGCAATCTTGAATACACACAGTGACAAGGAAGGACCTTCTCTCACTGATGGCTGCTCTGGAGGCCCAGAAGAAAGAGCCTCCTGCCCCGTCTCGGACTGAGTGAAGAACTCAAAGGAATATTACTCTCAGGAACCCTCACTCTCGACTCTGAGGAGATTAGAGGAGCCAAAGGACCACAGACGGATTGCACTCTCTCCAATGTCTCCACAGGCAACAACAGATCTGCTCTCAGCTCATCTCTGGGCAGAGCTGGAGATATGATGTTCACTTCTGCTTCTCTGACACAGCCCTCTTTCACGACTGACCATTCTTCCACTGATGTCACCCTGCGACAGGAACAACTGGAGGACCTCTGAGATGAAAGAACACGAGTGACTCAATCAATGCACATACTGAATGAATCCACTCTAAATGAATCCCATTACCTCATTCCTCCTGAAGTGACTCTTTCAAATGTGGGCCACATTTCTGTCGCCACCACCACTGCTACCGCTGTAGTCCAATTGCCATTCAAACCCGAAGCATGATTACTTCTATGATCCCCTCCTTCAGAGGTCAGATGCCAAGCCCTTCAGCAGATGGACTCCCGAGGACCTTGACCCTAACGCACCCATAACACACCTTTGACAGTTTATGGTGCTTGAGTCATCTTACTCTGAAGACACACAGCCTCCCTTCAATCCCAGTCCAAGTGGATATCACTCAAAACTGATGGTGGTGCACTCTCTGAATTATAATGCATTGAAGGCACCAGCTGACATGGTGTGACACACACTGGAGTCATGAGAGTTTGAAGGCTCTAGCTGACATGGTGTGACACACACTGGAGTCATGAGAGTTTGAAGGCTCTAGCTGATATGGTGTGACACACACTGGAGTCATGAGAGTTTGAAGGCTCTAGCTGACATGGTGTGACACACACTGGAGTCATGAGAGTTTGAAGGCTCTAGCTGACATGGTGTGACACACACTGGAGTCATGAGAGTTTGAAGGCTCTAGCTGATATGGTGTGACACACACTGGAGTCATGAGAGTTTGAAGGCTCTAGCTGACATGCTGTGACACACACTGGAGTCATGAGAGTTTGAAGGCTCTAGCTGACATGGTGTGACACACACTGGAGTCATGAGAGTTTGAAGGCTCTAGCTGACATGGTGTGACACACACTGGAGTCATGAGAGTTTGAAGGCTCCAGCTGATATGGTGTGACACACACTGGAGTCATGAGAGTTTGAAGGCTCTAGCTGATATGGTGTGACACACACTGGAGTCATGAGAGTTTGAAGGCTCTAGCTGACATGGTGTGACACACACTGGAGTCATGAGAGTTTGAAGGCTCTAGCTGACATGGTGTGACACACACTGGAGTCATGAGAGTTTGAAGGCTCTAGCTGACATGGTGTGACACACACTGGAGTCATGAGAGTTTGAAGGCTCTAGCTGACATGGTGTGACACACACTGGAGTCATGAGAGTTTGAAGGCTCTAGCTGATATGGTGTGACACACACTGGAGTCATGAGAGTTTGAAGGCTCTAGCTGACATGGTGTGACACACACTGGAGTCATGAGAGTTTGAAGGCTCCAGCTGATATGGTGTGACACACACTGGAGTCATGAGAGTTTGAAGGCTCTAGCTGATATGGTGTGACACACACTGGAGTCATGAGAGTTTGAAGGCTCTAGCTGACATGCTGTGACACACACTGGAGTCATGAGAGTTTGAAGGCTCTAGCTGACATGCTGTGACGCACACTGGAGTCATGAGAGTTTGAAGGCTCTAGCTGATATGGTGTGACGCACACTGGAGTCATGAGAGTTTGAAGGCTCTAGCTGATATGGTGTGACGCACACTGGAGTCATGAGAGTTTGAAGGCTCTAGCTGACATGGTGTGACACACACTGGAGTCATGAGAGTTTGAAGGCTCTAGCTGACATGCTGTGACACACACTGGAGTCATGAGAGTTTGAAGGCTCTAGCTGACATGGTGTGACACACACTGGAGTCATGAGAGTTTGAAGGCTC